>NC_069787.1:36218768-36843768 GCF_027406575.1 Nycticebus coucang
TAGTACAAGCTGTCTTCAGCACAACAATTATCCTGTCCCAAGATAGTTACTTTTTATTTCATTATGTCAAGATAATTTTCACTATAGTACTTATAGAAATCTAATATTATAGTCCTTAGTTTGTACTTTATTGTCTATTTCCCATACAATAATGAAATAGACATTCATGGGAGCAGAAACTTTGCCTTTTTTTTTTTTTACTTTGTATTTCAAGTACCTTGGAACAATTGTCTCTGGCATCATAATAGTACCTGCTCAATAAATATTTATCAGATGCTGAATGAATACAATGCAACATCTGCCAATTAATGTGAAAAAGACAAATAAGGTAACAAAACCTGGTCTAAGGAAATAGCAGGCATTTCATAGGTGAAAATTTATAAGGTCCATAAACATATAAAAAGATAATCAACCTTAACTGGAATTAAGAAAACATCTTCAACATCCCTTGCCCAGAGGTGGGAACTGTTTCTTAACATATCTCTTCTTTTGAAGATGGAGCATATTTTTAAAAAGTGATCCCCTAATGTGGATGTCTGTAAGAGATTCTGACTCAGGAGGCCTAGGATGTATTTTTTAATAAGCACCTTAGATGACTCAGATTCTGGAAATTCAAGCATCTCTCTTTGATGAGGACAGTACAGTAAACAGATGCATTGTTAGCACTAACTAATAACTGCCTGGGGGAGCACTTATTAAAAATAGAGTCCTGATCACCTTTGCTTCTCATACACATTCATTGAAGACTTTTTTCCTGAGCTTTTTAAGAGTTGATTTTTTTTTTTTTTGCTTTGAAGAAAATTACAACTTTCTTGATTAGTATCTACAAGGCACTTAGACACCTTTTCTTTTTTTTTTTTTAATTGTTGGGGATTCATTGAGGGTACAATAAGCCAGGTTACACTGATTGCAATTGTTAGATAAAGTCCCTCTTGCAATCATGTCTTGCCCCCATAACGTGTGACACACACCAAGGCCCCCACCGTCCCTCTTTCTGCTTCCCCCCCCCATAACCTTAATTGTCATTAATTGTCCTCATATCAAAATTGAGTACATAGGATTCATGCTTCTCCATTCTTGTGATGCTTTACTAAGAATAATGTCCTCCGGTTCCATCCAGGTTAATACGAAGGATGTAAAGACACATTTTCAATCGGGAAAGTGATTGGGAGTTGAATAACACTGAACCATTCTCTTATCCCGAATGATCAAAATTTGGGAGTTGAAGAATAACACTGAACCATTCCCTTATCCTGAATGATCAAAATTCTGGGTTTAAAATGGTGCCAGTTGTCAAGCTTCTGTCAAGAGCGATGATCCTCATCTTTCCACAGCCTGGGTTTCACCGCAGGTCTTCAAAAAGTAGATTCCACATCACCCATCCCCATGCACACAGTCTTTAGTTGTGAATAATATCCAATTGCCACGCGTCCATCCTCTCTGCCAAATCCTGACTTCTTGTATCCACCAAAGGGCAACTCCCCTGGGCTGATGTTGTAGTTGTTAATGAAGCACATTCCAGCCTGAAGCTCTGCCACCACTCTGTGAGCCCCCTGGAGGTCCCTGGTAAAGACTCCAGCTGCTAGTCCCAAAGTGCTATCACTGGCTCTTTTCAGAACCTAAGCTTTAGCGTTAAATGATAAAATGGACATAACAGGCCCAAAGAGCTCTTCTTTCACACAGGTTATGTCATCTCTGCAATTAGTTAATATACAAGGTTGCATGAACTACCCATTCTTTAACGTGGGATTCTCAGGTACATAGACATCTCCACCACACAACACTTTAGTACCCTGCTCCTTTGCCAGTTTAACAAACCCAAGAGCTCGCTCCAGGTGTGGCCCGTTAATGAGAGGACCCACCCTTGTAGATTCCAGAAGAGGGTCTCCAATATTTAATTTTGGGTCTGTTTCTCCACTTCTGTTGTAAATTTATCAAGAATTTCTTTTTGCACAAATACTCTTGTGCCATTAGAGCAAACCTCGCCTTGTGTGAGGAAGTTGGCCGTCAGAGCCCCCTTCACTGCCTTGTCCATCTCACAGTCTGAGAAGATGATCAGTGGAGATTTGCCCCCAGGTTCCAAGGAGACAGGTTTGATTCCTTTGGCTGACATCTCCATGATCTTCGTGCCAGTGGGCACACTTCCAGTGAAGGAGACTTTGGTCACGTCGCGATGCTGGCACTGGCCTGTGGCAGCCCCTCCGTGCACCACGTTGAAGAGCCCAGGAGGCACGCCGGGCTAGGTGCAGATTTCAGCCAGTAGCAAAGCAGAAACCGGTGTAAGGGGGGAGGGTTTAAAGACCGTGGCGTTACCCAAGCTAAAGCTGGGGCTGGGCTTCCAAGAGGCGATCTGGAAGGGTAGCTCCAGGCTCCTCTTCCCACACGTCCCCCACGAGGTTCTCTTCCGGTTATAACCAAAGGATCCTCTTGGGAGCCGAGTGTGTTTAGCAGCTATGGATCCAGCCAAGCCTGCATCGTACTCCAGGCACTGCCAGGAAGTGTCAACGTCCAAGCCGGCCCCCAAACGGACGTTCCCTTGTTGATAATCTCCACGGTGGCAATTTCCTCCTTCCATTTCATTATTATCCTGGCAGCCTCCAAAAGGATTCGGCAACGCTCCATGCCAGATTTTTAACTTCATATTTTAAAAGCAGCTTTTGCATTTTGAACAGCCAAATCTACTTCCTTTTCTCCTGAACACATGAAAGTAGCTGTCACACGGCCTGTTGCCGTTTAATGCCTTTTCTGTGCGGGAGGTGTCCCCGGGCTGCACACAGGCCCCACTGTGATAACTGAGCGGCTGCGACCCAGCAAAGGTGCCAGCGCTCCTGGTGGCGGCGACAGGGGCGGCCCGAGACCGCGGAGTAGCGAGGCCAACACGAAATGCCGGCTGGGGGAAACCGCTGTGCGCGGCTCCGGGGCCCAGAGAATGGATATTTTTTAATGATTTCTTTCTGCTTGGGGAAACCTAGAGTCTAATATACAGTCAGATTATTGGAAAATCGCCCTAGTTAAAACTTTGCTGTCTTATCTCCACAAATGTAAATACTACCTAAAGATTGATCTTAATGAACTGAAGAATTATAAATCTAGATGTAT
Source organism: Nycticebus coucang (assembly GCF_027406575.1). NCBI lineage: Eukaryota > Metazoa > Chordata > Mammalia > Primates > Lorisidae > Nycticebus > Nycticebus coucang. The sequence goes on from NC_069787.1 coordinate 36,221,868, forward strand.
TTCAAAATACCTTTCAAGTTTTTCACCATTTAGATTGATCTTTTCCATTATCTCTTTTAAAATGTTTACACATTAAACAAAATATCTCTTTAGCTTTGTAGAGATAGGTAAACTGTAATTGCTATGAGCATAGACTGCCTAGGTTTAAATCCTTTCTCTGACTCTAGCTGGTTGTGTGATATTGAGCAAGTTCTCTAACCCCTCAAGCATCACTTTTCCCACAGGATTATTGTTCATGAGGATCAAGTGAGTCCATACATGTAAAGTCTTTAGAATACAGCCTGGCAAGGAAGAGTGCCTATTAATGTTACTTGTATGTCAGTAACTGTCAGGGTAGCCATAGCCCCAGAAATGTATACCTTTGGAGGAAAGAAAAAGAAAAGACCAATACAACTAAAAAACACAAGCAATGATTCTTTTTTTTTTTTTTTTTTTTTTTGAGATAGTCTCACTGTGTCATCCTCTGTTGAGTGCAGTGGCATGATACCTCATAGCAATGTCAAACTCTTGGGCTCAAGTGATTCTCTTGCCTCAGCCTCCCAAGGAGCTGGGACTACAAGTGCCTGCCACAATGCTCAGCTATTTTTAGAGACAAGATCTCACTCTGGCTCAGGGTGGTCTTGAACCTGTGAGCTCAAGCAATCCATCAGCCTTGGCCTCCCAAGTTGTAGGATTATAGATGTGAGCCACTGAGCACAGCCCAATGATTCTTTTTCAAATTGTACCAATCCATACCAGCATCTGTACTAGCTAGTCTTTGCTAGTGTGATAACTGCAAGTTAGCATTTACATAATCCATATGATGTGTCGCCCCGGTTCACAGTTCCTTTCCAAAGTAATAAGATGCTTTCAAGCCTCCCGTGAAACAAACTTTGGGTGATCTTTTATGATTCTGGAAGAAAATTTCAAATGGCAGCTAGCACCATCTTTCAAATGACTTCTCAGAAAGGGGAAATTACACCATCAGCACGTCAAATCATTCTCCAGCAAAGTGAAGCCAATTCTAAAAAGGAAACCAGGGTCACCAGAAGAAAAATTCTAAAAGGCATTTATATGGCACTGCTGTGATGATCCTGGAGACAATTGATCAAATACTCCCATCTTCTCCTAAAGCCTCAGTGTTTTCCTAATTCAGTTTCCAAAATAAAATAGCGATATGACACTTACCCTAAACACCATCATTTGACTGCACATAGGTTTTGCACTTCGTATGAATGGAATTATGTAAACGTATTCTTGCTGCCTGTTTTCCTGCTCCAAATTATATATTTGAGATTCTCCCTGTTGACTCATACAACTGCAATTTATTTAATTGAGGTGTAGTTTTTTTTTTTAAGAATTGACTGCCACTTATTAGTTATATATTTTTTTTTGATGGAGATTTGGGTATGTTCACCTTTTTATAAGCAAAACTGATATAAACTTTCTTATATATACATATACTTAAACTGTAAGGAAAAAAGTAAGAGATTGATAAATGCAAGATTCGGAAGAGTGGTTCCTCATAGAGGCTTAGAAGTAGGAGGAAAAGCTGGTATGAGGGAGGGGGGATGCAGAACCATCAAATGTATAATAATGTTCTACTTTCTTAAGGTGAGTGTGGAAATGGGCTTTCCTTTTATGTGTATGTGTGTGTACACATACATATATATATGTAGATTGTTTTAAATTGTTTTTTTAAATTGTTTTATTTTGATATAATCCAAACTATTAATAACTTATATGTAATTGTTTGAAATAATACAAAGAGATCTCATATATCCTTTCCCAAGTTTTCTGCAATGGCAACAGCTTATGTTTTTACATGGTACCATATAATATACAGACTTCACAACCAGGAAAGCTGCCCTTTAATAGCCATTGACACTCCCTTTTCTCCCCTCTTTCCCTTTTTCCCCTGGCAACCACTAATACCAATATATACTTCATTTCTGTAATGTTGTCATTTCAAGAATGCTATATTTCATATATACACACACACATAATCACATATATATGGAATCATATTGTATGTAACCTTTCAAGACTGACTTTTTTTTTTTTTTTGAGACAGAGTCTCACTATGTTGGCCTTGTTAGAGTGCTATGGCATCACAGCTCATAGCAACCTCAAACCCTTGGGCTTAAGCGATTCTCTTGCCTCTTGAGTAGCTGGGACTATAGGCGCCCGCCACAACACCCCTGGCTATTTTTTGGTTGTAGTTATCATTGTTGTTTGGCAGGCCCGGGCTGGGTTCAAACCTGCCAGCTCCAGTATATGTGACTGGGGTACAGGCATCGAGCCCAAGACTGACATTTTAAGCTCAGCATAATTTCTTTATGAACTATCCTAGTGGCTGTATGCATTAACAGCCAGTTCCTTTTTATTGCTAAGTAGTACTCCATTCATAGTATAAATACTGTTGAATGTACTGTTACAAGAAAGGAAAATGTGATGGTAGCATTCGACGGACTTGCACCTGCACAGCTCAATGTCTCACTCCATGGGCATCCTGAGAGGGAAGAACAGATGCAGATAGAGTTAAAAAGTTGAGATACAACAATGAGAGAGATTTTCAACCATCCTTGCTCTTTAAATCATCCATTTTGAAGCAAGAAAAAAAATGTATAATTGGTTGTCTGGGAATGTGTGAACTAAGAACTTGACACAGCCTCAGGAGTATGACTTTGAGATTTTGATTTCTGTTACATGCGATCAGGTCACCATTGCTAAGAATTGTTCACTACTTTAATCAGCGGGAAACAACCACAAATTGTTCAAATAAAGTAAAAGATAATGCTGATCTGATTGAGCTTACTATCTAGAAAGTTCCCTAGGAGGGTGGGCTGGTAAAATAGGTGAACCAGTAACCCTAATATAATTTGAAAATCTTGATAAGATGCTAAAGCCGAGAGGGAAAAAAGTTCTCTGAGGCTTTTGTGATCCCATCATTTTATTCACTCATTCATGCAAGAATTAATTTATTCTTTCATTCACCAAATATGTCTTAAGCACATGGAGACTCTGTGTCAGTGTTAGGCTCTAGTTCCAGCCATCAAATAGCTAAGGGCTGAATAAAGAGAAAGGCCAAAACTGTTCCAATTCCCTTCAGCAAATCACAGGCTCTTTACCAACACCAATGTTTCTCTCTGATTTCCAGATGAGAAAACCAAGGCACATAGAAGGAAAGGGTCATACAGGTGGAAATTACAGGTCATTTAAAATATCAATGCTCTATAATAACTGCAATGATAAAATTTGCATAAAGAAATCATTCTAGAGAGGTGGTCTAGATGCCCTTCAACCCAGAAATGGATTGGCAAGCTGTGGTATATGTATACCATGAAATATTATTCAGCTATTATAAAAAATGGAGATTTTGCAGCATTTGTACTAACCTGGATGGAGGTAGAACACATTATCCTTAGTGAAGCATCACAGGAATGGAGAAGTATGCATCCTATGTATTCAACTTTGATATGAGGACAATTAATGACAATGACATGGTGGGGCATGGGGCAAGGGGTGAGCAGACAAAGACTGAGCGCGTGAGGGTAAGAAAAAAAAGAAGAAGAAAGAAAATAGTGACTAATTCTCACATAAATTGGATTTGATTTTGACTAAAGTACATTACTTAAACATTAATTTTTACTTCAACTTGTTAACATGTTGTTTAGGATACAGGATACTACATCCTTGTTTATAAGTGAATTATGTTTGTAATATCCCCTTTGTAATAATATATTTTTTCTAATTTTAATATCAGGTGTATCCAGATTAAGTAGAATGATTTGGAAGTATTTCTTCTTTTTCTATTGTCTATAAGATTTGGCATGATCTATTTCTTGAAATTATCTTTTATCTTTATTTATATTTATTAGTTGGCTATTCTTTGATACTTTGGGAAAAAAATAAGAAGAAGAAGTTAATTGATGACTCCATACTGAACCTCAGAGTCGAAGCATTCTATAATAGACATACTCTTGTTTAACAATGTGAATGTTACTTTCTTTGCATTACTATTATTATTATTGCTTAATACTTTGTTGCAGCAATTGGCTGACTTCTTTTCTGAATGTATTTGTCCTTGTTCATTCTTTAAGAGGTTTTTGTTTCTGGTCCCTATCGTAAACATTGTTGTTGTTAAAGTTTAAGCCTTTTTAATTTTGTGAAGGTAAAAAGTGAAAGCTTAATCAAAACATGTATATGTGAAGAAAAGATAAATAAATAAAGAAGTCATTCTAGAGAGGTGGTGCTTAGATCCAGGCCTCAAAAACCTTTGCATACCTGTTAAATCTGAGTTTCTGAGAAAGGCAAAGACTAACCTTATTTCATCAAGCTTCACGGAAGATTCTCAGACACATAAGTTTGGGCACTGCCTCTGGAGAGTTTCTACTGCTGTCCCTTTGTTGGAAATCCATTTCCTTTAATGGCAAGTAGAGAAATGACCCCAGGTTATTCTTCTATTTAAAGGAAGAGATGAACAAGCCGATGTGAACCTCCACAGGCCTTCCCTTACTCCGTTTTTTCCCTCTTTTATTTCTCTAGTCTCTTTCTCAAGAATACAATAAAAACAGTATCCATTTATTCATTTCTTTTGGCCTTGAATCTGTACAGCCTGATTTCTCACTCCATGAACATCCTGAGACGCAGGCGGAGATAAATGGACCAGACCACCTGCTTTGTAATTCAGTCAATTGCAGAATACCAATCACAGAGCAAGAAGGCTCATCTTCCCTGCACTTTCATGGTCAGAATTCTCTCTCTCCTAGTCATCCACAGTAGTTTTTAACCAACACTAATATTTCTTTCCATTTAAAGATGAAAATGTTGAGGCACAAAAAGGATGAGAAATTTATCCAGGGCCACTATTAGATAAAATGATAGATTATTTAAAGTATCAACAGGTTAATATAAGGAGTGTATGGGATGTGAGCCAGATAATGAAAGAAGCATCTAAACCAGCATCTTTATTTTAAAGATGAGGAAACTACAGTCCAGAGAGGATAAGCCTATTGTCCCAGACCAGCTGGAGACTAGAAGCCCTGATTTGAACTGCCAAAACTTTTTCTATGATGCCAATGACTCTCAGCTCTGGCTGCACATTAAAATTACTAGGGGAGTTTAAAATCAAAACCAACAAACAAAAACATAAAGGCATTGATTTTCTGATCCAACACCAGGGACTCTGATTAGCTGGTCTGGAATAAAGTCTGGGTATTAGTGTTTTTTAAAAGCTACCCCAGGCAATTCTAGTATAAAATTGAGGTTGAGAAACTTTCAATTATACCAGTGGTTCTCAAACTTAAGGATGCTGAGATTTCTAATTCAGTTTGTTTGGAGCAGGACTTTGTTTGGAGCAGGACTCAAGAATTTGAATTTTCAGCAAACTAGATGATGCTGATGCCACGGGTCTCAGGACCACACTTTGAGAACACACTGCACTGAATGAAAATGTAATTGTACATAATGGTTAAAAACGCCTGGCTTAAAATCTCTGTTCTGCCCCTTCCTAGCTGAGAGAAGGTAAGGAAGTTTTCATCCTTTGTAGCAACTGTGCTTAACTGGAGCAGGGCAGAGGGCTTCATTCCTCCCTCTCTCCTGTCCTCGGAGAAAGTTTGGTAGCATCTGGAGACGTTCATCTGTCCCAACCTAGCAGCAAGTGGGTAGAGGCCAGCGACGCTGCTAAAATCCGACAACACCCAGGACTGCCTCCCTAGCAAAGAATCATCCAGTCCAGAATGTCAGCAGTGCCGAGGCTGAGAAATGATGCTCTGTGGCTTAGTTTCCTTATCTGTAAAATGGGGATTATGAGTTATCTGCCTCATACAATTCGTGTGAGGATTAAGTGAAATATGGCACGGAGAGAAAAAGACACCGGGCCTGGCACATAGGAATTGTTTCGTGTGTGTTCCTTATTGAAGCAAATCCTTTCTATATGTAGTCACCAGCCAATAATGTCAATGCCAAAGATTTTAATAAGAAATATAGAGACGGCTTCATTAAATGTAGAAACGGTGCCAGTGTACCCAGGGGTGGGGGGAAGATGGGAGCAGATACGGACAACAAGAGGGGACATTATGTGTGGGCAATTTCAAAGTTATAATAAACTGGACTCAAATAGGTCTGCTTTTTCTTATTACCAAGCATCAGAAATTCTGGAGAATGTTATCAATGGAACGGTTCTCCCCACGGCTGGGGCATATCTCTCCCACAGCCTCTCCCTCTCCCACATAACAGCCTATTACGAACCATGCACTTACCTAAGTGCTTTGGATCGTCATTTACTAATTTTGGCAACAGACTATGAGGAAGGTATGATGTTATCTTCATTTGATAGATGAGAAAATTGAGAACCAAAGAAGATTGTTAATGAGCCCATAATCACACAGCTAGTAAGTGGTAGAGCTCAGACCTAAACCCAGAAGTCATGCTCCGGGGTCCATGCACACAGACACAAAACCAGATGGCCTTTAGTCATATGCCACTGGGTGTACCAAATCACAGCTAAAGACATCTTTTAAGGAGCCATATCTCAATTCTCCTAATGCACTAGGTTTCTTTCCATTAGAAAATAGAGCAGCTCCATAGTTGAGTACATTTCCCTAACATTGGGAAAATTTCACTAGTTTCGGGGACTGCAATCTCACAACTTAGTAGGTCAGAGTCATGATTTGGTTGACCAGATATTCCCAGTAGCAGACACCTGAATAAATGTTTGTTGATTGAATTAGTGTTTGGTAATTGCAAGTAGAGAAATGCTCGAATCTCTGGCATCTTGCAGGTGTGTCTGCTTGTCTGTGAGCAGAAAGTAACACCTGCCACCCAGATCCCTGGGCTTTTCCTAAATGTTTTGGGGGACTCTTATCTGAGGCTGGTTTGCCTCAGCGTGAATAAAAATATGATCTGGCTTCTTTTGTGCTGAATGAGGGTTTCATAGCGTCCAATTTTACGGATATGTAGCAATATTGATCATTCTATTTTAGAATTTTGTATAGAGTTATTGGAGCAGGAATTGGTGAAATGCAACTCTAGGGAAAAGTAATTCAGTTTCCCCTGAAGATATTTTCCTTCTGAATTTGCTCCTGAAGACAACATAGGGAAATCAAATGTATGAGCCAGGCAAGAGTACAACCACTAGCTCTAAACCATCTGAATGACAAATAAGGTTAGGGTTAAATCTGGGACACTCATTCAAGAGATGACTTCAGATATCCCCCTTTCACATACAAATGAATATAGACCTGTGCGGTGATGTTTCACAGCATTTTCTGTAATGAGGAATAAAGTGAGACCGGTTTGAATGGGCTTACCTCTTTACCCAATGAGAGGTTTTAAACAAAAAAGTGTATGCCTAATATTTCCAAGAGATAAGCAGCACCACTTAAAGTGTATTTTTAGATAACAGGAAATTCAAATTTTACTTAATCATCCTTTGTGAAAATTCTTTAAAATATGTTATTCATTGTCCCACCATCTTTTTGAAAAAGCACACAGCATTTTTATGCTAATTTAGGACTTAAATAATGCTAATTAGATATAGGACTATGCATAAAAAAAAATACTCTACAGCGTTAGTGATGCCTTTGGTCCCTACGCTTACACTAAATGGCCCAGCCTCCTATTCTCTGAGCTCTTCTCTCTGCAGTTTGTGTCATAGTCACTTTTCTGATGCCTTTGGCTTTATCTCTGGTGATCTTGCCTTCTATTCTATTCTTGCCTATTTTACTTTATTGAATAAAATTGTTAGCTACCCAAGCTTGTTAGAATTGGTTTGAACACAAGCTAAACAGGTACTAATGGAAATAGTGGAGGATTCTCTTGAAAGTAAAGGAAGGAATTAGATAATCTTGATGACTATTTTCACTCTTCAGAGTTCTTAGACACCAGGCTAATGTGATCAAATCAACTTCAAATCAGTGTCACTTTGCTGTATTTTGTAAATAAAATTATTTTTGTCAATCTACCCTTAAAAATAAAACATCTAGGTCAAATTATTATGCTTCTGCGTTATCCACTCAGCATCAAATTAAAAACAGAATATTCTTAAAGTGGTCAGGCAGATAATCTTATTCCATATTTTCAAATAATGAGATGATGACTATAAGGGTCAACCTATTTGCCTAAAGCAAAGAGATCTAGAACAGAAATTCTCGAAACATGACTGTGCATTATAACACTGAAGCTGGAGCCTCATCCCAGATGAATTGCACAAGAATCTCTAGACCTCGCAGCCTGTGAACCTGCATTTAAAAAAAATAAAAACTGCTCAGGTATCATTTTCAATAGCATCAAAATGCATCAAATATAAAATAATAAATCTAACAAAAGCTGTGCAGGACTCTTTACCATTGAGAACAGTAAAATATCACACAAAAAACCTAAGTGAATATAGACATGAGTAAGAAGAAGATTTCATATTCGAGAATTGTCAAGATGTAAGGCACAGTGGTTTGCACCTGTAACCCAGCTACTCAGGAGGCTGAGGCAGGAAGATCTCTTGAGGAGGCACTTGAGACTAGCCCAGGCAACACAGTAAGACTCTGTCTCTCTAAAAAAATGAAAAAAAAAAAAAAAAAAGTCTATACTCCCTAATTGATCTATATAGTCAATGTAACCACAACCAAAAATCTCAGTTTGTTGTTTTTGGCATCAATTAATAAGATGATGGTAAAAATATAATAAAATACAGAGACCCAAGCATAACCAAGACTCTCTTTAAGAAGAACACATCTGTAGGACTTACATTTATTTAACAAAACCTAAACCTACTATAAAACTATAATGGTCAAGCCAGTGTGGTATTGGTGCAAGGATACACAAATAGAAACATAGAACAAAATTGTTAGTCCAGAAATAGACCCACACATGAATGGTCAGTTGATTTATGATGAAGGGATACTGTTGGGAAAGATAAATGAATTTAGTCAGCTGGATATCAAAATAGAAAAAAAAAGAAATTATTTTGACCCCGACTTCACACTACACACAAATGCCAATCTCCAAATAGATTGAATATCTAAATGAAGAAGTCAGAGCTATTAAAAGAAAAAAGTAAAATCATATAACTTTGGCCTTAGAATTGGGCAAAATTTTGCAAATGGACACTAAAAGCACTCTCAGAAAGTAAAAATGTGATGAGTCAGACTGCATTAAAATTAAGAACCTCTTTTCATCAAAACATAGCACTAAATGAAAAAGCAAGCCGCATGGTGAGAGAATAGATTTATAATACATATATCCAACAAGGATTCACCCAGAATGTATTTAGAAATCCTACAAATCAAGAAGAAAAAGTCACAAAACCCAGTAGAAAACTGGGCAAAAGACTAGATCAGTAACTTGAAAGGAGTGGTTAAATAAGTGATTATCACCATAGGAAAAGATACTTCACTTTTTTCATCATCAAGTAAATTCAATAACTATAAAGCAATACTAATACACACCTACCAAAATGTCAAAAATGATAAAGAGACACAATACCAAGTGTGGATGTAGTTATGAAGCAAATGAAATTCTTACACTACCAGTGGGCATGTATTGTGGTACAACCACTTTGGAAAATTAATTAATATCTGCTAAAGCTGAACATATATATGCCCTATGTCCCAGAAATTCCACCCCCAAGAGAAGTGTCCCTATGTGTCCAAAAGACATCTCCAAAAGTATTCACAACAGCACTATTTGAAATAGTAAAATAGTAAAAAATAGTAAAGGAATCAATTTCCTGCCCATCAAGTGGAGAGTGGATAAAACTTACAGTCATGGGAACACTATAAACATTGAGAATACAACACAAAATGGGCAAATCTCAAGCATGATGTCAAGTAAAAGAAGCCAGACACTGGCTCAGTGCCTGTAGCTCAGCGGCTAGGGTGCCAGCTACATACCCTGGAGCTGGTGGGTTCGAATCCAGCCCAGGGTCTGCCAAACAATGACAATTACGACAACAACAACAAATAGCTAGGCATTGTGGCAGGCGCCTGTAGTCCCAGGTACTTGGGAGGCTGAGGCAAGAGAATCACTTAAGCCCAAGAATTGGAGGTTGTGTGCTGGGACACCACAGCACTCTACCCATAGTGAGACTCTGTCTCAAAGAAAATAGAAGCCAGACACTGAAGAATGTCTTTGAGCATTGAGATTACACAAAATCATCTCTGGTGTTGGAAGTCCAGAGTGTGGTTACCCTTTGCTGGCAATAATGCCTGGAAAGAGACATAGGAGGAGCATCTGAGACGCTGATGACACTGTTTCTCCAGTTGTGTTCATCAAGTCACACGCCAATGATGTGGGTAGTTCTCTCTGTGTGTGTTAGACCCTAAAAATTAAAACAAACATAAAACTCCCCAGGTGATTCTAATATGTAGCCAGACTTGAGAACCACCAGTCTAGAGCTCACATCTCTATCTTTCCTTTCTTTCTTCCCTCCTCACCCCTTCTACCTGGTCTCTTCTTCCCAATTCTCTACCTCCAAAGTACCAAGAACCCTAGGTGCAAAGGACATAGAATGGAAAAAGCTATCATCCTTACCTTCAAGAAGCCAATTTCTTATCAATTAACTTCATCCTGATTCCTGACAATAAGACTCACCTGTCTACACTGCAGTGGTTACAGGATTATCACTAATTACACGGTTCTCACTAATTATAATGGCAAAGAAATGCCTCCATAGCCTTTCTGAATAATTGTAGTGCTAGGTGGTATACAGGACATGACCAAATAATGGGCATACTCTATTGCAACAGGTATTAATTACTATTTGGTTCAATTTGACCCCAGGTATAACAGAGTATGTGTAATAATGAGCTGAATTACTGGCAGCAGGTTTCTAGAACCCACAAAATATTTCAATTATATCTGGCATGGGCCATTCCATGCTCAGTCCTATTCTCAGTCAACACCACATGTTTTCCTGACCATAATTATTATAATCTTCTTTCTCCTAGTCTGCCTTTGCAAGCAGTGTGAGTAAATTAGGCTTTTTTTGTCTCCTCTTTATTGTTTCTTTTGCCTCTCTCAACGTTCTTGCTCTGCAGTAAGTGAACAAATAAAGCAAGATCTGGACTTTGTGGATTTCCAGAGCACATCTCCATGCTTGTGTCTTTGCCTCCCGGCACTTCCAATAGCCAAAGCACTCACACTGACACAGAAAGTCAAAGCAAATCATCTTTATCTTTCACAGCACGCTCTGTCTCTTAAGAACAGTGGCTATTGATTATTTGACCACGGTCATTATGCCAAGGTTTGTCTTCATAAGCAAACACAGGATGCTCTAACCTTGGCCTGCATCCTGCCTTTATTTCACACTCCCTCTGACTGCTGTAAACAGAAACTCTAAATGCTCAGACCGCAAAGGGACTTGAGAAGTTACCTTTCTGCCTCTACCTTCCCTCTAAACTAGAGAAGCTATCCTGATAAGAACTCCTATAAAGTTTGCAAGAAAAGGACATTGATTAGTTCACAGACTTGAATTCACACTTCAGGTCCCAGACTTAAGGTTGTTTCTCAGGGCAGTCCTCCCTCAACCCTCCAGAATAACTTAGGTCCCAATATTATAAATTTTCCCAGAACCATATAATTTTTACAGCATTCAGTGCAATTGAAGCTAATAATTTTTGTGATTATTTGTCTTATTCACCAGTGTATCTCCAGTACTTGGCACAATGCTTGGCACATAGTAGACGCTCAGTAAACATTGTTGAGTAAATGAATAAATGAATGAATGAATAAATGGAAAAGTCTCAGAAAGAACTTGTTACTTTTTCATTATTGGATGATATTTCTTCCTCTGCAAGATTATTTTCTCTTATAATAGGTAAAGCATATCAGCTCTTACTCTGTCCTAAGTAGAGATGGATGGCAAACAGGTGGCTAGCTTACACCAAATGGCCTAGCCTTCTATTCTCTGAGCTCTTCTCTCAGCAGTTTGTGTCATAGTAACTTTTTTTTTTTTTTTTTTTTGGCCAGGGCTGGGTTTGAACTCGCCACCTCTGGCACATGGGACCGGCGCCCTACTCCTTGAGCCACAGTAGTCTTCATATACCAGACCATGTCAGGAGCCTTCAGATGCAGTAGAACCTCTGTAAGTTGGCCACCAAAGGGACTATAACAAACTGGTCAGCATGCAGACGTGGCCAAAATAAGGAAGTAGGCCTATTGTACTGATATGTACATGTGGTGCATGTCTGGTCTATGAAAATTAGGTCAACTAAGAGGTGATCGACATAGAGAGGTAGTCAACTATGGAGGTTCTACTGCAATTATAAATCATGATAAAGATGCTTATTCTAAGGTTTTCATGTCTTGCTAATTTTATCTGAAGAGACCTAGGTCATGGTGTCAAGCTCCAAAAGAGACAAGGGACTTTATATATAAAATCATCTACATCCTCTGTTCCTTGACATTAAACTTGTATTTGGGACTCGGGTGTACCTTGATAATTTTGTTGAGATCTTGGCCATGTTCCTCTAACTATCTGTTCTTGTGTTTCTTCTCTACAAATCAGAAATTAGACTGGACCAAATAAAGAGTACTCGACATATTACTAACCGTACAACTTTGTTCATTCAGCAAATATTTTTAAGAGCATAGAATGTGCCCAGTCTTGTGGTAGGCACTGGAGACTCAGCAGTGATACAGGGAAAAGACTCTTTCCTTCCAGGCAGTCAATCACAATTGGAGAGAATACGGTGGTTAGGGAAGTCTTTAGGAGTTGATTAAATAAATGATTTAGCATGATCAACTGCAGGACTTGTTAAAACCGATTGCTGAACCCACCCCCAGTTCTGATCATCTCAGGTAGTCCTGCATTTTAAACAAGTTCTCAGGTAAGGCTGATGCTGCTGGTCTGGGCACCAAACTTTGAGGACCACTAAATGAAGCAGAACATTAAGTAAGAACATAGTTCATAGAACTTAACAAATATTTATTGGATAAATAAATGAATGCATGAATGGATCAATCAGCCAATCAGTGTAAATCCATCACTACATCACTGCACAAAACCCCTACAAAAAAGGTAACATCAAGATGGATTTTGCAAAAGGTTGATTTATTTTAATGCTATGAAAGACTTTGCCCCTTTTCTCTTTGTGGTCTCTAACATGACTCACTGCTAACACAAATGGTGTGGCTGAAATTAATCATGCTGCTTTTCCCCATTTATGTCTTGCTTTATCTAGAGTTGCAATGGGCATTGCCTCCTCTGGAGTATAATTCAGGCTGACTCACTTCCCAGGTCACTGACAGAAAGGACAGCATGGTTCCACTTCACCACTGAAGGCATAACAGGAGCTATTGATCAGGAATAGCTATTGAGCACATCAGGGAGATTAACCTGCATCATCGGAGTATTCTTGACTGCTTTGCCAAGTATCCAGTAGGTTGATTGGCCTAAAGGTTAGAAGCTCATATCAGCAGTCACCAGCATAGAAAACCACAACACTGGTCCAAATAGAGAGTACTTAAGAGCATAAGTTTTTTGTTCATGTTCAGACAATCCTGATTCTGTTACCCATGAGTTACAAGATCAATGTCTCTAATCTTCTGTTCTTTCCTCTTTAAACCTGGTAAACTGGCAGGATTGTTGAACGTAATGTACATAGCTGTTTAGCATGAGTCTGATCTCATAGTAACCATTCAACACATTAGCCCCTCAAACTTTTTCATCACATTTATTAATTTTTTTACAGAATCTTTTGTAAAAAATAAGCTTTAGTATTGGCATGTCCTCTTCGATCACCTGTAGACTGAATCTGTAGTAGAAATTTTGCTGCTTAGATTTTTCAGTTTGGGGCCAGAGAATATTCTTATGCAGGTAACTTCCTTTTGCCACACAGTATAAAGGTTTCCAATCCAGGACAGGACTCATTCCCTGGCAAACATACCAAGGAGAGAGCTGTAGAAGAAAATTATCTTCCTAAAAATCATCCTTAGAAGGTAAGAATATAATATTTCCAGTTCTCCTCTTCCTCGTTCAGCTTCAATCCTTTTCTTGACTCAAGTGGTATTTCCTAGGATACAAAACTGCACAAGGAATGTTTTATATCAGCTCAGGAGTCAGATGCATCTACCACTATCCTAGTGGTAACTAGGAAAAATTACATTAAGTTCTTCCCTATGTCTCTGTTTCATTGTTCTCAAAATAATAACATTGCTAATGGAATTGTGGTGAGGATAAAATCAGCCAATGAATTTTCCAGAACCTGAAAATGCCAAGTGCTGGATGTCAGCCATGTGAACTCTCAGTATCTTAGCCTGTTGTGAGACCCTCATTAAAGTACTTCCAGATTTGTTAAAAGAGTCCCTGCCCTTCAGGATTGGAAAGGTTTCAAATATATCAATTATGTCCCCTTTCAACTCTCCTTTCTTTTTGAAATAAAAAACCTCTAATCCTTTTAGAAAGTCTACATTTCTTTCATCTCTTAGAATGTTATAGTCACCCAGCAATTTCTCCTATGGCTGCTTCTCCAGTCTTTCTGGCAACACTTAATAAGATCCTTCTAAGGGAGGCCTTTCATCTACATTGCCAAATACAGTGCCCTGTACATAATAGGCACTCAATAAATATTTGTTGAATGGATGAATGAATAAGTGCCACCAAGACATGCAAAAGTAATGGTGGCATTAAGCTAAAAATAAGGAGGCTTTGTTTCTTGGTAGACATGTGCTGGAGCTCAATTACCACATCTCCTCCAAAGAATTGTTCCAAATCAGTCACTCATAAGGAATTGTACAAAGCCCTATTAATTGTAATGCTATTATAGAACACAAGGGTGGGAAAGGGGACTGTCTCCTCGGCATTAGGCATTGTTCAATTCTTAATCTGGCCAAAAATCTAGACAGGGCCAAAATCAAAGGGGAAACACCTTGGCACTCACCTTCAGGTGCTTTTGCTGGCTGAAAATTGGCAGAAATCTATCTAGTTTAGACCCCCTAGACCACTGGTGAACCTTTAAAAGGGTAAATTAGATCATTTTACTCTCACATTTAAAACTATCCAATGACATTTTCTGACACTTAAAATAAAACCCAAACGCCATGCCATAGCTTAAAAGGCCCTGTGTGAACTATCTTTTTAACTCAGCTATTGTTTTTTCAGAAAATCATTCCCTCTCACTCCCTCACCTCCAATGAACACTTTTTAGTCTTTAAGACAGGTTTGCATACTTTTTCTGTGAAGAGCCAGGGAGTAAGTATGTTAGGCTTTGGGGGTCATACCATCTGTCACAGCTAGTCAACTCTGCTATTGTATGACAGCAGCCATAGAAAATGTGTATGACTGTGTTCCAATAAAACTTTATTAAAACAAGAGACCAACTGGATTTGGCCTGTTGGCCCTTCCTTAAGATAAGAACCATTCCATCACTCTCTATACCCCATATCTTGCTTTAGGTGCCATAGAATATTTTCACATTTGTTACTTACCTGGTTCAGCCATTAGGATGTGAGCTTCATGAAGATAGGACCTCTGTTTTACAGACCACAGTGTCTCCAGCACCTAGGACAGTTCCTAGCACATCATGTCTGTTTAGTGTCTGTTTCCTCTTTTGGTGTCACTCATTACCCAGAATTCCCTTTGGTTCTTAGACCATCCCAGGCTCACTCTTGCCTCCTGGACTTGGCACTTGCCTCTGCCTTATGCCTGAAGCATCCTATTCCCTTTTATTTACAATTTGCTTTTTCTTTCATTTGGGTCTCAGATCAAATTGATACCTCTTTGGAGCAGCCTTTCCTGAGCATGCTAAACAAAGCTTCCCAGAAACCTCAGCCACTCTGTCCTATTTTCTCCATAGTATTTTTTAAGAACTGGAATTATGTTTTTTTTTTTTACTTGATTCTCATACATCCTCCCCCATGACTCTAGAAAGTTTCTCAGCCTCCTTAAAACCTAGAAAAATATATGACGCATAGCAAGTTTTCTGTAAATATTTGTCTGAAACAGTGCTTTTTAAACTTTAATGTGCTCCTAATTCACTTAAAGAGCTTGTTAAAATGCAAATTCTAAGTCAGCAGGTCTGGGGCAGGGCCTTGAAATTCTGCATGTTTTACAAGCTCTCAGGAGATGCTAATATTGCTGGCCTGTGACAACACCTTGAGTAGTGAGAGTTTAATCACTACTTTTGACTGGCAGGCAAACATACAGGAAGTGGGATGTAGACTGAGCAGCCTTCAAAAGCCATCTGAGGGAGCCTGAGCCAAAGATCAAAGTGAGAGACCAATCCCATCTTTAAAGGCACATCCAAAGCAAATGATAAGGACAGATTTTCCTGAGTCACTTAAGTGGTTTTGGCCTCAGGCACCACATCTTCAATGAACGGGAATTGACAACATTTTCCACATTAAATTCACCTTGAAAATGCTGAATCACCCATGGAGAACCAATATGAATCTTTCCTTATCTCTCCTACAGTCATGTCTTTCTTTCAGCCACTCTACTACATATATTAGATGTGGTAACCCCAAAAGACTTTATGTTTCTGCAAAGCCACAGACCACGCTGCTAGTCTAATGAGGTACAGACTTGACCTGAAAGAAGACTCACTGCCTCACAACAGAGAGGGAATGTATCCAGCAGGGAAACACAATATGGCAGAGTAATTAAGAGCTATTGCTCTGGAGTCTGATGACCACTTAATCTTTGTGTGACCTTTAGCACAGTACCTACACTTTCCATGCTTCAGTTTTGTCCTTTTAATGTGTTAATTTTTTTAATACAATCTGACATGGTTACGTCAAACCAATCAACATAGCTTTTGCCTCATTTACTTGATTATTGTGTTAAGACATTTATGTTCTATACTTGACAGATTTGACTTGTACCCTTGCAATATGCTCCATAGGTGTGGTCCTCAGTTTTCTCCTTTTAAATGGGATAATAATAAAACCTCATACACAAGATTGTTGTGATAATTAAGGGAGGTAATCCTTGTAAAGCACAAGGCACAGTGCATATTAAGGAGTATTAGTCAGAATTTAAAAGAATATTTATTTATTTATTTTAGAAACAGGACCTCACTCTGTCACCCAGGCTAGAGTGCAGTGGTACAATCATAGCTCCTTATAAACTCAAACTCCTGGCCTCCAGCAATCCTCCTGCCTCGGGTGCTCAAAGTACTGGGATCACAGGTGTGAGCACCTTAGCTGGATTCCAGCTTTATTTGGAATTCTAATTCTGCTTGAACATGGAATATCATTCTTGTTTATTGAAAATTATCTCAATTCTAAAGAATCTGAAAGAGGCTTCAAACATAATATTTAACACAATTATTTTAACATAATAGTTAAAATATGGAGTACTTATTCAGCTGACAGGGTTGGTGGAAGGATATGAGCCCAAGTCTGGCTGACCTCCAGCTCTTAACCACCATGCCATACAACCTTGCTTGTTAGATCGTGCATCTAAGCATGGATTTAGATGTCCTGGTTTCAAAACAGGATCTCTTTTCATCATGACACCAACTTTTTGGGTGGTTTTCTATCCCGGAAGTGAGTAAATTTTGATTGATTATTATCAAATATACTTCCAAGTCTGGCAACCAAGTTCTGAGTTCTATTCTGATGGTTTTTGTTGGTTTTTTCTATTAGTTTGTTTAATTTTTGCCACCATAAAAATGTGCTTTTTGACAGAGCTTTAGCCAGAATTGAATGACTTCGATTCTCAAGGATACTTCCTAATGGTCATACTATTTCTTATATTCCAGGTATTTATCACCAATTAACAACCATTCCAATATAAATGGTTTAAAAAAAAAACAGATTCTGTGTTTCAGGAACACTGAAATGGCACAGTATGCCAGCTCCTCTCTACCTGTACCTTCTAGGGCCCCAGCTAAGAAATTTGGGGCTGAGGGTTGACGCTAATGTCTAAGGACTGGCATCGTCCAGCAGCACCTTCAGTCATGCCTGGCATGCGAGCTGGGATGAATCAAAGGCTGGGCTCAGCTGGGACCGGGGGCCTGAGCACCTCCATGTGTGCTCCTCATGTGGCCTGGGCTTCTTGAAGCCTGTCCCCTGGGTTCTGAAAGATGGTGTCCCAAGTGGCAGCATCTGAAGAATAATATTCTCAGCCTCAGTAGTCACAAGGGTCACCTTTTATCTGTATTCTATAGTACAAGTGAATCACTAAGAAATACCTAGATTCAAGAGGGAGGAATGAGACACTACCTCTCAATGAGAGAAGCAAGGCCACGGTGTTGAAGAGTTTGTGGGATGGGAAGTATTATTGTGGCAATCTTTAGAAAAATACAATCTGCTGCAAGCGTCACCTCCACACTTTCCCTATTATTTCCTCATATTGAGCATCAAATACCTTGCAAGAGGCAAAAACGTCCCTGGAAGCCTCAAACATGCTCTCTGTCATCCACCATATTCACCAGACCTTGTCCTGACTACCATGTCTTACAGGCTTTGGACTACTTCTTAGAAGGAAAAATATTTAATTCTCAATAATAACTTGCCCAAAGTCTTGTACAATCTCAGAAAAAAATACCCTTCAGTATGTAACATGCTTTCAAGCCATAAGCAATAGTATTTAATGGAAGTTTTTGTAATACTCAGTGGCCTTTTTAGGGCAAAGTTACAAAAATTTACCTAAAAGAAACTTACCGAATAATTCCTATCACGTATGAGTCTTTGCCCACAAGACTACTCGTGACATGTATATAATTACAACCCAATGATGTAAGTGATATTCTAGGTTCTTCATAATACTGAGGAAATTGAGGATTAGAAGCCCTAAGTCACAGGTCTATTTTTATCCAAAGAGAAAATGATAGAGCAATGGTTCAGGCTCAACTCTTTTCAACAACCATA
This sequence comes from Nycticebus coucang, assembly GCF_027406575.1. Classification (NCBI taxonomy): domain Eukaryota; kingdom Metazoa; phylum Chordata; class Mammalia; order Primates; family Lorisidae; genus Nycticebus; species Nycticebus coucang. The sequence goes on from NC_069787.1 coordinate 36,240,660, forward strand.
GCCATTTAATGATCATCTCCTTGGAAATCAGTTAGTTTTGAACTTGCTTTATCTGTCAGAACTTTTTTCTTCCAGTGACAAAATAAATCACCAAAGTTGATGTAAGTGGCAAATCGTGCCAGCTATTGAAGCTTCAGTCATGACTGGGTCCAGGAACTCCAACAAAGTCATAACAAATTCTATTTTACCCCAACTTTTGGGCCTCATTCCTTTTCTTTTGGTTTCATTCTTAAGTAGCCACACTGCCTGTGGTGGTAGAGATAACCACCCTCAGCTACAGACCTATATCCTACCATTTAAACAAAATCAACACATATTCAGTTTTTTTCTCTATAAATTTGAGAAAGTAGATCTTTTGTCTCTTATTGAATTAAACTCTGCTTGTTCTCAGTTGGGGCACAGCTCATTCCATTCATGTCAATCTCTTGTGAGGAGGGAGATAAGATAAAGTCATTGACCAGCTTTAAGTTGGGCTTTCACAAGCAACTTGGACCATGCATGGAGGAGGTATGTTTCCCCTAAAGAATATCAAGGTGGAATATCCAATGACAAAAGACTGGACACTAGGCAAGCAAAAACATCAGGTGCTGACTGCATCCTTATTTTGCAGATGGATAATCTTGTAGCTGGCAAGACTAATCCTTGTTCCATTTTTATCCATTCCTTCCCTCTGGCTCCCAGTGTTCTATTATTGCATCTGTTCCTCCTTCCTTAGAGGAAAAGAGTTGATGAATTTTTTTTCGCACTGAAGTATGAGTCACTCAATCACCAAGAATCCTTGCATTCTAGTTTCTATAATGAGCATTCACTCACTTGACTAATATCTATTGAACATGCACTATGTGGCAGGGAAGCTCTACAAATAGAGAGGTGAAGTAACACAGGCATGTAGGGGGTACGAACACACAGTTAGAAGAAATAAGTTGCAGTATCTGATAGTACAGGAGGAACATTACAGTAACAATAATTTTCTGTATATTTCAAAGTTGCCGGAGGAGAATTGTAATGTTCCTAACAGAAAAGACAAATGTTTAAGGTGATGACTATCCCAGTTACCCCAATCTGATCATTACACACTGTATTACAGGTATCAAAATATCACATGTACCCCCAAATACATACAACTGTTATATATCAATAAGGATATAATAAATAAGAAACAAAACAATGGCCAAAAAATGGCAGACATAGTTTATAAATATTTTGAGTATATATTTGTATTATTTTTTTTTTTTTGGCCGGGGTTGGGTTTGAACCCGCCACCTCTGGCATATGGGACCGGCGCCCTACTCCTTGAGCCACAGGCGCCACCCTATGTATTTGTAGTGTAATAGAAAAACAAGTATTTTCATTTTTAAAAATTTAAGGTCATGAGGAAGGGGGCAAAAACTCAAGTTATTTCCAAATTTAAGGAGTTCATAAAATTTCTTGGAGCTGTTTTCTGTGCCCCAAGTCCAAACCTAAAGCTCTGATTCAACAGACTAAGACCCAGGAATTTATAAACCACTCTCAAGTGATTCTGATGAAGATGCTTTGAGATCTTACTTTGAGTCCCACTGGATTAACTCAAAGGAATTATTCTCTACCGGCTACATTTCTGGAATCATCGAAAATCTGAAAAGAAGAAATGTTGGAGCAAGGATGCCTTCCCCTTCAAACTGTGCTGTATAAGCAGCACCTGATATGGCCTATTGTAAAGCACCAACTCTAATTTCTACACCTTGGAGATTGCCAGGCAGACAAATTATCCTTTATGGTCATGTGACAAGACACAGCAGAAGCTATCAGTATTTTCTGCATGTCCCTCTGGAGCCAATCTCTGTGCAATGAAGAGTGTCTCCATGAACACCTGTGCCTCTGACTGAGGGATTTTTGTCTGGCCATGAGAGCATACTTGCCCTACACAGGAGGAATTGTCCAGAATCAATGACCCTAGGGCGTCCCTCAAACAGCCTGAGATGGGGATTTTATAAATGTCTCAGCGTCTTTCTGTTCCACTGGGATACTCAAGTCATGTTCCACCCTGTCTCTCAAAGTTCCCCAAAGGTATGAAGGTTTCTACTGCAGCGTTGTCTGCAGTGGAAACCTGCTGTGACATTTCCCTTCTCTGCCTTTCTTCCCTATGTCTTCTCACATTCACTCTTCTAGTGATTCCTGTCACTTCCTGTATAAATGATCTGTAAATTAATCTTTGTCTCACTTTAAGCCCAAAGTGAGCACCAGTACAGTACATGTCTAATTTTAGAAGTTATGTTCTACACTTATCATTGTTCTTAGAAATAGTGTAAGTACTGACAATTGCCCTCAGATTACATCATCAAAGAAGTTGCTTTAGACAAGTATCTAGAGAATCATGTCAGGGCTTAAATTAGAATGGATTCCTCAAGATCTCTAACAGACAAACTGGTACACATGCCCTCAGCTATCAAGCAGAGGATGGAGACATCATTTGTGTTACTTTTATTATTACCAGTAACTCTGAAAAACACACTCAGCACAAATGATGTGAAATAGAAGGATGTGGGGAAGGAACAGCCTGATATTAAAATGTTATTGTACTAAAATAGTCATAGAAAGTGCAAAGAGTGTGTTTATTATGCAGAATGCATCCAAGCATGAATAGAAATAAGGAAGAGTGGAAAAAGCCCAGCAAAAAGCAGCCAGACCCAAAGATTTACTCCAAAAAAGAGTGGATGAAAACTGCTTCTTGGGATTTGAATGTTGATGGGTAACTGCATCTCCCTTCTTCATCTACTTTCAAATGGTAACAAATCATTCTGATGATAATTGCAGAATGTTTCTATTTATGGCAGTCTGCTGGCCATGGAGATCATCCCATTTCAAATTCTATTGATTAGCCTCCAAAATGTTTCATGGGCTTTCAGAACAACCGGAAGGATAAACAGTGACTTCCATGCTTTGTCCCCTGATAGGAAAAGAAAAAGAAAAGAAAAATACTTGTTGAATAAACACATAAGAAAGAAGGAAAAAAATCAGTATTCAGAGATGAAGGCTGGAGGATAAGTTAAATTGTGTGTGCGTGTGTGTGCATACGTGTGTGTCACTAAAAGAGCTTTTTCAAAAAAAAAAAAAACAACACTCAGGGTTTCTGTTCTCTGTTCTTGCTATAGCCATCAGGGAGAGATAAGTTTTAAAAGTTTTCAGCTCTACAATTCAGACCTCAGTTGTCTTGTAGAAGAAAACATCTAGTCGAAAAGCTCCTGAAAGCAATCTTGCTGTATGCTTGTGTGTTTCCTGAGAATTTTAGATAGGTCCTACTCTTCTGAAACCACTTATTAGATATTTTCAGGAATTGTATCTTTACATCCATTCTTTTGCCATTTAGTTGTAACAAAACCAACTGTTGCAGTCAGAATTTTTAGTTTGCAAGCAACAGAAAAATTGATTGACAGGACTGGAGAAAACTTTCACAACTAAGGGAAAAGTTGGAGGGGAAATATTAGAAGTTAGTTCTGCTGTGGGAATTCTGAAAATACGTACAAATTGACAAACTCATCAGACACTAGTGTTGGGATGAGCCAGTTGCTGTATTTTTGCTGCCCTTCATCATGTCATTTCACTGAGGATTAGGAATCCTGGGTAAGAATCAGCTGTCCAACTTGAGTTTCAGGCCCACCTCTTAACAAGGGGACAGCAGAACATCTAGAATGACACCCTACCAAGATTTCATGCAATGGGAGAAAAATAATACTGACCCTTTAAGAAAATATTAGCTACTGGAGCCAGAAGAAAGGGAACCCTAGAGCCTAAGGACCATGCTGGAAGTGTTGATAAATGATTAAGGATTGCTGAAATAGCAGGCTTGCATAAAAGGTGCCAGCCTTCAACTACTCAGTATCTCATGGTCTTGCTGCTTTGCTGCCTTGTGTAAAATATGTTCTTTATTGCCCTAACAGCCATCACATGAACATTGAAAGTTTGTGGGAAAGCATCATTTTGGGAGGATATTATTCCCCATCTCTATCTTACCACTAGGAAGCTTCTGCTCCCAATTCTACAAGTTCAGCTGTCCTTTCCTGGTTACCCCTCCAAAGTGTAAACACAAGAGCAGCAACCCTGCTCACCTACCCTACTTCTGTGGCTGCATATGATACCTTCAAGACTCAAGGGTGAATATTAAATTGTGATTCTCCAAGTTCTAGGTATAATACAGGACCATTGTAAGTTGTGAGGAATGTTATGTTATATTCCTTGTGTTAGATGTCTTACATCTATAGTCACCTCTGTGCAGGAAAACCCAACAGTATAAAACTATAAATAGTCACGGTAACACAACAGCCCTTACAGCCCAGAGGGATATATTCCAAGTCCTTTGAAAACCACCAAACTCTCAAATATATCTCTTCAAATTTTGTTTTTCTCCACAAATATGAAAAGAAGCATAATTGAGAAACTATAAATAACTCCCACAGTCTTTAATGATTCTATAAATATGAGACTGAAGTCATTTACGAAGCCATTAGAATAAATACTGGCTGGAGAAGTCACTGGTAAAATTTCACAAATCATTTTTTCTTGTTTTCATAATAGGAACTAACTCACTCCTAAGTATAACAGTCCCTTCTTTGATGTCTCCTATACACGTAAAAATTTTCAGATGTGAGCTCACAATTTTGAAACCTTTTCTTGTCCATCATCCACGCCAGGGGATGGAAAGGGAGGGGAGTGGATAATGAGTTGGGCTGTGCCATTAGCTTCCCAGATTCAAATCCTAGCTCCAACACCTAGTACTATGTGCATTTGACAAGACCTCACTTTCATGAGCCTTGTTCTTACCTGTAAAATGGCATAAGGACAGTACCCTTCATGTGATGACTTATTTTAAGCACTTAGTAAAGTGTCTGGTACTTCATAAATGCTCAATATACATTAGATATTTCTTTTTTAAAAAGCCTTTAAAATAATTACATGAAGGGGCGGTGCCTGTGGCTCAAAGGAGTAGGGCGCCAGCCCCATATGCCAGAGGTGGTAGGTTCAAACTCAGTCCCGTCCAAAAACTGCAAAAATAATAATAATAATAATAATAATTACATGAAGAAACCAATTTTTCTGCAAAAAATAAGTTGAGAACAACAAAGCCCTTTGAAATAGATAGACCATACTGAGCGCTCAGTGAGGCTCGCTCACTGGCTAGGTGACTCATTCTCCACACAGTTATATTCGTGTCTTAGCGAAATTAAAAATTCCTTTTAGGCGTCAACTTTCAGGGTCACTTAAACATAAATAACTGAAGTACTAAATCCATATGCATCATGGATCTAATGCAGAATTGACGAATCGTTGGAGAGTAAAATAGTAAACTCTTAGAAGGAATGTTCTTGAAATGTCATCTAGCTTTGTGGCAAAGAACAAAGCATGTTAATGTCTAAACACAACAACTAACAGCATCAACAACACACAACAACAACTAAGTGAGGTGAACGCTATGTTAGCCAGTTCAATGTAAACATTCCAAATGGTATATAAAATCTGCACATAGTATACCATAAATGCAGTAATGTACACAGTTATGATCTAAAAAAAAAAAAAAAGAACAAAGCATATTAAAGTTTGTAACAAAGCAATTCAAACATAATTGAGTTGCAGAATACTATCTGTGAAACCACAATCTTCTGAGTGATGTAAAACTTCAGGGCTGGGCGGCGCCTGTGGCTCAGTGAGCAGGGCGCCGGCTCCATATGCCGAGGGTGCGGGTTCAAACCCAGCCCCGGCCAAACTGCAACAAAAAAATAGCCGGGCGTTGTGGCGGGTGCCTGTAGTCCCAGCTGTTCGGGAGGCTGAGGCAGGAGAATCGCGTAAGCCCAAGAGTTAGAGGTTGCTGTGAGCCGTGTGACGCCACGGCACTCTACCCGAGTGCGGTACAGTGAGACTCTGTCTCTACAAAAAAAAAAAAAAAAAAAACAACTTCAGGGCTAATACCAGACCAATTGTGTAGTTTGGTGCACTGACAAAATCATTCTATAGTAATAAAGTAGACTATCCCAGGAAACACTGAGGTTGCTGAAATGGAGGTTGTATATGAAAAAGGTATAAAAGTCCTTGATAGTCTGCCCTTATCAGAGATTTGGCTTGAAAATATCATGGGAAAAGCTGGGTGTGGTGGCGCATGCCTATAATCCCAGCACTTCAGGAGGCTGAGGGGAAGGATCATGAGGCCAGGTTTGAACTTATAATGAACGATTGTCTCACTGCTACACTCCAGCCTGAGTGATGGAGTGTAACCTTGACTCAAAACAATTTTAAAAGATTATTAGAAACACATTTATGGTAAAGTCTATAAACTAACATAATAATACCACAGCAAAAACAATGGTAACAGCTACTTGGTGACAAGAATTTTCTGTTAATTTTTAAGGACAATACCTACCTAAGTTCACAAAGGAAAGTTACAAATGCTAACTCAAACACACAGCCTATGTATAGAAACTGTATTCAATGGAAATGTGGTACAATTTATAAATGGCCTCAGGGAAGATATGTGACTCCAATTAAATAAGCAACCCAAAGATGTCAAATAAATATTCCTTTCAAGGACTCCTCTCAGCCCAAGAGGCCCAGGAGATTCAGTTAGAGAGAAATTTTCTAATAAGCATTTTACTACCCTGGCAACACTACAGAGGGTTACCTTTCTAACAACGGAGCTTTGTTTGGTCTGTTACTGAGTCTTTCCACATGGCCTTGGGTTTCATTAATCAGAGTGATGGTCAACAAAGTTCTCTGCCCCTATACTCACTGGTCATAGCACCAAAACACACCAGCATTACTCATTTAACCCCTATGGTTACTTGTTCTCCCTCCAGCAGAGCTTTATTTAACATATAAATACCCCTGGGGGGAGGCAGCACATTATTCCCATTGCCTCGTGAATTAATTCAAGGCAAACAAAAGTCATTAACACATGGGGAAAAAATACAGACATGCACAAATATATCAGTGGTATTGGGTTTGGGGGTGACGCTGTGAAACAGAAGGAAATGTATTTGAGTATAGTTCAGTGGACACGTGAAATAGTCTTCTACTTGGACCCCAACTTTTCACATTGTGATAAATGAGATTATTTCCAGGAAATATTTATTTCCTTTCCTTCATGCCATTTTAAGTGAAACACTTTTCTGCTCCACTGACATAGAGCCTCTCCATGTGATTCAGTCCAACCAATAAAATGTGGGTGTGAAGTAAGGGGGCAGCCTCCCCTTGTCCGTGGGTTTTTGTTTGCTCTTGCTCTCCTGCCATTAATCATAAGAGGAATGTTCCCAGGTAGGCACTGAGAATGAGCAGAACTGAACCCATACAGAGCTCCAGTGAACCGAGTCCAGTCAAGGTGCAGCATGATACAGAGTCTTCCCATTTACCTTCAGGCCACTGGGCAAGAAAAACGAATGTTTATTATTGCAAGCCACTGAGTTATGGGTGATTGTTAACAATGGAACAAAAATCAACAGATTTTTGTCAACAGCTAATATCAATTGAGCCCTCATCTTGTGCCAGGTGCTGAGCTAAGGACTTAATATTCATGACTTGTTTTTATTTTTCAACAACTTAGAGGAGTGGGTCTTATTTTCCTGTTAAAAAGTGTTAAGTGATTGGCCTAATGTCACACAACTGGCAAATGACATAACTGAGATTCAGTCCTAAGGTGACCTGATTCTAATGCCCAGTTGTTTCCCCCTCAGCCGTACCACCTTGCTGACCCCTTGTCTGTGTTGGTGTGGAAGATCAGACTCCTTTTTCCTATTGGTTTTAACTTCATTTATCTTACACATATATATTACTACATATCGAGTGCTGACTGACATACAGTAAGCACTCATTACTTGAATGTAAGTTCTTTTAAAATTCTATAAAAATGATTTTACCTTGTGTCTATGTGAAAAAAAATTAATCAATTGATGGTGTCTTAAAACAACGGGGGAAAGATATAGTGTGGTTTTATGAATAATGTATTCAACATGAATAAAGAGACCATCTGTAGTTGTTCATGTTAAATAATTGTCACCCAATAAAATTTCAGAGGTTTAATCTTGTTATCAGAACAAATAAATTTATTTGAAGCCTAGGAACAATTTTACTCAAATTGTCTCACTGATGGCTTTTATATTCTAAATTATCTTTTGGATCCCAACCTTGTTTTAAAAACCAAAATATTTCCCCCAAACATAACATATAACCCTCTCCCTGCCTTCTCACTTTCTGATGCTTCTAGCATGAGGAAAAATTAAATGAGGAGTAGGAAATTCCTAGAGGAAAGATTCCTACAACTCAAGACAATATTCTAGGGCAGTGATTTTCAACTGGTGTGCCATGGCACACTAGTGAGCCATGAAAAATTTTAAAGATCATTAATTAAATTATTTTGAAAAGAAATTCAAAGCACAAGTAAATATATTCTTTTTTTTTTTTTGCTATTTTTCAGATCAACATAATTTAAGTGTGCCATGGAAATTTAACTGTAGGTTCAAGTATGCCATGAGATAAAAAAGGCTGAAAAACACTCTTCTAGGGTGTATAAGGAAGACATTCTTTTATCACAACTCATTTTTTGAAGGTTTTAAAGGCTAAAAAAAGACAAAGTATCCAGATACCAGGTACTAATGTAAGTGCCACTAGATACCAGATAACTAGATTTTGGGAATCTTAAATCATCTAATTAAATACCCTCATTTTACATTTAAGTAAATTACAGAAAGTATTTGTGGTGTCTTTGGTTATATAGCTGGTATTGTTCAATGCAGACAACTGAACCAACAAATCTGTTGGTTCTTCTGAACCAACAAATCAGGTATCTTGTTTTGCCAGAACCAGATCAGCACCACGATGCTGATGTGAGTGATTCTGGGCCTAGGGTCCCAAACACAGACACCTGAAAGGATGATTCAGGTAAAGCAAGTGAGGAGAGGTGGCCAAGGCTAGACCACAGCCACAGACGGTGAAGAGGATTGTGATAGTTAGAGACAAACGTGTGTCACGCTCTGTTGATTCCCACACATACTTCATTCCTGATTTGATAATAGAACCTGATTTTGTTCCAGTGATAGTTTCCCCAGCCCTGGATGAGAAAGACTGATGTAAACAAATCATAGTAATCCCATTGTCCTTTGCTGGCAGCTGGCTACCCATGTGACTCAGCTTTAGCCAATAAGAACCAAGGAAAGACAATAGGTGGCTTCTGGAAAAGGTTTCTCTTCCTGAAAAACAAAGATAGATGGGCAAGGAGCACTTCCATTTATGACTCCTCTCCCTCCTCACTCACATGATAAGGGATTAACAATAACAGCAGCAACAAACAGCCATTGAGGATGGCAGCAAAAGATTGAGGATACCAGTGTGAAGCTCTCAAATGAAGCCTAGGCAAATCCCATTCAGACTCTTTGTTGAGGGGCGGTAAATGTCCCTGTGGTTCAATCTTGTGTTACCTGAAACAGAATGCATTCCTAACAGCTCTATGTCCCACAGAGTTGCCTCATTTTCCAATAAGCTAGAACTGTGGATTTTTTAATGTGAAATTACCCGTTTTTAAAATGTTGACTACTGACCAATTATTAAACATTGCACATACTTGATGAAACATACTTTCAGGCCAAACACTATAATTCTTGAGAGCTGTGTGTATCACGTTTGTAAACTCTATCCTAAATTACTACCCCTTTTGCTAGCTGATCATATAGAAAAATCACAAAAGTTAAATCAAAAAGCAATCATTATGTGGGCACTGAATCCTGCAGACATAATAAGCCAGATTTGCCTTCCTAGACTCAGGAAGGAAAGGAATGGCTTCTCTATACAACTGGCCTTGGATTTAAAAAGAAAGTTAAATTATTCGGTCATAGAGAGGATTGAATATGTTCAGGCATTTCAAAGGGTCTGTTTTCCAAATTGACTTGTCATTCTTCTGATAAGATCTCAGAAGCTGATTGCAGAGCTACTTGGAACTCAGGATCCATGCAACTCTCATTAAAAGAGGGCAAAACAAGGCTCTATACGTCAATAATCAAACCAGAGACCTGCTGCTCCTCTCAGGTTTTCCTGTGTGGCTTCAAATACCACCCTAGAGTGGAATAAAAATAGCAGCAGTGGTATTAACAACAACAGCAATGGCCTCCATCCAACCTAAGCATCGAAACAGATCTCTGCTATTTTCATGTTGGGAGACTGCTCTCCTCTGCTGCATATGGTACTGATGAAACTGTAAATCCCAGGAGCTTGCCTACTTCATACATGCAGGGGAAAGCCAGATCAGACTCAAGTCTGGCTACTCATCTTCCTGTGTGATTGGCATGGGCATGTGATGCAAGCAGGGAAAACGAGAGTCCCTTGGTAAGAGATGATATGTGGACACAGAGACGTAGTCTGTTTCTGCTTCCATCATCTGTACTATAAAGACTGCTGTGCATACCAGGCACCATCTAACCAGCACATGACTAAAACCTGTCTGCAAAAGAAGCCAAGTGATTTATGTGCATCCTGGAGTTGGGAACAGAAAGAGAACCCAGACATTAGTACTTAAAAACCTGGATCCAATTGTGCCTGAAAGAATCACACCCATTGCATATTTCCAACTAAGTATGCAGTGAATTCTTGAAGAAATACTGTCAAAGAATCAGAACAAAATATCCCAGCATGCAGAGAGTATGGAACAACTAAATGTAAACCACAGTTGGCTGCAAAGGATGGAGGAAGGGCTATTTTAATCCATACATGTAGTATCTATTAGAAAATTTTCAAGGGAAATAAAAGGAGTATTTTTAGGAACCAAAACAAAAAGAAATAAATAATGTAGTACAAGGAGATATATACATATATATATATATATATATATTTTTAAACCCAAACCTCTGATCTTTTTTTTTTTATTTTTTTTATTATTTTTTTTATTGTTGGGGATTCATTGAGGGTACAATAAGCCAGGTTACACTGATTGCAATTGTTAGGTAAAGTCCCTCTTGCAATCATGTCTTGCCCCCATAAAGTGTGACACACACCAAGGCCCCACCCCCCTCCCTCCATCCCTCTTTCTGCTCCCCCCCATAACCTTAATTGTCATTAATTGTCCTCATATCAAAATTGAGTACATAGGATTCATGCTTCTCCATTCTTGTGATGCTTTACTAAGAATATTTTTAACAAGTAACCCTATCTTGAATTGTCTGTCTTCTTTTTACTCTTCCGCCTCTATCTCCAAATAAGATGTGTACTTTGCAGACAGAATACACAGAAGCTCCATGGACAGGCTTCTTGCAGGCCAAGAAAAATCTGTCTCTTTCTTAAGTCTTGTTCCTTCTTCATTGTTAATAAATAATGTCATTTCTCTGACATGGAGGAATAAATGTGTTGTCCATTCAGAATATAGATTTTAGGATCAAGTAGATTTTGTTTGGAGTTGCTCAGCTCTATCCACACATAGCTAACTGCTATAATACATAAATAAGTTACACAAACCCCATGAGCCGCAATTTTTTCAGGAGTAATACAGGTTTTGGTGAGCACTGCACAAGATATTATGTGTAAAAGTGTGTGACACGATGCCATGAATGTTTTATAAGCTTAGTCAGAGGGTGTGTGACACGCAAATCCTTTCTTGCTATGAGGTTTTCTCTCAATCCCTTCATTCTCTTTTCCTGTGATTTCTCTTTACCAGTTTTCTCTGACCATATCTTATTTGTTTTCCTCCCAGAATACAGCTCAATGGAGAACACATTACTTGAGGGAGTGATGTTTCCAAAATCTCCTTCCCAGATTTATACCTTGTACTCCCAACTTTTTTTTTTTTATTAAATCATAGCTGTGTACATTAATGCGATCGTGGGGCACCATACACTGGTTTTATAGACCGTTTGGCACATTTTCATCACACCGGTTAACACAGCCTTCCTGGCTTTTTCTTATTTCTTAGTTATTGTGTTAAGACATTTATATTCTACATTTACTAAGTTTCACATTTACCCTTGTTAGATGCACTGCAGGTGTAATCCCACTAATCACCCTCCCTCCACCCCTCTCTCCCCTCCCTTTCCCCCTATTCTTAGGTTATAACTGGGTTATAGCTTTCATGTGAAAGCCATAAATTAGTTTCATAGTAGGGCTGAGTACATTGGATACTTTTTCTTCCATTCTTGAGATACTTTACTAAGAAGAATATGTTCCAGCTCCATCCATGTAAACATGAAAGAGGTAAAGTCTCCATCTTTCTTTAAGGCACTCCCAACTTTTATCTCCAATTTCTTCCTTGACATTTCCACTTAGATGTCTAGAAAGCACATCAAACGTAACACAGACCAACAGAACTGTGATTTTCTCCATATCCTCAAGCATATTCTTTCTTCAGTCTTCTCCATCTGAGAATATGGCACCACCATCTATCCCATGCCCAACATATTTTGCTCTTTTGATTCATTTTCCATAACCAAGTCTCCAGCAAGTCCTACTGACACTATCTCTCAAACACATTATATACACCATATTCTTCCCTTACTACCAATGCCATCATCCTAGTTCAAGCCACCATCACTTCTTACATGGTGCCCCAGAGTCCCAACCCATATATTATTGAGGTCACAATAAGCCTAAACTGGTTACTCAGATATTTCTGAAAAAGACCACACTGATATCTCACGTAATGACTTTTTTCCCTTGATACCTTCAAAATCATACTCAATCTAGAATTCATTGCAAACTAGAAAAGATAAAGCACTGCCTCGTGAATTTTCTCAGTGCAGGACAAAGTGTAGGTTCTTGAGAATCAAGAATGCGAGTGTCAGGCTGGAAAACATAGGCTGACATCATCTGGAACCAGGTCATATATTTTTTCAACCTTAGCCACTCTTTCTAGGGTTATTTTCCCATCCCTGGAACACCATGAGGGAGATCAGACTTTTTAAGCTTGTGAGAAGTTCAAGGGAATCTAGTGAATTAATTAGACTCTTGTGAAGTTCAATCAGTCACTGCTCAAAGCCGTAAAAGAAAAGGTAGCAATTAATCTCAGGTTTCTATTGCTTGAACACAACAAAAGCATTTAGACTACTGGGTTATTAGACACAGAATTTTGACGATTACACTGTCCTTTAGGAGCAATAACATTCAAGAGCGATTTCTATTATTTAACCTACTAACAACTAAAGTTTATTCATTATGTACTATGTGTTAGGAACTACGTCAAATGCTATAAATGCATTATATGAAAGTGCTTAGTAATAATTATAACATCTAAAAATGCATCACTCACGTAATCCTGTAATAATTCTATGTGATATTATAATTCCATTTTATGGGCTAGGAAAATAAGAGTGAGACAGAGTAAGTAATTAGCCCCAAACCAAACTACTGGGGAATGGCAGAGTCAGATTCTAACTGCCATAAGTTATTCTTTATTGAGTGCTTGCTATGTAGCAGATAGTTAGAATACGTTATTTCTAAGCTTCACAAAATTATATGAAAAGTAAAAATAATCTGCATTTTGAAGATGAAGAAACTGATCTGGTAAGAGGTTAAGTGGCCTGAAGTCAGATAACACAACCCAGAGCTGTCTGAATCCATGGCACTTGCTTTTGGTAAATATACACGTGTGTGAACAGTAGATACATATACATAGATACATAGTATGTGTGTGTGCATAGTTGAGACTTTTTCACTAGATATATACAGGTACACAGTGTGTATACTGTATGTACACAAGTGTGTGCACATGTAGTTTGTTAAGACTATTCAGCTGGGGGCTGTGCCTGTGGCTCAAAGGAATAGGGCACCAGCCCTATATGCTGGAGGTGGCAGGTTCATACCCAGCCCTGGACCAAAACTGCAAATAAATAAATAAATAAACTTTCATTTCTTTAAAAAAAAAAAAAAAGACTATTCAGCTGGAGTTATAAAAAAAGAACCCCATTTTCTTTGACTCCTGGAAACCACGTGATTTGTATTGTTCTCCCAAGAGTACGATGTCCTTGCTGATCAATAGAAGCTCAGGAATGAAAGCCAGAATCCTGAGCCCCAAATTTGTTCTGGATAAAGTGCTGCTGATGGCTTCCTCTTTCCTGTGAACTTCTAAGCCCTCACTCTCCCCAGAAGCCTTCCTCCTTCCAACTCCCCCTCAGGGAACCAATGCTGGCAATGTGTGTGGAATGACTCACTGAGACACATTGTAAAAATGGACAGTTCTTTCTGAGGCTGTCAGCCAACACTGAGAAATTTGGTACAGACCATCAACCAAATGGAACTTGATTCGTCTATACTAGGATGACGGGAATGAGTCAACTCTCTGGAGCCTCAAACCTTTTATTTCAATTAGTCCAAATAATGTAAAGCAAATGCTTTTAAACCATGAAAATTCAACAAGCTTCCCACATCTTCTCATAAACACTCCAGCCCCACCCCTCTTTGCCTATTCACAGAAAGAAATTGCTGGAGTCCAAGGGTGGACTTTAACTGGGATCATTTTCTCCCTACTCGCATGTTAACTGAAGCCTATAGTTGACAGACTTCTAATATTGTTAGCCACAGTCTTTTTCAGAAGACTAAGTGAAGAACTCAGAATATTAAATTAGGGATCACTCCTAGAATGGAAAAGGGTATAGTTGAGAGTAATCTTTTACGTTCTGGATAAATACATGAAATTCCAAATGTTTACTATTTATTATATGAAGACCGTCCCCTCTTTTTATTAATCATAATGTCAAGAAAACAAACTCTGAAATCAAACAGATTCTGGGTCTTCCATTTAACAGCTGAATAGATACAAAGGGTTTTCTCAAAAACATCTCACCTGTAAATGAAACTAATATTTATTCCTAGTTTAGAGGATTTTCTTAAGATTAAATGAAATGTAAAGCCCGTATGTACTTAGAACAATGTTGGGTGCATAATAATCACTTGACAAATGACAAATTACATAATTATCATCCATGTCTGGACAATAATTCAACATAACATAGGTTAGAGAATAAAATAAAACAAAAATAAAAATAATGAAATAGAAATTTGGTTATTCACGTAATTATAAGTCTAGCGAATTATCAGGTTCAGATATAACTGGATTCAGAAACTCAATTTGTATTATCACATGTCTGAGTTCCCAGTAGTAGCTTATAATTTACTCTTGGAAAGAAAATCTCCCCTGCCCCCCAATCTTTTTTTTTTTTTTTTGCAGTTTTTGGCCAGGGCTGGGTTTGAACCCACCACCTCCGGCATATGGGGCTGGTGCCCTACTCCTTTAAGCCACACACGCCACCCCCTGAAAATCCCCTTTTTAATAAAACCCATAAATCTATCACATACTAGTATGGGAATCCTACATCACTCTTCTAATTGTTGTGATTCTAACTGTCAAGACCTGGGTCCTCTCCCAGCCCAGAAACAGTGTAATGGAGCAAACTGCACTTGAATTCTGTTGTATAAAAGCGAAGAAATAGTTCCCCAAATAAAACCAAAATACAATTAGCACAAGCAGGAGGAATGGGAGCAAGAAAGGCAGAGGTAGAAGATGTTCACTCAAGTTCCCAGGGGTTAAAATTGGCTTGAGATGTAAAATCCAAGACAGATAAGTGATTCATCATGTAGAAACAGACAATTTTGAAGATAATGCAAAGAATAAAGTGGAAGAGAGTAGGGGGTTGGTATGCTCTCACCTAACGGGCACAGTGGAAGGGTGTAAACAGCACAAGGGCTGCACTTGACCTTTACGTAACAAACACAATCAATCTAACCTAATCCGTTTGTAACCTCACATTAATCTGACATAAAATATATACATATATTATTTTTAAAAAGAATCCCCTTTATCTAAAAGTCACTCTTTATTCTGAATTCATTCTAAATACACTGAGTCGAATAAATAGTCTTCAGACTATTCTAAATTATTTTCAAGACTGCTACACGATGGCTAGCCACATACAGGATGACATTTCACAGTTCAGTTAAAATCACTTCTAAAGATAGAAAAGTCTGAAAAGGCTGTTTCCCCTGTGGAAAGAAAGGTTGCAGCCTGTATCTCTGTGCACACTCTTTATTTACTTCTCAACCCTGAAAAGAAAGTATCATTGCAGGTTGATTATTTTAGATGCTTGGGACCAGGAGTGGTATGGATTTGGGATTTTTTTCAGATTTGGGGATATTTGCATTACGCTTACCAGTTGAGCATCCCAAATCTGAAAATCTGAAATTTGAAATGCTCCAATAAGCATTTCTTTTAAGTGTAATGTCAATGCCCAAAACTTTTAAGTTTGGAGCATTTCAGTTTTCATATTTGCAGATTTAGGATGCCTAACCTGTATCACCATTTTACAGAGGATGAAATTGAGGCTGAGCAAATTTAAGTGAATTAATTACTAAAACCACGTGAGTGTGAATATGGCCCATTGTGTTTCTAATCCAAATTTGACCCCCAAATTTATTACTTTTCTCAGCAGGAGCTTTAGATATCTTCTTCTTCTTTTTTTTTGCTCTTTTCCTCATATTTGAAAAGCTTTGTAAAGGAGATACTGATCCTGAATGAATCTGAACATCTTCACACTGATGTGATCTTTCATAATGATACCAAATGTGGGTGGAAAAGCAATCTCAAAAGTGGCTGACCCTCCGCCAGTAACAAACAGCCACCTCTTTCAGATTGGAATGTCTCTTCCATTTCAGCCAAGGGCAGGTGCTTTTAAAACATCTGAGAAAAATCCTTTCAGTCATTTTGAGTCAAGCAAGAGTAAGAAAGCAGACACCATCCATTTCACAAAGAGCCTAACTGGTGTTTTTTATACTCAGACCACTGTAGAAATTCCAGCCTTCATGACAACTAGCATGCGATGGGTGGAGGCTGTGCAGAAGGGACATCCATCATGCAGCTAGAATTGATTTGTAGTTGTTGGGGGGTTTGTATTTATTTATTTTGTTTGAGTTTACAAGCATGGTGGTTATGGGTACTCCTTAAATTGATTAACAGGTGTGGGATGTTTCTGGAAAACGATTAATGTTGGAGGAATTCTCTATTCTGGAAGTTGTTAGTCAGAGACGATAGTTTATCAGAGACAACTGCTTTGCCTGCAATGTAGCTCAAATAATGCTGCTCCCCAAGAGGATTCTTGCTACATAATTTCTCATTGACATCCTCAGTTGAGACACAGAAAGCTGTAAGCTGAATTTTCTAGAAGAGCTGTGGAATATTCCAGAATGTGTCAGCCATTCTGTTAGGCTGGACCATCTACCCATTCCTTTTTCACTTCATTGCTAGAGCTTCATTGCTTCACTATGACCAGTTCTTCGTATGTGACAGTTTGGCAGAAAGGTTGCTGGGCGTGGTGACCCTAATGGAGCAACCTCAGTTGCTCCTATATTTTTTCAGAGGGGGAATGGATTGAACCTTGGGCAATAAGAACATGGAAGTTGAGATTATCAAATAACTCTATTAGAGAAAAATTGCTATTTTTACTGGGATTCCACTATATAGTTAATTTGCTTTCTCTCTGTGTCTGGCTTCTTTGTTTGGCTTTTGTTACATGTATCTCCTTCAAAATACATGACTAGTGGCACAATGATACACACACACAGAGTACATCAGATGGATAGATAGCTAGTCTACAAAATGAAAACAAGTAGTACAAATTATATTAGCCTACATATTTTTCTCATTTTTCTGCATTTTAAAGTAGCCTAAAGTACAGAAATTGACTTTGTAAAAGTTGAATGTCCAGTGCCTAGCAGAATGTATACATATGGCAGCTGCTCAGTAAGTAACTGCTAAATAAAAGAAAAATTTACACAACTGTGTAATTCTTTGGGGCTTGGCAATTTCTTCTGATATTGCTGTAATGTGTAAGAATTTAATATTTAATTTTTTTTGTTCCTTTACAAGCATATAATGAACACAATTTAGCAGCTCAAGAGGCAATTCCAGGAAGCACAAATAAAGGAAGGATGAAGTGATACAGGGACAGGCAGAAAGCTAATAAAGGGCTTTCACTAACGGGTTACCACTGTGGGCAACTGGAGCTTAGTTCTCCAAGGAGCCTGGGAAGTAGTGTAGACCAGACCTCAGAGTCATGGCATTGACTTCCTCCTACTCTTCCCTCATGGAGAACTGTTCCTGGAGGCCTTAGCTCCCCAGAACTTCTTGTCTGTCCTACCTGTGAGCCAGACACACTCCTATGGTCAGAGAAAGCCCTGAGAGAGTGGCAGTTTCTTGAGGTACATGCCATCCCATACGTCAGAATGTTACATGCAACAGATACCTGTGTGTGCTGTGTGTGGGCTAGGGCAGACAGTCTCCAGTGTGACTTCAATCGTCCCCATATTCTGGGATTCACACTCTTATATAATCCACTCCCTTTGAGTATAGGAAGGATTGAGTGACTCCCTTCTAAGAAATAGAATATGGCAAAGTGATGGGATGTCACTCTGGGACTAGGTTACAAAAGGACTGGGTAGCTCGGCCTTGATCGCACTTTCATGCTGGGGCAAGCTGGCTTTGTTATGAGCTGCACTATAGAGAAACCCAGGTGACAAGCCATTCAGACCAATAGCCTGCTGGGGCCTGCCAACAAGCTTGTAAGTGGCTTTGGAATTCGATCCATCCACCTCAGTCCAGTCTTGAGATGATTATAGCTCCGGCAGACAGCTTGATAGAACTTGCAAAGGAATCCTGAGCCAGAGACATTCTGCAGAGGCACACCTAGATTCCTGACCTAAAGAAACTGTGAGATAATAAGTATTTGTTGGTTTAAGCTGCTAAGCTAAGTTTAAGTTTAATTTGTTACACAGGAGTATATTACAAATATAGCTGCACGGTAAAGACCAAAACTTCTGTCGTTTTCTAACAACCAAGTAAGAGCTTCATAAGAGGTATTGAGTTGTCTCTATGACAAAGGCACACTACTTACAGTTTCCAGAAGACTTTCAGAGAAAAAATTTAAGCGGGTCAGTGGAGAATTTGCCCAAGTTTTTATATGTTTTTATGGACTTAATTGGATCTAACTTACCATCTAGAACAACTACTTGCTTATTGAATGTAGTAACTGAAGTTACAATCTGAACAAAAATATTTGAACTAAAATGTGTTACAGGCAAATGAGAATCAATTAACTTTACACAATTGATTCCTGACTCTTAGGTTTATTATGTGCTTGTCAAAGTTATCGATTAAACCCTTGAACCCTGCTACTTTTATTTCCAAAATACTCAAAAGCCAGGGAAACAGAGCCACATATAATAAATACTTCACCCTCATTTGAAACTTGAATATTCTACTTTGCCCTAAACAGGTATAATTAGAGAGCCAAGTTAGTTTATTATGGAATGTGCCTGTTTTGATTACTTCCTCTTCACTCTGTTACTGAGAGAGGGAGTCCCATCTATGGTTATGGGGATGGCCAAACACATGTCACTTGACACTGGCCAGGTAAGAGTCACAGCAGCTTACTAGTTCCAGAGCCCTGTGGAAGGAGGATACCACATGCCACACAGTGCCACATGGAGCATACATTGGGGACCCTGGGAGCCCGGCTTTAAAGTATTGATGGTGGGATGTCTGTGGTTCCTGAGAGGTTGTAGCTGACTTGTCTGAATCATTCTGTAGGCTGGCAGGAAACTGGAACCTGATACTCCAGAAAACCAGGAACTGCATTTGTTCCATTTAATGAGAGAATTGTTTGACTAAGGGACTTTATCTGCAAGAGAAGAGTAGGGAGGATAACTTGTGCTGAGGGCATCTGAGGTCTTCCTGACTTCACCAGATGTCAAGAGAGCACATAATGTTAAATTTAGGCCCTCCCTATAATATCCTTTGGAAATTTCCACATAATAACAGGGACCCAAGAGTCACTGTTCTCAGCTCCTCTAAGGATGTCAGTGGGCTAAATAGACCATATAAGCTGTTACAATTTAAGCAAGACACAATAAAAATCTATATGCCCTTTACCTGAAGTAGGTGATTAGCCTAGGATACATATATTGCTTTGATGAATCCCACACTACTGTGCTACTGTCTTCCAGGAAGAGCAAGGAGGTTAATGGAGCTGGGAAAGTGAGCAGAGGAGAGTAACAGTGAGGCCAGAGACACATGGCAAGGGCAGGTTATGAAGGTATTGCCAGTCTTGGTAAGGGCATTGGCTCCTATTCTCAATAGATAAGAAAGTTAGGACAAAGAAGCAGCATGGTCTGATGGATGCTTTGGATCATTCTGGTTGCTGGGTTGAGAATAGATAGGTGATGCGGGTAGAAAGAGGAAGTACAGGGGAAGAGATATACCCTGGAGTCTGAGTGAGAGATAATGTTGGCTTGTCCCAGGGTGGCAATAGTGGAGCTATGAGAAATCACGAAATTCTGGAAATATTTTGAAGGTAGAACCCACAGGACATGCTTAGAGGAGCAGAGGAAAAGAAAAGGAAGAGTTGGAGGTGACTCCAGACTTTTGGGATGGGGCCACCAGAAGGAGGAAGCCACGTACGTAAGTACTATGAATGGCTTATTTGCAGGAGGCAGGCATAGGGAATAAGGAATTTGCAGACTTACTGAATTTGAAATACCTATTAGACAGCCAAGAAGAGGTACCATAAAGACAGTTGTTTAGAAGCCTAGATTTCAGGGCAGAGGGTCAGACGAGAGATTTAAATTTGAGGATTGAGGCTTGAGTTCTGGGGCTTCCAGGTTCATGGGGAGCCAGCACTAATAGTCTCACTGGCTTCCTTTATGACCCACAAACATCTCAGACTTTGTATTCTCCCCAAATGTGTTCTCTCCTGCATAGCGTTTCTCTGCAGGGATGAGGGAAAGGCCCAAATGGGAAGCCTGGCTGTTGAAGGATGTTCTTGGACAAGACACAGGTGAATAAAAGGCACCTATGTTTACTGCAGTCTGCGTTCATGCTTCCACTGCCTTAGCTCCCCTTATCTTTGGGAATAACAGAGGGAAAGAGACCTGTTTATTTTGGGCTTGCAGATAAGAAAGAAATAACACCAGTCACTCAGCCCCATTCTCCCACCCTGACACTCAGGACTGGGAGATGCTTGGAGACCTGGGTACTTTTCCACCAGAGAAGGGCTTATAGTGGATGTGGTGATTAAAACTCCTCTTTGAGGATGACTCAGCTGCTCTGGTCTTCTGCCAAACTCCTATTCAAGAGGGACTTGAAGGAGGCTCCAGATGGGAGGATGGAGCACCTGCATCAGGAATGTTCTGTGGGCAAGACTTCCACCTTCAACAGTTTTTTTTTTGTTTCCTCCTGGCTCATCCCCATAATAATGGCTCATGCTTCTCCAGCGCACATTGTGCCATTGTATAGATGAGAAAGAAGGCACAGGTTAGGTAACTCACCCAAGGCCGTTCTGAGCCTATGCTCCTGGCCACTTCAGGCTCTGCCATTTTCCTTTCTGAGCAGAATTAGAGTCTTCCTGGTGCCTCCAGGAAAGGGGATCAGAAACTCAAAGTTCTTCCTCTCTCTTTCTCCCTCCTTAGACTCTATCAGAAAAGAAGAGCGGTCATGGTAATGGCTCAGCTGCTCACTACTCTTTTGGAAAAATCCAAGTTCCAAGGGAAAAGGGTGAAGCAAAACTTCTTTATGTATTTGTCCTACATAAAGCTGCCTTTGACATATAATAGAATTGAAGCTACAAACCTGCTTGTATTTTGAACCCAAACTCTAGTTAACATGACTTTGCTTCTTTTCTTAGGAGGAAAAAAACCAATGTATTATTTGGGTAAAAGAACCTCTCTGTTAAGCTTGATACACATTTCACCATCATATCTCAACTGCCCAATGTATATATTAATAATTGCTGTTAGAAACAGACATTTTCCAAGGTAAGAGTATCTGCCCTTGGAAACTGCACAAAGAATTCAGGGCTTCCTGGCTGTGACGCCCCACCTTCTCTGTCACCACCAGCCCTGAGCTGAGCCATACTCTTTCCACATCCAGAGTAAAAGATGATTTTTATCCCCCAAAAGAACAATGTTTCTGTATTTATAAATCCAAGAGATTCAGACACATCTGCTCATATTTATACCGATTCTGTTACGGCTGTAAAATTGCATATGCTATTTTGATGAAAATTTATCTTAATTTCATTACCAGCCTGAGTAATCATGTGATAATTGCCTGATTTCCAAGTAACTGGGCAAAAATGACATTTAACATTTTTTTAAGTTACTTTTTTTAGACACATGACTGCAATAAAATATTGTACTGTTTACTTTCCTAAATTGAAGCCAAAGTAATATACATTCAAGCTACTCAGGTGTCTATGATTGTAGAGAAACTGGTTGACTTTATCTTAAAGAGAGGTCATGGGTGGTGGTCCAGGCCAGGCACAGAGAAGCACATCAAGGTGCATTCAAGGCGAGGAAAGATGCCATAGAAGAGAGAGCTCAGGAGTTGGCATTAGACAGACTTGAGTTAGCAGCCAAGTGCCTTCAGCAAATCGATAGCTATGTTACCTAAGGCAACTAAATCACATGACTTCTCTAAGCCTTACTCTTCTTATCTACAAAATGGGTTTTTTAAACTTATCTTCTGTGAATCTTAGAGGTGAGATGAGTGCTAAAGATAGTGTTGGCACACAGTATACACTTGATGAATAGCAACATTTATTATTTTTATGAGCTTTCACCAGTACCTATTCTATTATATGCAAACTGTTTGATGTGAATGGACCATTTTCGTTGTTGTAAGAGATTTCATTCAGTTCATGTGACTGGGATGATACCTTGTGGTTCTGATTGCACTACAATTCCTTTCTTGGAATAGAAAACCAGAGCCACTGTGTCCCATAACAGCACTCCAAGGTATGTCACTCACTTTGTAGTCTATAGGAAGGGCTTCTCCCCTAGAGATAAACACTGCAGAAGCTAGAGAAACTTACTCTCAACTCAGTAGGCTACACAGATCTCAGTAGTCACCTCCTGCTTTCTAGGATGACACTATCCTAAACCCCCAGATACTAGCAGAATTTAGGACCACCTGCAGTCATGATGCTGCCACCCTATGGATCCAAGTAGCACCCACAGCCAAAAACATCTCTTGGCATAGCCCACTCACCAGAAATTAGCTTGAGTCTCTTATGACCTATTGGAAATCTTCCTTGAGATCATCTGTGGTCATGAAAAGTCCTATAATATATCCTAAAATCTGATTTGCCACACTGCAGCCCCAGTTCTGCCAATCCTATCTTACTTTTGAGGTCCAAATATGCATCACCAGCTATATTTGTGTGACACTCCTTTAGGTTTCAATTTAGACAAAAGCTTTAAACTGGGGAGTTTAAAGAGTTCTTGAACTCCAGTCCTACTTCTGCTAATGAAATGTGTGATTGGGGCATGTGTTGTACATGGCAAAAGGATTGCAACATTCTCTCATTTCTGTTTGCACTTTCATTTGCAATGTGGCATTGCCCTCCAACCCATCAAGAGGTATAAATCTATTTCTACATGTCCTAAAGCCAGCTTGGATGAGTTATATGGTTAGATCAATGGGACATTAGTAAATACAATACAAGCAGAGGCTTTGAAAGTTTTTGCACATGGGACCTTGTTCCCTCTGGCTACTGAAACTCATTCCACCACATATGAGCATGTTTATGCTAGCCTGCTGGCTGATGCCAAATTTAAGCATATATAGCCAGACTGTGAATGAATGATGCCCACTAGAACATCCAGTCTTCTAATTTTCAGAAATGTCAATCAGGCTACTCAGGATCATCCAGCTTGCATTAAGCAAATGCAGGTCAGAAAATTAGGCCAGGCAACCCACAAAATAAGATCATTAAGCAAGTATAAGATCATTATTTTAAGACACTAAGGTTGGAGATAGTTTGTTAAATAGCGAAAGCCAGCTGATATAGTAAATCATTTTTTTCTCTGCTTCTCCTTTCACACCTTGAAAATAGGAATATTGAACTAGGTTAGTATTGGTTAGTACTAGGCATGGGTACTACCATATTCCTAACCAAAACCATATGAAACATTGTTAACTCATTACAATATTCAGGTGAAGAGATTATTCAGTGATTTAATATGGAATTTATTTTGTTCATTTTCAATGAATATTTTCTATGGTTTTCCTTCTTAAAACCCTTTGCTATTCTTTGTGGTTCATTCTTTACTCCACATGAGAAAGTTTACTTATTATTAACAACTTTGGTTCCCAAATTTAAGTGTACCCAGCAATGTATGTCTAAATTTTTTAAATGGATAGGTAATGTAAAATCTGTTATAAGACCAAATATGTTTTTAATTTGACTCAGAAATAAAATTTGAAACTTGTTTGTTTCCTGCTTGACAATCAAAAGCTGAGAAGTTCACATGGAATTCCTGTCCATGCCCCTCAATTTTAGGATTATTTCTGTTCCACATCTACACAATGCCACCAAATTTAAGATTTTTCCTTGGATGTATGAGCCTCTATAGCGGGAAATGATCATCTATACTGGGTAAAGGAATTAGATTAGAATAAAAGGGAAACAGCTGTCGCTGTTGCAAAAAAAGAGTCTTTATAAACTTTTTTATGAAGTATGTTCATGTGGTCAAGACTCTTTTATGTAAAAAATATGTTGGAATTGGAATATAAATAAATATTGCATATTGTTCCACTTAGAGTTTTCATAATGACCACGTTATATGCTGGCAACATCATCACAACGTATATATTTCCTTTATTTGATGATCATAATCATAGTGTCACCATTAAATGCTAGCTTACCTTAATGTGAGGTACAAATGACTAATAAATAAGGAGGCATTTAATAAAACTCCCTAATTCTAAATTATACTGTTAATGTAGCAGAGAATGCTTATCTCTTTCAAAGATGTCTTATTATACATGTCCATTTCTGAGTTCATTTACCACCCATTTGATATGATATGATAGCTCTATAACAGAATGTAAGGCTATCACAGTTTCATCTAAGATATGTGGTCTTTCCTACATAAATTCAAAGCCCCATTACCATAATTCAAAACATGTACACTGAATTTCTCCCCACTAGTACTTGTAGGTCACAAAACTATTTTAAAATTGTTTTTAAATTCGTTCAAGCTTTCTGAAAAGTATTTGACTATCATGACAAATATTTGGTTTTCTAAGATGGTGAGTGAAGGTTATGGAGGCAGTAAATAGCCCTGAGGTCTTTGTTTTCATCCACATGCGCTTTGTCAACCATTCAGTGTCCAATTTAAGTTTTGACCACATTAGAATTCATTAGATGAGAAACATAACTCTGCAGACAAGGTCTTTCTTGCAATCTAAGAAAAACCCTCGACATTTTTTATTCTACCTAGTAATTACTAGTTGCTAAGCTGGGTTGTATGCATGTAAAAATAAAAAAGAATAACTTTGAATGGGGCTAAATATGGAAGCAAAGATCCCAATTCTATTGTATTAGAATTCTACATGACTCAACCAATTCCCATAGGTTGACAAGAAGTCTAATTTTAAATCTAGAGACTTTATGGCAATAAAAAGAATTCCTAATTAGGTAAGACACTTGCCTGCCATTCTCCACTCTTGGTAGCTATCATAAGAAATTCATTTACATTTTTAACTCAACATTTCTGAGTTTCCAATTTTGTTCCAAGCCCCATTTGATTTCCAAGAAGCAGCTTAATTGTCTTAGATGTGGTACAATCACTAAACCATTGTGGAAAGTGATCTGGAATTTCAGTAAGCAGAGCTTTGACTACAATGACAAGACTTAACTGTCACTCACGCTGACCAAATCTCAAAGGCACGATAAATGACAGAACCTCATTTAATTACCATTTATTCTTCGTGAGAGTAGAAATTATTATAAATTATGCAGATAAGTAATTCATTATGGGGAATATGACAAAAAAGTCTGTCTGTAATATTAAATAATGTTGACTCAAGACTTTGTGAAAATTAAAATCACAGAGTAAGAGGACAAAGTTTGCACTAATATTTAATAGAAATGAAATCTCTCTTCTTGTTTGTATATTTCCAGGTCTACATATTTTTTGATCATTGTTCAATTTTTTAGTACAAATGTTCAGTACAAATACTAAAATGTTCATAAAAATTTACTTCAAACTAATTATTAAGGTATTTATTCAGTGTTTGCTATGCAAAATCCTTGCATTAAGCTCTAGTTCATAGGGCCTTTTTGGTCTTACTGAAATTCAAGAGTATACTGCCAATCCATTTCTAAAAATAGTGGAAGTGGTAAATGACAGCCATTTCCTTTATCCCAAAAGAATTTTTTTTTTAAGAATTTCTCTTAAACCTTTGAAACTTTATCTTCCAAATTCAGAAGAATTTGTCAAAAAACATTTGTGTTATGAAAATCTCCAGCACCTTGTCTACCCTTCAAAACACTTTTTCTAGGATGAATTCACGAACTTGATTATCAGTCCTCGTACAATGACAACTCTCATGGCCATTCCAGAAAAAGAGTTCTAAAATTGCTTTGAAAGTCTGGGTGTGGTGGCTCTCGCCTGTAATCCTAGCACTCTGGGAGACCGAGGCAGGTGGATTGCCTAAGCTCATGAGTTCAAGACCAGCCTGAACCAGAGCAATACCTCATCTCTAAAAATAGCCAGGTGTTGTGGCAGGAGCCTATAATCCTAGCTATTCCAGAGGCTGAGGCAAGACAGTCTCTTGAGCCCAAGAGTATGACGTTGCTGTGTGCTGTGATGCCACAGCACTCTAACAAGGACAACAAAGTGAGACTCTGTCTCAAAAACAAAAATGAAAACAAAACAAAAGAAAACAAAAAAAACAAAATTGCTTTAAAGGATAGAATAGGCTCTGGTGTTGGTGCATAGCTTCCCAAGGGGAGTACTTTGAACATGACCATGGTGATAGTCAGCAATCAGGTATGTATCACTTTGCAAATCTAATTGTCAGATCTTACATGCTCCAAGAAATGTGTCATTAGGTGAGCATTGTTGAGCATCACAGAGTATACTTACACAAACCTGGATGGTACAGCCTACTATACATCTAGGCTCTAGTCTATGGTACGGCCCTTTGCTCCTAAGTTATAAACCTGCATAGCATGCTACCATACTAAATACTGCAGGCAGCTGAAACACAGTGATAAGTATTCATTTATCTTGATTTATCTAAACATAGAAAAGGTATAGTAAAAATATGATATAAATGGTAAAAAAAAAAATGGTACACACGTATAAGGCACTTGAACTAAATGGAGCTTGCAGGACTGGAAGTTGCTTTGGGTGGGTCAGTGAGTGAGAGGTGAGTGAATGTGAAGGCCTAGGACATTATTGGCACTACTGTGAATTGTATAAACACTGTACGCTTAGGCTACATTGAATTTATAACCTTATGAAACCACCATAGTGTATGTGGCTCATCCTTGACTGAAATGTTGTTATATGGCACATGACTGTGCCACCATTTGGGTGCGTATTATATAAAGCACTTTGTATGCATTATCTCACAACAACAACCATTGAGTAAGGCTCATTTTTTAGTGGAGAAAACTGAGTCGTAGAGAAGTTGAAAAACTTCCCCAAGGGTGCACAAGCTAGGAAATGGTAGAGCCAAGAGCCAAAGCAATGCCTGCCTCCAGAGCTTAAATTTGTAGTCTGCATTCTATTCCCTCACAAAAGTAGACTTCATGAATCTGAGGGTTGAGGTCACTTGGATCATGACACTACAGGTGTGTGGAGTTAGCCTCCATTCAGTAAATGGCAATTCAATTGGCTCAAGGCAGAACACTAGGAGTAATCCTGAAATAATAGTTTCCTGCCATTTACCCCCAACTTCCAGTCCATCCTCCAAAGTGTATCCCAACTCTGGCCTCCATTCCCCAGCTTCCCTGCTTTGTCCCAAGTCCCAGAACTGTCACCTGTTACCTAGACTACTGCAGTGGTCTCCATATGGTCTTCTGCTTCCACTCTTGACTTCTTGTACACTATTAAGCAGCCCAAGTGACCATTTTTAGTAGTAAATAAGATTATGACATTATCCTTTTGAGAACTCTCCAGTGATTTCTAGAATAAAATAAAAGATCCTTTCCACAGCCCACCTGATCATTCAGCTTCTGCTCTATCTACCTCTTCAAATGCATCTGTAATAACTCTTTTCCCATTACCCTATCATTAGTTGATTCTGGCCATCCTGTCTCTTGAACAAGCCAAGAATTATCCTATTCTAGGGCCACTGTTCCTTCTCCAGCTGGGAGTGATTTTCCTCCAGATCCTCTCAAGATAGGCTTCTCCTTTTCACCCAGGCTCCAGTGAAAGTGTCATTTCCTCCATTTCCTTGAACTCCCCAATCACATTGCCCCCTAGGTACCCCGGTTTTGTTCTTCATAGCTCTGTTACTACCTAATACTATACCATTCATTACTTGTTTATTATCTGCCTTTCCCAGTCTCTGAGGACAGAATCCTAGCTGTCTTTTTCTTTCCTTTCCCATCATTAAGAACACTACAAAATGGAACATAATAGTGACTAACAAAAGATTGACAATTGTGTGACTGAATGAATAAATGATTGGACAAAGCAACACACAGAGAAATTAAATGGGACTTAATCCATGGCTCTGTGGCTGGTATACAATGTGAGACCAGGATCAACAAGTGAAGCCCCTGGGGGTGCTGAGATCTCTAAGTGCTAAAAAGCACAGATGAGTAGAGCTCGAGGCATCTAAGGAGAGCCAGTGTTTGAGCTAAGTATTAAGGAGTGTAAGATTTTGATGTGCAGACACGAAGGTGAGGGTACAGCGTGGGCAAAGGCAGAGAGGTGGAGAGGTTCAGGGCAGGCGTGTTCCCCTACCAAATTGTCAGAGATAAGCAGAGTAGAGAATAAGGTTGACACATCAGCCTCCCACTCCACAGCCTTCAAGCTTGTGGGAGAGGCTTTGCAACCGACACTAGAGTTAAGAGAGTCTTAATTGTACCTTTTTATTTTTTAGTTCAATTGTCGCAACACCCTAGCCTACTTCTCCTCTGCTACTTCTCCTACTTCTCCATTATGATGTTCTCATGCAGCCCAAATTTAATTACCACTCGTTGCTTCAGAGTGACTCTGACAGCACAACTGCAGTAGTACTTGGTGGCAGTGGGAAGGAGTGGGGCTCAGGAGGTTGGGTTCTTGACTCATCTTGGGACCCTGGGCAGGCATTTTGACTTCTTTATAGCTCAGTTTACTCACCCGGCAAGATCTAGGTGCAACACTACATTTGTAAAATTCAGTGCTTTGACGTAGAGAACTGGTTACCACTTACGGAGTCCTCAAGTCATTTACTCAGTTGTTCTTGCAGTGTTGATTGGTTGTCTGTCAGATAGGTTGCATGTATTGGTTTCTCAAGGCTGCAATGACAAATTATCATAAAATGGGTGACTTAAAATTGCAGGATTTATTTTCTCCAAGTTCTGGAGGTCAGAAGTCCAAAATCAAGTTGTTGACAAGGACACACTCCCTCCAAAGACTTTAAAGGAGGAAAATCCTTCCTTGTCTCTTCCAGCTTCCAATTGCCCCAGACATTCTTGCATGTCAAAATGGAGTTCTAATCTCTGCCTTTGCCTTCACGTGGACTTCTTGGTGTGTTTCTCTTTTGATAAGAATATCAGCCACTGGATTTTCACCCACCCAAAGTCCAGAATAATTTCATCTAGAGATCTGTAATTAATTCATAAGCAAAGGACATATTTTCAAATAAGGTCAAAGTCACAGGTACTAGAATTTAGGACTTGAACGTATCTTTTGGGAGGACACAATCTAATTTGCTACAGGGAGCTGCACAGGAAAGAGTTCAGACTCTCAGTCAAAAAGCCTTGACTCAAAAGCCATTTTCACTACTTCCTTGATATTTGACCTTGAACAATATACTAAATATAATCATCTAGGATTTCCCAGAGGATTAAATGAGAACATACAAGGCACTTTGGCATATGACTGGCACACAGTGTTCAATAACTGTTATACTTGTTATAAATGTTGTTCTCTTTAGCAAAGTATTTCCAGTAATGGAGCTGTCTGTCTATCTAGGAAACAAGTTTGTGTCCGTACTAAACCACTATGAAGGAGAGTAGAAGGAGTTAACTGGAAAATTAAAACCCAAAAAACTTATAGGAAACATGGGCCTGAAGTACTCAGACAGACTTTCTGCACTGATTGCTTTATCTGGATAAATGTTCACTTGCCAGCTTAATGACATCTAAATAGACAAAGACTGGATTTAAAGTTTATTCAATAACTTTTACTTTCTAATGGGTGCTTTTAGGTTCAACCGGCCCTCTTGAAAAGATGGCTAATACAGTAAATTTTTTGGTGTATGAATCCTATTACACTTATGACAATAATTTTTACTCCTTGAAATCTTGAAAGTAGAAAAGCAAGAATGCAATTTGTAGAGATGTTTGCCTTTGGGTTGTCATGGCTTATGCATCTCAAAGAATGCATATTCTTATTGCAATGGCTTGAGGCTTTCTGCTCTGCTGAAATAGTGCCACCTTCTAAGATGCACAACCCATTCTCTGTTTGCCCTTCCAACTTCATTATTCATCCAT
This sequence comes from Nycticebus coucang, assembly GCF_027406575.1. Classification (NCBI taxonomy): domain Eukaryota; kingdom Metazoa; phylum Chordata; class Mammalia; order Primates; family Lorisidae; genus Nycticebus; species Nycticebus coucang. The sequence goes on from NC_069787.1 coordinate 36,271,139, forward strand.
TTATTCAGTAAATATTCTGGAGGCAGAAGGATCACTTACTATACACCATGCAACCACACACTCATTTAGACCCTAAGTACATTTCCACTAATTCATCAAGTTTATCAAATATGTATTTTTCTAGGATTTTTGAGTGCCAGCACAAGATCCCAAGGAGACTCTTCAGAATATTAAAGGACAAGTTATAAATTCTTAGGATACAGGGCAAATGTGACAGCAATGTTGCATCTCTTCTGCAAAATTACATGTTTACAATATTGCACTGAAGTGGGTGGGATTGCTGAGAGTGGACTGAAGGAAGTTGTTCTGAAGTTTCTCAGTTCTTTCCGGAGTTTCAGGTTGGTCTATGTCACTGCTTGTGCTGTATAACCCAAGATACTGCCATTCAAGAAAAGATATTAATTTATATTATTCTATGACTCTGCAGGCCAAAGTTTGAACCAGGTTTTGGTATGACTCCATCACCTTCATTTGAATTAAACCTTTGTAATGACGGCTGCAACTATGTCTGCTGTTGCTTGTCTGCTGCCTGGGATAAGTAAGTGCTCAATAAATATTTGTGAGAAGAGGTGAGGAAGGAAAGGAGGAAGGAGGGAAAGAGGGAGGGAAAGAAGGAAGGAGAGAGGAGGGAGGGAGAGGAGGAAGGAGGGAAGGAGGGAGGGAGGGAGGAGGGAAGAATGGAATGAAGGAAACAGGGAGGGGAGGACGGAGGGAGGGAAGGAAGGAGGGAAGGAGAAAGAAATATATCAAATACTTGTGACTGAACTACATTCCTTATTCAACTACAACTTCCCAACTCTCCATTCTGTTGATGTTATCATTATCTTATAGCTCATATTTCTTGTGGTTTTAGATGAGTCCTTCCCAGCTACAGCTTACCATGGTCTAAACTAACCCTATTAGGTTTTCTATATTCTACCTCTCAGCCCAGCTCCTATTAACTTCTTTATTCTGTCTGTTTCCCAGTTCAAACTCCCAAGAGAAAGTGAATCATGTTGGCTCATTTATTTCTCTATATTTTTAACCCTGACACATCACAGGTCACTAATGGCTATGACTAACTTTATGTCAGAGGCTCACCTTTAGGCCAATCATCTATAGCTAGATTTTTTAGGGAAATAGAATATTTACTTTATAAACATTTTTCAGAGAAAAACACAAAGCCTGCAAGATGAGTTCATTCAATGGCATACCAACTTTTTTAGCAGCAACATCTCATTTCCATATTGGCCAATATATTAAAAAAAGACAGATACATCTGAGGCCAAAATCATCTTATTAGGATGACAGTGAAGCCAGTAAAATGCATCATCCATATAGCTTAGGAGACTAAGTCTGTCTCATTGCACGAAAATTGTCTCAACATGAGTGCCTATAAAATCCTCCCTGCCCTCCTCTCTCTCCTCTGCAGCATCTCCACGTCAGGGAATTATGTTTCACACAATGAAAGCATCCATGCAGGAAATATTTGCAGATGTAAATATGCTCGCTTCCGTTTGTGGAGGCATCATTTGCTTCATTATTTCACGGAGTGCAATTTACACCATTTTCCCTGTTGCTGTGGCACCAGTGGAGAGAAGCAGGTGTGAAATAAATTGTTTTCAAAGAGATCACTGTCCTGTGCTAGGACAGTAAAAGGGCACTGTGTTGGGCCAAAAGTGGAAGAAAATGGGTTATTTCTAATCTTTTGACATTGGAATATGTGTTTAAGTGGAGAATTCGTGACAATTAAGGAGATCAACCATGCTGAGATGGTGTAATGACTGTGTTCCTTTTGTTAATAATACTAGATTTGGTGCTCAGCGCACCACTGTGTCTAACTCTCCAAGCTTCCCTTAAGCTTACAAATGATATTCCATTTATTTTAAATCAATCAAGTGTCCCTAGAGGATTTCACCAGAAACTGAAATATAATTACATAAACACACAGGCTTCCTAACCATGCATGTGTTATGCCAACAGAAAAATATATCTTCAGTACAATGCATAAAGAGTAAAATTTATAAAATGCATTTTAATATCTTAAGAATAACGATAGTACACTTACAGTTAGGCACATGTACCTTAGCAAAAAAAAAAAAAGAAGAAGAAAGAAAGAGAAGAGAAGAGAAGAGAAGAGAAGAGAAGAGAAGAGAAGAGAAGAGAAGAGAAGAGAAGAAAAGAAAAACGAAACGAAACAATAGGCACAGAAAAAAATGGTTAGATTCTTCCTGTGGATGGAATTACCAAAAAGTTGCCTCTCTTCATTTAAATGAACTTCACTCTGTTTTATTGTCTTCATTTCAGTAAACATACTAATTCAAATCCTAGAAAATTGCTAACTTCATCAGCACCAGGCAATGCAGGGGCCTGAAGGTACGAGCTGGTCTTTTATTTATTCATTAGATTTCTATAATGTCTCTTTTCTCAAGCACCCCAGGCAATGTAGAGAATGTTTAACTGATGTTAGCCCAAAGATTCATGGAAATGAGAAGTTGAGCTGTGTTTGAGAAGTGGCAGACATTGAGAGAAAACCAGGAGGGATAGAAGGAGGAAATAAATGGAGAAGCTTATGCAAAGGAAAGGACATAAGCAACCTTGAAAATGCTAAAATAAAAATGCTGCATTCCCAGCGTGCACTCTGGTTTTAGTCTGGATAACAATAGGTTGACAGAGGGCCTCCTTGGAAGGAACACTATTCTGAATCTCCTAGAACTACACATGTTGGGCAGCTGCTAAGAATCTCATTTTTAACACATATGTTAAATCCACATGCTGTAGGCTGACAATCAGTGGGCTGTAGTGTCCCAATCAAATGACATTTGTTTCAGTACATTTTAAGATGTTTTAGTTAGGATGTCTTAGGAGCTGATAAATAAAGCTCACTTTCTTTTCTCCTGGGTGTGATGTGACCATGCATTTGTGTATTTTTTTCACAATCACACCATTTGGGAATTACTGAAAGTCACAAAGGACAATGGGTAAAAGGTGGTAGACTTTATTATTAGACTGTAATACTATACAGTTAACTGGAAACTCAACCGTGGCATGCTCCCCACTCTCCCCTGGCCATGGATAGATAGGAAGGGTTTAGGAAGAGAGTTCAGTTGTAACAGTTGTTGGGCTCCTTCTATAATGCCTAATCTCTACATAGTTCATTGAATAGTAGATTCAACCAGACTCATGCCAGTTTCAACAATGACAGTAAAAAGAAAGTAAAGGAGGGAATTATGAGTCCATGGGCATTAGGTGCCATTTTTGAAATTTTATTTTGTGGGAATAAACAGGAGATTAAGTAGTTTATATTTTATACCCTTGTTGATACTAAATATTTATTTGTAAAAGCATTGATAATTGCTTGATTTAAAAATTAAACATTGACATTCTGACAAATTATGCATAAACCATTAAATCTAGTACTAATGGAGAGGAATCTAAAGGTATGAATCCTGGAATGTTTAACACTGAGAACCTGAATGATAGACAAAGAGTAAGTGGCAAGTTAGACTTGATCCCAGACAAATATTTCTTTCAGAACCACACTGGGGAGCCATGGAAAGAAGAGCATTTCCTCCTGTTCCAGCATTTTAGGTCAATTTGATTTAGCACAATTCACTATTTGTTGGACAGCAATGTTGCAGTTGGAGTTAACACATGCTTCTAGCCTCACATTGCCTGGAATCCCATGAGTGGGGCTGGACAAAACCTGAAGATGCAATACAATAAAAAATATGGTTGTGTTTTTTCTATTTCTTTTTTTATTTTTATTTTTTGGTACATTCAAACTAGCTTTTTTATCAGAAGGTTATCATAAACTAGTGAAATAAGAATATTTGCTATTCATGAACATTTGAAAAAATGGTTGAGAAAATTAAAAGAGTGGGAAATTTTTATTCTTACTGTTCTAGGAAACAATTTTATCTTTAGTGATTCTCTGGAGAAAACTCTTGTTTTACTTCAAAGATCAATAAATGAATTTGAAGTCAGGGGAATTAATTAGTAATGGTTTATTTATTATCATTGAATACATACTTATCCAATTAATTATCTGCAAACTTATTGACCCAGCAAAAAAAACTTTAAGAATATTGATGGCATGGGCGGTAACTGTGGCTCTAAGAGTAGGGTTCCGGTCCCATATGCCAGAGGTGACGGGTTCAAACCCAGCCCTGGCCAAAAACCAAAAAAAAAAAAAAAACAAAAAAGAATATTGATGCAAACAAAATACTAAAGTAAAAGATTATTGAAATGAAAAGTACAAAACTTTAGCTCTTGCCTATTCTTTAAAAGAAGAACTTAATGGAGTCTTTTTTTAACTAAAATAGTTGATTTGAAAGCTGGATTAGGCTTTCCCAGAAGATAAAATTCGGAGTATGTGTCAAAAAAGCAGAAAAAGTGGTTCACAGTGACTCATCCAAGCATGACTGACCATCCCAGCCCAGCAATGATGCATGCTGAGTCCTAGCTCTCTGGGATCGTGTTTGAGACGTCCCTTGCTCCTGATCAGTTCTACAGCCTTCCCAATAGGTACCATGAACCCCCAGCAGCCCTCTAGTATTATTTGGAAATGAATAATTTCTAAATAATGAGATGTCTAAAAGAAGGGATACTCATTTGTGTGTGAGTTCTCCAGTCATACTTCTTGAGGACATTTTTTACTTTGGGTTGTGTAAGTCAGAAGAACAGAGGCCCTTACTACCAAGTGTTACAGAGAATGGTGGCCATTGCAAGAGGTAAGAAAACTTCTGTGGGTATCCCATCTGGCCACCTTCCTTGTCTGGAATTGCTGGTATACTGGCCCCTTTCAGTACAACATGCTCTCAGGAAACTGATGAAAATGATTATGAATTAAACAGTTCAAAATTTGCTGCTCCAAAGTATTTATATGAAGAACCCTAAATCCAGGTTATGATGGATAGGTTAAAAATTAAGAAAATTTGAAAATTTTCTGTTCAAAAATGTCTTTTGCCCATTTTTAAATAGGATTGTTTGGTTGTTTCTTGCTGATTTGCTTGAGTTCTTTGTAGATTCTGGTTAGTTACCAGTTCTTTATAAGATGCATGCAAATATTTTCTACCATTTTGAGAATAGTCTATTTGCTCTTTGTATTGTGTCATTGGTTGTACAGAAGCTGTTTAATTTGACCAGGTCCCATGTACTTATTTTTGTTGTTGCTGTGATTGCTTCTGAGGTCTTCATAAATTCTTCGCATGGGCCAATACCTGTAAGAGTTTTTCCAACATTTTCTTTTAGGAGTCTTATAATTTCCTGCCTTAGGTTTCAGTCTTTTATCCATTGCAAGTTAGTTTTTGTGAGTGAAGAGAGGTGAAGATCCTGTTTCAGTCTTTTACATGTGGCTAAACAGTTTTCCCAGGACCATTTATTGAACAGGAATTCTTTTCCCCACTGTATGTTTTTATCTGTTTTGTCAAAAATCATATGAGAATATGTGAATGATCTCGTCTCTGGATTCTTTGTTCTGATCCTTAGGTCTAGGTCTCTGTTCTTGTGCCAGTATCATGCTGTTTTAATTACTATAGCCTTCCAGTATAGCTTAAAGTCTGGTAAGGTGATACCTCCTATTTTGTTCTTGTTACATAAGGTCGTATTGGCTCATTGTGGTCTTTTTCTTGTCCCATGTGAAGGATTGAACTATTTTTTCTAGTTCTGAAAAAAAAATGGCATTGGTATTTTGATTAATGACCAACAAACTCATGAAAAAAAATGCTCAATGTCTCTAATCATTTTGGAAATGCAAATTAAAGCCTCAATGAGATACCACCTAACTGCCATAAGAATGGCTCATATTAATCAGTCTCGAAACTAATGCTAGCATGAATATGGAGAGTAGGAAACTCTTATACACTGTTGGTAGGATTGCAAACTAGTACAATATTTATGGAAAAGCATACAGAGACAACCCAAGTGCCCACTAATACAAGAATGAATTAATAAAACGTGGTATATGCATAATATGGAGTATTACTCAAACATAAAGAAAAATGGTAACCTAGTATCTTTTGTGACAACCTGGATGGAACTGGAGACAATTTTTCTAAGCGAAACATGCACTCAATTCCAGGTTGGAACTGATCAGTAAGACTTAAGTGCACATGTGGAAGTAAATGTCAATGAAACTTAAGCTGGGAGGGAGCATTGTCCAGGTGGGGAGGGGCACACTTATAACCTTGATTCAATTTGTACAAAAAAGCAAAGTATGTAAAGAAAACATATGTAACTCCGAATATTCTGAAATTAAAAAAGAAAAATATAAAAAGTATTCCTTTATAAAAAATTATGGTAAATACATATAAGTTTATCATCCTAATACAAAACAGAATTTAATTAAATTTTTTTTTAAATTAAGGAACAAAACTCTGATTTTGCCCATCAAATTCTCAAAAAGAGAGAAGTGACAAAATGGTGGGCCTTAAATATAAGTGTGATGCTTCTGTGTTTCTTGACAGTTAAAATGGTGTCATTTTACACTCTTGTAATGTCTGGGGGAAAAATATAATGTCAAATTACATAAGAAATATTTAACTCTGGTAAACTGGTTGGTGTGTCTCTGGGCCACTTAAGGACATTTTACACACTTGTATTTTAAAAAACAATCATGATAGTACAGTAATACAACTGTTTTGACAGGTAATAGATTCTGTTTTAATAGCTCATATTTTTCCCTGTGAATCCTTTTTGAATTGTTAGTAGCTACTTTTTTTCTTGTTGAGAATTCTTCCTGGACTTTCCTGTCTTTTTGAGCAGAGTCAAATTCAAGGGTAAACATAATTTCATATTCCTAAGTTCTTCTTTGTTGTCTCCTACCTGCAATGGATCTCAATAGAGACTTAATTACCCATTAACAAGCCAACATGCTAGGATTTCTAATTAATGATGATTTGCCTATCAAGTTAATGTCCTTGCAAATTATTTCCTTCTAGAGATTATTACAACTTGCCGATGAAAGTCCATTATTTATTATGTAGGGGGCTTAGCAGACACTAATTTTAAACCTAACAGGGTGTAGTGTCTCTTGCCATGAAAGATGGTATTTCCAAAGTCAATGTGTAAGACAAAAAATTGTACATAGACAAAATTAACACCTTGACAAGTGATTAAATGGCACTGCATTAAAGACTGACATACTGGTGTCTGTTAGCTGCCCAGCCTCATGATGACCCTTTCCTCAATTGAGTGTCAGATTGTTAACATTTAGGAGACAGATTGAATGAAAAATAATTACTTTTGAACAGTGTAATCACATTAAGCATGGCAAGGTGCCCACTCTATGAATAAGCATGTGAATAGTAGATTCCCATCTATCTCAAAGTCACTCTAAAACAAGCACTGAAGCAATGTAGCCTGAATTTCCTGCTTATTTAAATTATTCATTTTCTCTATCACCTCCCTTCTATCTATTCTACTTTTCTGTATTTTTGCCAAACATATACGGATGAAATTAAGCAAAACGAAACAGTACACGATGTTACTGTACTATCTTTTTAAGCAAAAATAGTATTGATAGTTTCATGATTTAATTTTGGCTCTCAGATGTTTCCATATTTTTGTATTTGCACTGTTTCTTGTGTTAACAAAATTCATACTTCTTAAATTCTCTGGCAAAATCCTCTATGTCAACATTTCTAAAGAAACCAAAGAACTTTACTTGAAATCAATCAGAATGGACAACCAGTCGATTATCCAAGTTCTGAGGTCTGGTGAATACTCACTCACAAGAACCTCAGGGTTCGCCTAGAAAATTCATTTCAAGACTGCATATGGAAATATTCCCTTTATCTTTTTGTCTCCAAGTTCTACAACATACAGGCATTTCGTAGGTTTTCAGAAAATGTTTGTGGAATAAAAAAGTTGAAAAGGAAGAGAGGAAGGGAAAGAAACAGGGTGAAGGAAGGATAAAAAGAGAAAGTAAAGGAGGAAAAGAAAGAAGGAAGGAGAAAACGTAGGAAAAGGAAGGGAATGCGAAAAGGGAGGGAAAGGTGCTGATGGGAGAGAAGTTCATGAGTCTGCCAGCTGGTTCTACATACTTGGAACTCTCTGACCTTGAGCAATTTACATTTCTTGTTTAAGCATTAGTTCTCTCAGCTCAGTAGACAGGAATAAAATGTCTGGCATGCAGTGATTCAATAAATGAAAGCTGTACCTGCTAAGCACTTATCACTGGGCCAAATTTGGCATTTTGATTGTATTGAATCTCCACATATATCTGCTCTATCCATAAAAGGTGAAAATATAATTATTTATGTGTAGAGCTTAAAGAGTTAGCTAGTAAAGAGTCATGTTGTTGTGAACAGTCTAACTGCAAAGACCATCCCAAAGCAGGCAAAAATCTTCTGGAAGTCTTTCAAAAGATGCTTCCCTCACAAGTAAAAAGCAAATAATCAGGAAACAATGCTGGCACAAAGATTTGGGGTCAGGCAAATCATTATTAATACGGCTGCTTTTTCCTTCTTGTACCACACATTTAGTATGTACAGTAGTCATCCTCACATCGTCACAGTTGGGAAAATGTTCCTATTCTCATTTTTCAGACAAGAAAATAGAATTCAGAGAAGTGCATTCACTTGGAGGTGTCCTTGGGGACCTTTTCTGTTTTATGTGATTTGAAGCCCTGACAAGTCATAGTAAAGAACCCTGTATATTACGTGCCAGGCACTGTTCTAAGCACTTTCACAGGCAGTAATTCATTTCATCTTTACTGTGACTCCTCAGGGCATATAGTGAGGCACAGAGAAGTTAATATAACCTGTGAGTAACAGATGGTATTGGAACAGAGACAATCTGACTCCAATGCCTTTGCTCTAAACAGCGACACTGGTTGGTATGATCTTTTTCCTCATGTTGAGCCTGGCTTAAAGAACTAGTAGGGAGCTGGGACAACAGAACATGGGCAGTGAAACTAAAGTTGAGCACGCTGATGTGGAAATCAGAAAATATGGGTCCTGTCCTTCTTCCCTCCCTAAGCCTTAATTTCTTCATTATAAAATATCTTGCCCAACTAAACCACTTCAGTGAGGATGATCATGTATGCGAATACTTGGTAAAGAAACTCAAGCCCAAATCAGACTGTCTAGATTTGAAACCTGGCTCTACAATTGAGTAGCTGTAAGACCTTGTTTAAGTTACTTAACCTCTCTCTGTCTCAGTTTCCTTATCTGCAATATGAAGATCATAAGGGTATGTACTGCATGAGGTTTTTGAGAGCATTATACACTCAGTGGCTATAGAATAGAAAGCATGCAATGATATGGGCTACCATCACCATGCACTAAGAAGAATGTATACATTTAGGAATGGAAATCTGTCATCACACAAATTTAAATATGCAACGTTGGCAATCCCTGTTGCTACTTCAAGCTGTGTAGATTTTTACAAAAGTACTGGAAGGCTGAGAGAATTGAGAGACATGGCATGAAGAGGAATATAGTATATAAAGGTCTTTCAAACATGGATCTTTCATCTCTCTCTGCTATGTTGCCTGAAAGAAAATAGTTTCAAATATATGCTCTGCTAGTTGATGTTGGCAGTCTTGAAATCCAAGTCCACATCTTGTCTGGCTTACTTTCAAATGTTTGCAATGTCTCCCCTGGTGGTACAAGAAAGATGGCAGCTGGGAAATCTGTTGATGAAATAAGTAGAAGAAAGGTTGTTATTTCTACTGAGGCCACCAGTTGTGTAGAGTTAAAAAGTTGGAGTGTTTGGCAAACATCATGCCACCATTTTTAGGACAACCTCATTGAACATGGAGTTAAAAGGGAAGAGAAGCTTAGAGGCAGAGAAAATAAGGTGACATCACTGGAACTTCCCTATCAAACTACACCTGAGGTGGACCTACCTCTGAACATCTCAGTTATAGGACAGTAAATCCTTCTCTGTTCCCTGTCTCTTTGTCTCTCTCCCTCCCCTCCCTTGTTCCCTCTCTCCCCTATCTCTGCTCTGGGTGGGATTCTTGTTATAGTGAAATGTGTTCTCAATTTTTCCTATGTCTGGTTCTAGCCTTCCCCAAATTATAGAAAACCTGCATCCTTCTGTAAGGCCTATCGTCCTATTCAAAAATCTAAGCATAAGACTTCAGAACAATTGAAAGACCATCCACCAGCTCAAACAGAATCTCATTTTCCTGCGGGAATAAGTTCTTCAAATGAATAAAAATATCCATGTCTATATTGTGGAACACAAATTCATTTTCCTAGGTTTATAAACCTCCCAATAGATACCAAACTCTACTATTATAAAAAGCTGAGAGCTTTTATGAAGCTACACTGAAAAGGGGAGTAACAGATGCCTCCCTAAGTGATAAATTCATGCAACCCATGGATCTCATTCATCATATTGGAGGTAACACAAGGAATATTGAGGGTGTGGGGGAAGTGAGAGGAACAATGAGGGGTTCTTTATAAATCATTTCACTGTTCTAGCAGAACCAGGAAAACAATAAGCCAAGCTTTCATTGTGTCCATCCTGCCTTCCAGTGAGAGAATGCAAACCTAATTATATTTGGAAAATGGTCTATTATCTTGCCTTCACTGGGGAAAGAAGTCCTACAGTACACAGGGCTTCCTGGGAGTCAATATCCCATTAAGAATTTCTAATGAAGGGCGGCACTTGTGGCTCAGTCGGTAAGGCGCCGGCCCCATATACTGAGGGTGGCGGGTTCAAACCCGGCCCCGGCCAAACTGCAACAACAACAACAAAAAAAATAGCCGGGCGTTGTGGCGGGCGCCTGTAGTCCCAGCTGCTTGGGAGGCTGAGGCAAGAGAATCGCTTAAGCCCAGGAGTTGGAGGTTGCTGTGAGCTGTGTGATGCCACGGCACTCTACCCAGGGCCATAAAGTGAAACTCGGTCTCTACAAAAAAAAAACAAAAACAAAAAAAGAATTTCTAATGAAATAATCATAGCTACTAGGTAATACACCTCACAGTGACATTTATAGAAATCCAATACTATTACCTATCTGTTCAGATTATTTTCAAAATTCTGGGTTGATTGACACATAATTAAATGCTAAGAAAAGGAAAGGAGAGAGCCATAGAATCTAGGGTTTTGGGGTTGCTATCATACATTAATTGCATTTGCTCATTCATTATATATTTCTTGAGTATATAGTGCATGTCAAGCACAGTTTCAAGTATTGGGGTACAGCAGAGGCCAATGAAGTTAGGCCCATTGTTCACATGGAATTCACTTTCTAGTTGGAGGCACCTTAAAGACAGATAACCAAATAATCATGAGTGAAAATACAAGACAACTTCAAAGAGTGTACATGCCTTAATAAATATGAATGATGTAAGGAAAGAGTGACCACTGGGGGTTGGCATCTTCAGACAATTAATTGATTGCAAGCCCAGAAACCAACTCTGGATATCTTTAGCACAAAACAGGTTTTGTAAGAAGTATAAACCTACCACATTTTATTGCACTTTGCTTTATTATGCTCTGCAGATATTGTGTGTGTGAGTGTGTGTGTGTGTTTTAAAATTGAAGATTTCTGACAATCCTGTGGCAAGTAAGTCTATCAGTGCCATTTTTTCAACAGCACATGCTCACTTCATGTCTCTGTGTCCATTTTTTGTAATTCTCACAATATTTCAAACTTTTTCATTATTCTTGTATCTGTTATATGATCTGTGATCAGTAATCTTTTTGATATTACTATTGTAATTGTTTGGGGGCACCACAAACTTCACCAGTATAAATGTCAAACTTAATGGATAAATGTTGTGTATATTCTGACTGATTCACTGATCAGCTGTTCCCCCATCATTCTCCCTTTCCCAGGGCCTCCCTATGCTTTGAGGCAAAACAATATTAAAATTAGGCTAATTGATAACCCTAAAGTGGCCTAATAAGTATTTAACTGAAAGGAAAAGTCTCAGCTCTCTCACTTTAAATCAAAAGCTAGAAATGAGTATGCTTAGTAACAAAGACATGTTGAAAGCTGAGATAGGTCAAAAGCTAAGTTTCTTACACTGAACAGTTAGCTGAGTTGTAAAAAGTTTTTGAAGAAAATTGAAAGTGATACTTCAGGGAACACACAAGTGATGGGAAATTGAAACAGCCTTCTTCCTGATAGGGGGCAATTTTGAGTGGTCTGGATAGAAGATGAAACTAGCCACAACATTCCCTTAAGCCAAAGCCTAATACAGAGCAGGGTCCTAATTCTCTTTAATTTTGTGAAAGCTAAGTAAGATAAGGAAGCTGCAGAAGAATAGTTTAAAGCTAACAGAGTTTGGCTCGGGAGATTTAAGACAAGAAGTCAACTCCATGACATAAAAGTGCAAATGAAGCAGCAAGTGCTGATAGAGATGCTACAGCAAATCAATCAGAGGATCTAGCTGAGATCATCGGTGAAGGTGGCTTCACTAAACAACAGATTTTCAATGGACACAAAACAGCCTTCTACTGGAAGAAGAGGCCATTGAGGGCTTTCAAAGCTGGACAGGGGAAGTCAATGCTTGGTTTCTAAACTTCAAAGGACAGATGGACTCTCCTGTTAAGGGCTAACGCAACTGATGACTTGAAGTTGAAGCCATTATCATCTACATTTTGAAAATCCTAGGTCCCATAAGAGCTAGGATTTGCTGCATCAATGGACTACTACCCTGCTCATGTTTGTTAAATGGAACAACGAAGCCTGGATGACAGCTCATTTGTTTACAGTATGGTTTCCTGAGTATTTTTTTTTTTTTTTTTTTTTTTTGTAGAGACAGTCTCACTGTACCTACTGCCCTCGGGTAGAGTGCTGTGGCGTCACACGGCTCACAGCAACCTCTAACTCTTGGGCTTACGCGATTCTCTTGCCTCAGCCTCCCGAGCAGCTGGGACTACAGGCGCATGCCACAACGCCCGGCTATTTTTTTGTTGCAGTTTGGCTGGGGCTGGGTTTGAACCCACCACCCTCGGCATATGGGGCCGGTGCCCTACTCACTGAGCCACAGGCGCCCCCTGGTTTCCTGAGTATTTTAAGCCTACTGTTGAGAACCTATTTCTCAGAAAAAAAATTCTTTTCTGAGTATTACTTGTCATCGACAATGCACCTTATTACCCAGGAGCTTTGCTGAAGACGGGCAAGGAAATGAATACTGTTTTCAAGCCTGCTAACACAACATCTATTTTGCAACCCATGGATCAAGGAGCAATCTTTAGTCTTAGATTTTAAAAATTACATTTCATAAGCTGTAACTGCCATAGGTAATGATTCCTCTCATAGATAGGGGCAAAGTAAATCAAAAACTTTCCAGAAAAGTTTCATCATTTAGGTGCCATTCAGAGTATTTGTGACTCACAGGAAGGGATTAAAAGATTAATATGAACAGGAGTTTGGAAAAAGTTGATTCCAAGTCTCATGAATGACTTTGAGAAGTTTCAAACTTTAATGGAGTATAGCACTGCAGATGTGTGGAAATAGCAAGAGAACTAGCATTAGAAGTGGAGTCTTACCTATAGCCACATCATCCTCAGTGTACCCTATCTCATCTGATCTTGGAAGTGGAGTCCGAAGATGTGACTGAATTGCTGCAGCCTCATAATAAAACTTGAACAGATGAGGAATTGCCTTTTATGAATGAGCAAAGAAAGTGGAATCTGTGTTTGGTGAAGATGCTGTGAACATCGTTGGAATGACAACAAAGGATATAGAATATTATATTAACTTAGTTGATACAGGGACAGCAGGTTTGTAGAGGACTGACCCCGGTTTGAAAGAATATACCATGGATAAAATACTTTCAAATAGCATGGCATGATACAGAGAAATCTGTTGTGAAAGGAAAAGTCCATTGATGCAGCAAATTTCATTGTTGTCTGGTTTTAAGAAAATGCCACATCCACATCATCCTTCAACAACTGCCACAGTGATTAGTCATCAGCCATCGACATGGAGATAAGATCCTCTACCACTTATAAGATCATGACTGGCTACAGCATCAAGATGATTGTTATTATCTTTTTTTTTTTTTTTTTAGCAATAAAGTACTTTTATTTTATTTTATTTAGAGATGGCTTCTCACTCTGTTACCCTGGCTAGAATACAGTGGTGCAATAACTCTTCATATATCCCACCTCACCCTCCTGACTAATTGTAACTACAAGCACACACTGCTGTGCCCAGCTATTTTATTTTATTGTATTGTATTTATCTTTTAATTTCAGTTTAATATGAGGGTACAATTAGGTTCAAGGTTTACATTTGTTAGGTAGAGTCCCTGTTGCAGTTGTGTCTTGCACCAGAGGTATTATGCCCTATACTCTTATATTATGCCCATTAGTGGGAGCACACTAATCCATCTCCCTCCTACCCTCCCCTCTCCCTTCTTCCCCCTCCCCCATCTTGAATTGAATTGAGTTTTTCTCTTATGTGGGCATGTATTAGATCTTCTACTGGTATCATATTGAGAACATTAGATACTTGATTTTCCATTCTTGTGATACTTTATACTAAAAATAATGGAATGTGTTTCAACTCCATCCAGGTTAATACAAAAGATGTAAAGTCTCTCCACATTTTTATGGCTAAATAGTATTCCATGGTATACATATACCACAGTTTATTAATCCATTCCTGGGTTTATGAGCATTTAGGTTGTTTCCACATCTTGGCAATCATGAATTGAGCTGTGGTAGTGCAAATGTCCTTATGATAAAATTATTTTTTTTCTTCTGGATAGATGCCTAGTAATGGAATTGTGGGCTCAAATGGAAGGTATATTTTGAGTTCTTTGAAGAGTCTCCATACTTCTTTCCAAAGAAGCTGTATTAATTTGCAGTCCCACTAAGAGGGTAAAAGTGTTCCATTCTCTCCACATCCATGCCAGCATTTGCAGCTTTGGGACTTTGTGATGTGGGCTACTCTCACTATGGTTAGGTGATATGTCAGGGTGGTTTTGATTTGCATTTCCCTGGTGATTAAGGATTATGAGCATTTTTTTCATATGTTTGTTGGCCATTCGTCTTCTTCAGCAAAGGTTCTTTTCATGTCTCTTGCCCAGTGATAGATGGGATTGTTTGTTCTTTTTCTGTTGATTAATTTGAGTTCTCTGTATATTCTAGTTACTAACCCTCTGTCAAATCCTAAATATCTTTTCCCATTCAGAAGATTGTCTATTTACTTTAATTGTTGTGTTCTTAGCTGTACAGAAGGTTTTCAGCTTAACTAAGTTTCATTTATTTATTTTTGTTGTGGCAATTGCCACTGAAGTCTTCTTCATAAAATCTTTCTTCAGGCTGACATCCTTAAGAGTTTTTTCCACATTTTATTTTATTTTATTTTATTTTATTTTATTTTATTTTATTTTATTTTATTTTATGGGTCTTGCTATGGTGCCATAAGCTGGCCTTGAACTCCCACCATAAAATGATCCTCCACCTCAGCCTCCCAAAGAGCTGGAGATTACAAGTGTGAGTCACCACACCTGGTTGACTGCAATAAAGTATTTTTTTCCTTTAAGTATAAACATTTAGGCAAGATCTTCTGCCACATTGGTATCAACATTGTTATTTTATGTATAATAAACTATAGAGAGCAGGCTGTGAGATGGCAGAGCCTTCACAGCCTGGGGAACATTCAAAGAATGAACCCCCAACTGCTTCTCCTCCATTCACAAAACAGCCATTTTCCTTTCTTCATGCCAGAAGTCACGTAGCCCTTTCTTTGTTTAGTTAACTATGCAGAGATCCTTGAGATCTCTCCCTTCTTTCTCCTCCTCATATGCTAACAAAGTTAAGTAGTAACCACTAAGTCACATAGTTCTTCCTTTGCTTTGTCTGAGATCCTTGTGATCTTGCCCTTCTCACTTCTTGTCATCTGTTAATGAAGTTGAGCAGAAACCATTAACAAGATGGTTTGTCTTTGTTAAAGTCATTTACATTTTCATATTGTACTGTAAGACCAAAACTATGTCTTTTGTTTATGCTATTTCCCCATTTTGTCTATGGTACTTCCCCCTGGACAACCTTGTACAGATACTATAAAATAAAGCTGATTTTGTGCTTTGGGGCTGGCTGTAGCCATCAGCTCAGTCAGTCCTCCCAGTCCCATCCTTTGTTTCTGTGTCTTCTCTTGTGCTGTGTTTTCCTCATTCCCCATCAATTCCACTCTGGTTTGCTCCCCTTTGCCATGCTGGTGCATGACAGTATATTATAAATATAATTTTTGTATACATTGAGAAACCAAAAAATTCTGCGCTTCATTTTATTGTGGTATTAGCTTTATTGCAGTGGTCTGGAAACAAACTCACAGTACCTCCAAGGCATGAACATGGACATGAATGCTGGAAAAATAAACTCTGAAGATAAAGAGGGTGAAAAGGTCACGGGCAGCAGAAGCCAGCCATGATTATTCTTGAAAAAGCACAGGTGCTGGCAATGTAATTTGACCTTTCAAGTCACATTCTCCACGTTGCCATCTCCCCAGGAATACAAACTGTCCTTGAGTCGCCACATGTTCCCTTAAGACACGAAGCCCTTGATAAGTTCAGTGGCATGGCCAGCCTACCACAGGCTCATACCTATACCTCAGCTGCCATGGAACAGGAAGAGGGATTCTATGCTCCCTTGGGCTTTTCTAGTACGTGGCTGTGGGTTCTGCTTTCCAACATGATTCAGATTGAGAAACATTCACCCCAAGGAAGAATCATGTTCATATTCAATATTTCAAAAAATGCTTAATAACCACCCCATGGATGTTTGCTATTTAGCATCAGGAATATGACCAAAACATTATCTTTCTTGGGACTACATATAATTTATTAAAGAACAAATTTCAGAATAATGCAAAAGTTCTACCTGTTACCACAAAGAAGAAAATAATACTTGTAAGTAGCATGTATTTAAAAGGCCTGGCGGGTGACAGTGACAGGTAAACATAATCTGAGTTAACAGTAAACTGTGGCTGACAAAACAGCATAGATCCCCATGGAAACAAAACCAAAAGGGATAAGAAATACTGGGAAAAGAAAATACACTTGAGGCTCTCTGCCTGGCTCACAGTAGACCCAAGTATTTTTTCAGAGTTTATTTTATGGATGGCATGCCTGATTATAATGTTCTGACCATTATTGAGCTCCCACCCCTTCTAAGATTGTAAAGCTGTTTTGTTGCCATAAAGTTAAAAAATAAAAGAGCATCCTTTTCAAGGAAGTTAAAGTCTCTACAGTCATTCACACCTAAAGTGTGCAAGTGATTCAACCTAAGTCTTAGGTTAAAGTAAAATGATAATAGAATCAAACTGATAGCATTATTATAAGAATCAAAATGAGCTAATACATGGAAATTAGTATCTAATGCCTAACATGGGGTAACTGTTCAACAAATGTCAATTCTTGCCTTTGCAAAGAATGTTTTACAGCTTCTAACAGTTGCCAGTTATGTCTCAGAATTGGACACAAATTGGCCAACTAATAGATATTCATTGATATAAAATATCTGCTTAGAATTGTCCACATAGAAAAAAGATTTTAAAACAAACACACTCAGGAAATAACCTGAATAACCCAATGTAATTCATTTCTCATCTCGGTATAGAAGAATCTCTTTGTATTAATAGGATCCTGCTCAAAAGCTATTTCCATGATTCTACTGAAATTGGTAGAAACTCTGCAAACATTCAAACTCATGTGAACCACAATCCATGTCTCTGATGGCCAGCTGCACTGACTGTGGCTCTGGTCTATTTTCTCCCAGTCACTTCATGACAATAGAAATCTAGTTCCAAATAATCATAAATAAAATTCACAATCTTCCCTTACATGTTCTGCTGAAACCTCATTTATGAGACTATTAGAAAAAATGGAAAGGTGGTGGTTAAAATTTTCTGCAATAAGGAATATTTTATAGAAGAGAAATATAGCCCTGTTACTTCAAAACCAGTGTTGACAGCATAAGTTATCATATTTATTTACGGTCATGTATATGGTTTATATATTCTGCTTAATGCTTTATAAAAATATTTCACACAAATTCTCAACCTTATAAGAGAGGAGCAACACTTGTCTTATTTAGCTTATATTTTAATTTTTCATAACAGAGAAACATTAATCAGTAGACCAACTAGAGAGGAAGGCAATAGAAAAGATTTTTGAGGTTTTAACCAGCAAGGATTCATGGGGAAGATAAAAACAACATGCATTAAATTCTAGGTCCAAACTCTATAAAGTATACATTTTTTCCTAAAAAAAAAAAAAACCAAATTTTTAATAAGCCACAAGTGAGGGCTTGCTTGACTTTGCTATATTTTCTGTAGACTATCAAGTAAACCATCTTTAATATCAAGATTATTTTTATCTTCTACATTCAGCCAGGGCTTATACTCTTCTCTGCAGGGCACTTTGATGGAGCCAAAAAATTGAATTTTCAGAGTTAGTAAGGAGCAATCAGAAATCAGATCTGAGAAAGACTCTACGCCCATTCAGTTCCAAGTCAGAGATCCAGCAGGAAGTAGCTTAGTTTTGCTTTGGTTCTTTTAATGTGGTTTCTAATAGATAATCAGGCAGTTTGCCTAAATTCAGCTTATATATCCCTGAACTACAACTTTTTCTTGTGTTATTTTGGCCACTAGCTTTTTAACGATGACATTTTTTATCCAAAATAGAATGATCTATTTCTTCAGTCATTTGTTCATTCATTCATTCATTCATTCATCATTCAATACATATTTGAAGATAAGCCTGTGCTAGGTAGGCCCTGCCCTCTAGGAGTTCTTAAAGAGTGAATTTTCAAAAAATTAAAAATTATGTCCATGATTTTATACTCTGACCTCCTGAAAATTGTTCTCATTGCTTAGCCTAGAGTTAAATTCTAGGGGAGTAAAGGGAACACTTTGAATAGTACCAAGTGGTCATGTAGACCAGAAATATCCATGTATCAATAAGCATCAGCTCTGACATTACCTTCCCCTAGGGTAGGACCTTAGACAAATAAGTGAGGCTATCACTTATTTGAGTGATTTGAGATTCAACACCTTTTTCTATAAAATAAGTAGGTGGAATGAGGTTTTCTCTAAACTCTCTTACATTGTAACATTTCAAATAAGTTTGTGTCTCGGATGTAAGTGACTTCTCTTATACATGAGGACTTTCTCAAGTCCTCCCCCACTAGTAAATGGAAAGTAGAGATTAAAATCTAAGCCTCTTGCCATTCTTTGCCAAGCTAGAAGCAACATCAGGTAGGGAAACGATTCAGCACTGCCTACAGACATGAGTTTTTGGTAAAGAAGTTGTGTTGTTTGCTTCTTAGTTCGTTTAGTTGAATTAGTTGACAGTATTTAAGCATTGGGAGGTTTCATAAAGTCTTATGAATTCATGACCACTCCTATAAAATAAGGAGATCTAGCAATACAGTATTTTATTCCCATGTGTTGATAATTGACTGGAGATAAGTAAGGACTATCCTTTCCCATGATCTTCTTAGTCATGTTTGCTATAATCTTCACTATAAATATACTGAGCTTTCTTACCTTCTTTGCACTACTTGCCTTCTTCTTTAAGGCGATAGGTTTGCAAATCATCTACTAAAACATAAATGAATATGTGAGTTTGTGTGTGCATGTGAATGAGTGGGAGTGGAGGAGTAGAGAATACATCTTCATGTAAAATTTACAACTATATCTAAAATAAGAAAAGAGCTACATAATGATCACTGATATGTTTTATTCCCATTAACAAGCAATTAAAATTTTAGACTTAATCTTTACTTACTTCATTGAATGGGCAAAAAGAAATGGAAATGCCATACGAAACTTAGTTATCATTTAAATTACTTATCAAATTAGCTTTGCAGATACTTTCCCTTTCTTTCGTTCAATCTAATAACCACAGTGTATATAAAGAGTTTCAGATAAACACACTGAAAGGGCAGAAAGCTTTGTCATGAGAAACAATATGTTTTCTCTAATGACTGCCTGTGTGTAAAGGATCAGAGGGCTAAACTGGATCATTTTCAATCTACTTACACACTTTGAACTCAGCTTATCTTGCTGCCAACTCACATTGGTAAATTAAAGAAGAAAAACGGAAAACATTTTCATCTTGTTTTAGTTCCATAATTTTTTTAAGTGAAAGCCATTTTCTGTATCATTTTACTACCTATGTATTTAGTATTTTACTCCTGAGTCATTTCACCATGATTTAGTATTATTTCCCCCTATTTTTCTGTTTCCTTCATTCAGTGGAAGAGAAAAAAGTTAATTACATGATGGTAGTAGAGATTGAGAATGTGTTTAAGAGAAGACATTTTCTTCTCATTTGAATTCACTCTACACATTTTTCTTCAGTATTCAAATGAAAAAGTAACCACTCATTGTATCTTAGTCTTCCTTACATCTATATTGCTTTGCTTCTTCCAAGGAAATACACTTTTACCACTCCAAGTTTCCTAAGAGTGATTAGTCTTTCCTGTCCTTGAGTTGACTAGAAGGAGTTAAGAGCAAAAAATTAAGATATTATCAGTTTACCAGACTTGTTCTTAACAACTTGTTTGAAGAAGAAACCCTAGAAAAAGGCATAGCTTGAGTAGAATTACTTTCTATCCAAGAAAGTTTTTCTTTTAAGGCAAAGATACTTCTCTATCTTTGTGAAGGTCAATCATTTGAATTCAGCGAAACCTTTCTCAAAATGATGATTTCTACTTTGGTGCCGAGAATTTCTACAAATGTTATGCAAGGTCTTAAAATGTCCTTCATCTTTCCTCTGACAGCTTGTTGTTCTGCATCATTTACTGCTTTCAAACAATGTTTTTTAAAGAGATGGCAGTTTTGCTAAGAAAAAGTGACAGTACATGTAAGACTTTTTCCCCCCTCGTCTATAGATAAGAAAGGTGTGATTTTGAGATTGAGTTTATTTCCCCTAGCATCTGAAAGATGAGTTGCCCACAATGTGCAATTATGTGGCTCAAGACAAGTAATTTCACAGATACAGCAGTTACCAGCTCACTGGAGAACAGACGCTGGTGACATTTCATGAAAAGGTGCATGATGCATAATTCAAGAAACGTAAAGACTTCGGGAAGAATTTTAGAAAGTATGACTATTTCTATTCAACCCTAGTTACACAATCTTTCTGTCCCTATATATCAATTTGTTTGCTTTTCCTTTCATCGTCATAAAGAATTTCTGGAGCAGATCAAGATCCATTGGTAATGGGGAAGAAACATGCTTTCAAGTTTGGGGGCAGTATCCATCATTATTCATTCTGGCATTTTAATTCAAGGGGTATTTCTTTTTAAGGTAGAAATTTAAAAAAAAAAAGGAAACATATTAACATATTACCAAAAACAAAAGGATTTGTCAAGATGGTAGTTATAAGTATAATGCTTAGCAAAAGCAAACAAATAAACAAAATCAACGTGATTTCCAGGATACTAGGATTCTAGACTATTATTTACTGTCAAGAATCTATGCTTATTCCTTTTATAAAAATAATTTTTAAAATAATCTTTACATGGTTTTGCTTTTAATTATTTAATGGTATTAGCTTTTTCTTCTGTTAGTCAAGCAAGCTAAATTAGATGTGTGAATATTTATTAAAATTATGTTTTTATCCCTATTAATTTAGTCTCTTTTTTTTAAGACAAGGTCTGGGCTTTGTGATCTGGGCTACCATGCAGGGGCATCACAGTAGCATTATTCTAGCTCAATCTTCTGGGCTTAGGCAATCCTCCTACCTCAGTCTCCCAAGTAGCTGGAACTATAGGCATATACCACAACACTGGCTAATTTTTCTTTTTCTTTTTCTCTTTCTGTCCTTTTTTTTTTTTTTTTTGAAACAGAGTTTCACTTTTTTGTCCTTGGTAGAGAGTCATAGCTCAAAGCAACCTCAAACTCTTGGGCTCAAATGATCCTCTTGTCTCAACCTCCCAAGTAGCTGGGACTACCGGTGCCTGCCACAATGCCTGGCTACTTTTAGAGATAAGGCCTCATTCTGGCTGAGGCTGGTCTCAAACCTGTGAGCTCAGGCAATCCATCTGCCTCAGCCGCCCAGAGTGCTAGGATTATAGGCATGAGCCATCTCACCTGGACCCTGGCTAATTTTTTGTTTTCTTTCTTTCTTTTCTTTTTCTTTCTTTTTTTTTTTTTTTTGTTGTTTTTTTAGCCTCAAGTGATCTTCCTGCCTTGGCCTTCCCAAATCCCCATTGATTTTGTTTTTAAAACCATCAAATGCTTACGCTTGTAATTAGTATGTATTTATTTAGATCTTTATTATTCACAAATGGGCCCTTGAAAATAATCTTTGAATTTTGATTGATGTAGATGTCATATCAATCCATATAACTGAGAGTCTGCTCCACTTCGGCTGCCTGTGTGGATCAGATACACTAACAGACATGCTTTCAGCTCATATAGAACCAATTCTTTTGTTTTTATGTTCCCTCTTATCCTGTTTCCCCAAAAATAAGACATCCTCCAAAAATAAGACCTACTTACAGGAAAGATAAGACTCTCCTGAAAATAAGACCTACTTACAGGAAAGATAAGACTCTCCTGAAAATAAGACCTAGCGCATCTTTGGGAGCACACCTTAAAATAAGACACTGTCTTATTTTCGGGAAAACAGGGTAGTTGTACTATATCCATATGCCTTCTTTCTTCCTTTTAGCCAATATTTATTAAATACCTATTATGGGTCAGGCTGTGAATAAAGCAAAATTGTTATATCCATAGAGCTTACAGTCTAATAGAAAGAGATACAAAAATAAATATTGTGTTATATAATGCTATGTAGAAAGTGTGACTCTAACAATGAGCTGAGTTTGATAACAAAGAATAATGAGGCAACAAGTCAAGTAACCTATGGAAGATGTCAGGTTGCCCATGGGGGTGGGGGTGGGGGGTGGAAAAAGAAAAGAAAAATAGGCATTGATATCAGGAAATTAAAATTTATAAGATGAGGAACAATCTTTTTGTTAATTATTTTAAAAGGTCAAGATGAATGAGACTATCATATTGTATAAAGTATAAACAGTATAAAGAAGCACCTCAAAGCATCTTTTTCACAATTATAGATTCAGGCAAAATTAAGAGTTGTATGTTTGTGACAATTCACTCAAGAGGCATTATGAAGAGCCTGCTTTGTGTCAGGCACCAATCAAGGCCTTGGAAACACAGCAGTAAACAAAACCGAGCCCTTGGCTTGATGCAGCATTACTGCAAATGGCTGCCAGGCTGTGCACTGCACAGAGATCCTCAGAAGCACATCTCGTTAGACTATGATGAGCACCCCTGGAGTTGGGCAACACAGCAGCTCTGCTTTAAATGCAGCCTACATTCTAGGGAGGGAAACAGACCATAAACAAATAAGTAAGAATATCTAATAGAAGTGCTTTGGGAAAAAATAACACAAGATAAACAAGAGAAGAGTTAGGAGAGCTATTTCAGACTTAAGTAGTCAGAGTAAGTGTCCCTGATAGAGTGATATTGTGTGATCGACTCATCTTCTATCAGAAGTGTTCTAGCTTCTGTTTTAACAACAGACTGCGGAACGTGCCAAAGCCGACACCAGGAGGCCTTAACAGTAGGAGACAGTTGTAACAGTCCCAGTGAGAGATGACCCTGGTGGGGCCACCTGATAGTAGGAGAGGTGCTAATCTGCATCCTAAGAAGGCCTAGTGGGATTTGCTAATGGATTAGAGATGGAACACAAAGAAAGGGAAGCGTCTAGAACGATTCTAAGATCATTCTAAGACATGGGAGGAGCAGTGTGAGAGGAAACCAGTTCTGATTTAAATGTGTAAAGTTTGAGAAGCTGATGAAAAATCCAAGTGGAAATGTCAAATACACAGATGAAGAGGCGAATATGGAGTTCAGGGGAGATGTGGAAATTGTAGATATAATTTGGAACTTGTTGTGATATAGTTAATGAAAAGCATTGAGAGGAGACAAAAAATCAGAGAGTAATAGTCCTCAATCCTGGCTGCACATTGTTAACTCCCTTGGGGAGCTTTCACAGTCCTACTCTGGACTAATTAAATCAAAACCTCTGGGGGCGACACCAAGGCAGCAGCACTTTTCAAAAGTTTCCCAAGTGTTTCTTAAGAGCAGCTGGGATTGAGAACTATTGACTTAAGGAGTCAATGAAGGGCTGAAGAAAGGTCTCAGAACTAAGCCCTGCAAAATGTGGGTGTTCATAAATCAGAAGATGAGGCAGAATCAGCAAAAGAGAGTGACGAAAGTGAGAGGGGTTTAGAGCATTGGTCAGAAACCTTTATTTGTAAAGAGGCAGATAGTAAACATTTTGTCTTTGCGGGTAATGTGGACCCTGTCACAACTGAACTGTGTTACTGTGACATGAAGGCAGCCTTTGCCAGTACATAAAGGAATGCAACTATGTTTTAATAAAACTTTATTTATAAAAATAGGTGGAGGGGGGGCGGCGCCTGTGGCTCAGTCGGTAAGGCGCCGGCCCCATATACCGAGGGTGGCGGGTTCAAACCCGCCCCGGCCAAACTGCAACCAAAAAATAGCTGGGCGTTGCGGCAGGCGCCTGTAGTCCCAGCTGCTCAGGAGGCTGAGGCAAGAGAATCGCTTAAGCCCAGGAGTTGGAGGTTGCTGTGAGCTGTGTGATGCCACGGCACTCTACCAAGGGCCATAAAGTGAGACACTGTCTCTACAAAAAAAAAAAAAAAAAAAAAATAGGTGGAGGGGGCCAGATTTGGCCCATGGACTAGTTTGCATCCAGTTTGCATCATGGGAATGGCCTTGGCCAAATTAGAAGGCAAGTCCCTGAAGGAGGAATAAACAGGGAGCCAGTGAGCAGCTGGTTTCTCTCTTCAGTGGCAGTTGTGAAGGTACCAAAGCCACTTGAGGATCCCTGGAGGATCGCTAGAGCATGTGAGCAGTCCTTACTCTTTTAAATGTATCAGAACTTCCTGATTATTGTGCCCAATAATGCTTATAGGTAGAGATTCAACCACAACCACAACAATAATAATAATATGCCTTTTTCAAACAGAATGCAAATCAAAATGAATCCAGGAACAAATCAGTTAGTGCAGGGGTGTCCAATCTGCAGTCTGTTGGCTATATGTTGATTTTGTGAGGACTCTTTTTGGTTATGTGTGGTGTTGGATACCATGAAACGTATGCATGGAATCAGCTTTCATTAGTATTTGTGTATTTAATATGCAGCCCAAGACAACTCTTGTTCTTCTAACGTGTGGCAGACAAAAAATGGTTGGACAGCCCTGTTTAGTGTTTTTTCTTTATTGTTGAATATACCGATGTCTTCAACATGGAGTGAAAGGGTTACACTAATCCCTCAAGAAGTCCTACTTGTGATTGGTGCCCGCCAGCACCTCTGTAAGAACAGTGCTGTCACCCGCGATTGGCACCTGCCAGAGCTCCAGAAGAGCTGCGCTGCGACCAGCGACCGGTGCCTGCCCAGACTTTCTTACTAGTGGCACTGCGACCCATGACCTGCACCCGCCAGGCCTCTGCACACCCTGACCAGGAACTCTGGGAGCCACACAACCCCACGTCCTCCCTCCCGTACCCTCCCTGCCCCCACACCGGCCTGCTTATCTGGCCAGAGACTCTGGTAGCCACATGCCCTCCAGAGCCCTCCCTGCCACTGTGTGGAGCCCTTCTCCTGGCCAGAGACGGTGCCAAAGTCACTGGGTGCCAGGCACTCCCAGAACCATGTGCACCACCCCCCGCCCTGTTGCTGGATCCGGGTGTGTCACACTCCAGAGCTGCTCCCAGAATCAGAACTCCCTGGCTGGGGCAGCCCCAGAGGAGCTATACAGGGTCACTCCCTACAAAGATCCAGCAACAATAGAGTGATCCCGCTGGGGTCTAATCCTGGAGAGACACCTCCCCAACTCTGAGGACGGCCAGAGGCAATGGTGAAAAACAATCATGAGGTGAAATCAATGGAAATACTCTGACAATATGAATAATCAGAGTACATCAACTCCCCCAAGGAACAATGGGGCAGACACAGCCACAAGATCCCATGCACAAACAAATAGCTGAGATCTCAGAAATCTAATTCAGAATCTGGATAGCAAATAAGATCAAATTAGAATTCCAAGCAGCAACCCAAAAGATGTCTCAAGAATTCAACAAATTCAAAGACCAAATGACCAAAGATTTTGACACATTGAGACAAGAAGTTGCAGCCGCAAAGATCTGAGAAACACAGTAGAATCCCTCAGTAACAGAATGGAGCAACCAGAATAAAGGATTTCTGACATTGAAGACAAAGTTTTTGAATGCTCCCAAACTCTCAAAGAGGAAGAGAAATCGAGGGCAAAAACAGATCACTCTCTCAGAGATCTCTGGGATAATTTGAAGAAAACCAATGTTCGTCTTATAGCGATGAAGTGGCTTCACAAGGCACAGAGTCTCTTCTCTATGGGATTATGAAAAAGAACTTTACAGATATGCCAAGAGATTCTGAAATTTAGATAGCAGATGGTTTCAGAAC
Organism: Nycticebus coucang; assembly: GCF_027406575.1. Lineage (NCBI taxonomy): Eukaryota > Metazoa > Chordata > Mammalia > Primates > Lorisidae > Nycticebus > Nycticebus coucang. The sequence continues at coordinate 36,297,550 of NC_069787.1, forward strand.
ACTAGCACGACTCAACCCAAATAAGACATACCCCAGACACATCATAATCTATTTCACTAAAGTTAATATGAAGGAGAAAATTATGAAGGCAGCCAGACGAAAGAAAACCATTACCTACAAGGGGAAGAATATTAAAATAACTGCTGATCTCTCTGCTGAAACCTTTCAAGCTAGAAGACGATGGTCATTGACTTTTTTTTTTATTATTATTAATACTAAATCATACGAATCTCCTAAAACAAAATAACTTTCAACCCAGGATCCAGTACCCAACTAAACTGAGTTTCATTTATGATGGAGAAATTACTTTAATGACATTCACATGTTGAAGAAATTTGCCATATCTAAACCAGCTCTCCAGGATATTCTCAGACCTATCTTCCATAATGACTAGCGTAATCCTCCACCATAAAAAGAAATCCACCCATGGGCGGCGCCTGTGGCTCAGTGAGTAGGGCGCCGGCCCCATATGCCGAGGGTGGTGGGTTCAAACCCGGCCCCAGCCAAACTGCAACAAAAAAATAGCCGGGCGTTGTGGTGGGCGCCTGTAGTCCCAGCTGCTCGGGAGGCTGAGGCAAGAGAACCGCATAAGCCCAAGAGTAAGAGGTTGCTGTGAGCCGTGTGACGCCATGGCACTCTACCCAAGGGCGGTACAGTGAGACTCTGTCTCTACAAAAAACAAAAACAAACAAAAAAAAAAAAACAAAAGAAATGCACCCAGACAATTTTGATCAAATTCCAACTTCCACAGTCACAAAAGGATTAAAAATGTCCACCGGACTCTCAAAAGGCTTATCAATATTCTCAATTAAGGTGAATGGTTTAAATTGTCCTCTAAAGGCGCACAGATTGGCTGACTGGATACAAAAAATCAAGCCAGATATCTGCTAAATACAAGAATCTCATCTTACATTAAAAGACAAATATAGACTCAAGGTGAAGGGATGGTCATCTATACCCCAGGTAAATGGAAAGCAGAAAAAAGCAGGCGTGGCAATCCTATTCGCAGACGCAATAGGCTTTAAACCAACCAAAATAAGGAAGGATAAGGATGGACACTTCATCTTTGTTAAAGGTAATACTCAATATGATTAGATTTTAATTATTAATATTTATGCACCCAACCAGAACGCACCTCAATTTATAAGAGAAACTCTAACAGACATGAGCAATTTGATTTCCTCGAGTTCCACGGTAGTTGGAGATGTTAACACCCCTTTAGCAGTGCTGGATAGATCCTCCAAAAAGAAGCTAAGCAAAGAAATTTTAGATTAAAACTTAACCATTCAACATCTGGACTTAACAGACATCTATAGAACATTTCATCCCAACAAAACTGAATACACATTCTTCTCATCAGCTCATGGAACATACTCCAAAATCGACCACATTCTAGGCCACAAATCTAACCTCAGCAAATTAAAAAAAATAGAAATTATTCCTTGCATCTTCTCAGACCATCATGGAATAAAAGTTGAACTCAATAACAACAGGAATCTGCATACCCATACAAAAACATGAAAGCTAAATAACCTTATGCTGAAGGATAGATGGGTTATAGATGAGATTAAGAAGGAAATCACTAAATTTTTGGAACAAAACAACAATGAAGACATGAACTATCAGAAATTTATAGCACTACAAGCCTACCTCAAGAGAATAGAAAAAGAGGAAGTTAATAACTTAATGGGACATCTCGAGCAACTGGAGAAGGAAGAACATTCCAACCCCCAAACCCAGCAGATGAAAAGAAATAACCAAAATCAGAGCAGAATTCAATGAAATTAAAAACAAAAGAATTATACAAAAGATCAATAAATCAAAAAGTTAGTTTTTTAAAACGATCAATAAAATAGATAAACCTTTGGCCAACCTAACCAGGAAAAAAAGAGTAAAATCTCTAATTTCATCAATCAGAAATGGTAATGATGAAATAAGAACAGACCCCTCAGAAATTCAAAAAATCCTTAATGGATATTACAAGAAACTTTACTCTCAGAAATATGAAAATCTGAAAGAAATCAACCAATACTTGGAAGTATGACACCAACCAAGACTTAGCCAGAATGAAGTGTAAATGTTGAACAGGCCGATATCAAGTTCCAAAATAGCATCAACTATACAAAATCTCCCTAAAAAGAAAAGCCCAGGATCAGATGGCTTTACGTCAGAATTCTACCAAACCTTTAAAGAACTAGTACCTATATTACTAAACCTCTTCCAAAATATAGAAAAAGAAGGAATACTACCCAACACATTCTAGGAAGCAAACATCACCTTGATCACTAAACCAGGTACAGACCCAACAAGAAAAGAAAATTATAGACCAATATCACTAATGAATATAGATGCAAAAATACTCAATAAGATCCTAACAAAGAGAATCCAACAACACATCAAAAAAATTATACACCATGACCAAGTGGGATTTATCCAAGGGTCTCAAGGCTGGTTCAATATATGTAAATCTATAAATGTAATTCAGCACATAAACAAACTAAAAATATAGACAATATGATTATCTCCATTGGTACAGAAAAAGCTTTTGACAATATCCAGCATCCCTTCATGATCAGAACACTTAAGAATATTGGTATAAAAAACAAAACAAAAAAAAGAATATTGGTATAGAAGGGACATTTTTTAAACTAATAGAGGCCATCTACAGCAAACCCACAGCCAATATCATATTGAACAGAGTTAAATTGAAATCATTTCCACTTAGATCAGGAACCAGGCAAGGTTGCCCATTGTCTCTATTGCTCTTTAACATTGTAATGGAAGTTTTAGCCATTGCAATTAGGGAAGAAAAGGCCAACAAAGGTATCCACACTCTTCGCAGATGACATGATCATATATCTGGAAAACACTTGGGATTCTACTACAAAACTTTTAGAAGTGATCAAGGAATACAGCAATGTCTCAGACTACAAAATCAACACCCATAAATCTGTAGCCTTTATATATACCAACAATAGCCAAGCCGAAAAAACAGTCAAGGACTCTATTCCTTTCACAATAGTGCCAAAGAAGATGAAATATTTGGGAGTATACCTGACAAAGGACGTGAAAGATCTCTACAAAGAGACCTATGAAACTTTAAGAAAAAAAAATAGCTGAAGACGTTAACAAATGGAGAAACATACCATGCTCATGGCTGGGAAGAATCAACATTGTTAAAATGTCTATAATACCCAAAGCAATATATAATTTTTTTTTTCTTTTTTTTTTTTTTTTTATTGTTGGGGATTCATTGAGGGTACAATAAGCCAGTTACACTGATTACAATTGTTAGGTAAAGTCCCTCTTGCAATCATGTCTTGCCCCCATAAAGTGTGACACACACTAAGGCCCCACCCCCTCCCTCCATCCCTCTTTCTGCTTCCCCCCCATGACCTTAATTGTCATTAATTGTCCTCATATCAAAATTGAGTACATAGGATTCATGCTTCTCCATTCATGTGATGCTTTACTAAGAATAATGTCTTCCACTTCCATCCAGGTTAATACGAAGGATGTAAAGTCTCCATTTTTTTTAATGGCTGAATAGTATTCCATGGTATACATATACCACAGCTTGTTAATCCATTCCTGGGTTGGTGGGCATTCAGGCTGTTGCCACATTTTGGCGATTGTAAATTGAGCTGCAATAAACAGTCTAGTACAAGTGTCCTTATGATAAAAGGATTTCTTTCCTTCTGGGTAGATGCCCAGTAATGGGATTGCGGGATCGAATGGGAGGTCTAGGTTGAGTGCTTTGAGGTTTCTCCATACTTCCTTCCAGAAAGGTTGTACTAGTTTGCAGTCCCACCAGCAGTGTAAAAGTGTTCCCTTCTCTCCACATCCACGCCAGCATCTGCAGTTTTGAGATTTTGTGATATGGGCCATTCTCACTGGGGTTAGATGATATCTCAGGGATGTTTTGATTTGCATTTCTCTAATATATAGAGATGATGAACATTTTTTCATGTGTTTGTTAGCCATTCGTCTGTCGTCTTTAGAGAAAGTTCTATTCATGTCTCTTGCCCATTGATATAAGGGATTGTTGGCTTTTTTCATGTGGATTAATTTGAGTTCTCTATAGATCCTGGTTATCAAGCTTTTGTCTGATTGAAAATATGCAAATATCCTTTCCCATTGTGTGGGTTGTCTCTTTGCTTTGGTTATTGTCTCCTTAGCTGTACAAAAGCTTTTCAGTTTAATGAAGTCCCATTTGTTTATTTTTGTTGTTGTTGCAATTGCCATGGCAGTCCTCTTCATGAAGTCTTCCCCCAGGCCAATATCTTCCAGTGTTTTGCCTATGCTTTCTTTGAGGATTTTTATTGTTTCATGCCTTAAATTTAAGTCCTTTATCCATCTTGAATCAATTTTTGTGAGTGGGGAAAGGTGTGGGTCCAGTTTCAGTCTTTTACATGTAGACATCCAGTTCTCCCAACACCATTTATTGAATAGGGAGTTTTTCCCCCAAGGTAAGTTCTTGTTTGGTTTATCGAAGATTAGGTGGTTGTAAGATGTTAGTTTCATTTCTTGGTGTTCAATTTGATTCCAAGTGTCTATGTCTCTGTTTTTGTGCCAGTACCATGCTGTCTTGACCACTATGGCTTTGTAGTACAGACTAAAATCTGGTATGCTGATGCCCCCAGCTTTATTTTTGTTAGAAAGAACTGCCTTAGCTATACGGGTTTTTTTCTGGTTCCATACAAAACGCAGAATCATTTTTTCCAAATCTTGAAAGTACGATGTAGGTACTTTGATAGGAATGGCATTGAATAGGTAGATTGCTTTGGGAAGTATAGACATTTTAACAATGTTGATTTTTCCCATCCATGAGCATGGTATGTTCTTCCATTTGTTAATATCCTCTGCTATTTCCTTTCTGAGGAGTTCATAGTTTTCTTTATAGAGGTCCTTCACCTCCTTCGTTAGGTATATTCCTAGGTATTTCATTTTCTTTGAAACTATGGTGAAGGGAGTTGTGTCCTTAATTAGCTTCTCATCTTGACTGTTATTGGTGTATACAAAGGCTACTGACTTGTGGACATTGATTTTATATCCTGAAACATTACTGTATTTTTTGATGACTTCTAGGAGTCTTGTGGTTGAGTCTTTAGGGTTCTCTAAGTATAAGATCATGTCGTCAGCAAAGAGGGAGAGTTTGACCTCCTCTGCTCCCATTTGGATTCCCTTTATTTCCTTGTCTTGCCTAATTGTATTGGCTAGAACTTCCAGCACTATGTTGAATAGTAAAGGTGACAGAGGACAACCTTGTCTGGTTCCAGTTCTAAGAGGAAAAGCTTTCAGTTTAACTCCATTCAGTAAAATATTGGCTGTGGGTTTGTCATAGATAGCTTCAATCAGTTTTAGAAATGTGCCACCTATGCCTATACTCTTCAGTGTTCTAATTAGAAAAGGATGCTGGATTTTATCAAATGCTTTTTCTGCATCTATTGAGAGGATCATGTGATCTTTATTTTTGCCTCTGTTAATATGGTGGATAACATTTATGGACTTGCGTATGTTAAACCAGCCTTGCATCCCTGGGATGAAGCCTACTTGATCATGATGAATGACTTTTTTGATGATAAGCTGTAATCTATTGGCTAGGATTTTGTTGAGAATTTTTCCATCTATATTCATGAGTGAGATTGGTCTGAAATTCTCCTTTTTGTTTGGGTCTTTTCCTGGTTTTGGTATCAGGGTGGTGTTTGCTTCATAGAATGTGTTGGGGAAGATTCCTTCTTCCTCAATTTTTTGGAATAATTTCTGCAGTACAGGAATAAGCTCTTCCTTGAAGGTTTGATAGAATTCTGGAGTGAAGCCATCTGGACCAGGGCATTTTTTAGTTGGAAGCTTTTTTATTGTTTCTTTGATCTCAGTGCTTGAAATTGGTCTGTTCAGGAGGTCTATTTCTTCCTGGCTAAGTCTAGGGAGAGGATGTGATTCCAAATATTGATCCATTTCCTTCACATTGTCAAATTTCTGGGCATAGAGTTTCTGGTAGTATTCAGAGATGATCTCTTGTATCTCTGTGGGATCAGTTGTTATTTCCCCTTTATCATTTCTGATTGAGGTTACTAGAGATTTTACTTTTCTATTTCTAGTAAGTCTGGCCAATGGTTTATCTATTTTATTTATTTTTTAAAAAAACCAACTCCTTGTTTCATTAATTTTCTGAATGATTCTTTTGTTTTCAATTTCATTGATCTCTGATTTGATTTTGGATATTTCTTTTCTTCTACTGAGTTTAGGCTTAGATTGTTCTTCTTTTTCCAATTCCATAAGATCTCTTGTGAGACTGTTGATGTGCTCTCTTTCTGTTTTTCGAATGTAGGCATCTAAAGCGATGAATTTTCCTCTCAAAACTGCTTTTGCAGTATCCCACGGGTCTTGGTAGCTTGTGTCTTCATTGTTGTTATGCTCAAGGAAGTTAATGATTTCCTGTTTTATTTCTTCCTGCACCCATCTGTTATTCAACAGAAGATTGTTTAATTTCCATGCCTTTGGGTGGGGTCGAGCATTTCTGTTAGAGTTGAGTTTCACCTTTAGTGCCTTATGGTCTGAAAAGATACAAGGTAAAATTTCAATTCTTTTGATTCTGTTGATATTTGTTTTGTGTCCCAGGATATGATCAATTTTGGAGAATGTTCCATGGGGTGATGAGAAGAATGTATATTCTTTATCTTTGGGGTGGAGTGTTCTATATGCGTCTATCAAGCATAGTTGTTCTAGGGTCTCATTTAAATCTCTTATATCTTTGTTTAATTTCTGTTTAGAGGATCTGTCCAACTCTGTAAGAGGTGTGTTAAAGTCCCCTGTTATGATGGTATTATCAGATATCATATTGCTCAGACTGAGTAAGGTCTGCTTCAAGAATCTGGGAGCATTTAAATTGGGTGCATAAATATTTAGAATTGAAATGTCTTCTTGTTGTAGTTTTCCCTTGACCAATATAAAGTGACCATCTTTGTCTTTTTTGACTTTAGTTGCTTTAAATCCACATGTATCTGAAAATAAGATTGCAACTCCTCTTTTCTTCTGAATTCCATTTGCCTGAAAAATTGTCTTCCATCCCTTGACTCGGAGCTTTAATTTGTCTTTTGAAGCCAGGTGTGTTTCTTGCAGACAGCAAATGGATGGCTTGTGTTTTTTAATCCAGTCAGCCAATCTATGTCTCTTCAGTGGGGAATTCAAGCCATTAACATTTATGGAGATAATTGATAAGTGTGGTAGTATTCTATTCGTCTTATTTGGTGAGAGTCCATTGCTTAGTTTTATCTCTTGCATCAGTGTGGAGGTTAGGCTCTGTCCTTTGATTTCTGAGTTCTTACTTTGCTGCTGATCCATTGTGGTGGTCAGTGTGCAGAACAGGTTGAAGTATTTCCTGTAGAGCTGGTCTTGTTGTGGCGAATTTCCTCAATGTTTGTATATCCATAAATGATTTGATTTCTCCATCAATTTTGAAGCTTAGCTTAGCAGGGTACAGAATTCTGGGCTGAAAATTGTTCTGTTTAAGTAGATTAAAGGTAGATGACCATTGTCTTCTTGCTTGGAAAGTTTCATTAGAGAAGTCTGCGGTCACTCTGATGGATTTGCCCCTGTAGGTCAACTGGCGCTTACTCCTGGCAGCTTGCAGAATCTTTTCTTTTGTCTTGACTTTGGACAGGTTCATCACAATGTGTCTTGGAGAAGCTCGGTTAGAGTTGAGGCGACCTGGGGTCCGATAGCCCTCTGAAAGCAGTGTGTCAGAATCTTTGGTGATGTTTGGGAAATTTTCTTTTATAATATTCTCTAGTATGGCTTCCATTCCTCTGGGGCATTCTTCTTCCCCTTCTGGAATTCCTATAACTCGTATGTTGGAACGCTTCATAAAGTCCCATAATTCTGATAGTGAACGTTCTGCTTTCTCTCTCTTCTTTTCTGCCTCTTTTACTATCTGAGTTATCTCAAAAACTTTGTCTTCTACCTCTGAAATTCTTTCTTCTGCATGGTCTAACCTGTTGCTGATACTTTCCATTGCATCTTTAAGTTCCCTGATTGACTGTTTCATTTCCTTCAGCTCTGCTATATCCTTTTTATATTCTTCATATCGTTCATCTCTGATTTGATTCTGTTTTTGGATTTCCTTTTGGTTATTTTCCACTTTATTAGCAGTTTCCTTCATTGTTTCCATCATTTCTTTCATTGTTTTCAACATGTGTATTCTAAATTCCCTTTCTGTCATTCCTAACATTTCTGTATAGGTGGAATCCTCTGCAGTAGCTACCTCATGGTCCCTTGGCGGGGTTGTTCTGGACTGGTTCTTCATGTTGCCTGGAGTTTTCTGCTGATTCTTCCTCATGAGTGATTTCTTTTATCTGTTTCCTTGCCCTAATTTTCCTTTCACTTCCTCTTGCTCTTTAAGATCTTGTGCCTGTGGACTAAGGGTTACAGGACCAGAAGGGTGAGAAGATTGAAGAGCAAAAAAGGGATGATAGAAAGGAGGACCGAGTGATAAGAAAAAAAAAAAAAAAGAAAGAAAGATAGAGAAAGGAGAGGGGGTGGGGATAAGGAATATTGACAAAAAGAAGAGAGGCACAGAAAGAGGGAGACAGGGCAATATAGGTGTACAGTAGGGTACTTTGACCCAACTTTAAAAAACCCCACCTTCTGGGGGTGCCCCAGTTGGGTGGTTCCCTTGAGGTCAGCAGCTCTTTGCTAACCTGATCAGACACAGTACCCCACCTCCACCAAGTAGAGAGGAAAGACAAAAATGCTATAAATCAAACCAAAACAAGCAAACAGAAAACTTTACGGGGATACAATGGGGTGAAAAACCAAATGATAGTGGTAGAAACACTAGCAAAAATGAAGTTGTAGTTATTAAAAAAGGCAGCAATGGGAAATTATAATTAAACTAGAAAAATTGAGAAAGAAAAAGGGATCTGTATGGAAAAGATTGAAATTAAAAAACAAAAGAACATCAACAATGTCAAAACAAACAAACAAAAAAAAAAAAAGAAAAAAATACACAACCAAAAACAAAGCAGTTTGTATATGTTATTGAATATTGTCTGGGCAACATGTGGTCTTATGGGGTATGAGATGTTAGTCACAGTTCTGATACGACTGGAGGCAGCTGATTTCTCAAACCCCAGCAGGTAGACACCCTAAATCTCTCTTCAGCCCACTTAAAAGGCACTTTGAACTTGTAAACTTGCTGAGCAGAAGCTTTCCCAGCTTTCTCGCTGGAATCACTGCTTAAGTGGCTATCCACTTACCCAGGGTGCCAAAACAGGTCTCACTCTGCCCCTGAGGGTTAGGGCTGCAAGGCGGCTCAGACCCCACCCTTAGGCTACTTGGTTGCTGGGTTACCAGCTCCCACCCGTTTCTAGCTCTGCGACCCTGAGGACGGAGCTTGCCGGGGCAGATCACTGACAATGGATCCGTGTGACCCACCGCCAAACACTATTAGCTCCGTCTGGCTCAGCGGCTCAGACTGGGGCCCTAGACAACGGCCAAAGTTCTCCGCACTCCCGCTCAGGCCTTCCCCAAGGCAGTTCAACTCAGTGCCAAGTCCAAGGACATCAAAACAGTTCACCGGTAAGGCCTTTCTGGTTTGCAGTCTCGCTGCTACTGAACTTACAGTTGTGGGCGGGTTTAGACGGATTGAACACACGCGACCACTTGCCGGTTTTCCACTGTTTTAGTCCTCCTCTTGGGGTCCAGAAGTCTCTTGCTGACTCCCTGTAGCCTCATAGGAGTGATGATAGGCAGTTCCCACCAGCCAGAGATGCCTGGAGTCCTATCTCCCCCGACTCACGGTGCCCAGATGCAAGGAAGCTGTTACTCGGCTGCCATCTTGCTCCGCCTCCCATTACACTCTCAGCAATATATAATTTTAATGCAATTCCTATTAAAACTCCATTGTCATATTTTAAAGATCTTGCAAAAATAATACTTCATTTTATATGGAATCAGAAAAAAACTCAAATAGCCAAAACATTACTCAGCAATAAAAACAAAGCAGGAGGAATCACGCTACCAGACCTGAGACTGTACTATAAATCGATAGTGATCAAAACAGCATGGTACTGGCACAAAAAACCGAGAAGTAGATGTCTGGAACAGAATAGAGAACCAAGAGATGAATCTAGCTACTTACTGTTATTGATCTTTGACAAGCCAATTAAAAACATTCAGTGGGGAAAAGATTCCCTATTTAACAAATGGTGCTGGTGAACTGGCTGGCGTTCTGTAAAAGACTGAAACTGGACCCACACCTTTCACCATTAACTAAGATAGACTCTTGCTGGACAAAAGATTTAAACTTAAGACATGAAACTATAAAAATACTAGAAGGAAGTGCAGGAAAAACTCTTAAAGGAATCGGCCTGGGTGAATATTTTATGAGAAGGACTCCCCAGGCAATTGAAGCAGTATCAAAAATAAATTACTAGGACCTGATCAAACTAAAAAGCTTCTGCACAGCCAAGACCTTGGTAAGTAAAGCTGGCAGACAGCCCTCAGAATGGGAGAAAATATTTGCAGGTTATACCTGCAATAAAGGTTTAATAACCAGAATCCACAGAGAACTCAAACATATTAGCAAGAAAAGAACAAGTGATCCCATCTCAGGGTGGGCAAAGGACTTGAAGAGAAACTTCTCTAAAGAAGACAGATGAGGGCGGCGCCTGTGGCTCAAGGAGTAGGGGGCCGGTCCCATATGCCGGAGGTGGTGGGTTCAAACCCAGCCCTGGCCAAAAAAAAAAAAGAAGACAGATGAATGGTCTACAGACACATGAAATAAAGCTCCTCATCCTTAATCATCAGAGAAATGCAAATCAAAACTACTTTGAGATATCACCTAACCCCAGTAAGAGCAGCCCACATAACAAAATCCTAAAAGCAGAGATGTTGGCATGGATGTGGAGAAAAGGGCACACTTCTACACTGCTGGTGGGAATGCACACTAATACATTCCTTTTGGAAGGATGTTTGGAGAATACTTAGAGATCTAAAAATAGACCTGCCATTGATCCTATAATTCCTTTACTAGTTTTATACCCAGAAGACCAAAAATCACAATATAACAAAGACATCTGTACCAGAATGTTTATTGCAGCCCAATTCATAATTGCTAAGTCATGGAAGAAGCCCAAGTGCCCATCGACCCACAAATGGGCTAGCAAACTGTGGTACATGTATACCGTGGAATATTATGCAGCCTTAAAGAAAGATGGAGACTTTACCTCTTTCATGTTTACATGGATGGAGCTGGAACATATTCTTCTTAGCAAAGTATCTCAAGAATGGAAGACAAAGTATCCAATGTACTCAGCCCTACTATGAAGCTAATTTATAGCTTTCATATGAAGGCTATAACCCAACTATAGCACAAGAATATGGGGGAAGGGTCAAGGGAGGGGAAGGGGGGTTGTTTAGGATGGAGGGAGGGTAATGGGTGGGGCCACACCTACGGTGCATCTTAGAATGGGTACAGGTGAAACCTAGTAAATGCAGAATACAAATGTCTACATACAATAACTAAGAAAATGCCATGAAGGCTACATTGAACAGTTTGATGAGAATATTTCAGATTGTATATGAAACCAGCACATTGTACCCCTTGATTGCACTAATGTACAGAGCAATGATTTAACAAAAAAAAAGAAAAGAAAGAAAAATAAAAAAAGGTAGATTTTTTGATGCTTTTTCAATATGCTCTAAGAACAGTGGAGAACTTTCTTTTCCTTAAATGTTTAGTCTGCAGTTTGGAAGGAGAGAAAATGGGTTAAATGCTGTTTCAGGATAGTATTGGCTGGCCTTTTTTGGCCTCCTCTCTAACCCCTGTTGTTTATCAATATTAAAACTGAAATTATTATCTAAAAAAAAAAAAAAGTGGTCCTACTTGAGGTTTCCCTAAAGGATTTCATTGTTTTTTTCATGACACTTACTATACAAATGAGGCAGAATATATTTTATCTTATGTTATCCCAGTCACATGGGAGAAAAAAAAGGGATATTGCTCATGTTGAAACCAGAAGCTTCTAGAAAATTGTGAGGGACCTATTAAAAATGCAACTTCTTATGCAAGGAGGAAAAGGCACAGTTTTTTGGAGACTGTTGCTCCAAGACTGTTGCTTTTACTTGTTTAGCAGTTAAAGCATAATGATAATCATGGCAATTAACAGTTTTGTAGGACTTTTAACTCAAACACCTTAAAGGGTTTTGGAAACCCAAACAAATTGTATTATTCCTTAGTGGATACAAAACAAGCAAATTATAAGGGATTGAAGGAAATAACAGGTTACAATAAGTGTTGTTTTAAGTGGTCAGAAAAAATAGAAGCCAATTCTAGGAGTAGAATTCCAGAAACCTGGCCAAGCCTAGAGATGAGGCACCATGCCTAGTTAGGGCTAGAATTTAACAGGGAGCCTAGATAATTCTGCTCAAGGTTGTAAGAAGAATCCTCATTTTGTAGCGCTCAACAAGCATCAGCGAATTGACAATATGGAAAGCAGATATCTCAGTCCATATTGCATTGCTATAAAGGAAGACCTAGGTCTGGGTAATGTATAAAGGAAATAGGTGAGGCAAGAGGAGCACTTGAGCACAGGAGTCTGAGGTTGCTGTGAGTTATGACGCCACTGTACTGTAGCCAGGAAGACAAAGTGAGACTTTGTCTCAAAAAAAAAAGAAAAATAGTTTTATCTGGCTCACTGTTTTATAGGCTGTACAAGAAGCAAGAGGACAGCACCTGCTTCTGCAAGGAACTCTGGAAACTTTCACTCATGATAGAAAGGGGAAAAGAAGCTGTCATCATGTCATCACCAGGTTCTTTTCTTTTCTTTTTTTGAGATGGGGTCTTGCTATATTACCTAGGCTGATCTAACAAGCGAAACTCTTACCTTACCTCCTAAGTAGCTGGGACTATAGGCATGAACCACCATGCCTGGCTAATATTGCTTTCATTTTTTAAATGAGGCTGGGTCTTACTATGTTGCCCAGAATGGTCACAACTCCTGACCTCCAGTGATTCTCTTGCCTCAACCTCACCAGGCTCTTTTTCATAATCAGTTCTCATGGGAACTAATAGAGCAAGCACTACCTTATTTCCAGGAGGTCAGCACCAAGCCCTTCATGGGCAATCTTCTTCCATGACCCAGATACCTCCTGCAAGGGCCCACTTCTGACATGGGGGATCAGATTTCAACATGAGATTTAACAGGGACAAGTATACAAACTATATTGGCAAATATCCAAGTCACAACTCTTAATGCATAGGAGAATATCATTGAGCAAGATTCCAGATCACCCACCATTTATTGAGTGCCTATTAAGTGCTGGCCCTCTGTTGGGTTATGCTGTTAAAATTTGATGTGAAAATAGAATGGAGTACAGGACTGGTTCTGGAGACGATGGAGTCGTTCCTCTCTAACCAGGTCCTCCCTTTTACAACTGAAAAGCTCTGGACGTAACATAATAAATAATGCAGCAATACTCGGAAAAGAAGGAAGCCAACTGGGAATGTTGGGAATTGCAGAATGACATGACAGTGAGTTCCCTGGGCTTCCTTCCACCCCTACAGAGTGCCAAAGAAGCTTCTATCTCTGAACCACCAACCAGTGTTGATGAAATACTGCAAGGAAGGTCTGTTTTCTCTAACAGAAGGATCAGGAAAAGAATGAACTAACAATGGAAAATCTTTTCGATAATGCCCATCTTGTACCAGCCAAACACCAGCAGGGCAACTGCCCCCTTCCCAGACCCACTCCTACCTCATTCCCAGGCTCTGGTGAAATCAAGCAGGGAGCTAGTTCATCTTCTACTCCAAGTAAACAAGCACACTTTTATTCTAATTCCCCTGTGCAATGGTGTCAGTGGAGCCACATGAGAAGTTGACTTCTCCATTTGATCCCTCAAATGGCCTGATGAAAGCAGGCAATGCTCAAATCTCCTTCCATTGGATCACATTGTAGTTCTTATATAATCTTTGTATGAACATAACCAATTTTGATTATATAGATCACATTCCAGATACATATCAATCTCTTGAGTATATCCATCTCCTTTACCCATCTCCTCTAACTAAATTAATCAGATAATTGCTACATTTTTATCTTACTTCATGCTGTTTAAAATCAGGTCAATAACAAGAAAAAGAATGGGATAAATCTTTGGTATGAAACCACTGTGTTAAAAAATATTTCTGTTCAAACTAATTCTATAAAATAGAGATTTATATTTCATTTATTCAACCCACTTATTGAATCTAACTAAGTAGCAACACTTAAGATGAAGGGAGTGTCATTTGTGCCAATGTGCCCACAACCTAGCTGCTAGATTGTACAAAAATTAAACCATTTAATTTGGGAGCATTTGAGGATGAGAGGGCATCTTACTGAATTCTTGGACTCTGAATACTGTTTTTGTGTGATCCTTTTCTGAAGTTGGGAGTGATGAAATTTCAAGCTGAGCAAGCCAACTGATATGCTTTAAGCTCAACAAAGCAAAGGAAATGATAAGAATTTAAGTGGTCTCCATTCCTGGGAAGGCATAGGTGGTGGGATGTAATAGATAGAATGCCAATTCATCTTCACTTATAGAAGACTCCTCTGCCTGTTCCCTGAGGATGCACAAAGCTTCTGGGGTTGCTAATGTACCAGGTTCGGGTTTAGAGTTTACCTGGCATTTCTCTGAAAGGCTCAGTAAGCATCCCTTGTATAGTGGTGATACAGGACCTGCAAAAGAGATGGAGGGCCGCCTGTTAGATCGCTGCTAAGTGCTCATCATTTTTATTGAGAGAGACATGGTTCAGCCATAAGAGTCCTGCACAAAGGGGCCTAAACACAATGGGAAGCATTTCTAAAGGCTTTACACTGATTAGGCTGATTCTCAAGAGAACACTAACGGAAGAACTTAAATTATCTTGTTTCTGAGAAACTCTGGGGACCCAAGTCCTCGTTTGCTTTATTCTGGTCTTCACAATATGCTTTTCTATTGATGTTATGAATCTCTGTATTGTAAGTTCACTTGAACTACAATAAAGTCTGCTCAACTAAATTAAAAATAGAAGTTGCTGCCCTCTCATGTATTTTGCAAATGGCCTTTTGTCCATTAGCTTTCCCTTTCAATGTGCATGACTTTGCAGTTTTTAGGGTCTCTCTGATCCCTCTCTGCCTCCTCTTTCTATTCTAGTCTGTCTATCACCTCCACATTTTTTGTTTGTTTGTTGATTTGTTTGGTAGGACAGATAATTCTGCACTTTCACTATGACAAGATTACCCCACATCAGACAGGAATATGGATGTTATTTGCCTCCTGTGTAAAACCACTCTGCCACAACATCTTGGAACCATACACTTATTTTTAATCATTTAACTCAACCATTGAAGAACTACATAGTAGTGAGTTCCCTGGGCCCCTGTGTTGGTCACAGATATAGTAACTGATTCTCCCTTTGAAACCTCATATACTTATGATGTTTCCAATTACTAAAGGAAGGACATCTCTTAAGCTTCTTTCCCAAGCCAAACAGAGTTTAAAGGTCACTAAATGCCAAAGCCAGGTGCAATCATTCTAGCCTGGAAGAATCTCCTATTTGCTTGTAACATCTAACAATCCTGGATGGGCTGGTAAAAATCTAGAATTGAAACTAAATCTAGAAAACAGAAGTCTCCACAAAATTGCTATCTTTGCCTAAAGCTTAGCTTGAACCCAGGACCTGCATGGCCATCAAAGCCTACCCTATCTCATCACAAAGTCCTGAATAAGTGACTGGTTTTATTTGCGCCCACTATTCCCCCAGCTAGAAATTTATTTCTTCACTTTAGTTCTATTATGTATCAAGCAATGAACAAAATAAATACAATTCCTATCCAAATACAGCTTTTGTTCTGGGAGAAGAATAAAACTATAATCAGATTAAAAAAATCAGTTCTGGATTATAAAAATATACTTCTGGATTATAATAAATCATATAAGGAAAATAAATAGGATGACATCACAGAAGATAAAGGCAGGGTCTCCACTATAGATATAGTAGTCAGAGAGATCATGAGTTGTTTTGAGGAGCAAAAATAAGGGCCAAAGCTGATGAATAGAAGGTGTTTTATCGTTGTTTCACTGTCCTGGGCATGTATGAAACAGAGTTACTAGTTGCCAATGACCTACATAGGTGAGGATATTGGAGCCAGTTTAACTAATAAGGATATAAAATTGTGGGTAGGATCAAAGGAACCAAAAATGGTTAATGATGATTCCTCTCCCACACAGTGGCATGAAGGCACAAGAAGAGGGGAAGTTTCTGGAACTTGGAAAGGATCACTATAGGTGTAAGAGATATGCTCAACAGGAGTTATGGCTTAAAAAAAAAACAAAACTGGATCATGTTCTGGTAAGGTGAAAGCCAGGAGAATAAAGACCCAAACTTAATTGTTCTCTTGCAGAGGGTAGAGATGAATATGGAAGGCCAAGGGAGAATAGCCCCCATTAAATAGAATGAGCCAGGTTCTGATAAGAGAGAATGTGGGAGTTCAACAAAAGAGCAACAGGAAATGCCACAAACTAGGAAGAAGGAAACAGGCAGGCTGCTAAACCAGGACCAGCCGGGAGTGACTTCACAATATGGGAGAGGGTGGGGGTCTTTACGTGGTCTACTGTTCCACTATGTAATCCAGCCATGGGACTGGCACTTAACTCTCCTAAGCCCTAGATCTGATTCAGAGAGACTGTGGGAAGGTCCTGCTCCAGGGAAGGAAGGAACTCTACCTCAGACCCTTTCTGAAGCCTAAGCTTCTATAGCAAGATGCTGGTTTTGATCCTAGCTTTTAACAAATGGTGTGCTGTCCTGGGACCCATCAGTGCCAGAACTAGGTGGTAGGGAAATCTGGGCTATTGTTTACAGAACTGGATGTGACTGGGGGGCAGGCACGTTTCCAGGAGGTTGGGATACCCCAGCCAGGACTGAGAAGGGAGTGTGGTATCAGCTATAGCTACTGGCACTGAGAAGCAGAAGCCACTCCTGAGACTTGAATAGGATGAAAGTTTCTGGGGAGTCTTGGTCTTGTGTTGGGTGAGAGCTCCTATGGCCCAGGGTTGTAAGTTGTAGGCTGGTGAGAATTGCTGGCTCTGATGAGTCAGACAGGTTAGCTGTAATACCTGAGACTAGGGAGTGAGCCCTACCAGAACTGGGGCATGAGAGGGACATGTGTCCCCTATCAGCTGGGATTAGTCCCACCCTCCCATGACAGGACCTCAGTGTGGTAGGTGACACATCTCACTCAAGCATTCCTCCAAGGGCCTAAGGATTACTCTGCTGTTGCCCATCATGGCTGTTGCATGCACTCACCTTTCGCAGCCCTAAGCACAAACCCACCTAGTCTGGTTCCAACCAGCTTTGACCGCTGTACTGAGAGAGTGTGAAGTTCAGGGTTTTGGAGATCATAGACCCATTCAACACCTGCGACACGCAAGCACTCCTCTCAGGAGACAGAGCATGGGCATAAACCTCCTACCACTACCACCCTGACTGGCTCCTATCTGCGAGTACACCCTACTAGCCTGGACCCCCTCCCAGCCCATTGCAACCACTGCTAGCACAAGTGCCCAGTGCTTTGGACCTAGAAGAGCATCTCAGTCTTGCCACCATGACCACCATCATCCATGCCACATTTGCTGCCCAGAAGCTTGAGAGCCTACTAACCTACAAGTACACCACTATTACATTCAGCCTCTGAGACAGCCGTCCAGAGGTCCAAGAATTCACCCACCTTGATTCTCCAACACTGGAAAATGGAAGCCATCCCCTGGGACTTTTAACAGACTCTGTGCTGTCCTAGGATCCAGTCCTAGGTGTTAGGGAAACTCAGACTATTGCTCACAGAACTGGGTGTGACTGGGGGCTGGGGGTGGGGGTGCCAATATACACCACCCTGGGACACAAAGTTAGATATACTACCCCACTGCTGCAACCACTGAAATCTGAAGACAGGCTCATGTGGTATTCCAATCCTCTGTACAACTTCACTAAAGCTTCCACTAGTAACTACATCCTAACACACCAAAAAACCCTCAGAGACTGTTTAGAGCTAAAGGAATACAGACTTTACTACTACATATGCTCAGCTGCACAGCCAAAGGGCCCTTCCCAAATGTCACAGACACATCTCCAGGAAAAAATTCTCTGCCCCCACAAATAAAAGCAAATTTAAAAATAAGAAGTGATGATTTTACTAGATATATAGAAATCAATGTAAAAACACAGAAAACATTAAAGAGCAAGGCAACATGGTACCTCTAAAGAAACATAATTCTCCTACAATAGAGCTTAACCAAAAAACAAATTCTTAAAATCACAAATAAAGAATCCAAAATATTGATTTTAAAGAAGCTCAATGAGATGCAAGAGAAATCTGAAAACCGGTACAAAGAATTCAGAAAAACAGTTTGGAATATAAATGAGAAATTTCCCAATAAGATAGATATTTTTTAAGAAGACATACAAACAAAATGAATTCTGGAGCTGAAGAATTCATGGAAAGAAACAGAAAATGCATTTGAAAACTTCAAAAATAGACTAGGCAAAGCAGAAGAAAGAATTTCAGAACTTGAAAACAGGTCTTTGATATAATCCAGTCAGACAAAAAATGTTAAGAAAAGAGTAAAAATGAATAAACAATGTTTTCAGGATGTCTAGGATAGCATAAAGCAACCAAGTATATGAATTATTAATATCCTCAAGGGTGAAGAGAACTCAAAAAGTTTATAAAGCTATTTATTGAAGTAATTAATGAAAACTTCCTAAGTATAGCAAGAGATTTGGACCAGATACAGAAAGCTCAGTGATCTATAAACAAAGACAATGCAAAAAGGACTTTGCCACAGCATGTTATAATAAGACTGCCTAAAATCAAACTGAAAGAACAAATTCTAAAACAGCAAGAGAAAATCATCTAATAATCTGTAAAGGAAGTCTTACCAAACCAACAGCAGATTTCTCAGCAGGAACCTTATAGGCCAAAAGAGAACAGAATAATATATTCAAAGTACTGAAAGAAAAGAGAATAAAAACTATCAAACAAGAGTTCTTTACCCAGCAAGATTAATTAACTTTTTTAAAATGAAAGAAAAATGAAGTCTTTCTCAGACAAGCAGATACTGAGGAAATTCATCACCCCTAGACAGGCCCTGTAAGAAATGTTTGAAGGATTAATGGATAAAGAAAATGTGGTATATAGACAAAATGGAATACTATTTAGTCATAAAAAGAATGAAATCATGTCATTTGCTGCAACATAGATGGAGCTGGAGGTTGTTAGCTTAAGTTAATCAAGCAGGCACAGAAAGACAAATATAGCAAGCAGATGGTAAAAACTGTGTAGACATGGCTGTAGAGTGGAATGACAGACAAAGGAGATGCAGAAGGACGAAGAGGGGGCAGGGAGAGGATGATGAGTTAATGGGTAAAATGTACGTTATTCCATTGAACAATAACCTAAAAACCCCAACTTGACCAGTGTGCAATCTATGCATGTAATTGCCATGCATCCCATGAATGTGTACAAATAATAACAATTTCAACTGAAACGTGAAGGAAATTCATACCCAACTAATGCCTCAACATCAAACCATCTTGGACTGGCAGGCAGTTCATGGGGCAGGACCACTGAGACTGTAAGCCTTACAAGAAGATAAAGTCATCTTTGTAACTAAGTAATTGAAGTCTTTCACATGAAGTGTCATTCTATAGCAAATCCTGTAATAATGAGATTGTACTGTGTAATATTTTAGAAAATTCAAGACAGCCCAATAATTGTAACAAACAAGAGTGCACCAACCATTTGAATGACCGTTGGAGACATTCAAGATGACAGGCTTTGGTAGCTTAAGCTCCGGTTTATCCTGGATAAAATGAAAATTGCCTTCTGGCTGGTCTTGCATAAATTTGAATTGCAGGTAATAAGTGACAGCACGGATTTTCCTTTCCAATCAAGTCACTTGTCACCCTTCAGTCCACTTTCAATTACTTGTGCTATCTTTAGCATGCAAGATACATTTCTATATATATACCAAATTACCAGAAACTAAGGGCCAGGAAGAATTTTCCTTATTCTGTCTTTTTTTTTTTTTTTGTATCCCCTCAATTTCAAAGTCATACATTCTTGGTTAATTTTAATTCAAATCAACTCTGCAATTTAGAAAACATTTATAAAAGGCTATCTTGTGCCAGATTCATATCTAACTTGGCTTATACTGAAATTACCTTTGGAATGCTAACTTACCCAATGTGTATCATACTGTATGTGTGACTTTTGTGTTTATAGCCCTATACCAGTTTACCTATCTATCTTAATCAGTATTACTCTATGATTCATACTAAATATTAGAATTTCCATCCCTGAGGATATTGATATAGCACCATCACCTCCTTGCCTGGCCATTTTATCAACATAAAACACCTTAGAGTCACCCCCACTTTCTTTCCATAGGTTTTGCCACATGCACTGACAGTCACAATCTTACTTGCATCCACTGACAGTTTAAGGTAGGGAATATAATGGCAGCATTGCCAGCTAGCATAATTGAGATTCTGGAAGTTATATTTTGTAGTTTATGACTACACTGTGCTGTGCCATGCACCATGGAGACACGAAGATGAGCCTTGTACAGTTTTCTGCCCTCAAGGAGATCTCAATCTTCTGTGGGAGAGAGATATTGTCCAGAATAACCAATATACAAGGAAAGGGGGGGTGAGTATCTTAAGCATAGCAGAACAAGGTCTTAAATCTGAGGACTGTGAGCAGAGCTAAAAAGGAGGAGGTGGCATCTGAACAACACCTGAAAAAATTGGGAGCATTTCCAGCAGCTTAAATGGAGAGAAAACAGAGCCCAAAACAAGTGAACATAAGTGAACTTTTAAGAGTCATGAGAGAGCAGAGATGTCCATGGAATGAGGAAATGCTCGGAGTCACTACTGCTGGGGCAAAGAGACGAGGGGTGTTACAGTGGCAAGAGTAAGGACAACACAGTTCTAGATGTCAATCCCAACTCTGCCCCAATGTGACTTCAGATGTGTCATTCAACATTGCTAAGACCCAACAGCCTCATCTTTGGAATAAAGAAACAGCATGGTTGTGAGGATCAAGTGAGCAGAGGCACATAATTATTGAATATGAATGCCCTTCTCCCACCTTATTTTTCTTCTGAAATCATTGTACCTCCAAAGAAAGCAAAAGAAGGATTTGAACATGAATGATTTAAAATGTGTAATAACAGTTAATATCTATTGACAGTTCAATACATACCAGACAATGGACTAAGTATTCCATATGCATCCTCTCCATGTATCATTTCTGTGATTACACCCATTTTGCAGACAGGGAAACTAGGGCTCATAAAGGTGAAGTAAATGTTCCAGAACTATTAAATGGTAATGCAGGATTTTGATAAAAGCAGTCTGGCTCCATTGCCTACGTTCTTAAATTCTGCCTTTGATAAATGGATAAAAGTCATATTAATTGAACACAAATCCATAGAACACAGTGTAACTGGCTTATTGTACCCTCAATGAATCCCCAACAATAAAAAAAAAAAGAAAAAAAAATATCCATAGAACACACTGTATGTGTCAGGCACTAAACCAAAGAGAGAAAATCTGTGACTCCACGAACCTCACATTCTGTATAGGAAGAAGGCCAATAAACAAACAAGTAAGTTGTATAATATTGTGAGAGGGGGTAAGTGCTATGGAGAAAAATACAAAAAGCAGGAACAGACAGTAAAGAAGGTAGGAGGGGCTTCTGATGTTGAAACATGGTGGTCAGGGGAGGTTGCAGAGCAGAAGGGACATTAGCAAAGGCTTGCAGGAAGTGAGGGAGAGACTGTTGATGATGTCTGGGGGAGGGAAGAGCTTCCCCACTTCCTTCTTCTGGAGGGAAGGGCTGCAAATGAAAGGACCCTGAGCTGGGAGCAGGAAAGTCAGCATGGGTGAAGCAGAGCGGGTGAGGAGGAGAGGGGCGGGGAATGAGGTCAAGGGGGTAACAAAAGCCCACACCTTGCACCTTGTGTGGTTTTGTGGGCCCTGCAAGGAATTTGGCTTTTTAGAGAGTAAGCTGGGAGCCATAGGTAAATTTTGAGGAAAGTAATGACAGGATCTTATACATGAATTATAACCCCATCACTTTACTTGTGCTTTTGAGGAAGGCTCTTGCAGCCATCAAGTCACAATGAAGATGTGTGAAAGGGCCATCACATTCTGGATATATGTTGAAGGTGGAGCCAGTAGGGTTTGTTCAAGGTGGGGTGTGAGAGAAAGGTAGAACCAATGATGAAATCAATGGCTTTTTGTAACCTTCGTAACAGGATTGCTCCAGGGCACTCGATTCCTATGTTTTCTCCCCCACTAACCAGTTTACTACACCAAGGAAGGGAAACCTGCTCTCTGAAGACTCTCATATTAGAGTAATAACCTAAGGACACTGAAAACAAGGAGCAGAGGAGCACAGCCCTGCCGGTGGAGAGTGCCAACAGTGCCAGTAGGGAATTTCTGCGGCTGTATTGGCCCAAATAGAACAATAGGCTTTGTTTCAGGCTCCCAGATGCAGGCAAAGCTGTTCAGTCTGAGAGGGAAGTGGGAACTGCTGATAGAATGCGGAATGTCTTTCTTGGGAGTTTTTTCTACCAGTTTTGCCTTAATTACTCTGCATCTTTTAAGCTGCATAAAATACAAAGTCTTACCCACTCAGCCTAGTTTTTCCTCTGTGTTTGAGAAAAAAACATTTCCTCCCTTCTAATCTCTCCCTGTCCCTCTCTACCAAAACTCCTGCATTTTCTCCTCAAGGAGCATCCTGGGCTTCTCTGTACAGGAGCAGGCAGCCACAGATCCAAGTGGATCCTCAGCACCCCTGCAAATCAAAGGAAAAGGGGTCCACTTTTGGACCAGGTGTTTTCATACTTGGATCATTCAATGAAGGTATATATACAAACTTGCTTCCCCAAGTACCTACTGTGTGATCTAGGCCAACTCACCAAACCTCAAAAATCTCCTTTTCTTATCTGTATCACTAGGGATATTGATAAAACTAATCTCTTAGGATTTCATGGAAAATGAAATAAAACACGGAAATCCCTCCGCTCAGGGCCTGGCATGAAAAAAGGGCTCAATAAATATTGTTGGCCAATTTATAATGATTGTGGTTAGGTTTGCAATTAACCTCATTAATAAGTCTAATTAGGCACATGGAATAAAGTAGAAGCCTCAAATTGTTAATCGGTTGCCCTCCTCTCTCAACAAAACTGGGTTCAGATTCTTCCAAAAGTGGAGAAAATTATAATTGTATTTGGAAGAGAAGTACAAGATGAAATCAGACAGCATGAAAGCTTCAAGCAATGATGATGACTGGATTGAGTGAGTGCAGTGACAAGGAGGAGGGGGTGAATTAGAGAGATTTCCAGGATATAGGATACTAGGAAGAAAAAATGAGCACATACATTTCCTAGTCTTCCTGCCAAACGAAGCCTTTTTGCACATTGTACCAGTTATCTATTGCTATAATAACACAGCATAACAAACAGCCATAACACTTCAGCAGCACATAAAAAACATTAATTTTTGCTCATGGTTTCTGGTTAGTAAGGTAGCACTACTCATCTGGGTCAGGCTCAGCTAACTTGGCTGGGCTCGCTTTGGGCATCTCGAGTGAGTTGGCAGCTCTTCTGGGATCCCACCTGGTGGATAATGACTGCATGTTGCTTGGACCAGTGGAGTGACTGGGCCATCATTTTTCTCATCACTCAGCAGGGTCACTGGGCTTGTTTGCACAGGGTCAGCAAAGTTCCAAGAGAGAGATAAGCAGTGGACAGGCCACTTGGGCCTTAGACTTGAAGCCAGCACACATTCCCTTCAACCACATTCTAGCAGCTGAAGCAAGTCATTGATTAGCCATGGCAGTTATTGGACATGCAATGGGCATGGCTATGAGGGAGAGGGGAAGTGAGGAATAAGGACACTTCTTTTCAGTCAATCAACCACATGGATCAATTTATGGAACTCAAGGCTTACTTACCTGGGAAGAAGAGTGCCATCTTTTCTTATACTCAACTGAGTCACCCTGTTACAAATTTGTAACAGACTGACCATCATAAGAGTCATTTGCATCCCCTCTAATGTCTGAAAAATTGAGTTTGCAGCTTCTTGCAATGCAGGATTCCTGTTTAACCTTCACCACCATATCTGGGAGCTGCACTTTGCAGAAGCAATCTGGAAAAATTGTATGCAGATCACATTGTTGTGAACTAATCCTATTTCCCTAGAGACCTGTTATTTTTGTTCTTATCATTCTGATTGATCTTGGCAGGATTTGTGGGTCTGCTATCCTCTAACCTTTAACTCCCAAATTTCTCTGATCCTGGCCTCTCTGACAAGCTGATTTGTAGTAATTTGTAGACAAATACTTTCATTTATTAGAGGTGTTTCTTCGTAAGGCAATTCAGTGACAAATCCTTGCTTAATTAAGTCTCTTGTCTACTTGGGAAAATAAGATTTCTCTTTAAAAATGTAGGCAATTTTTCTTTAAAAATGTGAACATGTTCATTGGTGGACATGAAAATCAGAGTAACAGCCTGAGCAGTGTTTCCACTGAGGTTTTAGCTAGAATAATCAAAAATGTCTTTCTTAAACCAGTGAACTGCTGCTAAGTGATTAAGCAACTGATTGAGCAGCTCCTTAAGTGAGTGTGCAGAAACCGTCTTCCAAGAAGATTAACTAGGCAGTTCTCTTATAGGCTGTAATTTTCGGGGTATGGAAAATACATCCATCCATCTGCTTGGTGATAGTTGAAATTGATGGCGTGCAAAGTCTCTTATCACACAATTAAAATCGAGGCTCGAGTGGCAAATATTTGTCTCTACCACTGAGACTTGCATTGGTATGAATGATACAATACAATTAGATAGGAAGGTGATAGATATAGGAAGGGAGATATAAACTAATATTTGAACATTTATTTATTCCTCTATTCACCAAATATATTCTGAGCATCTATTATATCCTCAGTTCCTTTCTTTCCTCTACTTCTTTTCCTTTGTTAAATTTTCCTTTCTTTCTTATTCCCTTTCTTCCTCTCTTCTTTGATCTTTATTTTCATTTTTACTTTTAATCCATAGCAACATTATTAGCTCCACACACTTGTCAGTCAGAAAGGATCAAACAGAGGTATCATCCCCTGAGCTGTCAAATTGGTGGGCCTAATGTTTTAAGCAAGTTTTTTTGTTCTGATGCCTTGACATCTTGGGACCTTTCTGATACTGGAAGGGATTCCCCGCCCACCCCCCCCAGGGCTAGATAATCCCTGGCAAGTAGACCTTTCATATGGAAACCAATCACTCCAAACTCATGTTTCCCAATCACTTTATGGAGCTCTTACATTCTGAAGCAATATCACCAGCTTTAATCACCCTAGGCCAGGTACCAGACAATCAGAGACAGCTGCTATACACTAGAATCCACTGAAAATATTCAAACTAACCAATGCTGAGCCTGTTTATCCCAGCTGGCATGTTTCTTGCTGCAGAAATCACAATAAGGTCACTTGCCATATTCCTCCCCCCCCCTCCACCCTTTGCCTCTGGACTGAACTGACTCCGAATCTGCCTATGTGGCCCTGCATGGGGCACTGAGCTTCCTATCTCTAGGTATCTGTGATTACATAAGCTTCTTCCTTCACATTTCCCCATCTGCACGTCTTAACATACATGACTGAAACAAGTCCCAGCCATATTTTAAAGCACCCAAATACCTGGATTCAAACAGCAGGTGGAAGTGTCAGTTTGTGTAGACCTCTTTCCTACATGGGAGTCAGATCTGACCACCAGGATATGAAGAGGAGTAAATCCCAGGGACACCTACCAGTGGAGAAGAAAACAGCCAACCATGAGACAGGTTGAAAGTCCTCAGTGCCTAGCCCCTGAGCTGCCTAATCTTCCTGCCCGGAGAGAGCAAGGAGAACTTGCCCCTCCATGCAAGGCAGCAGGAAGCAAGGTCTGCTGTGGTTCAGATCACATTCTCTCTTCAGTAAAAGGTTTGGAGACAGAAAGTTAAGCCCTGAAGGAGATTACCTGCTGGTGAGGGGGAGAGACAGAACTTGAGACAATGTCCATGCAGGTTCTAAAGCTCTGCACTGTGTCTCAGGTAAGTCTTAGAGTGCAGGTGGCATTTGCACTGGATTTGGAAGGATGAGCAAAAGTTTACTTGAAAAAGGTCAGGTTGGAGAGCTCCAAAGAAGAACATTACTACTTTGCATGGATAGGAGGTATGTGAAAGGGTGCATACAGCTTGTTTTTTAGGAACTTGATAGCATTACTGTGGTTTTGAATTTTTCCTGAGTTTGTATTTTCTCCATCAGCCACTCTACCTAGTCAGCAAATTCCAAGAGTAGAGCAGAGAATTGCGGAGTTGCATTCTGTCAGTCTCAGGAGATAAATCGTCCCTGGGGACTGCTAGGTTGCAGACAAGGGGGCAGGTGCCCTCTCTTCTTCAGAACTCAGACGGTGTCTCTAGGGTCTGGGGGCAGAGAAGAGGGAGAAAGGGCTGCAGTTTGCGTGTGGCTGGCCCTTTAAGAATCATTTGAAATAATACCAGGGAGAAAAGAAAATGAGCTGACGAGTTGAATTTTTAGTAGCAGATTTATATACTACCATCACTGCACTTTATTCCTCAGCAAACTGTCACGTGCCCAACTCAAAAGATGGGTGAATGCGGGTGGGAGTACAGTGGGTACCATTCTCAAGATGCCAGTATTAAGGTGGACAATCTTTTTTTCACAGTGGCCTAGATCTTTGACAGTCACTGGTGCTCACCAGTCCTCAAATTCCAAAGGTTTGCAAAATGTAGTCCTCTTAAAAACACTGAAGGCACTCTATTAATTTCAAATTGCTCTATGCTGCCCAGACCCAAACTGTAGTTATTTCCAAAGGAAAAACTCTTGAGCGTTTGAAGAGCCTCAATTATTCTAAATCACTCTGCCAGGCAAGCACAGAATTAACGGGGGCTCCAGCGTGTGCCTGTTTGGCGTCAGTCAGGCCTGTGGCAGAGAATGCCATAAATAAAAGCACCAAGTCTGCTGCTGGCCGAACCCTTAGAGAAGCCTGTTTTCAGTTGGATAAAATAAAGCTGTGTCAGCCTGTTTAACACATTCTGATATGTGAGGGGACAAACTGTAAAATGTCTCAAATACATAAATACAGTCATGATTAGCAAGGGGGTTCTTCTTCAATATTAAACCATTAACAGAGACATGTGTTTATTCTCATAAAATGTTAAAATAATTTTCCTACTGCTTGGTAATGGGTGAGTAGTATTTCCAGATAGAAAACAGTCAGGGTTTAGGACCTTTTCATCCATGTGACCCTCAGAGGAGCTAAAAGGCCCTCACTTCTTTCCTAGTTTGCTTAACCTTGTTTCGTATTTTAGAATCCAAGATGGTATAAATTGAAGAGATGGTAGAATTCTCCTTGGCAGAGGAGATAAATGTAAAACAAAATATTCTGAAGATAAATCGTCATCCTGAGAATTTACCAAGCATTCAGTATGTGTGAAGCACTACCATCAAAGCTCCACAGGGGCCAGGCACGGTGGATCATGCCTGTAATCACAGAGCTTTGGGAAGCCTACGGGGGAGAATCACATAAGGCCAGGAGCTCAAAACCACCCTGGGCAACACAGCGAGATCCTGTCTTTACAAAAAAAATAAAATTGAAATATTAACTATGCATGGTGATGGCAGGAGGATCACGTGAGCCCAGGCAGTTGCAGTGAGCTATGATGATGTTACTGCACCTTAGCCCAGGTGACAGAGTGAACCCCATCTTAAAATTTTTAAAAAGAAACAAAACCTTCCTAAAAGAACTTTTGAATTCTCACAGCAACTCTATGAGAGAAGGCCTTTTATCAGCCCCATTGTATGTATGGGAAACCTAGAGAGGCCCAGTAAGCTGTCCAGGATAATGCTGTTGAAAAGGAGGGAATTGGGATTCAAGCCAAGTTCTACGGACTGCAGACTCTGCTCTCCAGCCATGGGGCCAGACCACAGTGGCTGGTGGGGCCAGAATGAGGACCCAGCCCTTCACATTCTCTGTAGTTATATACTATGTCAGCTGGCAAAGTCATGGGGAAAGAATATACCATACATTTCAGCTCACCCCAGGATTATGAGCTTCCTGGGGAAGATACTGAGCCTTCCAATTGTATACCCAACATCAACTACAGTAGGGCCTTTGGCTATTGATCAATTAATGTTCACTGGATGAGAGACTATTAATGACTTTTAATAGAAAGTCGTGTTTCCTTTGACAGTTTTCAAGTTTTATGTAAACACCACAATGGTACCAATTTCTAGAGATATCAAAAGTCCCAAATACAATTTGGCTTCCAAAAATACCCATGCATTTACTTAAAGAGTCATTCCAAATTATCATTCATGGTCTACCCACCATAACATGTACATCAGGCAGCAAGTGGATAAAAGGAGCTCAGGGTAATTACAGGGTTGTCCTGGACAAGATGCTTGAACTTAACCGAGATTCAGGTCCACTAATGACAGATTCTTGGCCTTTGTGTTAGACATAATTCAGTCAAGAGATAAAAGGGAGAGTTGCAGCTGATAATATTTGCTAATATAACAAGAGAATATATTCACAGAATGTCTTATGTCCTGAGGAAAACTACACTTGAAAAAAACTTAAAATGTAAAATTGATTATTTAATAGATACGTTTCAAAAACAATTCCATATGCTAGAATTTTCATTAATTTCATATATTTTTTATTTATAAAATCATAGCCACTCACTTCCCAAACACATTATTACAGACTAATTAGGTATCATTTCCCTTACTAAGATTTATGGTTTTATAGTCGTTTGTAGCAAAAGATATTTTGGACAAGGCTGTACTGCATGTATAACAGTGGTCTCACAGATTATAATGGTGCTGAAAAGTTTCTATTGCCTAGTGAAGTATTCATAGTCTTCCTACAAGGGTTATTATGACAGTTCTGAGATACAAAAAAATCAAAAAATATCACATGAATTGAAACAAATGAAACCCTCCCATAAACACCAATAAGAAAAGCAAGTTGAAACTTGCACAAGTGAATCAGAAAGGATGCTGTCAACTGTGTTTCTTGGAAGTGAAATAATGGACCATAACAACACAGTCTGTCTCAAAACTTTCGTAGTGACCTACATAACATCATAGCACAGCTCAGTTGTGGTGATATTGGTACTACACTGCCATATAAAAGTGCATGGTAAGTAATGTCCTAGGCCTTCACCTTCACTCACC
Organism: Nycticebus coucang; assembly: GCF_027406575.1. Classification (NCBI taxonomy): domain Eukaryota; kingdom Metazoa; phylum Chordata; class Mammalia; order Primates; family Lorisidae; genus Nycticebus; species Nycticebus coucang. The sequence goes on from NC_069787.1 coordinate 36,326,868, forward strand.
ACTCACTCACTAACTCACCCAGAACAATTTCCATTCCTATAAATTCTACTCGTGGTAAGTGTCCTATCATACAGGTGTAGTGTTTTTAATCTTTTATACCATTTTTTACAGCACCTTTTCTATGTTTAGACATGTTAAGATGCACAAACACTTACTATTGTGTTACGATTGCCTACAGTATTCTCAACAGTCACATGCTAGACAGATGTGTAGCCTAGGGCCAAGAAGCTACTGGGCGTGGGGAATCTGCGGCTGCAGGGTCACAGGTGGCCTTCTGGATCTTTGAATGTGGCCTTTTGACTGAATCCAAATTTTACAGAACAAATCCTTTCAATAAAGAGATTGGTTCTGGGAAGTTTGGATTCCAGCAAGGGGCCACACTTGGGGATCCTGAGGCAGCTACCATATTAAGTTAGGTATATAGTATGCTATGCCATCTAGGTTTGTGTAAGTTCACTATGATGCTTGCACAATGACAACATTGGCTAACAACACATTTCTCCAAATGTACACCCATCATTAAAGGACATGTGATTGTACTACATGGTGTTTATCCATTCATCTATCATGGATACTTGGGTTGCTTGGACCTTTTGGCTATTGTGAATAAATACTGCTATGAACATGAATATTAACAAGTATCTGTTTGTATCTTTGCTTTCAGTCCTTTGGGATATTTACCTAAGAGTAGAACTTTTGGATTATATGGTAATTCTGCATGTAATGTTTTGAGCAACCATAAGAGATTGCCTAGGTGTGTAGTAGGTTTGTGTAAGTACGCTCTATGATGGTTGTACAACAAAATAACCTAGTGACACACTTCTCCGACTGAATCCCTATCGTTGACAGTCTTCACATAGGACTATTTTCTGGAAGAAAGTAGTGCAGGTGGGGGCACTGAGAACAGGGGCACTGCAATCGGAGTGCCTCAGTGTAAATCTTTGTCTTGCCATTCACCAACTGTGGGACTTGGGCAAATTATTTTATATCTTTGTGGCTCATTTGGGGATAAAAATAAGAAGGTAAAAGTGCCCAGTGTTGTAGGAATCCTGTAAAGATTGAATGAAACAGCACCTATAGAGCTTATATTATAAAATAGTGTTTGAGAAAGGTTAAATATTAACATAATTTTTATTGCCAATCTATCGACGTCTTTAGATATCATTTGGAATAATGTGCATTAAGGAAGGTTTACCTTAAAGAATCACTTTGGTAATAAAGCTGTCACCTTGTTCACCAATTTGATTTCTTAAAGATGCAAATTCCATTTCCAAAGCTTAGATAAGATGCTATCACTATAATCTCAATATGAATATACTCAAGTTGTTTGGAACAAAATAGAGGAAAACAAACAAACAAAATTACCTAAATATATAAATAGCCCTCAATACAGAAATAATGAAAGTGATCAATTATAATTGACCTACTATTTATTGGAACTTCATATAATTTCTAATTTTCACCATCTTAAAAGGTAGACATCATCATCCTATTTCATAATTGTGAATCCAAAGGCTCTGGAGATGAAGTAACCTGTGCCAGCTCACACTGGCAAAAAGTAACTGAGATGGATTTTGAATCCCACTTTTTTTAACCTAAGCCCACATTACATTATACATTAGACCTTCCTTCAACAATGGTTCTCAGCCCTGAAAGAACATGAAAATAATCACATAGGATGCATTTAAAAATATTAATACTCAAGACCCATCCAAACAAGTGAATAAGAACCTAAGGGAATGGAGGAAAACTCAGGCACCTGTAATTCATAAACCTTTCCAGTAAGGGCCAGGAACCGCATATCTAGACCCCACTATCTCTGTGAAATGTATAAAATAAAGATTAACTTAAACGCTAATTCACCTTTCACATTACCTATTCCATTAATTAAAGCAGCTTAAATGAAGACTCATTTTCATCATGTGCTCAGTGAACTAATTTTCCCTTCTTAGAATGCATCCATCCTAATTTTAATGCAGGCTCTCATACCGCTTAGTTTGGTTCTATACTGCAAGCCATAAACATTTTTTGCTAGTGATTTCTTTTTCCTTCAAAAAGTTGTTTTGAGAGCCTCTCATTGTGTCCTTATTGTTAGTTAGAGAGACATAAAGAAAATGAGCCCTGCTCTTCCCAAGAAACTTGCATCATCATTGCAACAAATATCTGTTGAGCATTTTATCAGTGCTGGGCACTGTATAAGCGATAGGGTGTATAGTGGCAAACAATCAACATGTAATTCTTGCCCTCCTGGAATTTATAATTATGTAGGGGGATAGGTGATCAACATCAATCAGTAAATTAACATATAATTACAAATTATAGTAAATGTCATGAAAGAAATAAATAGAAGGGGTCTCCTTTAGATTAGGTGGCCAGGGATAGTTTTCATGAAACAGCTTCAAAATCGTGAGACTATCTGATAGTTGTCTGGTTTATTTATAAAAACTAATTCCATAATAATGAATATACTCGGTCTGTACTTTTTTGTGTCTGACTTCTCTCTTAGCATAATGTTCTTGGGATATATCTATGTTGTGTTTATCAAAAGTTCATTTCTTATTAGTGCTAAGTAGATTGCATTGTACAAATATACCTTTAGTGACTTTTATGCACATGAAAGTTTAAGAATCAGTGAACTCAATTGTTGGTTTCTGAAGGGCACAATGTCTAATACATGTATTGCACCTTCCAAAATTCAGCCTAAGTTTTAAGTTATGTTGCATGTACACAAAGCAGGTATTCAACACCATGATTGGAGGAATTTTGATGATCACAGATAATGCCTATTGTTCTCTCCCTCACAATATTCGTGTGACTTTTAAAAAAATGTAAAGTAGGCATTAATTCAAGCCAACAGAAGATAAGATTGGATGATTATTTACACATAAAGCAAATAATTCATTTGGGGTGCAGACTTGGAATCACATCAGAAGCATTGAATCTGTTTATTCTCAGGATCCTTTAAAACCAGCTGTGTCTAATGTAAGCAGTGTTCCTTTCCTAACAGTGTTCATGGTTGAATCTTGCTCTTTAGCCATGATGTTAATTAACTATTAAAAACTCAGATGCATGAAAATATAAGGATACTGCTTCTGTAACTTCTTAGGAATTAGCTTTATTTATTTCTGCCTCACTACAGCCCAGGTCACAACACTTAGAAGCTAGTAGGTGCTCAATGAGTGTTTCTGGAATTGAACTAAATGTAGACAAATTGCCTTAATACCAAATACAAATGTTTACATGTACTTATCCATAACAATTAGGTTGGGGACTCTTAAGAGAAACCCTTATCCAGCCTGCATTTTTATGCAGGGCACATCTCTGAGCTAAGATTGATGTTCTTCTTAATGTCGCCTGTGAAACCAGACCAACATTTAAAACACTTAGCATGCCAGAAGCAGGCTGAGAAATGTCAGTGTGGTTCGCGATTATGAGCTGGTCTAAGTGAAAAAAACAAGCATCCCTTAAGAAACGAAATGTGGAACAGTCTGCAAAAACCTATTAAAATGAAGGAAGACTGACTTGACTAAATGGCTTAAACATATTATTGCCTATTAAAATGTATTCATTAATTATGGATAAAGCCATCAAGAATGATTCCATTTTGACGGGAGGCAGCTAGAAGTTATAGAGCTCTGGAGTTGTATAGAATTAGGTCTGCTATTTCCTACCTGAGACCTTTGGAAATCTACCTGACCTCTCTGAGCCCTAGTTCCTCAGCTATAAATAGCAGATAATACTAATAACTTCACTGCATTGCTCTCTGACTAAATTGTACGTTAGGTAATGTCTTGCCTAACAAACTAAATTGGAATTCCAGCACCATTTGAGAGCTTGTTAGAAATAGAGCATCGTAAGCCCTACACTAACCTACTGAATCACAAACTTCATTTTAGCAAGCTCCCCTGGTAACTTGCATGTATCTTACAGCTTGAGAAATGCATGCAGATCTGAGGCATTTTACACATGCAAGACACACAATAAATACTCAATAATTATTAGCTCTTATTATTCCATCAAAAATGTTAAAAATGTAATTATATATAGTTTCATTCCCTCCCAAGGGATAGTCAGATGCATATATACATCTAACTATTCATGTTATATACATCTTTCAGCTTAAAATTCCTTCACTATTACAAAGATTCATGTTCCTTTAATACACAGCATTCAATACCAACACTGGCTTTCTTAGTTTTGATGATCATTTTGCAAACCTGGAGTTCAATAGCAGACATTCATCACCAAAATGCAGGCTAGATTTCTTTGTGAACTACAAACATACAGCTTTATCAAAATTGGCAGACTGGTGTTAAAATGAAATTACTAATTGACATTTCTCTCTCCCCACAGCCATGAATGGTGTGCTTTGGCTTTAAATGGATTCTTCACACTCTGGCAGCTTGGTCACTGTTTTCCACACCCGAAATTGACAGCTAAAGATGAAACATAAAAGACTAAAGGGCAAAAATTAAAGAAGTGATCATTTCTAGTTCCCTTGAGCCTATTTTAACAAAGCTTGGAGACAGAGTGTGTTGGGTGGAGGACGACAAGGAGGCCTTCCTCGTGAATTTGCCTCCCTTTGCATCAAACAGCTGTGCATGTTGTCTGAAAACCTCTAAGAGAAATAAGCAGTTCAGCATTTGGCTCTGAGAATTCTCCTTCTCCCTTGTGTAGCAGGCGGGGGGGGGGGGGGGGGGACCACAGCAAAGGCAATGCATTCCTTATGAGCTTCAATGGAAAGTTCAAACTATCGAAATTTTTCAGAGCAGTCTGCTGGCCCCGGAGCAAATGGACTGAAGATGGTGTCAGGCTGTAAAAAGTTAATTTACTGGAGGCTCTGCTAAGGACAGTCAAGTCATTTTAAATTCTAATGCAATGTTTCTTTTCTTCTACAACTCCAACTGAAGGGAAACAGAAGAAATAGAGGCATTTACAACAGCAGGTTTAAAAAGGCAGAATCGGAAATTTGCCCTCCTGTTTGTGTACTGATCTGAGTTGTTATTTCTCTCTGCCTTCATTGATAATGAGTCCTAAGTTTCCTAAGAATTGCACCAAGCAGCTGCTTGGAGATCAGTTCTCCCACCACATTGTTTGTATAATGTTACCTGACATCAGAGTAAGTAAGTACACTTACCCTCACCTACCCCTCCCTACCCTACACAGACACACTTCCTTCATTGGTCCTTTAGCTCCATGTTGACAAATTTACCTTCACGGGGTTCCTCAAGGTGCTCCGAGCCCCTTTGATCGTAGATAATGAATTTAATAAATCAATTCACATTTCAGTATCAGTGTCTGATAACACTTCTCTTTTTTTTTTTTTTTCAGTTTTTGGTTGGAGCTGGGTTCTAACCAGCCATCTCTGGTCTATGAGGCCGGTGCCTTACTCCTTTGAGCTACAGGCAAAGTCCCTTTTTTTTTTTTTAACTTATTATGAAATGTTGAAAAATAAACAAAAGGCATAGAGGATAACACTTTTCTACATGATACCTTCAAAAGACTTCCACCAATTCCTGCCGATGGCCTTGCAGCCCTCCCTGAGTCACCTTCCCTACTACCCGATCACTTTCCGTATTTACCCCACAGGCTACTCCTGGTCCCCCGCATCACTCCACAGGTTCACTCCTGGCCCCTTGTGTCACTCCACAGGTCCCTCCTGGTCCCCTATGTCACTCTACAGGTCACTCCTGCCCCTCACCCCCCCACCCCCCAGCATCACTCCACAGGTCACTCCTGGCCCCCCACGTCATTTCACAGGTCACTCCTGGTCCCCTATGTCACTCCACAGGTCACTCCTGGTCCCCTATGTCACTCCACAGGTCACTCCACAGGTCACACCTGGCCCCACGCGTCACTCCACAGGTCACTCCTTGCCCCCCGCGTCACTCCACAGGTCAAACCTGGCCCCCCGCGTCACTCTACAGGACACTCCTGGCCCCCCGCGTCACTCCACAGGTCACTCCTGCCCCTCACCCGCCGCGTCACTCCACAGGTCACTCCTGGTGCCCTATGTCACTCCACAGGTTCACTCCTGGCCCCCCACATCACTCCACAGGGTCACTCCTGGCCCCCCGCATCACTCCACAGATCACTCCTGCCCCTCACCCGCCGTGTCACTCCTGGTGCCCTATGTCACTCCACAGGTTCACTCCTGGCCCCGCACATCACTCCACAGGGTCACTCCTGGCCCCCCGCGTCACTCCACAGGTCACTGCTGGCCCCGCGTGTCAGCCTTGCAGTGTGGGCACTCACTGCTGCCTGTGCCTTTGGTACTCTGCTCCTAAACATCTGTTTGACTCCTTTCTCCCAATTTCTTCGGGTCTCTCTGAAATTCCCCTTTATCAATAAGGCCCTTCCTGACTCCGCAGAACTCCCCAACCCCAGTCTCATCATTTCACATGCCTTCCTCTAGCTTTGTTTTTCTCCATAGCACTGATCACAATCTTTTAGTATGTATTTAGTTTTACATTCATCTATGATGGGGTTGCCTGGACTAAAATGCTAGTTTCACGGAGCCAGGGATTTCTTTTTTTTTTCATTTCTTTTTATTGTTTTTTACTTTTATTAAGTAATATACACAAAGATCATGAATACCTTTATGCACATGTGGGGTACAATGTGTTGATTTTTAAATACAATTTGGAGTGCTTACATCAAACCAATTAACATAGCTTTCACCTCATTTACTTGATTATTGTGTTAAGACATTTATATTCTATACTTGACAGATTTGACTTGTACCCTTGCAATATGCTCCATAGGTGTGGTTGTGGTCCCGCTGTTTACCCTCCCTCTATCAAACCTTGCCCCATTTCTCTCTTTCATCCTCGGCTATAGTTGTGATCTATCTTTCACAACTATAGCCTAGGATGAAGGAGAGAAATGGAGGGGGATAGCCCTCAGTATGGGAGAGGCTATTTGCAGGTTATGTTTCTGACAAAGGTCTGATAACCAGAATCCACAGAGAACTCAAACTTATTAATAAGAAAAGAACAAGTGATCCCATTTCACTGTGGGCAAGAGACTTGAACAGAAGCTTCTCTGAAGAAGACAGGCTCATGGTCTATAGGCACATGAAAAAATGCTCAATCATCTTTAATCATCAGAGAAATACAAATCAAAACCAGTTTGAGACATCATCTAACTCCCATAAGACTGGCTCACATAACAAAATCCCAAAACTACAGATGTTGGTGTGGATGTGGAAAAAAGGGAGCCAGGGATTTTTATCTGTTTGATCCCTGTTAGAGTCCCAGAACCTGAAATAAAGCTTGAGAAAAGGTAAGAATGAATGAATGATTTCCACTTTATCTGTGCTCATCATCCAGCTTAAGAAAATTATAAATATATATAATAAATAAAATAAAAAATTATGTGCGTGTTGAATTCATCTGTGCATCCTTCCCAGATGCAGTCTCCTCCCTCTCTCCCAGAAGTAATCCCCATCCTGAATCTGGGGCTTACCCTGCCCACGCATTTCTTTATCTTACATGTATATGTATTCTCCAGCAGTACGTGGCTCTGGGATAGCTGTATACTATACCATACTCAGCCTAGTACAAAATAGCACAGTGTAGGATAGTATAGCCTTATAATACAGTGAAGTATCATATAATGTAATATAATCATAGAGTGGTTCTCAAATCTGATGCATATCTGAATCATCAGGGGAGCTTTGAAAAATCTCCATGTCTAGGTCCCATATGAATTTCACCTGAAAATCTCCAGGGGCTGGAACCACAACATTGTTTTTCTAAAGCTTCTGGTGCCTCTAATGGCAACCATGTTTGAGGACCATCAATATAGCCCAGGACAGAGTGAAGTTAATGGTAGGGAGTCAGGCTCAGGAGCCAGTGTACCACTATCTGAATCCTCTAGAATCTCTAGCATTCCCTGGATACCACAGTCAGCCACCCCAGATGGGCAGCACACAGAACCTCTTCTCAGATTCCAATGCTACCCATTCTGCAAACCTACCCTGAGCACTTTTTCTGAAATATTTAACTCAGTCCTTTTAATATGGCTTTCCATCTGTGTCCTTCATAATCTTCAAAAAAATGATCAATTCCTTGCTTTATTAATATTTCTGAATTTGTAAAACTTCATTGAAGTGCAGCATGTATGCAGAAGAAAGCACAAATCATAATTGTACAGCTGGATGAATTTTCATAAACTGAACACTGCCATGTAACAAGCACTTAGATCAAGAAGCTGAATACCACCAGCCCCTCCAGAAGCCTCTCTCAGTCTCTTACAGTCTGTATCCCCACAAGAGCAACTACTCAGTAGACAGCTAGTCAAATAGAGCAATGTTGCCTGGGGTTTTTTTTTTGTTGTTGTTTGTTTTTTGAGACAGACTCACCCTGAATAGAGTGCTATGACATCATAGCTCACAGCAACCTCAAACTCTTGGGCTTAAGCGAAGTTGAGACTATAGTCACCCGCCACAATGCCCAGCTATTTTTTTGTTGTCATTGTTGTTACGATAGTTATTGTTGTTTAGCTGGCCCAGGCTGGGTTCAAACCCACCAGCCTTGGTGTATGTGGTGGGCGCTCTGCCCACTGGGCTTAGGGCACCGCTAATGTTGCCTGTTTTTGAATGTCACATAAATAAAATTATAGAATATGTATTCTTTCTTGTTGTTCTTTCTTCCTTCCTTCCTTCCTTCCTTCCTTCCTTCCTTTCTTTCTTGCTTTCTTTCTCTCTCTCTCTCTCTCTCTCTCTCTCTTTCTTTGTTTTTGAGACAGTGTCTCAGTATGTTGCCCTCAGTAGAGTGCTGTAGTGTCACAGCTCACAGCAACCTCAAACCCTTGGGCTTAAGCAATGCTCTTGCCTCAGCCTCCCAGGTAGCTGGGACTACAGGCACCTGCCACAATGCCCGGCTATTTTTTGGTTGCAATTGTCATTGTTGTTTAGCAGGCCCAGGCCAAGCTTAAACCCACCAGCCTCTGTGTCTGTGGCTGGCACCCTACTCACTGAGGTTCAGGCACTGAGCCTCATCTGGTCCTTTCATTTGGCATACAAGGTCTGAAAATGATGTTCAAGAACTCTTCCTTGAAAAAGAGCTACATCATTGTGGAATATGACTGCTGTCACCTTTGAATATGACTGCTGTCACTCTCTTTAGGAAGCCATACAATGACATCAGTGTCTAGTCTGCCTTTCAAAGGACTTTTGGAACTCTTTCTGAAATGGTCATCAGAGCTGTCATTGTATTACCCTTGATGTTCTGAATGTCATCATCTTTTCAATATTTCCTTTATCTTCAACTAAAGAAAAAAGTCATTGGGAGCCATATCAGGTGAATAGGGAGGGTGTTCCGATATAGTTATTTGGTTACTAAAAACTCCCTCACGGTCAGTGGCATGTGAGCTGGTGCATTGTTGTGATGCAATAGCCATGAGTTATTGGTCAGGATTTTCAGTTAAGATTTTCCTGTTTCGGGCAGCGCCTGTGGCTCAGTGAGTAGGGCGCCAGCCCCATATGCGGAGGGTGGCGGGTTCAAACCCAGCCCCGGCCAAACTGCAACAAAAAAATAGCCGGGTGTTGTGGCGGGCGCCTGTAGTCCCAGCTGCTCGGGAGGCTGAGGCAAGAGAATTGCTTAAGCCCAAGAGTTAGAGGTTTCTGTGAGCCGTGTGATGCCACAGCACTCTACCTGAGGGCAGTACAGTGAGACTCTGTCTCTACAAAAAAAAAAAAAAAAAAAAAAAATTTTCCTGTTTCTCAATCCATGTTTACTTGGTCTGCTATGCTTCTCACAGTCAGCCAATGCTTTGATGCACAATTCAAGAAACTTTTGCAATGTTCTTGTCAGTTTTGTCTATTACTGACTGCCCTGATCTCTCTTCATCAGTGACACTTTCTCTTCCCTCAGAAAAATGTTTAATTAATTTGTACACTGCTACTTTCTTCGTGGCATTATCCCCATGGATGTGGACTAAAAGGTGCCTGATTTCACTTCCAGTCTTGCCAAGTATAACAAGAAATTTATGAATGTTTGTTCATTGCTCTAATTCAAGCTCCAACATTCTCATGATGGCACACAAAAACACTCAACAATAACACATGCCAGTTAGTAAGACACTGCCCTACATCAACACGAACACATACCAAGGCTGTGAAACCTTATGAGCTGTTTGTACAGTGCTGCCAATGTAAGCACATGGTGGAAAGTTCTCAACTTAATTATCATACCTCAGAGTATAAAACATCTTACTTTTATTATGTGTTAGATGATTTAAAAGTATAAAAATGCAGACAAGAAATGAAAAAGACTAATTATAAATAACAGATTTGATTCATTACATAGATAAATCCAAGAAATAATGTAAAGGGTTCTGTAATTTATTTTTTAAGATAGAATTACCTATTTTTCTTCAAAGAATAGAGAAACATTTAGATTGTCTATTTTACTCACTAACTCATAGATCTGTCAGTGTGCTTTTACATAATGCATATTACTTAGAAAACATGAATATAGATTATGTGCAAAGACACTGCTAGAAAAGCAGGTCTGCAGCTCTGCCTGCCCTATTAGCAAATTACAATAGTCCGTATCTAAAATTAATTTTTATTTCACCTGGGGGTATATGGTTTAAAGGCTAAATATAAACTCACAGTGATAATTTTAGGCTAAAAACATTAGTCTGAAATGCCTCTTGATTCATTTATGCAACAAATTTTGAGGGCTAGGAATATAATGTTGAGTAAAACCAAACTTGGTCTCTGCCCAAATAGATCTTTCAGTCTGGTGAGAGAGAGACATTAGTGAAAGAATAAATAGATGTTTATTGCAAACTTATGAATAGAATACATATATTATACATTTATAACCATGCAAATAAATTTAAACATAATACTAAGAGCTTGCCGGAGGCACAAGAGCCTTATTGAGAGCCTATCAAGGGGATGAACTGATGTGGAGAGTTACAGAGAGTCTCCCCCACAAAAAAGTGACAAGAAAGCCCATGATTAAAAGCTGGATACAAATGAATGCTGGTGAGATTAAAAGCAGCCTCGAAACATTACAAACTACATACACAGAAACTGAGTGCAACACCTCAGCCTTCCAGTTGTCTAATATTCTGCAGCACTATCGTTCACCTTCATTTGCCACCTCCACCTCCAACACACGCAAGGCTATATAGCTACACGCGAGGCTGTATAGCTACACGCAAGGCTGTATAGCTACACTCAAGGCTGTATACTACACACAAGGCTGCATAGCTACACGCAAGGCTGTATAGCTACACGCAAGGCTATATAGCTACACGCAAGGCTGTATAGCTGTAACATAACCCTCAGGTGGCAGGCGAATGTTTCTACTTAGGGAAGAAGTCTCCGGGTATTCTCCAGGTAGTGGGTCAAGGACCCCACTTTTATACTATTACACTATTCCTCATATCTTCTTTTGTTTTGGGGGTGGATTTTTTTGTTTTGTTTGTTTTGAGATTGAGTCTCACTCTGTCGCTCTGGGTAGAGTGTTGTGGCATCATCACAGCCTCAATCTATTGGCTTTAGGCAATCTTCTTGCCTCAACCTCCCAACTAGCTGGGACTACAGGGTCCCACCAGCACATGTGGCTAGTCTATTTTTTTTTTTTTTGTTTTGTTTTGTTGCAGTTTTTGGCCGGGGCTGGGTTTGAACCCACCACCTCCGGCATATGGGGTTGGCGCCCTACAGCTTTGAGCCACAGGTGCCTCCCAGTCTTTTTTTTTTTTTATAGTAGAGATAGAGTCTCACTCTTGGTCAAGCTAGTGTACAACTCCTAAGCTCAGGCAATTCGCACCCCTGGGAATCCCACAGTGCTAAGATTACAAGCGTGAGCCACCATGCCCAGCATTTGTACGTGTTTCCATTTTTTGTAAAAAGTAACGTGGGATGATAGATACCATGGCTTCTCACAATACCTTGCATGTCATAAGTTTGCAATAAACATTAGCTCTTAATCCATATAATATGTATAAGTATGTTTACATGTTTTATATTAGTCTCTCCAAAAACACTCTTTGCTCTATGAAAACAGAAACCATACATCACATTTTCCCCAGTAACCCCAGAACATGACAGGGTACTCAGGCCCAGGGGGCCAGCATAGCACAATATTAAGTGGGAAGGCACTGGAGTTGGATTGTCTGGATTTGAATCCAGTGCTAGTGGAATGACCTTGATCATCTTGTTTAAGCTCTCTTACCAACCTGTCTCATCAGACAGTAGATATGATGCCAAAACTTACCTCAGGATCATGCCAAACAAGCATGATACACTAAAAAGAACAGTGCTTATCTCTTAGTAAAAGATCTATGCATTAACTACTGTTATTATAAAGGATTCAGTAACCGCTACTATTCTACTCTGCCTTCTTAAGTAATACACCGGAATCTTTTGTTTTGGGTTTTGTTTTTGTTTATGAGACAGAGTCTCACTATCGCCCTGGGTGAAGTGCCATGGCATCACAGCTCACAACAACCTCAAACTTCTGGGCTCAGCTTCCTGAGTAGCTGAAACTACAGGTGCCTGCCACATCGCCCAGCTAGTTTTTCTATTTGTAGTAGAGACGGTCTCACTCTTGCTCAGGCTGGTCTCCAACTTCTGAGCTCAAAGCAATCCCCCTGCCTCAGCTTCCCAGAGTGCTAGGATTGCAGACATGAGCCACCACACCCTACCTACACTGACATCTTAGTGCCCTGAAGCCTTGTCTACAGAATGCAGGAGAAAAAGAACTGAATTCTACAACATAGTTCACCCAAGCCCACTTCATGCATCTTGGGCCCTCCTTAGTTTGCTTATCAGAGCCTTGGTATAGGCCCAGGGACTTCAACAACTCATTTTTAAAAGTCCTAAATTGACAGTCTGTTTGAAAGAATTTATACTTTTAAACACTTTGCCTGTTTTTCTCCTAAATTGTCTAGTACAACAACAGTGCCTTATATACAAAAAACTGAGGGACTGAAACAAAAAGTGAGGGAAATAAGGTCACTGTGAGACCAGAGCAGATCAGGGGTGAGCAGGCCTACCCCTGACTACATGAAAAATGTTCTTTCTAACATACCACATTATTTTCTAATTTCTATAGTTAACTATGAATACAATAGTTAATATTGTATTCATTTTTGGAGCCAAACAGAGGAATTTGGCCAAAAAAGTAATGAAAAAATATGGTTAATTGCATGTTGATATTTTTCCAAATGAAAATTGTGACACAGATGTTAAAATCTATGCAGTGTAATAGTGATTATACAAATTAAATGCATTGAGAGCTAATATTTATTACCTAACATGCTGTGTCAAGCACTGAGGAAGGGTATGGCATATGCAATCTCATATCATCCCTTTAAAAAATAAGGAGCAAAAGATGAAAATTACTATTATAAATATCACTTGGTCTAGGACAGTTAAATGATTAGCCAAAGGTCACATGGCTTGTAAGAGCTAAGATTGGAACAGGATGACATCTTATTGAGAAGTGTTGGCCATAGGAATGTAATTCAAGCCACATGTGTAATTTTAAATTTTCTTATAGTCAAATTTAAAAAGTAAAAACAAACAGGCAAAACTATTTTTGACAATAATTTGCTATTTAACCCAATTGTCCAAAGTATTACTACTTCAACATGTAATCAACATAAAGACTATTAATGAGGGATTTAACATTCCTTTTATCATGGTAAGTTTTGTGATCCAGTGTCAATGTCACACTTGCAGTACATCGCCATTTGAATGTCAAATTTCCAACCAAAATACTTAATATGTGTTCAGATTTCATTAAATTTACAGTTTACAAAAGAAGATTTAAAAAAATAAAAGAAGGGCGGCGCCTGTGGCTCAAAGGAGTAGGGCGCCAGCCCCATATTCCTGAGATGGTGGGTTCAAACCCAGCCCCGGCCAAAAACTGCAAAAAAAATAAAAGAAGATGTAAGTTTTTTTTCTAGCATGCATAAAAGCTTTTCAATACTTGGACAGAATATTCATTTTTTAAGTTTTTATTTTAATTACTGTTAATTAATATTAACGAATCACTGCTCCACTTTATCTCTTTTAATATCTCACTAGCATAATCACAGTGCTATAATGCCTAGTCTATAGAATCTAGGAAAAGGAGAATTGGATTCTACGATGGTGTTCATTCAGGGTCACTGGTATGCACTGGCTCTCCTCAACTAAGCTGAGGCTTGGTGTGTAGGCCCGTGAACTTCAACCAGACTCATTTGGAAATGGTCTAAATTGAGAACCCAGTGAAGTCAGTGAAAAAGAGAGTCTCAGTAGAAACAAAGGAGATGTGCTATTGAAATGAAATATTTTATAAAAATACTGGTAACTGGGACTTCTGAAGCAGAAAGCAGAACTTACTTGATCAAAGACAAGCCACAATTTCCTTCGGAGTTAAGGAAAATGATGAGTCACCTCTCACCTTTTGAATTAAGAGCAAGTTTAATTAGAAATATTATGTTCTGATTGTTCCTCTGTTAAACATGGGCGGGAATGGGAGTCTGGAAACATAGACAGTATTCACAGAGCATTTAACTTATCAAACAAACCTTCCAAAAGCTTAGAGAATTTCCCTTTTGATTGATTTATTCAGTTACTCTTTTTTTCACATCCGATAAGCATTTGTTAAGAAGCCATCATGTATTAAATACTTTACAGATTTTATATCATGGGAATTGTTATAATAACTCTATGAGGAATATGCTGTTATTATTTCCAGTTTACAGATGATGAAACTGAGGCTGACTTTCTCTAGACCTGAAGCTCTGCTACACAGATGTATATATATGTACAAAACATTAGATAAGAAAAAAGCACAGCACAATGCGTGGGGGGAATCCAAAGGAATTGGGCATTCCCAGAGGAGAGGTATACGTGCACAAGTGGAAAATGCTGAAAATGAGAAATATCAAGGTCATGTCTTATGATCACTTAAATAAAAAGTTTAAATTTATCATGAGAAAAATGTTCAATCACTTAGGGGACTTTTAAACAAGAGACTTACGTGATATTATTGGTGTTTTTATTGCATATAGATTAAGATCACTTTAAAAAAATGAGAAAGCCAAATTGAAATGGAAACATGAAAGAATATCTATTGGCTCATGTAATCAAAAGCCCAGCAGGCTGCACATAACCTGTGATATAGGTGCTAAAAAAAATGCCACCAGGACTCAGTTTTTCTTTCCATTTCTCAACTATAATTGCTCTTTGCTGGATCTGTTTTTACCAGGCTCTCTCCACATTATCCCAAGATAAATGTCAACTGTTTTGAGAATACATGTTTTTCTTTGTTTATATCCAATGGAAAAGAGGGAGCCTACTTTGCTTAGAGCTTATAAGAAATATCTTTAGTTGAACCTTTGGCCTGATTTGGAAATATATTCATTTTTGAGCTGATCCTATATGCAAGGCACATAGAACATGTAGATTGCTTAGGCCTGAGTCTCAGGATTGACATCAAAAGCCAACTTCATTCAGAAGCACTCAACTGAAATTGGCAGAGAAGTCCCAAAGAAAATTCAGGATCCTGGCTTAATGAGCCATTTTTGCTCTGAAGAAATTCTAAAAAGATTGGCCCTCTCTGCTCCTTGACAATACCAGGCAAGGAGTGTATCTTTGCTTCCCGATGTCTAATACCATGGTCAAAGCTTTAAGTTAAAACGTGACTTAAAAGGAGACTTTCCAAAAGTAGTAAATGTCCTGCATGATACTGTGGTTTGTAAGTTAAGTTCAATACAACAGAGGGATAGTACAAGTAGGAAAAAAAAAATAAGGAAAATTAGGCTGGCTGCAATTCGTCATTAATACTAGTCAGAAGAAGAAATTCATTAATTTTCCCTCAAAATTGTAGCCATGGTCAAAGGAGACATTTTGTCATTTTCCATCACCATAATTGGCTGGATTTCTCCTATAGTGATAGTAAAAATCTCTGTGCTGGGAACTTAGAATAAAATGAACTGCCATTCTCAGCTCTTATAAGAAGCAATAAATTTCAACAAGGAAAAAAAGTAGATTGCGTCCAAAAAATAAAATCAGCAAACCTATCCAATTAGGGAAGTTAGCTCTAAAAGAAAAGCAGAGACATTGAAGTTTAAGTTTTAGTCCGTGAATTACATGTTTTATTTTCTATGACTTATTTTTGCTTATTAGAATGAGTCCATAGGAAATCAAACACCTCTCCCAACAGATATTACACATGTTTATTGTACTTTTTTATCTTACTTAACAAATAAATTATATTTCCTGGTACTATTGATTTCACTTTTACTTCCTAACATTTCTCATAGCAAATGCTTATAGAAACCAGTAGTTAATAAAACAGATTAAAATGAAATAATGAAAGAACAGTTTCTGCCAGTATCCAAACTTCATTGGCTAGAGAGGTTTAAAAGAAAATAAAATGAAGCTTAAAAATATACCATTCCCCATTTTGACTTTATAGCTCAGTCTCTGCCCTGATACAAAGTGAAATGGAAGAATCAAGACATAAGGGTAAAATAAACAGACTATTCAGCATTTTATTGCACTTTGATGGTAAGAACATCTGCTTGATTAAGGTGTATGATTCATATTTAAGCCCCACTAGAATAGAACATTAGCTCAATGAGGACAGGGATAATTCTGTTTATTTCCACAATGTTCATGTCTTGCCCATAGCAAGAGGTCAACAAGTTTGGTGAAGAAATAAATATTGGATGAGAAAACCAATGTTCTAAGAGTCAATTAAGTATTGTACTATTAAAACTGTTATGAGGATCAAAATGACAGCATAGGTCTTCTGATGTACTCTAACCCAATGTTATTTAATTTGAATGAGAATAATAAAAGATGACATCCCTAGACATATTGCTTCCATCTCCAGCAGCGTTTCCCCTCTGTTATCCCATTAGCTTTAAGGATTCATTGGAGATCCATGGAAGCTTAAAAAACATGAAACCGAAGCCAGAAACCTGGGAGTCACCCTTGAGACCTCATTTCCAACCTGCGCTTCTCATTAATCACTCAGTCCTTTGAAATCTCTCTCCCATCTATTCACTTCACTCCATCTCTCTAATGCTATCAGCTACATAACTAAAGCAGTGGTTATTAACAAGAGGTAATTTCACCCCCCAAAGGATATTTAAAGATATCTGGGGAGGGAGACAAGATGGCGGACTGAAGCCAGCTTTCAACAGAGGCTCCCGTCCAGAAGGAGAGTTAAGGGACAGGAATTTAGTAAGTATCCTGGTGGACTTGAGCCTCACCAAGAGAGAAGGTTGAAGAACGCACATCAACACCGCTGAGGCAAGTTGTGATCACAAGGACACAAACAAAAGGTACAAAATCCACCACCAAGAGGACGGGAGTCCCCCTCCCCCATGAGACCGGCTCAAGAGCCCCACAATTAAACAAGTGGGCAGAAATTAAAGGCCCTCCCACTACACTCCATGGGAGAGACCTTCTAAAAACTGGACCTACCTCCCCTACTGGGGTGTCGTGGCGTTCTCCTGCCAGGCATAAAACTGAATAAAACTTTGGGAATCCTTCGCCGGCAACCCTCCCGGCGCTCCCCTCCCGCCCACTGAGGTCTGGAGGCCTGTCCCCCAGGAGTTCGGATCCTTGGGTGATTTCTCAAGGGGAGTGGACAGTCCCCGAGTTGCGACTGGTCAGCATTGACTCTGAGGCACGCGAGTGAGGAGAGGGCACCGGGCTGAGGGGGAGTCACGCCTCGGGCACTTCCCTGCGGTGCAGTGCAACAACCCTCCCCGGGCAACATTACGGGGCACAAGACTGAATAAGACTCTAGCTTCCCCGCTGAGAGCTGAGAGCCCCTACTCTCACTCGGGGTCTGAGGGCCTATCCCCCAGGAGTTCGGATCCTTGGGTGATTTCTCGAGGGGAGTGCACAGTGCCTGAGCCGCGTCAGGTCAGCGCTGACTCTGGGACACGTGAGCGAGGAGAGGGCACTCTGCTGAGGGGAAATCAAGCCTTGGCAGCACTTCCCTGCAGTGCAGTGCAGGAGCCCTCCCCGGGCCATAGTGTTGTGTAAAACTGAATGAAACTCTAGCTTCCCCCCCCCATTCCCAATCGGGGTCTGGGGGCCCATCCCCCAACAGTTCTGATTCTTGGGGGATCTCTTGAGGGGTGTGGACCCAGCACAAACTGCGGCCGCTTAGTGCTGACTCTGGGGCGCGGGACAGAGGGGAAAAGGGTCGCCTGAGTGCCCACACCAGAGCAGCAGTTCCCTGGAGGTAGATCAACAGCCATTTTTTCTTTAAGGGCAGAATGCTCACTTCTGGATATTCTGAGGCCACACCCCCTGTCTCCCTGGGCAACCAGAGGAGGCCACCGGTGAGGGGGAGATTTCCTGACACGGCTCACAAACCCGGGAAGCTTCCAGGGCGGGGCCGACCCAGAGAGGTGTTCGGACGCAAATCTCCAGCAGCAAAGACGTTTGGACTCAAAACAGCCCGTCTTCTGTAGGCGATTTCGACAGGAACAGAGACAGAATCCCACAAAGTTGTCTGTTCTGTTCTGTTCTGTTAGCAGCATCCATCAGGGATGGGGCTAAGCCTGAGTGAACACCTCCTTCCCATCACCTGCATCAAACACTCAAAGGTGTCAGGCCCCATCTCCTCCTGCTAGATAGCGGCAGTCTGCGGGGGCCTGGCAGACTTCCTTGCGATTCAGGCAGGTGCAAACCCCTGGAGTGTCTGTTCACTGCAGGCAACTGGGTTAGCCATCTGCAGAGATACCAGCGACTGGGTCCGACGGAGGGGCAAAGTGGGGAAGGAGACATCAACCTTCCTAGACTGCTCTGTTTGCTGGGTGGCTCCTCCTGACTCCACGCTGCACCGCGGTGAGCCGTGTCAGAGGAGTCACCAGGCCCCTGTGATCCAGTTCCCAGAGACCTCTTGAACTTAACCACCCGAGACAAGTGCCGATTGAGACAGTTGATTTGGACCTTTTGAACTGGGCTAATAGACTGAGGACTTTTCAGGCGGTGCCCTGGGTGTGTGATTGTAGGAAGGTTTGATTCTCCTTTTCCAACTGGGGCCAGAGGTGGGCAGACGGGGTGACTTAATTGCTGATTTTTCCACACAGCTGAGACTTCAAGCCAGAGTAGAAGTTGCAATAGGATCGAACAGAAACCAGCTGAAAGCAAGACAGAACCACTTTGCTCCACCACACCAGAAAGGGCCCCAGTTTCTCAGGCCACAACACTGTACGGGCCCTCGATAAAACCCCAGGGGAAAAACCAAAGGGAGTAAAATAACCATGGGGTGGAATCAGCGGAAAAACTCTGGTAACATGAATAACCAGAATAGATCAACCCCCCCAAGAAAAGATACGGCAGATGTGATTGAAGATCCCATTCATAAACAACTGGCTGACACGTCAGAAATCGAATTCAGAATTTGGGTTGCAGACAAGATTAATAAAATGGAATTAGGAATTTGAGGAGAAATTCAAAAATTGTCTCAAGAATTTAACGAATTTAAAGACAAAACCACCAAAAACTTAGACACACTGAAGCAAGAACTTACAGCCCTCAAAGATATGAAAAATACAGTAGAATCCCTCAGTAACAGAATGGAGCAAGCAGAAGAAAGGATTTCTGACATTGAAGATAAAGTCTTCGAACGTTCCCAATCTCTCAAAGAGGAAGAGAAATGGAGAGCAAAAACGGATCACTCACTCAGAGAACTCTCAGATAATTCGAAAAAAAGCAACATAAGAATTATAGGAATTTCTGAGAACGATGAAGTCGCCTCCGAGGGCACAGAGGCCCTTCTGCATGAAATTATGAAAGAAAATTTTCCAGACATGCCTAGAGAATCTGAAATTCAGATAGCAGACAGCTTCAGAACCCCAGCACGATTCAACCCCAATAAGTCATCCCCCAGACATATCATAATTAGCTTCACTAAAGTTAACATGAAAGAGAAGATTCTCAAAGCAGCCCGGCGAAACAAAACTATAACGTACAAAGGTAAGAATATTAGAATAACTGCAGATCTCTCTGCTGAAACTTTTCAAGCCAGAAGAAGCTGGTCATCAACTTTTAATCTCCTAAAGCAAAAAAACTTTCTTTTTTTTTTTTTTCTTTTAATTTCTTTTTTTTTTTTTTTTTATTGTTGGGGATTCATTGAGGGTACAATAAGCCAGTTACACTGATTGCAATTGTTAGGTAAAGTCCCTCTTGCAATCATGTCTTGCCCCCATAAAGTGTGACACACACTAAGGCCCCACCCTCCTCCCTCCATCACTCTTTCTGCTTCCCCCCCCATAAACTTAATTGTCATTAATTGTCCTCATATCAAGATTGAGTACATAGGATTCATGCTTCTCCATTTTTGTGATGCTTTACTAAGAATAATGTCTTCCACTTCCATCCAGGTTAATACGAAGGATGTAAAGTCTCCATTTTTTTTAATAGCTGAATAGTATTCCATGGTATACATATACCACAGCTTGTTAATCCATTCCTGGGTTGGTGGGCATTTAGGCTGTTTCCACAATTTCGCAATGGTAAATTGAGCTGCCATAAACAGTCTAATACAAGTGTCCTTATGATAAAAGGATTTTTTTCCTTCTGGGTAGATGCCCAGTAATGGGATTGCAGGATCAAATGGGAGGTCTAGCTTGAGTGCTTTGAGGTTTCTCCATACTTCCTTCCAGAAAGGTTGTACTAGTTTGCAGTCCCACCAGCAGTGTAAAAGTGTTCCCTTCTCTCCACATCCACGCCAGCATCTGCAGTTTTGAGATTTTGAGATGTGGGCCATTCTCACTGGGGTTAGATGATATCTCAGGGTTGTTTTGATTTGCATTTCTCTAATATATAGAGATGATGAACATTTTTTCATATGTTTGTTAGCCATTCGTCTGTCATCTTTAGAGAAAGTTCTATTCATGTCTCTTGCCCATTGATATAAGGGATTGTTGGCTTTTTTCATGTGGATTAATTTGAGTTCTCTATAGATCCTGGTTATCAAGCTTTTGTCTGATTGAAAATATGCAAATATCCTTTCCCATTGTGTAGGTTGTCTCTTTGCTTTGGTTATTGTGTCCTTAGCTGTACAGAAGCTTTTCAGTTTAATGAAGTCCCATTTGTTTATTTTTGTTGTTGTTGCAATTGCCATGGCAGTCTTCTTCATGAAGTCTTCCCCCAGGCCAATATCTTCCAGTGTTTTTCCTATGCTTTCTTTGAGGATTTTTATTGTTTCATGCCTTAAATTTAAGTCCTTTATCCATCTTGAATCAATTTTTGTGAGTGGGGGAAGGTGTGGGTCCAGTTTCAGTCTTTTACATGTAGACATCCAGTTCTCCCAACATCATTTATTGAATAGGGAGTCTTTCCCCCAAGGTAAGTTTTTGTTTGGTTTATCAAAGATTAGGTGGTTGTAAGATGTTAGTTTCATTTCTTGGTGTTCAATTCGATTCCAAGTGTCTATGTCTCTGTTTTTGTGCCAGTACCATGCTGTCTTGACCACTATGGCTTTGTAGTACAAACTAAAATCTGGTATGCTGATGCCCCCAGCTTTATTTTTGTTACTAAGAACTGCCTTAGCTATACGGGGTTTTTTCCGGTTCCATACAAAATGCAGAATCATTTTTTCCAAATCTTGAAAGTACGATGTAGGTACTTTGATAGGAATGGCATTGAATAGGTAGATAGCTTTGGGAAGTATAGACATTTTAACAATGTTGATTCTTCCCATCCATGAGCATGGTATGTTCTTCCATTTGTTAATATCCTCTGCTATTTTCTTTCTGAGGATTTCATAGTTTTCTCTATAGAAGTCCTTCACCTCCTTCGTTAGGTATATTCCTAGGTATTTCATTTTCTTTGAAACTATGGTGAAGGGAGTTGTGTCCTTAATTAGCTTCTCATCTTGACTGTTATTGGTGTATACAAAGGCTACTGACTTGTGGACATTGATTTTATATCCTGAAACATTACTGTATTTTTTGATGACTTCTAGGAGTCTTGTGGTTGAGTCTTTGGGGTTCTCTAAGTATAAGATCATGTTGTCAGCAAAGAGGGAGAGTTTGACCTCCTCTGCTCCCATTTGGATTCCCTTTATTTCCTTGTCTTGCCTAATTGTATTGGCTAGAACTTCCAGCACTACGTTGAATAGTAAAGGTGACAGAGGACAAACTTGTCTGGTTCCAGTTCTAAGAGGAAAAGCTTTCAGTTTTACTCCATTCAGTAAAATATTGGCTGTGCGTTTGTCATAGATAGCTTCAATCAGTTTTAGAAATGTGCCACCTATGCCTATACTCTTCAGAGTTCTAATTAGAAAAGTATGCTGGATTTTATCAAATGCTTTTTCTGCATCTATTGAGAGGATCATGTGATCTTTATTTTTGCCTCTGTTAATATGGTGGATAACGTTTATAGACTTGCGTATGTTAAACCAGCCTTGCATCCCTGGGATGAAGCCTACTTGATCATGATGAATGACTTTTTTGATGATAAGCTGTAATCTATTGGCTAGGATTTTGTTGAGAATTTTTGCGTCTATGTTCATGAGTGAGATTGGTCTGAAATTCTCCTTTTTGTTTGGGTCTTTTCCTGGTTTTGGTATCAGGGTGATGTTTGCTTCATAAAATGTGTTGGGGAAGATTCCTTCTTCCTCAATTTTTTGGAATAATTTCTGCAGTACAGGAATAAGCTCTTCCTTGAAGGTTTGATAGAATTCTGGAGTGAAGCCATCTGGACCAGGGCATTTTTTAGTTGGAAGCTTTTTTATTGTTTCTTTGATCTCAGTGCTTGAAATTGGTCTGTTCAGGAGGTCTATTTCATCCTGGCTAAGTCTAGGGAGAGGGTGTGATTCCAAATATTGATCCATTTCCTTCACATTGTCAAATTTCTGGGCATAGAGTTTCTGGTAGTATTCAGAGATGATCTCTTGTATCTCTGTGGGATCAGTTGTTATTTCCCCTTTATCGTTTCTGATTGAGGTTATTACAGATTTTACTTTTCTATTTCTAGTTAGTCTGGCTAATGGTTTATCTATTTTATTTATTTTTTCAAAAAACCAACTCCTTATTTCATTAATTTTCTGAATGATTCTTTTGTTTTCAATTTCATTGATCTCTGATTTGATTTTGGATATTTCTTTTCTTCTACTGAGTTTAGGCTTAGATTGTTCTTCTTTTTCCAATTCCATAAGATCTCTTGTGAGATTGTTGATGTGCTCTCTTTCTGTTTTTCGAATGTAGGCATCTAAAGCGATGAATTTTCCTCTCAAAACTGCTTTTGCAGTATCCCACGGGTCTTGGTAGCTTGTGTCTTCATTGTTGTTATGCTCAAGGAAGTTAATGATTTCCTGTTTTATTTCTTCCTTCATCCATCTGTTATTCAACAGAAGATTGTTTAATTTCCATGCCTTTGGGTGGGCTTGAGCATTTTTGTTAGAGTTGAGTTCCACCTTTAGTGCCTTATGGTCTGAGAAGATACAAGGTAAAATTTCAATTCTTTTGATTCTGTTGATATTTGTTTTGTGTCCCAGGATATGATCAATTTTGGAGAATGTTCCATGGGGTGATGAGAAAAATGTATATTCTTTATCTTTGGGGTGGAGTGTTCTATATGCATCTATCAAGCATAGTTGTTCTAGAGTCTCATTTAAATCTCTTACATCTTTGTTTAATTTCTGTTTAGAGGATCTGTCCAGCTCTGTAAGAGGTGTGTTAAAGTCCCCTGTTATGATGGTATTATCAGATATCATATTGCTCAGATTGAGCAAGGTGTGCTTCAAGATTCTGGGAGCATTTAAATTGGGTGCATAAATATTTAGAATGGAAATGTCTTCTTGTTGTAGTTTTCCCTTGACCAATATAAAGTGACCATCTTTGTCTTTTTTGACTTTAGTTGCTTTAAATCCACATGTATCTGAAAATAAGATTGCAATTCCTCTTTTCTTCTGAATTCCGTTTGCCTGAAAAATTGTCTTCCAACCCTTGACTCGGAGCTTTAATTTGTCTTTTGAGGCCAGGTATGTTTCTTGCAGACAGCAAATGGATGGCTTGTGTTTTTTAATCCAGTCAGCCAATCTATGTCTCTTCAGTGGGGAATTCAAGCCATTAACATTTATTGAGATAATTGATAAGTGTGGTAGTATTCTATTTGTCTTATTTGGTGAGAGTCCATTGCTTAGTTTTATCTTTTGCATCAGTGTGGAGGTTAGGTTTTGTCCTTTGATTTCTGAGTTCTTACTTTGCTGCTGATCCATTGTGGTGGTCAGTGTGCAGAACAGGTTGAAGTATTTCCTGTAGAGCTGGTCTTGTTGTGGCGAATTTCCTCAATGTTTGTATATCCGTAAATGATTTGATTTCTCCGTCAATTTTGAAGCTTAGCTTAGCAGGGTACAGAATTTTGGGCTGAAAATTGTTCTGTTTAAGTAGATTAAAGTTAGATGACCATTGTCTTCTTGCTTGGAAAGTTTCATTAGAGAAGTCTGCGGTCACTCTGATGGATTTGCCCCTGTAGGTCAACTGGCGCTTACTCCTGGCAGCTTGCAGAATCTTTTCTTTTGTCTTGACTTTGGACAGGTTCATCACAATGTGTCTTGGAGAAGCTCGGTTAGAGTTGAAGCGACCTGGGGTCCGATATCCCTCTGAAAGCAGTGTGTCAGAATTTTTGGTGATGTTTGGGAAATTTTCTTTTATAATATTCTCTAGTATGGCTTCCATTCCTCTGGGGCATTCTTCTTCCCCTTCTGGAATTCCTATAACTCGTATGTTGGAACGCTTCATAAAGTCCCTTAATTCTGACAGTGAACGTTCTGTTTTCTCTCTCTTCTTTTCTGCCTCTTTTACTGTCTGAGTTATCTCAAGAACTTTGTCTTCTACCTCTGAAATTCTTTCTTCTGCATGGTCTAACCTGTTGCTGATACTTTCCATTGTATCTTTAAGTTCCCTAATTGACTGTTTCAGTTCCTTCAGGTCTGCTATATCCTTTTTATATTCTTCATATCGTTCATCTCTGATTTGATTCTGTTTTTGGATTTCCTTTTGGTTATTTTCCACTTTATTAGCAATTTCCTTCATTGTTTCCATCATTTCTTTCATTGTTTTCAACATGTGTATTCTAAATTCCCTTTCTGTCATTCCTAACATTTCTATACTGGTGGAATCATCTGCAGTAGCTACCTCATGGTCCCTTGGTGGGGTTGTTCTAGACTGGTTCTTCATGTTGCCTGGAGTTTTCTGCTGATTCTTCCTCATGAGTGATTTCTTTTATCTGTTTCCTTGCCCTAATTTTCCTTTCACTTCCTCTTGCTCTTTAAGTTCTTGTGCCTGTGGACTAAGGGTTACAGGACCAGAAGGGTGAGAAGGTTGAAGAGCAAAAAAAGGGGATGAAAGAAAGGAGGACCGAGTGATAAGAAAAAAAGAAAGATAGAGAAAGATAGAGAAAGTATAAGGAATATTGACAAAAAGAAGAGAGGCACAGAAAAAGGGAGACAGGGCAATATAGGTGTACAGTAGGGTACTTTGACACAACCTTAAAAAACCCCACCTTCTGGGGGTGCCCAGTTGCGTGGTTCCCTTGAGGTCAGCAGCTCTTTGCTAACCTGATCAGACACAGTACCCCACCTCCACCAAGTAGAGAGGAAAGACAAAAATGCTATAAATCAAACCTAAAGAAGCAAACAGAAAACTTTACGGGGATAAAATTGGGTGAAAAACCAAATTATATCGGTAGAAACACTAGCAAAAATGAAGTTGAAGTTATTAAAAAATGGCAGCAATGGGAAATTATAATTAAACTAGGAAAATTGAGAAAGAAAAAGGGATCTGTGTGGAAAAGATTGAAATTAAAAAAACAAAAGAACATCAGCAACGTCAAAATAAACAAACAAAAAAAACAACCAAACCAAAAAAAAAAGAAGAAAAAAATACACAACCAAAAACAAAGCAGTTTGTATATGTTATTGAATATTGTCTGGGCAACACGTGGTCTTCTGGGGTATGAGATGTTAGTCACAGTTCTGATAGGACTGGAGGCTGCTGATTTCTCAAACCCCAGCAGGTAGACACCCTAAATCTCTCTTCAGCCTACTTAAAAGGCACTTTGAACTTGTAAACTTGCTGAGCAGAAGCTTTCCCAGCTTTCTCGCTGGAATCGCTGCTGAAGTGGCTATCCACTTACTCAGTGTGCCAAAACTGGTCTCACTCTGCCCCTGAGGGTTAGGGCTGCAAGGCGGCTCAGACCCCACCCTTAGGCTACTTGGTTGCTGGGTTACCAGCTCCCACCCGTTTCTAGCTCTGCGACCCTGAGGGTGGAGCTTGCTGGGGCAGATCACTGACAATGGATCCGTGTGACCCACCGCCAAACACTGTTAGCTCCGTCTGGCTCAGCGGCTCAGACTGGGGCCCTAGACAACAGCCAAAGTTCTCCGCACTCCCGCTCAGGCCTTCCCCAAGGCAGTTCAACTCAGTGCCAAGTCCAAGGACATCAAAACAGTTCACAGGTAAGGCCTTTCTGGTTTGCAGTCTCGCTGCTACTGAACTTACAGTTGTGGGCGGGTTTAGACGGATTGAACACATGCGACCACTTGCCGGTTTTCCACTGTTTTAGTCCTCCTCTTGGGGTCCAGAAGTCTCTCGCTGACTCCCTGTATCTTCATAGGAGTGATGATAGGCAGTTCCCACCAGCCAGAGATGCCTGGAGTCCTATTTCCCCAGACTCATGGTGCCCAGATGCAAGGAAGCTGTTACTCGGCTGCCATCTTGCTCCGCCTCCCCCGCCGCAAAAAAACTTTCAACCCAGGATCTTGTATCCAGCTAAACTGAGTTTCATCTATGATGGAGAAATTAAATACTTCAATGACATTCATATGTTGAAAAAATTTGCCATAAGTAAACCAGCTCTTCAGGATATTCTCAGACCTATCCTCCACAATGACCAACCCAATCCTATACCACAAAAGTAAACTCACTCAGAAACTTCGGATCAAACTCCAACTTCCACACTGGCGAAACGATTAAAAATGTCCACTGGACCTTTGAAAAACTCGATACCCAAAATTCCACCAGACTTATCAATACTCTCCATCAATGTGAATGGCTTAAACTGTCCTCTAAAGAGGCATAGGTTAGCTGACTGGATACAAAAACTCAAGCTAGATATTTGTTGCATACAAGAGTCACATCTCAACTTAAAAGACAAATACAGACTCAGGGTGAAAGGATGGTCATCCATATTTCAGGCAAATGGTAATCAGAAAAAAGCAGGTGTTGCAATTTTATTTCCAGATACAGTAGGCTTTAAACCATGAAAAGTAAGGAAGGACAAGAATGGTCACTTCATATTTGTTAAGGGTAATACTCAATATGATGAGATCTCAATTATTAATATCTATGCACCCAACCAGAATGCACCTCAATTTATAAGAGAAATTCTAACAGACATGAGTAACTTGATTTCCTCCAGCTCCATAATCGTCGCAGATTTCAACACTCCCTTGGCAGTGTTGGATCGATCCTCCAGAAAGAAGCTGAGCAAAGAAATCTTAGATTTAAACCTAACCATCCAATATTTAGATTTAGCAGACATCTACAGAACATTTCATCCCAACAAAACTGAATACACATACTTCTCATCAGCCCACGGAACTTACTCCAAAATTGACCACATTTTAGGTCACAAGTCTAACCTCAGTAAATTTAAAGGAATAGAAATTATTCCATGCATCTTCTCGGACCATCGTGGAATAAAACTTGAATTGAGTAACAACAGGAATCTGCATACCCATACAAAAATATGGAAGTTAAATAACCTTATGCTGAATGATAGCTGGGTCAGAGATGAGATTAAGAAAGAAATAGCCAATTTTTTGGAACAAAACGACAACGAAGACACAAACTATCAGAACCTCTGGGACACTGCAAAGGCAGTTCTAAGAGGGAAATTTATAGCACTGCAAGCCTTCCTCAAGAGAATGGAAAGAGAGGAAGTTAACAACTTAATGGGACATCTCACGCAACTGGAAAAGGAAGAACATTCCAACCCCAAACCCAGTAGAAGAAAAGAAATAACCAAAATTAGAGCAGAATTAAATGAAATTGAAAACAAAAGAATAATACAACAGATCAATAAATCAAAAAGCTGGTTTTTTTAAAATGTCAATAAAATAGATAAACCTCTGGCCAACCTAATCAGGAAAAAAAGAGTAAAATCTCTAATATCATCAATCAGAAACAACAAAGACGAAATAACCACAGACTCATCAGAAATCCAAAGAATCCTTAATGAATATTACAAGAAACTTTATTCTCAGAAATATGAAAATCTGAAGGAAATAGACCGATACTTGGAAGCACGCCACCTTCCAAGACTTAACCAGAATCAAGTGGAAATGTTGAACAGACCCATATCAAGTTCAGAAATAGCATCAACTATACAAAACCTCCCTAAAAAGAAAAGCCCGGGACCAGATGGTTTCACATCAGAATTCTACCAAACCTTTAAAGAGGAATTAGTACCTATATTACTCAACCTGTTCCAAAATGTAGAAAAAGAAGGAAGACTACCCAACACGTTCTATGAAGCAAACATCACCCTGATCCCCAAACCAGGAAAAGACCCAACAAGAAAAGAAAATTATAGACCAATATCACTAATGAATATAGATGCAAAAATATTCAACAAGATCCTAACAAACAGAATCCAGCAACACATCAAACAAATTATACATCATGACCAAGTTGGTTTTATCCCAGGGTCTCAAGGCTGGTTCAATATACGTAAATCTATAAATGTAATTCAGCACATAAACAAATTAAAAAACAAAGACCATATGATTCTCTCAATTGATGCAGAAAGAGCTTTTGATAATATCCAGCATCCCTTCATGATCAGAACACTCAAGAAAATTGGTCTAGAAGGGACTTTTCTTAAACTGATAGAGGCTATCTACAGCAAACCCACAGCCAATATCATATTGAATGGAGTTAAATTGGAATCATTTCCACTCAGATCAGGAACCAGACAAGGCTGCCCATTGTCTCCATTGCTTTTCAACATTGTAATGGAAGTTTTAGCCACTGCAATTAGGGAAGAAAAGGTGATCAAGGGTATCCATATAGGGTCAGAAGAGATCAAACTCTCGCTCTTCGCAGATGATATGATTGTGTATCTGGAAAACACTAGGGACTCTACTACAAAACTCCTAGAAGTGATCAAGGAATACAGCAGCGTCTCAGGTTACAAAATCAACATTCATAAATCGGTAGCCTTTATATACACCAACAACAGTCAAATTGAAAAAGCACTTAAGGACTCTATCCCATTCACAGTAGTGCCAAAGAAGATGAAATATTTGGGAATTTACCTAACAAAAGACGTGAAAGATCTCTATAAAGAGAACTATGAAACTCTAAGAAAAGAAATAGCTGAAAATGTTAACAAATGGAAAAACATACCATGCTCATGGCTGGGAAGAATCAACATTATCAAAATGTCCATACTACCCAAAGCAATATATAATTTCAACGCACTCCCTATTAAAGCTCCACTGTCATATTTTAAAGATCTTGAAAAAACATTACTTCATTTTATATGGAATCAGAAAAAACCTCGAATGGCCAAGACATTACTCAGAAATAAAAACGAAACAGGAGGAATCACACTACCAGACCTCAGACTTTACTACAAATCGATAGTGATCAAAACAGCATGGTACTGGCACAAAAACAGAGAAGTAGATATCTGGAACAGAATAGAGAACCAAGAGATGAATCCAGCTACTTACCGCTATTTGATTTTTGGCAAGCCAATTAAAAACATTCAGTGGGGAAAAGATTCCCTATTTAACAAATGGTGCTGGGTGAACTGGCTGGCAACCTGCAGAAGATTGAAATTGGACCCACACCTTTCACCATTAACTAAGATAGACTCTCACTGGATTAAAGATTTAAACTTAAGACATGAAACTATAAAAATACTAGAGGAGAATGCAGGGAAAACCCTTGAAGAAATTGGTCTGGGTGAGTATTTCATGAGGAGAACCCCCCGGGCAATTGAAGCAGCTTCAAAAATACACTACTGGGACTTGATCAAACTAAAAAGCTTCTGCACAGCTAAGAACACAGTAAGCAGAGCAAGCAGACAGCCCTCAGAATGGGAGAAGATATTTGCAGGATATAACTCTGACAAAGGTTTAGTAACCAGAATCCACAGAGAATTCAAACGCATCAGCAAGAAAAAAACAAGGGATCCCATCGCAGGCTGGGCAAGGGATTTGAAGAGAAACTTCTCTGAAGAAGACAGGCGCACGGCCTTCAGACATATGAAAAAATGCTCATCATCTTTAATCATCAGAGAAATGCAAATCAAAACTACTTTGAGATATCATCTAACTCCAATGAGACTAGCCTATATCACAAAATCTCAAGACCAGAGATGTTGGCGTGGATGCGGAGAAAAGGGAACACTTCTGCACTGCTGGTGGGAATGCAAATTAATACATTCCTTTTGGAAAGAGATATGGAGAACACTCAGAGATCTAAAAATAGATCTGCCATTCAATCCTGTCATTCCTCTGCTGGGCATATACCCAGAAGACCAAAAATCACAACATAACAAAGATATTTGTACCAGAATGTTTATTGCAGCCCAATTCATAATAGCTAAGTCATGGAAAAAGCCCAAGTGCCCATCGATCCACGAATGGATTAATAAATTGTGGTATATGTATACCATGGAATACTATGCAGCCTTAAAGAAAGATGGAGACTTTACCTCTTGCATGTTTACATGGATGGAGCTGGAACATATTCTTCTTAGTAAAGTATCCCAAGAATGGAAGAAAAAGTACCCAATGTACACAGCCCTACTATGAAACTAATTTGGGACTCTCACATGAAAGCTATAACCCAGCTACAACTTAACAATAGGGGGAAGTGGGAAAGAGGGGGGGGTGGGTAGAGGGAGGGGGATCGGTGGGATCACACCTGTGGTGCATATTACAGGGGTATTTGCGAAACTTGGTAAATGTAGAATGTAAATGTTTTGGCACAGTAACTGAGATAACGCTGGAAAGGCTATGTTAACCACTGGGATAAAAATGTGTCAAATGGTTTATGAAGCGAGTGTATGATGCCCCATGATCATATCAATGTATACAGTTATGATTTAATAAAAAAAAAAATCATGAAACCATTTCCAAATCCAGGAGCATACGATCTAAGTTATACCAGCAAGTACATCTACCTTCTGGTTGCAGTGATTGGCTCAGGGTAGGCATGTGACCTAAGCCAACCCCAGTGGATTAACTCTCAAAACCTCATCAAGAACTTCACTGGTGTAGGCTTTCTTTCTCTAGATAGAATGGAGTGTAGATGTGAGACCTAGGACACAGGGCAGGGTTGTGCAGATAAGACCTGGGGCAGATGTCACCATTTTTTCATCAAGTGGGAAACCAGTCAGCTGAAAATGCAGATTCGTCTGGGGGACATGACGGAGAGATTAAGGGAGCTACCATCTACTGTCAACCTCTAGATCAGTGTTTTTTCAACCTTTTTTTAATCTCATGGCACACTTGAACTTGTAGTTAAAATTCCACAGCACACTTAAATTATGGTGATCAAAAAAAAAAAAGAGTGAAAACAAGAATATACTTAGTGTGCTTCCAACTTCTTTTGAAAATAATTTAATTAATGATCTCTAAAAATTTTCAGAGCACACCTAAAATCTTCTCATGGCACACTGGTTGAAAATCACTGCTCTAGATCAAGCTACCCCTAGAATTTTGACTTACTTTAGAACACTCCGCCAGCTGAAACACCACATTCTTTTTATTGTCTAAGTAGGTTTTTCAGAAGAAAAAGAGTCATGACCAACCCAACGTCATGTGTGGAGTGTGGTGATTAGCATATAACACACACGTTTTATTTAATTTTTACCACATCCATGCAAGGCAGTAATTATACTATCCCATCTACAGGCAGACACTATCCCATATGTCTAAGCTTTGAAAGGTTAGATGATTAGCTGATATGCCCAAGAACACAGAATGATCAAGGGACAGGTGCTGCTAGAGCCCACTCAACTAACCATTATATTATGAGCTTTAAGAACACACTGTCTTCCTTCAGACCTTCTAATACAACAGGTGCTTTCCCACTCAGAGCCTTTTAATTTGTGTTTCCCACTACCCAAAAAGGTTCTTCATGTCATTCATATCTCAGATCAGTTCATACCCATTAAATATGGCCTCCTTTGGCCACGGTATTTAAAGTAGGACACTCCCAGGAATTCTTTCTCCCATTACCCTGTTTGTTTCCTATATGATACTCTCCTCTTACATTCTGAAGAATATAAACTGCATGGGAACAGACACCTTGAACTTTTTTACTCCTAGGTTCTCAGTATCTAGCCTAACGCTTAACAGGGGGAGGCACTCAATAATATTTGATATTTATTTCATTGAGTGAATCCTTCAGTAAATTAGAAATTATTTTGATTACTCATAATCTCACCCTCATTAATGTGTATTAATAAAATAAAGTGGGGGTGGAGAGCAATAGAGAAAGAGAGACACTGCAGAGCTCTTGGAGGCCACGATCACTGGGAAACTTGTTTTGCTGGGACACCTAAGCCATCTGATGAGTCAACAGGGCCACATTCATCTGTGAATAGTCAAGTTAATATTTTAAATGTCCTCTGCATCCAGTCACATGCATGGCTACCCAGACAGCTATTTAAAGGAAGAGGGGAAGAAGTTGTCCAGGTTCTGTGTGGTTCATGGGCACAAGGAGACCAAGTGGAGAGGAAATGGAAGGAAAATGAATGCTAAGTAAGATCAGCCCCCGGCCAGACCTGTGTAAATTCAGAGGGCCTCCATGGAATGCACCTGCCCCAGGCCCACATCTGGTGGAGCACTCTTGGCAAACTCACAACCCTGAGCTGTGCCCTGCCACACATTTTGTGCCTAATTTGAGATCCACAGAGGTGGGTAGTTCCATGTCCATGGCCAGTGTCCCACCTGAAGAGCAAGAGGAAGTCTATCCACTTCTCTGCCTCAGAAGGCAACTTGGCCCTATAATGAGGGGATAACCTCAGCCAATGGAGGATAGAAGCCAGTGAGTAAGTGCCCCAGTCTCCCTTTCTCTGATTGACAATCCCTCCAAAGTTTCCTCAGAAAGTCCCCACTGGGATTAAGCTCTAGTTGCCTACAGTGGGAATCAGCTTACCAGTGAACCTCTCCCTGTCTCACTCTTTCTCTTCTTTTCACTGCGTTTTCTGGTGTCTCCTCCCAAATAAACTACCTGCACCCAGGTCCTTCTCTTAGAATGTGCTTTCAGGGGAGCCTTTGAGACAATCACCAAAAGATTCTGCCAGACATGTGAATGCAAAGAGGAGTCCTCTCTAATGGGAAAGTTAACAAAAAGGCCCCTCTTCCTTCTGGCTGCCATAGGTCCCCCTCAACAAATATAACTGATATTTTAGTTCACTTCTCTTGCTCTTAGGCCAGGTGATTTTCGTGTAGCCCAAAAGTGCACAACTGGACCGGCTAGTGTTCCTGCCTTAGCCCCTTTCTACATCTTCTCAGACACAACAGAAACATTTCTAAGGCTTATCAACCACATCAAATTCCAAAACTATCCCCCAAAACTCCATTTCCCCCATAGTAGCAGTAGTATTTTATGTGAAGGCATCTATGCAAACCACAATGGTTTTATATACAACCACAATGATTATAAGAAAAGGCATATGTGGTTACTGTTTGTTTCCAAATTGCTATGCCCTGCATTACCTCACGAGATCCTCACATGTGGATACTATTCTCATTACACACACAAGAGAAAACAGAGTCTCAGAGAGGATAACTAACTTGCCCAAAGCAAAACTAGCTATTAAGCTAGAATATGATCAACCCAGTATTTAAATGTACATCTTGTGATTCCAAATCTTAAAACCTTTTTGGAGGCCTGAGCATCCTTAGTAAGCAGCCCTTGAAACAGACATTTTTGTGGGCAATACCTATGGCTCAAAAGAGTAGGGCACTGGCCCCATATACAGGAGGTGGTGGGTTCAAACCCAGCCCCAGCCACAAACTGCCAAAAAAAAAAAGAAAAAAAAAAGCAGACATTTTTGTAATCCAAATACCCTTTATCTTACTCTTTTGAGTTCTGTAAATTTCCTACTGAATTTGCAAAGTAATTTAGAAGAACAAGTGCATGGCATATGTATTTTCATTGAGTGGATGAATAACTGAAAGGATGAGTGAGGAGGAAATGGAATTACTACTTTATCAATTCCCTAATATTGCTAATTAAAACCCAATATGACTGACTTATGACAACAAATGCCATTATGCCAAAGAAACTCAACTGTGTAAAGAAATGGTGGCTTTGAAGTCAGACCAGGGCTAAAATCTTGCCACTTACTTACTTTGAGGCTTTAAGCAACCCACCTCACAGGGTTGTTTAGAGAATCAAATAAAATAACATTTTTCCACTGCCTTGGACAATTTCAGCAATATAGAAGGTTTCAATAAAGACTTGTTTTAGTCATTAATTAACTAATATATACAGATGTTCCTTGACTGACAAGGGACTATGTCCCAATAGATCTACTATAAGATGAAAATATTGACAAATGGGGAAAAGGCATTTAATACCCTTAACCTACCAAACATCACTGCTTAGCCTAACCTTCCTTAAATGTGCTCCTAACACTTACATTAGTCTACAATTGGGCAAAATTCTCTAACACAAAACATATTTTATAATAAAGTGTTTGGGGGCGGCGCCTGTGGCTCAGTGAGTAGGGCGCCGGCCCCATATGCCGAGGGTGGTGGGTTCAAACCCAGCCCCAGCCAAACTGCAACAAAAAAATAGCTGGGCGTTGTGGCGGGCGCCTGTGGTCCCAGCTGCTCAGGAGGCTGAGGCAAGAGAATCGTGTAAGCCCAAGAGCTAGAGGTTGCTGTGAGCCATGTGATGCCACAGCACTCTACCTGAGGGTGGTACAGTGAGACTCTGTCTCTACAAAAAAAAAATAATAAATAAAATAAAAAAAAAAATAAAGTGTTTGGTATCTCATGTAACTTATTCAATACTCTACTGAAAGTGAAAAACAGAACAGTCAAAGTACAATTTCTACTGAATGAATGAATATCACTGTCATACCAGTGATACAAAATACAAAAAGTGTCAGTTGAGCCACCATCAATTGGGACCATCTATATTAAGATTCTGCTCTAAGTCAGTCTCTGTACAAGCCACAGGGGCATCCAGTGAAAGATAGAGCCTGCCCTCAAGGAGCCTGCAGCTGTGGGGAAGATGAGTTTATGAATCAGAAGGTAGATTTGAAATGCTCTTGATTCTGAATGTACCCTGGCCGTGCTTCACAGTAACTGTATGCCTCATTGCCTCATCATACTCCTTTGAGTTCCAGGAAAATCACTCAGCCCCAGCTTTGTTTAGGGTTATGTGTGAATCATGGTCTGTGCTGGGTTTCTCTGTCCCTTTCTTATTTTGGATCAGTCTGCATTTATCCCAGCCAAGTGACTCAGGAAAGTGCTGAAAGAGAGACTCAAATGGGCAGAAAATTCCCCACACTTCTAAGCATGAACTCTTAGGAGAGGAGCATGGGCTAAGTTGACAGAGCCAGAAAACTCGAATTTTAACTAGTCCCTATCCTGTGGCTAAGACAGCAAGAATGACTCTCAGTTTATGAGCATAGGTGTGGAACAACAACAACGACAACAAAAAAAAACTTCACCATTTTTCTTTATCTTCTTTAAAGCCACTTGGTTACAACTCAGAGACCACACCTCCTGGTTATTTGAGATTCTCCTTGTCTAAGATGACCAACATATGGGAGTCTATGGAGCCTCAGAGCCTCACAAAAGTGTTTCTGGTCATTGATTGTAACCTGCCCTGATTGCCACCAGGAGTCCACAGTATCCGCAGTGCACAGAGACCCCCCAGTTCTGGTGGCACTGCTGCTTCAGGGTTATGCTTTGGACCTAGGATCTTTGAAAAGGCTGAGTCCACTAGTGTCTCCAGGGACCCCAGGAGCTCCTTTCCCTTGGAGGTCTGGACCTCTCTCCAGTGTACTTTCAAAGACAGAATGAATCCCTGCTGCTTATGGTGCGTGCACACACACATACACACACACACACACCCCACCGTCTTATCTCAGTCCTTCCAAAATTCCTTTTTAGTCCAAAGTCAATTTTTTCTGTTTCCATCCTGTTTGCTTGAGAGCCCCCACCTTCTCTTCTCTCACTGCCAAATGTGATGATCTATTCGTGGAGTTAAATTTTGTAGATCAAAAGCCCAAAAAGGGACTCTTCCCTCTGTGTTCTAGTTTGCTGCTAACCTGCCCAGAGGCAAGAGAGAAAGCCTTGCTACCTGCTTGAATGAGGGGGGAAAAAAATGAAAAATATACAGGGAGAAATAGGCAAATTCACGTATCTGGGCGTGATTCTGCCAAGTTTCAATGTAGCAAGCTGGGTAGACAAGCAGGATTTTGCTAAATGTCTGATATCATCTACCAAAAAGTGAAAACCATTTCAGAAATGAATGCCTTTATAGATAATTAGAAGTTAGACATACAAGGAAATTGCTGTTGCAGTATTTGTATTTGAGCAGAATTGATTATGATGAAGTGTGGGAAAGGCAAGGCTGCTGGGAAGTGTCACAAGCCATCCAATCCTTTCCCCAGAGAGCCTGAACTGGCATCAAACAGCACAGGGGAGGTAAAAAAGATTGAATAACTACCTTTCCTTTGGCATTTACTATGTGCCGGTAACTATCACACAGTCATGTTTTAAACTTCACAAAAAGGCAAAATGTGAGCCCCACAGAGAAGAGACTTTGTTTCTTTCACGGTTGCATCCCACCATCATGAACAGTGCCTGGCACATCATAGGTGCATATTTGTTAAAAGAAAGAATAGATGGGGGGTGGGGAGGAATCATACTGGCAAAGGAACATGGGAAAGGTAGTTTTTAGCTTCTTTAACCTGAGAGTTCTTAATATGCTAATGTGCTCTATCACAAACCACTTACTCAGATGCCTCCTGGCAGTTCAAAAGTGGAAACCTGCGTATCAGGACTTGGATGGTGAGCATGGCAGGTGCTTTCAGGTTCCTCTGTTCCATTTCTACCACAGGTGGTGCTGAGAGGTGATGGCTAATAAATTGAGCCTCCAATAAATCCACAGTGGACTCCCATGACACCAAATATTAGTTCCAGAAGAACTAAAAGCCATGGAACAAAAAGGCTGTGAAGTATGAGAGTCACATCCAAATGTAGATCATCTGAATGTGAACCTGGTGATGCAGGGCAGAGAATCTGCGGAGACGGTGGTCGGGGTAAAGTACTGGCGAAGACAGAAGGCAGAGAATACTCTGTGTGGAGGGCACTGCTGTGCATCCCGGATCTCCCTTCACTGAAGGACTTACTGCCTGAGCTGCCAGGGGTGCTATCAGCAGAAATCCTCCAGCTGCCCACTGCTTTGAGAATAGTCTTTCTTATAGGGATCACTTTACCTTCCTGAACAACCTATATTCAGTGGTCAAAAGTATAAGGACCTAGCCATCTACTTGGGACAGCTAAGTAGGGCATTGCTAGCTCCAGAGAGCTCTTTGTAGAGTTAGCTAAAGCTGTTGTTGGATTTGCACTGCAGCTCCATTTCTCTATCTGCTCGATCTTCCTTCATTTCTCTCCCTTCCATGAGCCAGGACACTCCTAAGATTTAAATCCTCACACACTAAAGCCTATCTCCGTGACTACTTCTCAGAGAACTCAACACTTGACCTTCGGACCTTCAAAATTCTTATTTTTGAAACCAGAAGCCCTGGTCACTTTTGCATCATTTCTTACAACAGTATCTTTAATGACTAATAGAACCCCAGGTATGGCATTTTACCTAGAAAAGAAGACACACTTGACGTGGAGAAGTGTAAGGAATTGGAATTTCAATTTCTTTGTTTCATTACCTTGTCAGCTTCTTCCTCTTCTACCTAGAGCACCAGTGTCATTTGTTCTTTTTCTTCAAAATCTCTATATAATGACACATTCTCTGTCATTCATTTTTCCACAAGGGATTGAATTTACTTAAGCAGTTTCAACCATCTTACACTCTCTCTCTCTTTCTCTCACACACACACATCACAATTTGGTTTCACACACACACACTTAGTAAGCACCAAACTTCAGGCACTAAAAATAAAAACAGCTAAGCCATCCAGATGTTCTCATTGCCTGTGTGTCCCCTCGGTCAGGCCTTACCACTTCAGTGCTCTCCAGCTTCTTCTAACAGACAATAGCTATTTCTCTTTAGTCAGAAATGCCAAAAAATTAACACGCACCCCACCAGAAACCTCTAACCAATGAATGAATGGTACGAGCTTATCTATAAAACCTCTCATACCCTCTGCCCTCAGTGGGATAATTCTGAGGTGTTTTCTGCACCATTCCCTGAATTCCACAGCAGGGTTAAACTCTAGGAGCGGACCAGTGGTAGGTAGAGATGACACACCTAAAATCTGCCGCCCTGCTGGTCACCTCGCCTCCTAATAAACTACCTATGCTTGAACCTTTGATTCAAGAGCTGCTTCTCCAAGACCAGAATTAGCATCTGTGTTACTCCTGATGATGACGAGTTTATGAATTACTAAAGATCAACACAGACAGAAAACAATACAAAATGTATGCGGCCTTCCAGTGACCCAAAGAGAATGTTCTGTTTTTTTCAGTCTTTCTTTGAAATTGAATAAATAATGAATTTAAAATTCTCCTCAGCTTTTCAGCATAATGGCTGTCTGTGGTTACCCCAGGGAGTTGTTAGCTAATCCCATCAAAAGCCATCTATCCTCCCCACCCCACACCGAGAGAGAAGGCTCTCCTCTGTCCCCTGCATGCTTCCCCAGCAGGGGCCATGTCACCATCAGCACCTCCCTGGTGACAGATTAAGAAGCCTGAGAAACACAGAATGACACATTGTGGGAATCAAGAACACTGTTCTGCTTTAGTCTCAGAATCAAAGAGAGGTTGAGAGGTTTCCAAGTTAGAAATACATAAATAATCTGTTTTCAACTACTAATATATTTAGTATCTTAAAGTTGAAGGAAAAGTCATGTTCAGCTCTAGCTTTTTCTGAATAACCAGGATTTATGCATGCACACACATGTGGACACACCCATGCACACACACAGAGAATGAACAAATGGAAGAAAGTTGTTCATTGTCCAGAAATCTAGAGAGTAAGAAAAATAATACAAGTAATATAATAACAGCTAACCTTTCCTGAGTATTTACCAGGTGCCAAGTCCCCTGCTCACAATAGTGAAAGGTTAGGGAGCCAAAGATAAAAGATTATTCCAAGGCACGAGCCAGAAGGGAAATGTAGGCCCTGTTTACACAATTAAAATGGCTTTATTCCACCTGGGTGCAGGTGAGGTAGGATTTCCAACCGGGGAGAAATCCACACATGGATAATGGCAAACGGGGTTTTAAAGGTCAGGAAGGTAGTGGTCAGGACATTCCCTTTCCTGGGTTGGACATCTGTTGCAAGGGTGAGGATTGGCCCATTCACCTTTCGCAGGTGGGATATCCGGTGGGGTAGGGTAGGAGATTGATTCTCTTAGGTGGGTCCACCCTATCCGGTCAGTGTTTGACTCTATCAAATAGCATGTTAAATTAAGCTTAGCCTAAAGCTGCCTCCTTACATATCTGAAGTTCAGCCTAAAGATTTGTCCACACATAGTAAACGGTGACCTAACTGATGTATAAACAAACTATACCCCACTCTTAGAACAAGTAGTGGAGTCTTAGCCAATTATAGTAGCCATACCCTAACTGCTCACAGGCATCCAGATGTTCAAACAGAGTTCAAATAAGGCAAAGACTGAGCTGTAACTAATCCAGCTATTTCTGCACCACACTTCCATTTTCTGTGCACTGTTCTCCTTTTTCTGTCCATAAATCTCTAAACCCATTTTGATCCTGGAGATGGCCCAATTTGCAAATCATTTTTTGCTCCATTAAGCTCTGTTAAGTTTAATTTTCCTTAAGTTTTTTTTTTCCTAATAAACTCTAAGCATTAGGTGTTTTACCCCCATTTTAAAGATGAGTAAACTGAGGCTTAGCGAATATAGTAACTTGCTCAAATGTCGAGTGAAAAAACAAGTATAAGCTCCACGAGAGAGAGGATTATATCTCGTTCACAATTGTATCCTCTCAGTACAATGTTCAGTGCATAATAAGTGTTCAATATATGTTTATTGGATGTTGGATGAATGTTGAAAATGTCTTGAGTAGCAAGTTCTCAACATCAAAGGAATCATCTAGGGATGTGACAGCAAATGTTTCTCATAAAGGTCCAGTTAGTAAACAAGTTAGGCTTTGTAGGCCATAGGTCTCTGTGCAGCTACTTGGCTCCTCCACCATTGCAGTAGAAAGCAGCCATAGGCAATACAAATGGATGTGACTCTTGTTCCAATAAAACTTTATTTATAAAATTGGCAGTGAATGGATTTTGACCTACTGGCTGTAGTTTGTAAACCTGTGGTCTAAGACCTTGCTGCTCCAAAAGGGATCTGTGGGCCAGCAGCATCAGTGTCACCTGGGACAGAAAAGCAGAACATCAGCCCCATCCCTGACATGTTAAATTAGAATCCGCATTTTATACAGGGCCCTGAGGACTCGTATGCACAATAATACTTGAGAAGCTCTTCTCTGGGAGACTTGAATAATGTTGGCTGTAAATTAGGATCATTATATGAGTTTATTTATTTATTTATTTATTTATTTGATTTTTGGGAAGATAGGTCCTTGCTGTATTGCTGGGGCTAGAGTGCAATGGTGTCATTATAACTCACACCAACCTCACACTCAAGGGCTCCAGTGATCCTCCCACCTCAAGTAGCTGGGACTACAAGTGCACACCAGCATGCCCAGCTAATTGTTCTATTTTTTGTGGAGACAAGGTCTTGCTCTTGCTGAGGCTGGTCTCCAACTCCTGACCTCAAGTGATCCTCCCATGTCTGCCTCCCAGAGGTCTACAACTACAGGTGTGAGCCACCATACCTGGCCATATATATGTTTTAAGATGAAATTTTATGTATTTTCATTCAACATTACATGAGTGTGATGATATCAGTATTTGCTGGGTTTTATGTGACTGTTGGGTCTACACTGGTCAGTCTTCCTTACTGGTGAAGGGAGGAATGGGACAAGTTGAGGAGGATTAGTTTAAATCCTACAAAACTAGAACAGACCACCAAATCTGGACAGTCCAATTTGGTACAACTCACATGTAATCTCACCCTGCCAGAGAACCAAGACGTCCGCATGCCTGCGGCTCTTTTCTCTCATTTCCTCCCACAAGGTAGAAATAGCTTCTACTGAACTCAGCCAATCAGCCCTGAATCTGATTGCTCACATGTGTGCACAAATAATTTAGGTGTCTTTGCCATCGCAGGTCATCAAATGCCCCCAAAAGTATGCAATTGTTCCCATAAATGTCAGGCTCAGAGCCTTGAAAAAAAAGATTGCCTCTCTCCAAAGGCTGAAATCCCGATATTTATACTCACTAATCATTTGTGTTTCATCAAAGATGAGACCACAGTGGAAAGGACCATAGGGAGAGTCCAGGGTTGAGCATACTGCCCCAGACAGGGAAAAGAGTTGCCAACCTGCTCTGCCTCCTATTAACCACAAGAGGCTGAGCAGGTCACTTGAGTTTGCAGAACCACAGTTGTCTCTCATCCAGAGAGCGGGAAGTAAACACACCAGCTCCTAAGTTCTCAGTGCCTATAAAAATTGTAGTTGCTAATAATCTTAGACTTCCGGCTATACTTCTAGGAATATAGTTTCTAAAACATTCATGTACTTATGCAAAATATATTCATCCAGTGCATTTTAATAGGAAATTTGGAAGCCACCTAAATGTTCAACAATCTGAGAATGGCTAAATAAATTGGGGACAGCTAACTGTCTTACAACATACAGCAGTTTAAAAAGAGGCAGAACTTCTGTGCTGAAGTGAAAATATATCTGTGTTGTACTGTTTAATGAAAAAGAAGGCTACAAAACAATGCCATGTGTTACTGATTACAAGATGTTTCTCCCATTTTTTACATTATTATGAGACAGTGCCTTATAATCACTATCAGCCAGGCAATAGCCTGGTGCCATACATAAAATAATGGCATAGTGTGCCATCACTTGCATCTCAGATTTAACGTGTCATGCAAAAAGGACCACATAAATACATAAGAGAAACATATATGTTGATTTTATGCTGTGTATGTCTATACTCACAAACACAAACGTATACATATGACAGCACTCAAAAAAATCTAGTAATATGCATCCAGATAAAGTGTAATTAGTTCAAAGGAGAAGAATTAAATAAATCAGGCTGTGGAATGAGATGGAGGGAGTAGTTTTACTTTTTAGGCTTTATATTTTTGAGGTTTTTGCATAGCGTTGACAACAAGCATGGTTTGCTTTTAAATTAAAAAAAGAATTAAGAATACTTTTGGGTGCCTCCTGTGGCTCAAAGTGGTAGGGCGCCAGCCCGATATTTCAAAGGTGGCGGGTTCAAACCCAGCCCTGGCCAAAAACTGCAACAAAAATAAATAAATAAAAGAATATTTTCATTCTTGTCTCACGAGATTGAGGTGAAAAATGTTATCATCCACATGCAAGCACTGTCGAGCGGGGTGGCAATTCTACGTGCTTTTCTCAGCTATACAGACTGCGTAAAAGACAGAAATTAGACACATTTAGGGCTGCTCCCTTTTTTATCTGGCCTTGAGTGCAACATTTATTCCATGAGAAAATGAGACAGGACAGCCTGTGGTGACAGGAGAAGCCAATCTTTGGCTCACTGGGATATTACCTCCGATCACGAAAGTGTCATGAGGCATTCATTCATGAGGCAAATCAGCAAAGAAATGTCAAAACAGCAGCAAATTGTGAGTAAATAGACTCAGCTGC
Source organism: Nycticebus coucang (assembly GCF_027406575.1). Classification (NCBI taxonomy): domain Eukaryota; kingdom Metazoa; phylum Chordata; class Mammalia; order Primates; family Lorisidae; genus Nycticebus; species Nycticebus coucang. The sequence goes on from NC_069787.1 coordinate 36,369,815, forward strand.
TTTGGTGCAAACTTGCCGAGAACAGAGGCTGTGGTTTCCATATGCCCCAACAAACTCCACTGGGTAGACGCGCTCATGAATATTAACCAGTCATCCATTTCAGAGTGAATGGCAGAGGCACAACCAGCATGGCAGCCTCGCTGCTGGAAAGGAGCCTGGCCCTGGGGCCAGAGAGGAGACGACTGAAGGGGGGTAGTCCGGTTGGGTACCTCCAAGGCTTTCACTGGGAGCCAGAAAAACAATGGCCCGAACAAAGCCATTTTCTCAGACAGGGACATTGCATCATATCTGATGACACATACGAGTGTAGCTTACAGACTCCATAGCACCTCACTCATTTTTATTTGCAGGTGTACATACACATTCATGGCACTGGCTACATTTTTAGTTTCTGGAATTCAGTTCCCTCTATGAACTTTGCACTTTACTATAAACAGGGCTCAGCCCCCTATCATAGACACCAGACACATGCTTCCTACATCAAATTAGCACAGCACCCCAGCCTCCTTGGAAGTCCTGGGACATCCCATGTTTACTCATGAGGATCTGTGCAATGACTTGTCCTCAGATGGTCTACAGAGAAGTCCACATGGTAAATTGGAACAAGCAGACATGAGCAAAAAGAAACAAGATTGACATGTGATGGTAATTGCTGAAGCTGAGTGGTGGGTAAATACAGGCTAAGGTATGAGTTTGAATTTTCCATAGTAAGAACTTAACTGAAGGAAGAATTACTGGCATGCTCTAGAAGAGGAGTGCTGAATTTCTATTTCACATCAGTGGGTAGAGGTTAATATACTGGTAAAATTTCTGTTACTATAGTCTTGGTTTCCTTACTTACACTTTATGGGGGCAAGACATGATTGCAAGAGGGACTTTACCTAACAATTGCAATCAGTGTAACCTGGCTTATTGTACCCTCAATGAATCCCCAACAATAAAAAAAAAAAAATTAACCTGCACAAGTTTCCGTGTAACTGAAAGAGGATATCCGGGACAAGTAAGGTCTAAGAGAACAGAGGTCTTCTAGGGTGGCGCCTGTGGCTCAAGGAGTAGAGCACTGGCCCCATATACTGGAGGTGGCAGGTTCAAACCCAGTCCTGGCCAAAAACTGCAAAAAAATAAAAGCAAAAACAAAAACAAAAAACAGAGGTCTTCTCACGGAGACTCCAAGGATATACCTGTGAGGTCCTCCTCCCCATGGTGACTCAGCCTTTATGAATTTGTAGAAACTTAAATTCCTGGGACCTGGAAACTAACACTTGCTTCCACTTCTGTAAAAGCCTGCAGTTCTGTAAAAGCTAGAGCCAGCTTCTCCAACTTGGTTCAAACTGACCAATGAGAAAGGTACCCATGGGCTAGAACATTTTGACTGGGGATAAAAAGGAGAAGACTGAGCTAGTCAGAGACTGTGGCCATTTTGAATTCTTCTGTGCCATTGCTCTGATAGCTGGAATAAAGTCCTTCATTTAAAAAAAAAAAAATGGAGATAATACCAAATCACAGATTGTGACAATAGAAGGAAAAAAATGAATGTGAAATTCCGAGCACTGTGCTAGAAAGTACTATTCCTAATATAAAATAAGATAAAATACATTTTTTTTTTTTTTTTAGAGACAGAGTCTCACTTTATGGCCCTCGGTAGAGTGCCGTGGCATTACACAGCTCACAGCAACCTCCAACTCCTGGGCTTAAGCGATTCTCTTGTCTCAGCCTCCTGAGTAGCTGGGACAACAGGCGCCCGCCACAACGCCTGGCTATTTTTTAGTTGCAGTTCAGCCGAGGCCGGGTTTGAACCCGCCACCCTCGGTATGTGGGGCCGGCGCCTTACCGATTGAGCCACAGGCGCCGCCCGATAAAATACACTTTTAAATACCAACATATTAACAATGATTGTGTTTTAAAGGTGAAATTATTTGTACTTCTTTTCTTTTCACTCTATTTTTCTTCTTTGTGGAGCATGTGTATCATTTACATTTCGGAACAAATAAAACAGTCTTTATGTGAAATTAATGTTGGTTCACTTTTATCCATAAATGGAGAGGTCTAAAAGTCTTGGATGAGGAAGAGATTCAAAATCATTCCTAATATTATGACGTTGGGTCTTTCCTATCTGAAGTTCAATGGCTTTAGAAACAGTGGCTTTAGTTTGATACTCCCTTCAAGAGCCAAATTACAATATACCAATCTTTTCCACCTGTCAGTTCCAAGAGTGTTAAAATTAGCTGCTGGCTATTCCTGTGTAAAATTAGCTTGTGATTTTACTTGGCAAGTGATGGGTTATAGTAACTTACCATGCAGCTCTCCCGGGATGGACACCACCCATTCTACGACTGTCAAACAAGCTAGGTTGTTATTAGGGATTTTGTGGGAGATTTTTGATGCTGCTGTTTTGTTTTTTTTTTTTCCTAAAAAGCATGTATCATGTGCTTGTTGCCCCTGCTTTTATTAGGAACATAAAATAAACATAAGCCACTGTCTCCCAAGAGTTTTGGATGCTGATGCTGCTGTAAAATGGTCATATCCACTGTATCAGTGACTAGCTGCCAAGGGTGCTATGAAATTAAGCAAAATTGACACAGCAACATAGCTTCCTTGCAAATAGGAGAATATTTCATGTTTTTCCCTGGGGTAGCTGCAAGGTCAGTCCCTATAACCCACAAACTATCAGTAGTTAGAGGAATCCTCATGGAAAACTCAGCAGCCTACAATAATAAGCGTTGACTTTGCTCAGGAGTCTGCAGGGTGCAGCTGATTATGTTGCACTTGGGTGGTCAGAGCTGGACTAACACTTGCTCATAAGTTCAGGGGTCTGTGGCCGTGAGTTCCATCAGGGTGATACTGGCTGGACTGGAGGGGCCAGCAGCTTTGGCTCTATTTTACATGTTTTTCACCCTCCAGCAGACTATCCTAGACATATTTTTCTGATGGCAAAAGAGCAAGCACCAGCAAAAATACCCCAGGACTTTTTGATTCTTCATCATTGTGTTCAAAATGTGTCTTATGTTCTCCCCCTTCCTTCTTTTCCAAGTGCCTTTTGAGTTTTTATATCCTGCATGTCCATTGGCCAAAGCAGGTAACCAAGGCAGCTGAGATTCAGGGTGAGGAGGTAGACTCTGCCTCTTTAGGGAAAGGAATTGCAAAGTCACATGGCCAAAAGTGGGGAATACAAGACAGGAGAAAGAAGCAATAACATTAGTGCAAACAATACACCACGTAAACTTAAATAATAAGAACTAATATTCGTCTGTGATGTTGTGCAGCTGAAAAAGTATTGTCATGTGTCTTCATATGTCCAAATACATCCCTGAGGACTGAAGAGATTGAATTCTTTCACAAGGGCAGCTGTAAGTTGTTGTTTCAGTGTTGAAATTTATTTTTACTTCTAGCATCTTGTCCCCTAATTTGGACATATAAGCTCTCACAGCTTGAAGTTAAATTTCCGAGATGAGTGAATGAAATTGAATAAGTGCATCTTTCAAACCCCATCTGTGATGTCACCTTTTCCAGGAAGCCTCTTTTGTCTCTCCAGATAAAAACCATCATGCTCTCTGTGTTTGTACCTAATTCTGCTTTCACCCGTCCCTATTTGTTTAAGCTAAGATCTGCCCCTTTAGAGTCTGAAATCACTGAGAGGAGTAACGAACACAGGTTCTGCGATCAGGGCCTGGGTTCAAATCCCAGGTCCACAATTTCCTACATGTGGCACTGTCAACAAGTTATTCATCGTAGACTCCAGGAGCTTCTGTTTTCTCCTTTGGGTAATGGGAATAATAATTGCAACTTCTTAAGAGACATATGTTCATAATTAAAAGAGCATGGGGTATTTATAAAATACCTGACACAGAATTCTCAGAACTGGGAATTATTAATTATAGTGTTCTTATCCTTAATATTATTTAGTTGACGTTATACTTCCTTGAAGTAAATTCAAAAGCCAAAAGCACAGAGATCCTGACAACCTAAAAAGGTCCCTTCAAGCCCGTTGCTCACATTCAAACTATTAATGATGTTGCAACCAGGACTTGAAGGAAGAGGAGCAAATAAAAGCAGACAGTGGAACAAGCCTCCAAAGACCACCCCATTCTGATCCTGATGCATAATTACAGGAACATGAAGAAAATGTGCTCAATTAATATCCATCTTCATAAATCTCCTGTCTAGGTATCATATTGCTGTTCCTCTGAGTAGAAACTTCACTTAAATCATCTCAATCAGTTCTGTCCACCAAAAAACAAATAATAAGATGATGCAGGGACAATGGGAAATAAAATGAAATGGCATAGCCATCCTGAGGCTAGAAGAGGCAGCGAAATAGTATTACATAAGCCGCCTCTAAGTCCTCAATTTGAATGATGCATTTACTTTGAGACTTCTCATCTTCAAAATGGGTGAGCTGAGGATTAAAGGAATTAAACAGATGGCATCTTGATAAATTGAATTAATACTCTGAAAATGAGGGAGGAGACACATTGTGTATGCAATTCAGAAAGTAGTTCAAGTAGAATAAAGTATATGCTGTATTTCGAAGCATCAAATTTCACTTAAATATTTGTGTCATCATTATTTTAGCACTTTTGGGGAGAAAAGAATCTTAGCAAGTGAAAAATCACACTTTCTAACATTTACATCCTACCAAATAATTAAACTCAAAAGATGAACTTGCTATATGAATAAGAAACATGCTTATTAAAGAGGTTGTCGTTGTAGAAACATGCAATTGAGATTTTTAATAGATAAAATAGATACATAATAACATTTAATAGTCCAATAATATAACTGAATAGATAGTAAAAATTGAGTCTCCCTCCCAATTCTAAGTCCTCATTCCCCAAGGCAACCACTATCAGCAATTTCTTATATATCCTTGCTTTTCTCATATATGCTAATTTATTCTGATAATTGTATTACAGCTTGGGAGAACTAAAGTTATTTTTAGATTTACACCATTATTTTGTATATGTTTTTTAAAAACTAAAACACTGCATCTTACAGAATTTACCATGATTTAGCCAAGTTGTTCAGCAAATCAATTAGGATTAGTCTGGGATTTTGCGTGTGTGATATATGTATATATATATATATATAGATAGATAGATATATAGATATATAGATATATATATAAGCTCAGGAGCAAATATCCAGGGGACAGATCTGACAGCTTCAAATGCAGCTTGAGGTCACAGAATGACAAAACAATGGGCAGCAGTTCCAGCCCCACATTTCTCCTAGTTCCAAATCCAGCAAATGAAAAGAGCCCTTCTGCAACTATTCAACAAAAGTCTGAAGCTGAATTCTTACTGTTCCAAATAATTCCATACTCATCCCCAAACCAATTGTTGTGGCAACAGCACCTACCCGTAATGCACTTGGCCTAACAGTGAGGGAAGTTTTATCACCCAGAGGAAAATTGGGGTGCCATTATCAAAAGAAGGATGAATTCGGAGGCAGATGAAAATCACAGAAGTTCACTCTGCTCATCCAATTAGGAGAAAGGTGGGAGTCATTTCTTGCTATGCAGTAGAAACTAATCATACCTAAGGGTAAGGAAAACATACCCTTCTCTTAGAACACATGGTTGTTTATTTTAAAAATCTTATTTATTATAAGATAAATCTCAGTCCAACAAGACGAATAAGTTATCTTTCTAAAAGCCAGATCAACATCTCTATTTTCTACAATGCTGACTTGAATTCAACAGTACAATAATTTAGATTTTGGTCTCTTTCCAATTGCCTTTCAAAATCATTCCCAGCAAACACAGGGCAATAGTTCTATATTTTTCATTTTTTCAGGAAGCCTATTACTTGAATGCCGTTAGCCACTAAAACTAGTAGATGAAATTTCCCATCACCCAGACACCACAAACATACACACTGGAGCCTCTCTTAAATAGAAATGATAAAATAATAATATTTGGATGACTTTTATCAAATTAGAGAACTAACAGGTAAGACTCAACTGGAAGAAATAAACCAAAAGGCAATCCAAGGCAAAATCTATCTTTTACAGGATGCACATTTCAAGAGCCATTATATATTCCCCAGCATTATATATTCATATATTCACTATACTAACATTGAAAATATATATACACCTATAAATTTTACTTTTAAGAGACAAGATCTTGCTCTGCTGCCCAGGCTGGAGTGCAGTGGCTATTCATAGTTGTGATCATGGCTCAATGCAGCTTCAAACACTTGGGCTCAAGCAATCCTCTTGCCTCAGCCTCCTGAGTCGTTGGGACTACCGGCCCATGTCCCCAGGCCTACCTAATTTCTTTCTAATGTCAAGACTTTAGTAGATTTAGGCTGGAATAGAAATCACCTAATCTAGTGATGTGGATTTATCATGGACCAGACTATTGAGAAGGGAATAAAATCAGATGCTGGTTTAACATGCAAATTGTTAGGCGTGACCTTGAGCTCATAAACTAATCACCTTCAGGTGAGATCTGAGAACTTGTATATTAATTAACTCAGTTGGTAATGCTTTTGAAGCTTCAACTTGAACACTGTAAATGGTCCATCCCCCTAATTTTATAAATAAGGCACATCAAGGGGGAATAGTTTGTTAATAAGCTGAGGCTAAATCCAGTTTTAAAAGCACACTGATTGCTAGACGCTCTTACCTCTTCTCTCACTTCCTACCTTTCTACATGTCTATTTCTTCTATGGGGTTATTAAGAATGAATCTGACTGACCAGACAGTCAAAGTTAGTGTGAAATTCTATTAGAAAAACATCTGGTTGGCAAATTATCACATATATCAATGGGTTTTAACCATTCCTTAGAGAATTCATTTTTCTGGCCATACAAATCCTTGGTCTGGTATGATGCTTAGTTAGTTGGTTTTTAAACAAAAGTGTTCCAGATAAGGAATAGTGTTTCCCTTAATCAAAGAGCCATATTCAGAGGATGGAAATCAACCAAAGAGAAGTTCAGGATCTGCCCACTGCACCTGAAATGGGTTGACATCACAGCACAGCTGATTTTTATTGTATTCTCCATAATAAAAGTGAAAAGAGACTGGGGAGACTATTATATAGAAACTTTCTAGTTTATGCTTAGACCTTTTTCACCATACATAAAATTCTACCTGGATAATTTATTTGAAGTGATGTTTTAAATTGCAATTATGCAGGCTCTGTCATCGTCCAGTTTCCAGTGGGTAAGATTTCCTGTCCTTTATTTCTACTATGACTAAACTTTGTATCTTCTGCATATACTGCAGTGGTTAAGACAAAGGGTCACCTGTATACCTGTAAATGTTTAACACCTGACTCTCCAGGGAAACTAAAGTCCTGATTTGTATGCATGCCAAGTTCCAGGGTGAAATAGTCAACCATGGCCAGTTTCAAACTACCAACACAATGTCGCTGAAGGCAGAGTTGTAAAGAGATATGGCATCATGGTAATTCTGCCACTGAGATTTAGTAGACAGAAATAACTTCAGGACCGGGGCAAAGTAGAATGTAGTAAAATAATTAGTAATGCAGTTAAGTATTTTATTACCTTTGTTTTTAATGTGATTTATTTAATCAAAAGTTTGTTTAACTTAATTTTAATAATGGCTGTACTTGACAACCAGTGCTCAAAATTCCAGAAAAGTTAATAATCAGTTCTTGTGAGTCAGTATGATCCAACTTCAGTTACCACTGAAAAGGGCTGGAGGGTCAAAAAAATTTGAGTTCAAGTCACGTCTTCTCCATCTACGAGCTCTGAGACTGAGCAAATCGACTTCATCCTCTTGTGCCCCACTTTTCTTACCTATGTAAAGGATAATAGTAACAAAGGTCTCCCAGGTTAAGTAAAGAATAAATGTGAGAGTCCATGTAAAATTGGTGAAATTTTTTAGCGCTCAACCAATGTTAGCTTTTCGTAATAATAATACTCAATAAATGTTGACTTAGTGATAGACAGTGAGTGAATAGATACATGAATACATGGATGGATAAACGAGATGGATACTTTTTAAGTGAGAAGTATAAAAGCTTTTTGATTACAAAAAAAGACAAATAAAAATGAGCTGTGTTAACTCACAAACATGTCTGAGGGAGAAAAAATCCTGCACTCTAAAATTCTGGGCAGATTTAACCAACTGCTCTGCTTTCTGTGGATTTGCAGGCCTACCATTATATGCTCAGAGACAGAACACGATGTGCTATTAGCAGCATCAGCAGACACTGAAAAAGCCAGGGAAGAAGTGCCTGTTACTCGCTTCTAAATACACTAGCCTGCCCTGGGAGCGCAAGTGTTAAATCTCTGGCAGACATTCTTTTTGTATGTTCATGGCCTCTTCTCTTTGGAAAGGAGCTGAGTCTGTCTTTTTCACAATCACACCTCAGCTAATATCAAGTGTCATTGTGTTCCCTCCAGCCACTCAGTGCCTTTTCTCTTAAGACTCCCACCCCCACCCCCAAAAATCTCTTTCTGGCTAACAATAGGTTGCTCGCAGCACTGTCTCTCCCCAAGGAAGAGTGTCGGACATATTGGTAACCATGCTTCTCCGACACAGTGGAACCTTCTCCTTCAGAATTACTCCTTTTTTCTGATTCCAGCTATGGCTTTTGCATATTTTCATATGCTGGGAGAGAAGAGGGAAAAAACTCTCCTGACTACCGTGGTCTCTGGATCTTTCATGCTCTACTGTCACTGAGAGAAACTAGCTTTCTGAATCATTCAGAGAAATCCCCAAATGGTGATGCAGTGGAAATGGAGATAAGCCACTTAGCAAAGAAGGTTCTGCAAGAGTCTGCATCAAGGGGGCAGGGTGAGAACACTGGTCTTCATTATTCAATTCGATATTCAAAGCAATTTTTCATTAAATCTTGCTGCTTTTTCCCCCCTTGGGAAATGGGAAAGTTCTGAACTCATAAATAATGTATATATTTTTACTTCTTTCAAAAGCTGAACTGTTAGAGCCCAGCCTATCTAGTTGTCAGGACGTGGACTGCTGTGCTACCTTGCTTGGGATCAACTCTCCTTAGGTGCTGGAGGGTAATTTGTCTTAGCAAGGAGAGAGAGAGAGAAACAATCTTAGTAGGAGAGCGAATCTTAGCAGTCTTCTTAGAGCAGGAGGAGCAAAAGAATTAGAGTGAATCCGTGAAAGAATAAGAATCTGGACTAACCTCTCCCGTGGCTATTTACACCACAGGTGTAAGACTGCCAAGCACTGACACTGGTGCTCTCGTGTTAATGACTCCCTTCCCCATGCCCTTATCACTGAGGTGTTGCCGAGATGTTCTATCACAGGTGTTTCTTATAGTTACAGAGCATTCAAAGCTTCATGTGGTCTCCACATTGAACAATGGGAGTATCTGTGTGTTTGAGGGCACAAATCTACCTATTTCTGCTATCATAAATACTTTAAGATGAAGAAAAAGTATTTTTTCAAATATTTATAAAAGCACCAGTAAACAAATCCCTCCATCAAAGGCCAATAGCAGAAAATGAATGGAGACTTGGAATAGAAGGGACGTCTTTAACCTGGTAAGAGTTATGTTCCCCACCAAAAGCTCAGAGAAAGCTGCACACTTAATGATGAAACATTCCTCATAACATCAAGAAAAGCACTAAGTTATCCACTCTTAATGTGCTCTGTGATGCTGGAGGTGTCAGTGATTGCAGTAAAATGAGAAAAGGAAACCAAAAGTATAAACACCTAAAAGGGGGCGGTGCCTGTGGCTCCAGGAGTAGGGCGCTGGCCCCATATACCAGAGGTGGCAGGTTCAAACCTGGCCCCGGCCAAAAACTGCAAATAAAAGCTGAAAGGAAGGAAAGAAACTGCTGTTCACAAACATTAAAAATACTGAAAAGCTCAGATTTATTAGAAATATTAATAGAGTTAAAGAAAAGTTGTCAGATATAATATTAATAGGTAAAAATAAATGTATACAGCAGTATCCAATATTTTAAAAATTGATGATAAAAGTCTCCACTTACAGCATTTTTAAGGTACTGGGGAATAAAACTAAAAGAACGGCTGCCATGTTACTTGATAGGATTGTTCTGCATCAGAAACTTGTCACTTCTCCCTAAAATAGCCTACAAATTAAGTACAATTTCAATCTAAATGCCTTTAGGCTTTTTAAAATAGTCTTTTAAAAAATTGATTCCAAAGTTCCTACAAAAGAGGACAGGGAGAAGCCATGACACTTTTAAAGAAAAACAAAATTGGGAGAGAGACACCCTCTTCAGATATTGAGACATAGTATATTAATAGATCTGTAGTAATTAAGATAGGTGGTTTTAGGTATAGACAATAGAAAAAGTAACAGAATAGTAAAATCAGAGATACATTTAGGAATTGTCATGGGCTGAACTGTGACCCACCTTCAGCCATGCCAAAAACATGTTCAAATCTGAAACCCTGACACCTGTGAATGTTATGTTATTTTAGAAATAGGGTCATTACAAATGTAATCAAGTTAAAATAAGTGTGTCCTGGATTAGGGTGGGGCCTCCTGCAATCACTGTGTCCTCATAAGAAGACAGAGGAACATGGAGAGTGATGTACCCACGTAGATAAAAGGAGAAGGCAGAGGTTGAAGTTGTGCCAGCAAGCACCAGAAGGAAGGAGGCGAGAAAGGAGCTTTCAGAGGAAATGTGTGGCCCTGCTGACATCTTGATTTCAGACTTTTGGATTCCAGAACTATGAAAGAATAAATTTCTATTGTTTTAAGCCTCTCAGTTTGAGACACCTTATTCTGGAAGCCTAGGAAGCTAACACAGGGATCCATAAAAACAAAATCTTAAAGGCACAGACTGTAAGGAGAAAGGTTGACACATGTTATGAACGACTTAAAAATGAAAAACAATTCTTCAAACATTTTGGAGAAAAAACTATAAAAACCTATCTGATTCTTCTCTTAGAGGAACTCTTTACAGAGGTCAAATGCTAATTCATTATCAGATTTATACATCCGTCTCTCTGCTCTCCAGTCTTCTCCCTTTCAGTTAATAATCCACCATCCACTCCATCTTTTAAGTCCTAAATCTAGGAGATTTCCTTAATTCCTGTTTGTCTTGCAATGACATTTAATCCTCCAGCAAGTCCTCTTAGCTCTGCCACCAAACATGTCCACCTCCCTTCAATCTTTTCTCACCATTTTTGCTGCTATCTCTGGGATCAAAGCTACCATCTTATACCCCGAAACGACTGTCTAACTTACTTCCCTGTTATCATTCCACACCTCTAATCTATCCTCAACAGATAATTCTCCACAAAGCTATTCATATGTACTTGCTAGGGGCTGAATGCTCGTACCCCCCATTTATATGTTGAAGTCCTCATCCCCAAAGTGATATGTGGAGGTGGGACCTTTGAGAGGTAATTAGAATTAGATGAGGTTTTGAGGGACAGGCCTTCATGATGGCATAGGGACTTAGAAAGAAGAAACCAGAATGTTCTCTCTCCTCTCTCTCTCTTTCTCCTGTGTGAGGAGGCAATAAGAAGGCAGCCATGCTGGCACCTTGCTCTCAGACTTCCAGCCTCTAAAACAGAAAATTAATTTCTGTTGTTCAAAATGCCCAATCCATGTAGTATTTTGTTACAGCAGCCTCAGTATACTTCAGATACTACTTGAGCAATTTTTTTTTTTTTTTCAGTTTCGGCCAGGGCTGGGTTTGATCCCCCCACCTCTGGCATATGGGGCCAGCGCCCTACTCCTTTGAGCCTCAGTAGCCGCCCTTGAGCAATTTTAAACTAATAACAATAAATATAAACACCCTGATTGAAAACCCTCCAGTGGGGTCGGCGCCTGTGGCTCAGTGAGTAGGGCTCTGGCCCCATATACCGAGGGTGGCGGGTTCAAACCCAGCCCCGGCCAAACTGCAACAAAAAAATAGCTGGGCGTTGTGGTGGTTGCCTGTAGTCCCAGCTGCTTGGGAGGCTGAAGCAAGAGAATCGCGTAAGCCCAAGAGCTGGAGGTTGCTGTGAGCTGTGTGACGCCACAGCACTCTACAGAGGGCAGTAAAGTGAGACTCTGTCTCTACAAAAAAAAAAAAAAAGAAAAAAGAAAACCCTCCAGTGACTCTTGATTAGACTTAGAATAGCATCTAAGCTTCTTCATACCTCCCACAAAGGCCTCTGTGATCCTCACCTGCCCCTCTGGCTTCTCCTCTATTGTCCCCCAAGGCCAGACAGAACTAGCCTGAATTCGCCACAGCAGAGTTCTCCATGTATCCGGAGACTAATGTCACCTCGCCGTGTGTGCTCTCGTCTTCACGCTAAACATCCAAGTTTTATCAAAAGTATCTCCTAAGACAAGGTTATATGCCCTTAATTTGGTAATTGTCTTTTTAAATTTATTTATTACTTTATTTATTTGTTATCCAAGTAACAAATGGATTGTTATTTTTTAAAGTTAAGCAGTATATAAATATACAGAATAAAACTTTAAAGTCTCTCTCTCTTTCTTTCTCTCTCTATATGTATATGTATATATGGAGACTTTAAATTTAAAGACTAGATTAGATTAGATATATAGATATATATATAAAAAAAAAATCCCTTCTTAATCTAATCTCCCTCCCAGGATGTAGCAACTATAAATAGATTTTCATTCCTTCACTTGCATATTCATATAAACACACACATAGGGTTTTATAAAACTAGTGGAATTATACCTTCCCACTACCTATTACCATGCAACTTAATTTGCCCCTTCTCTGATGTCTTCAGGACTTTCCACGTTGGTATAAATGGATGTATTTTATTTTTAGTAATTCCACAGTATAAATATACCAATATGCATGCTAGGTACCAAAATATATTTAATATTTCACCAACTGGTGGAATTTAATTTGTTACTATTTTTGCAACAACAAATAACGCTGCAATGAATGTCCATGCACACATAACTTTGTGCATGTATAAGAGCATCTGCTGTGGAAATTGTGTTACATATACAGCAATATTTAAGTCTGTTAAGAGCAGTTACATTGGCAAAATCTTGTAATATGGTCCAGAAGATTCATGTTGTGGGACTTGATCACAAGATTTCTTCTGAAGATCCTCTAAACACTTAGAGTGAATGTTTGTCAAATAATCAGGCTTTTGTTATAATTTTGCCCTTTTGTTTTTATCTTTTATTAAAATCACTTGCTCTAAAAAAAAAAAAAAAGGTCTGTATCAGGAAGCAGAAGCAAAAACTATTAAGAGGGCAGTAAGGTGATAAGGAAAATGAGCTTTAGAATCAAAATACACCTGCTGTGTGTATTTGAACACACAGTTACTTGAACTCTCTGGTTGTCTGTTTCCTTGTTTGTAAATTGAAGAAAATAGTAACTACTTGTAGATTGGAGTGTGGGTAAGGGCTGGGAATGGAATGAAATCGGAGATATAAAGTACTAGTCTAGTGCCTGGTCCCTAGTGAGCACATATAATAAATAATAACTGATATATGATTCATAATATTTTATGTATCATTACCAATACTATAATTCCTATCATGAATTGACTCTCATTTGGTTCCCATCATTCCATACATACTCACCCAACAGCCAGGCCAGGGCTTGTCACGTATCAGGCCAAGCAGCTTTCATGGTGTGCATGCAGGAAAGAAGGCAGAAGGGAAGCCCAAACAGCAAGAGGAAGGGCCCATCAGCAGAACTGGATGGAACTGCACAGGGGGAGTCCACTGAGAGCAGCTATGGCCTTCCTTAGAGGCAACCAGATGGGAGGGAGCTATACAGACACACACTCCGACCCTCAGGTCTGCTGGAGTTGCCACCAGCCAAGCAGAATCCAGAGGGTGAGGGAGCCCATAGAGGTCATCAATATTGGTCAGGTTTCCAGGCACAGAGCAGGTGGAAAGGGCAATGGGGGATCTAAGAAGGGGCTCGGTCATGCACATAGTGACTAATTGTGTAAACTTTGCCTCAGTCCTAAGGGATGTGCACTGCTATTATCCCATTTTCAGGGAAGAAAACTGATGCCTAGAGACGTTAAGCTGCTTACAGATTCCGAGTCTAGACGGTCTCCAATATAGACCATGTAGCTCACTGGTAATGTGAAGATGACACACGGAAAGAAGCTAAGTCTTAAATGAGAGAAAAAAGCTGAACCAATCCCCCAAAAAAAGGACTCGTATTTCCCAGTTCTGCTGGGTGAGCACCCATGACACCGTGACCCACAAGAGGCAAGAACTTGGGATTTTTCCTTGTGATAACAAAGTGTAGAAGTGACAGCATCGAGAGTACTAAGTGAAGTACTCACAGTTGTCATCTGAGGTACAGAACAGACGTCTTGAGACACTATTGACTATTGTCACAGTGACATGAAAAATAACAAGGAATAGACCAGAATTTGCCAACCTGCATTTTATAAACCTCCACAGTGTTTAAAGATATTCTGAGACTAGCCTATATCACAAAATCCCAAGACCAGAGATGTTGGCGTGGATGTGGAAAAAAGGCAACACTTTTGCACTGCTGGTGGGAATGCAAATTAATACATTCCTTTTGGAAAGAGATATGGAGAAAACTTAGAGATCTAAAAATAGATCTGCCATTCAATCCTGTAATTCCTCTGCTGGGCATATACCCAGAAGACCAAAAATCACATCATAACAAAGATATTTGTACCAGAATGTTTATTGCAGCCCTATTCATAATTGCTACCAATAAATTGTGGTATATGTACACCATGGAATATTACGCAGCCTTGAAGAAAGATGGAGACTTTACCTCTTTCATGTTTACATGGATGGAGCTTGGACATATTCTTCTCAGTAAAGTATCTCGAGAATGGAAGAAAAAGTATCCAATGTACTCACCCCTACTATGAAACTAATTTAGGACCTTCACATGAAAGCTATAACCCAGTTACAACCTAAGAATAGGGGGAAGGGGGAAAGGGTGGGGAGGGAGGGGGGAGGTGGGTAAAGGGAGGGGCATTGAAAGGATCACACCTGTGGTGCATCTTACAAGGGTATATGTGAGGCTTGGTAAATGTGGAATGTAAATGTCTTAGCAAAGTAACTAAGAAAATGCCAGGAGGGCTATGTCAACTAATGTGATGAAAATGTGTCAAATGGTCTATGAACCAAGTGTATGGTGCCCCATGATCATATTGATGTACACAGCTATGATTTAATAAAAAAAAAAAGAAAGAAAGAAAAAAAGATATTCTGAGGGTTTACATTTTAGAGATGCTGGAATTCTGATTTCTTTTTTTAATGTTATAAAATCAAATAATTAGGTAAAGTTGTTTTCTGTTAAGAAAAAAAAAAGTAAAAGGGAACTGTTGAAGATTTGCTGTTCTTACCGGGAGTAATTTTAAGGTATGTAGTTATTTTTCACTCAGCTAATTGTTGTTGGCCAAAATATAGTTACATGGTGTTGTTTGATTTTATTTGTTGTTTAATTATATTTTGCTTAACGTATACTCTTGCTAAATAGGATAACAATAGGGAATGTGAGAAAAGCAAGAAATTAATGAATGCAAAAATGATTGTAAGTCAATAATTTCCCCTCAAATTGATATCTTCTAGATTCACACATTTATCTATCAGATCACGATCTTTAAAACACACATTGGTTTATCTATATTACTTTAATTTCTATTTCTCAGTAAAGGAAATTCAGTGATTATTCAGTTAATTTGGCATTTGATTTATTGGAGATAATAAAAATTATCCATATGATGGGTTATTTGCAGAGAAATGTTGAAAATAGAAACTCTGAAATTTTTTATTGACTTGCCATTTAGAAACAAAACACAGAAACATTAAAAATAAACCTATTGGCTCTATTTAAAATGAAAAATCTAAGCTTTCCCAACAATCAAGTTGTGGAACCATGTTCAAAACTCTATTTTTGAAGCTGTAACACCTGTTAAATCCCAATCTCTATTTTAATTACCACTCAAACCCCAAACTAAAATAAGATCTGATGGCCTTTTAAAATATGTTTTTTTGGGGGGGCCGCGCCTGTGGCTCAGTGAGTAGGGCACCGGCCCCATATGCCGAGGGTGGCGGGTTCAAACCCAGCCCCGGCCAAACTGCAACAACAAAAAAAATAGCCCGGCATTGTGGTGGGCGCCTGTAGTCCCACCTGCTCGGGAGGCTGAGGCAAGAGAATCGCGTAAGCCCAAGAGTTAGAGGTTGCTGTGAGCCGTGTGACGCCACGGCACTCTACCCGAGGGTGGTACAGTGAGACTCTGTCTCTACAAAAAAAATAAATAAATAAATAAATAATAAAATATGTTTTTTTACAGAATTAATTCAAAGTAAACCAACTAGTATCTGCCCTTTTTTAAAGAAGAAAAACAGTTTTTCTATACATAAAGTGATTGTTATTGATGATCCTTTTGAGATTTATTTGATTAAACAATGTAGATCTAAATAGTCTTGAAAACAAATCACCTTTTATGATATGCCTGGAAAGAAATAACGTTATTTATTAACCTGACAAGAGAGTTACGAAACATTGCTGTGTGTAGTAGAAGTTCATTATCTTTTTCCATTCTGCCTTATTTCCTCTCTTTCTGGTAACATTGGCTGGCATCCCCTTTCGTCACTACCCTCTCCCAATCATAGTTCCATGAGATTTAAGTGAAGCTGGCCTGGTTCCCTGTCTTATCAATGGGCACCTTGACCGAGACCAAGAAAGTCAGAATGGGGAATACCCATGGCCCCAGTATTTGGTTCAAAACTATACCATGACCCAAACTAGACTAGTAACTTTTGCTGGAACCAGTAGAACAAAAAAGCTCACTTTTTGCTGGAGCCACTGAGAAGGAAAAATGTAAGCCTGGAATTAGCTTAGCACTGCATGAGAAGAGCCTGCCTGAGAACAAAGCAACACAGAGAAGAGCCAAGAGACAGATTGAGAGAGATTATTGATGATGTGTTGGACAAATGCAGATCACTGAACTCTTTGGGATTTCACTGTTCGACATCTTAGTTACATCAAGCAATAACTTGATAGATGACTTTGAGTAAATTCTTTTTTCTGAATTTCAATGCCCTGTCAACCTAAAATAATGAATAGACACTCTGTGAAAGCTATAATTTAGCTTCATAGTAGAGCTGAGTACATTGGATACTTTTTCTCCCATTCCTGAGATACTTTGCTAAGAAGAATATCTTCCAGCTCCATCCATGTAAACATGAAAGAGGTAGTCTCCATCTTTCTTTAAGACTGCATAATATTCCATGGTATGCATGTACCACAATTTGCTAGTCCATTCGTGGGTCGATGGACACTTGGGCTTTTTCCATGACTTAGCAATTATGAATTGGACTGCAATAAACATTCTGTACAGATGTCTTTGTTATATTGTGACTTTTGGTCTTCTGGGTATAAACCTAGTAAAGGAATTATAGGATCGAATGGCAGGTCTATTTTTAGGTCTCTAAGTATTCTCCAAACATCCTTCCAGAAGGAATGTATTAGTGTGCATTCCCACCAGCAGTGTAGAAGTGTGCCCTTTTCTCCACATCCACGCCAACCTCTCTGGTTTGGGGATTTTGTTATGTGGGCTTCTCTTACTGGGGTTAGGTGATATCTGAAAGTAGTTTTGATTTGCATTTCTCTTATGATTAAGGATGAGGAGCTTTTTTTCATGTATTTTTAGATTGTGCGTCTGTCTTCTTTAGAGAAGTTTCTCTTCAAGTCCCTTGCCCACCCTGAGATGGGGTCACGTGTTCTTTTCTTGCTAATACGTTTGAGTTCTCTGTGGATTCTGGTTATTAGACCTTTATTGGAGGTATAACCTGCAAATATTTTCTCCCATTCTGAGGGCTGTCTGCTTGCTTTACTTACTATGTTCTTGGCTGTGCAGAAGATTTTTGGTTTGATCAGGTCCCAGTAGTGTATTTTTGATACTGCTTCAATTGCCTGGGGAGTCCTCCTCATAAAATATTCACCCAGGCTGATTCCTAACTACAGCACAAGACTATGGGGAAAGGGAGAAAGAAGGGGAAGGGAGGGGGGAGGTTTTGGTGGAGGGAGGGTAATGGAGTGGGGCCACATCTATGGCGCATCTTAGAATGGGTACAGGCAAAACTTACTAAATGCAGAATACAAATGTCTATATACAATAACTAAGAAAATGCCATGAAGGATACATTGAACAGTTTGATGAGAATATTTCAGATTGTATATGAAACCCACACATTGTACCCCTTGATTGCACTAATGTACATAGCTATGATTTAACAATAAAAATAAATTAATTAAAAAAAAATAGCTGGACATGCATGACTGTTGTCCCAGCTACTGAGAAAGATGAGGCAGAGGGATCACTTGAGCCCAGGAGTTTGAGGTTACAGTGAGCTCCATCCTGGGAGACAGAGTGAGATCTTATCTCTAAAGAAATAAAAAAAAAAAAAGAAAATTGACAAACCTTTAAGTAGAATAAGGAAGAAAAATAATACAGGACTCAAACTAATAAAATCATTAATGAGACATGGGATATTACTATCAACCTTACAGAAATTAGAAGAATTTTCATATACAGTATTTCTGCTTTCCAATGTTTTTTGTCTTTGCTGTCAAAATTGTTTGTCTCAAAATTCTTTCTTAACTTTTATTCAGTCTATATTATTTTCTTCATTCTGTTCATATGAATTTAGACCTTATAATTAAAAGTAGCATGTTCTAACATAAAAAAATAAAATAAAAAAATAAATAGACACTCTATTAAAGAAAAAGATACTTATTTGGAAATAGAGCATTGCAATGGGAATACGCATGCCACAGCAAACTGCATATTCAGGGGAAGACAAAGATTTTTAAAGATGAGGGGGATTATATAATTGTTCTGAAATAATTATCCTTGGCTACAAAGATCAAAAACAAGTGTGACTCTTATCTGAAGTTGGACGGGCAGTTGTTAGGCAGATGTCCTTTCAGAAGTGTGTTAAGCACAGATTGCAATGGTCTTTGTGCAAGGCTGTGGTTTTCTAGGGTCTTGTTTGTTATCAGGCATCCACTTATGAAAACTCTCTCCTAAGGACCTCTCTGGCTCTATTTTTTGGGGTCTTTGTTAACATCCGTGATTCCATCTTGCTTCTGACAAGTTTCACATCCTCATCTATAAAACAGACAAGATGACTGCCTACGACCTCTTTCAAATCTCACATTTTTTGATATTGAGATTGATCATTCATTAGTGGTTCCAGAGAGAAGATTCTTAAAGGGACCCAATTTTAGCTGACAAAATAAATAGCTCTGATCATCTTTGCTCTTTTTATAAATTAAAGCTGATACCTTTTAGACATAATCAATAACTGATATTTAATATTGATAATGACAATTAATCATCCCGAGTCTCTGACGCTAAATGAAAAATATACAAAGATGGTTTTATACATGGATCTCCATTTTGTTGGAGCTCAAGGGCAAATGTCCACGTTAACTTAATCAAAGATGTCACTGGCAACCTATATCATGATCCCAAATAGTCTTCCCTTGTTTAACAAACCCTGGCAGTTATCTACTTTAGTCTCACATATGTTTGATAAAATTCTACTTGTACAATTTAGCAAATGCAGTGAAAAAAAGCCCTTTTATGTAACACCTCATAGTTTAATAATTCTTTGATAGGCAGCTTCCATATCCCCTGCTAATAATTTTCCCCATAAGGCAGAATTTTCCCCATAAGGTATTATATTTCCCAGAAGATTTTTTTACAGGCAGGAAATCTTTCAAAAATATATAATATTTTGACCTTTAAAGATAAAAGATTTGTTGTGAAACTAGTCCTTTTTATGACTAGGGTGTCATTCAAAATAAAATAATACATTTAGACATGTTGCAGCAATTTGCTTGCTATTACTCAATTCTTACTCTCTAATTAGAAGGAGAAATATGAAGCCTCATCAGTTCATAATTTAACAAACTCAATGTCAGGAAATTATTATATTTTATTCTTGCTTAGCACCACAATTTGTGGGCATGAAGGGAAAATATTCACTTCTAATATGCAAGATCTGACTTATAACAAAAGAGTACTTGAGAGGTAAGGGTATGGGTTCAGACTAATCTAAGCTTTTGGACAAGTTCCAAAAGGCAGACTTCAAAATATAACTCAAATTCCAAATCCTATCAGCTTGGGATGAAGTGGAAAAAGAAATAAAGTCAGTCATCTGGGAGAGAGCAAACTGTGAAAAACAGGACTTTGTAAAACTCTGATGAAAATTACTATGGGGCAGTGAGGATTTCAGGAAGAATTTTCAAGAGAAAAAGATTTTCACCCCAAGTTCAGAAACATACTCATGAAAATGGCAGAGTTCTCCCTAAATTAAAATCCAGGTTTACCTGGCTCCATAATCTCTCTACCCACCATTAACTTATGTGGTTTATTAGTATTTGCTGGAGGTGTTAACAGGCGACTCTAAAATTATAGTGGTATAAATAAAATCAAGGTTATTTCTCATTCTCATCACAGTCTAATAAGACTGTTTCTGGTCACATAGCCTTGTACTTGCTCATTCCATCTGCTGGCTCTGCCTTGGCATAGGGAACCCATGGCCTTCTGGATCCTTGAGTGAGGTCTTTTGAGTGAATACAAATTTTATGAACAAATCCTTTTATTAAAAGAGGTGTCCCAGAGAATGATGAAACTTTTCTTGCTTCATTTGGTGCTTAGAAAAAAACATCTTGAAATAAAAATGGCCAAGGCTTCAGATTCTCCACTCCTGACGGGCAGGGTCCCCTCATTCAGCTGAGCAGGTAGAAGAATAAGACTTAGGAAAGGAACACCCACATCTTAACTACTTTGTTCTAGAAATGACACAAATCCACTTCTCCACATATTTCACTGGGCAGATCTCGGTCATATGTCTACATCTAGCTGCAAGGGAGGCAGGGAAATGTAATCTGTGTTCTGGGAGGAAAAGGAAATGGGAATTGGTGAATACAGCACAGATTCTGCCACTCTGCCTTTCTCTTTATTTCTCTCCCTCAACTATCCTTGCAGAAGCAATATCACAGAATAGTTAAAATGCTCTAGAGTCAGACTGCCAAGATTGAAAAGCAGAATCTGCTCTTAGTAGCTTCTGAGTTTACTCTCCATTAAATGGGAACGATGAAAGTACCTTCTCATAGTACATTGTGAATAGTCGATAAATTAATGCTCGTAAAGAACCTAGGAGATGCCTGAAACTGAATTACTTCTCACTGTCTGTATCAGTCAGACTTCCATGTTGCAACAGAAACAGTCTTGCTGACTTAAGCAAAAGAGAATTTATTAGTTGGCCCAGGAGCACTCCAGAAACAGGGTTAGAAACAAGCAAAAAGCAAGCAACCTCCAAGGGCAAGCATCAGGAATCAGAGCAGTTCCCACTGCAAACCAGATCCGTCTACAGAGCCACAAGTCACTTCTGCTGCACTCCTCCAAATGCCACACCCTGGAACACATATTCAAATTCCAAATGCTATAAGAGACTCTCTCTTTAGATAAGCCAAAGTCAATTACCTGCCCCTGAATTTGCCAGAGTGGAGAGAAAGAGAATTTGGCTTCCAACTCTCAAGGATGTACATGATGGCACATTTCTAAGAGGAGAAAAAGTTTTAATAGTCATGGTACCTTCCCATAACTGGATGCTGGATAATCAAAAGAAGAAAAAAAAAAAGGAAGGAAAAATCTACCCACCATATGATCCATCCATTCATAGAGACATAGATACACACATATTCACCAATAAACACACCATCAGATTTGTCATGTTCTTTATATGCAAGTGCCCATAAAAAAAATGAGTCTTTCAGAGGCATCTTTTATGGACTTAATTTGCCCCAAGGCTGATGTCTCCCTGAACAGTAGATAAAAAATATTGCAGCCTGAAAAGAATCTACTTGAAAGAATCAGGGCCCCTGCTTAAATGCCTAACATAGTACGAAAGAGTGACTCCAGCCCCAGGGTGAATTGAACCTTAGGTTTCATAAGGCAAGATATTTGTTATGGTGGCAGGACGCAATGGCCTTGGTAAAAATAAAAAAATAAAAAAGAGAGAAGAAAATCCTGTATCCAGAATACATCTAAAGCAAAAATGTCACTTTCAAATTCAGATTAAAAAAATTTACATTAAAGGCAAAGAGTATGTACGAAGTCTGCTTAAAATTCTCTTCACAGAGCCAGATTAGAGTTGCCACTGATACCAAGTATCTATTCTACCTGAGATGTATTTAACACTTTAAGCAGAGTCCACGTCTTTCTTCGGAAATGAATAACCTCGTTTAATTTGCAATTTCTCTGTTAGAATTGACATACTCAAAATTTTTTAAAAAGTTATATTATTCTTCAATAAAATTTTAAATGAGCCCTTGGGGTTTCCAGCTATGACAGGTCCCACAAAATTTTTTTTTCTTTGAAGGGAATTAATAGTTTTGACATTTTAATGTCATCTTTTGAGGAATTAAAACTCAGTGACCACAATGTGTTGTAAGGTGTTGTAATAGACATCGTTTTGTGCCTGCCTCCTATTCTTTCATGGCTGTGTGCAAAGCACACAGTATTAAGATATTTATATCAATCAGATTATTTAGTCCTCATAACCGATGACAGAGGCTTTATTTTTTCCATTTTAGATATGGGGAAATTGAGATTTGCAACAGCAAGTTGCTTACCTAGCTTCACACACATATCAACAATGAAACTGGAAATGAAACTCGGTAGCCCTTTTCTAGAAATTATGCTCAGTAGCTATATAGCCTTGCAGATGCATTTTCTGTTTCTCTTTTTGACAAGCCAGCTCATGGAGAGCCATGCTTGCTATAACTTGATTGATAATATCAGTGTTGGCTACCTCATCCAAGAAAGACCAATGAAGGTAGTTCTTCTGGAAATCTGGAATGGAAATGAACAGATTGGCATTTAGTCTGTATTCACTTCAAAAAATGGAAGAGATAAAATCTGAGAAGTACTCGGGGGGATATATTCTCCACATGATGTGGGGCTGCGTAGCAGGAAAATCTGGATGGCACTGAGAAAAGGAATTAACAGGATTAAAGGGATGTGCCAATAGAAGCTTTGCATATTTCTGAAACCATTCTTGGATTTGTTAAATTAGCACCTGGTGAAACAAGGATTTAATGGCAATCTCAATAGTAATAGCAATATTGGAGACATTCCTTCCCAGATTTTTATAAATACAATTATTTCAGTACTCAGGAAAGTCTGTAGAAATGAATAAATTAGATAATACTATAGGGCCCTGTACCTGTTAGTTACTTGACTACAATGCATGTAATTGAACTTTTTGGTGCCTTACTTAATTCACATTAGCAGCCCACAAAGTATCATATTTATAGGCTATTATTCTGATAAAGCACTGGTGATGAATTTATAACTTTCATTTAAAGTCACCTTTTAAAACAAGGTGCCTTTTCCCTATATAAATCGCTTCCAATTTTTTTTATAAATTATGTTAAATATTATAAAGTCAACTAAATACCACCCGTATTCTCGTTGGCTTTTCAGTAGTTCACATACTCCATAAGCCCAGTTAACATCTCTTCCTTTGAGTCCTGAGACTTTTTTCTGTTTTCTATACAATGTATTTCTCAGTATGTTTAAGAGACCTGGCGTTGCCTTCTATTACTTGCAACCCAGAATGCCCTAATCCTATAGGAAAGGGGGGAGAAACCCCAGATGCTAACTACCTGTCAGGACATGTATTAAGTAAACTAATTCTCAGGACATTCTTCCCTCAAAGTAACAAGTTCAAAGTATTTAAGTGATTTGGAGAAGTCAGGATTTCAGTTCTGGCCTGATGAACTCTAGCACCCAAATTCTTTCTCCTACCTTAGAATAAAGAGAAAGAAAGAAAAAACTCAGAAACTCAGAAATATTACTCAAAAGCTAAACTTCGACTTCTGAAAATCATGAAAGTACAAATAAAATGGGATGATAGTTTCTCACTGCTACAATATATCACTGACTTCTCTAACACTGTTAAGTAATAAGCACCCATTTCCTTACGATCCTATACACCCAGAGATTGTAAAAGCCTACACAGTTAGTCATAACTTGTACAAAGTAGAACAAAGAAGAAGGCCCATCTTTTTGAAAAATGTAGGCAATGAACAAGAAACGAACAGAGAACAAGAATGAAGAAGATAGGGCGGCACCTGTGGCTCAGTGGGTAGGGCGCCGGCCCCATATATCAAGGATGTCGGGTTCGAACCTGGCCCCAGCCAAACTGCAACAACAACAAAAAATAGCCGGGCATTGTAGCGGGCGCCTGTAGTCCCAGCTACTCAGGAGGCTGAGGCCTAAGAGAATCGCCTAAGCTCAACAGCTGGAGGTTGCTGTGAGCTGTGATATCGCAGCACTCTACCAAGGGCAACAAAGTAAGACTCTGTCTCTAAAAAAAAAAAAAAAAGAATGAAGACAATACTTACAAACCACAGTTACATTTGGTGTTTGCTTTATTTTAGCTCTTTTGCCACAAGAAGAAGCTAAGATTAAGTTAAGATAGGAAAGTTAATTGTCACAAAACAGGGATCTCAGAATGGAGAGAAACTCAATTACAAATGGGCTTTGAAGAGGCAAGAGAAGAAGCCAAAACAACTCAAGAGACCGTGGCAGTGAACTTGGTAGATCTTTCCACCAGTGCTCAACCCAAAAGGTTACCTGGATGCTCTCTGTCCTTCTTCATACATTCTCACTTCTCTAACAGCAACTAGCTTTCTTGCCCACTATGTAGGTTTTCCTCTGCCTCAGAGCTGGTTGCTCATGCCTTCTGCTTTCACACAACTTCTGTACAGAGCACTCATCACTTCCACATTCTGTGAACCTTCTCTTAATAGTGCCTTTCGCCTCCACCTGGGAACACTGGCAACCTGGCTGGCTTCATGCTTCCCAATTGGAAGTCATGGCACTGATTGTCTGAGCTCATCTTAACCGGGGCAGAAGTTTGTTTTATTTGAAGTTTGTTTTTTAGGTACTCTTTATACAGAGCTGTCAGGACCATGGATGGCTGCCATGGGTCAGTAGCTAATCCCTGCATCCCTGATCCAAACAACTCTGACATACTATGAACGTGTGTGTGCGCACACGTGTGTGTTGAGGGGAAGGAGGAAGGGCAGAAGAGGTAAAGCCAGGGCACAGTATGGAACTTGCCATAGATGTTTCCCTCAGCAGATACAGTGGTGGGACGGTTCGCTTAGGAAAAGCCATGACAGCCAGCAGTATGGACTTGCTTAGTTCAGGTTTTGCCTGAAGTCTCTGTGTACGAATTAAACAACAGCTATCAGTATCAGCATGCTACTTCGTGAATGATCCTGTTCTAAATGCTTTCTGTACATGATGCTGTAGATGGCTAATAATAACTTTATCAAGTAGGCCCCCATATTGATAAGCTTTGTAAAGCAAACCCCCTTGATGAAATACTATTCCCATTTTAGAGATAAAGAAAATCAGGCACAGATAGCCTGCTCTCTTAACCACTGCCTACATTAGGCATTATTAGGGGATCCCAGACTGAACAACCTAGGGAGACCTCATCTCTAAAAAAAAAAGAAAAGAAAAATTTTCTGAGTGTGGTGGCACACACCTATAGTTCCAGCTACTCAAGGGGCTGAGGCTAGAGGATCACTTGAGCACAGAAAGTTGAGGTTGCAGTAAATTATGAGGACACCACTGTACTCTAGCCATGGCGACAGAATGAGTCTGTGTCTCAAAATTAAAGGAAAAAAAAAGAAGTTAAAAAGCATTTGGGGGATAAAAGGGGAGGGTTGTTAAAGGAAGAAGGAAAGATGCCATTCAGAAAGTGGAATTGGGGGAATTTATTGCTTGTCTTTGAAATTTCTGATGCTTGATAAGACTTAAGTATTTTTCAAGCTTCTAAACAAACATCCAAGGATGGAGGGTGTTCCCCAGTGAAACTGAAGTGGCTGCATGATATGTGGGCTTCAGGTAAAGTGCCTGCCCTTGGGGACATTCCAGGGAAGGGCCTTCTCCCAAACAGAGGTTGGGAAAATAGAGGGTCTCAGCAAAGCCATGGAGTAGATTGACAAAGATGATTGGGCCTCTCTCTTCCAATCTGGGCCCTTGATTGTCAAAGGGAAACAGTGAAGGCCAATCTAAGGTAGATTCCACCTTATCTTAAGATTTGAGCAGTTTCCCTCCTCCAAGATTTCCCTGATTATTCTAGGATCTCTCCGACTCTGGGACTCTCATTGAGCTTATTTTCTTATTTTATTTTTTTTAGAGATGGTGCTTTGCTGGGTCACCCAGGCTAGAATGCAACGACATTATCTGATCTATCTCACTGCAGTCTCCAGCTCCTGGGCTCAGCCTCCCAAGTCTACTGGGACTACAGTTGCACCCCACTATGTTCAGCTAATTTTTTTTTTTTTTTTTTGGTCTCTCTATATTGCTCAGGCTAAACTCAAACTCCTAGGCTCAAGTGATCCTCCTACCTTGGCTTCCCAAAGTGCTGGGATTACAGGCATGAGCCACTGTGCCCAGTCCCATAGTGTTTATTTTGTAGCTAGCACCAGAATACTGTCGGGAAAGAAAGGAAGGGAAGGGAAGAGAAGAGAAGGGGAGGGGAGGGGAGGGGAAACTGTGGTCTACTTTTTCACAGCTACAGTTGTGCAAGCTGCACAGACATGAGCAGCTGCCAAAATATCTGCATTAGCAATTTGGGCAGATGCTAAACTCCAAAGGCAGACCCGCACTGGGGCTTTTTAAAATCCTTGCCACAGTGGCTGTGGTGTTGTCTTCCTTCTGGTGCTCTGATCCCTTTTCTCTTTGGAGGGCCTTGTTCTAGGTTCTGAAGCAGCTGCTGTGTATCTTTGGGGCCTGGTCAAAAACCATCACATCTGGGTGAGTCCACTGAAGGATCAGAGGGAAGGGAGGGCAAACACAGCCAAGAAACAGGCTGCCAGATAAATTAAAACAAAAGAGGATGGCATAAGAGACCTCTGCAGTCACTGTGCCTTTGAATTATCATCACCTAACACAAACTGAAGAGTTCAAGGGGATGTTCTCCCTCTCACACATAAGCAAAGGCCTCCTGTGGCGAATGGTGCTGTCTCCTGCTCGCTGCCTCAATAAGAAGAAATGTGCAATTGTGTTCCAAATCCATACCCATCCTCCTGGCTTTCCCTGCCAGCAAATAGTTACTACGCTATTTCTTCTTGTGCGTAGTATAAGGGAAATGCATAAGAGGCTTTTTTCTTTCTAACTCCAGAGTGTGTATTTTTTTATGTTGGTGTGCATGGGTTTTCAAGGACAAATTTCCTGCAGAAGCAGGGGTCACGTGTCTCCTGACATCGACATCGAGGACTCCTCTATCAGCTGTGGAATCAGAAAATGTCGACATAACAAAACTGTATCTTTGTTCTTACCTAGAATCTGCCTCTCTTTTAGAAAGGAAACACTAGGATCTATTAGGTGTGGAGATTTTTCTTTTTAATAGCTTAGTGGTTTTCTCTTTGGGGGAAAATTGTGTTCTGTGGCTTCAAAAAAAATAGACACAAATATATCTTTTCTTCACTTAGCTCAGGGTTTTTCAACCTTGCCACTACAGACATTTTAAGGTGGGTAGTTCTTTGTTGTGAGCAACCATCCTGTGCATTGCAGGATTTTTAACAATATTTGGGACTCTACTCTCCAAATGTCAATTCCTTCCTTTTCTGACTTCTTACCTGCAGAAAGTATCTCCAATTGTTGCCAAATGTCCCCAAGAGTGCTAACCAGTTTAGAGGTAAAGAAAAGGCACAGGGTTCTCCCATTGTGGGCACTCAATATGTGGGTTTACATGAACAAATGAAAGTATTTCCCACTGCTCTCAAGGGGATGGATCACAGCTAAACTTGGCCTTTACAGCCAACATGGCCTGGCCACGGCTTATCGTCAGTCATCCATGTGCCTCCACACTCCGGTGGCCCCAGGGTTTAGCAGGAGCTGGTGCCTCCTGGTGGAGTGGCCTTCTCCTACTTGCGGCAGACCAGCTCCCGCTTATCCTGCACAGCTCACTCTGGTGACACGCCCTCAGGTAAACGGCAGTGAGGTCCTCTCTTAGCGGCTTGACCCCCTGTTCCAGCCGCTCTCCTTATTTTATGTCTCTCCTTACCCTCTGCCCTAGTCGAATGTTTCCATTCACCTGTGGATTTTCCATTGCTATCTCTCCTCCCCAGTAGGCTGTGGACGCCATAATGCCAGAAACCAGGGCAGGTTTGCTTTGCTTGTTGACTGTCATTTTTTCACCACTGCTGCCCAGCATCCTGCACAGTTCCTGGATCATTTGGGATACAAGTATTTGAATAAATGAATGTATGAACAAATGACTCAAAGGTCTGTTTCCTAGGAGACTATTTCAAATATCCTACTTCCTTGTTCCAGTAGGTAAAGAGATGTGAATTTAAATAGCTGCTACAATCAAAAAGATGCCTTTTTAGTTTAAAACCTTGATTTAGCTTTGTGCTTTGAATTGACCACTCGAAGATACAGTAGTCATCTTTAACAAATGCCTTCAGCAATCCTTGCTACTGATTCGATAGTCGTCTATTTTAAATTGCACACTAACTTAATGGACACCCTGTATGTGATGATTTGGATCAGAATCAGCCAAATCAGAACACCCAGTGGTTCTTAAAGTTTAATGCATTGGAATCACCTGAAGAGCTTACAGACCACGACCAAGCTGCAACCAAAAAATAGCTGGTCATTGTGGCAGGCGCCTATAGTCACAGCTACTTGGGAGGCTGAGGCATAACAATCGCCTAAGCCCATGAGTTGGAGGTTGCTGTGAGCTGTGACACCGCGGCACTCTACCGAGGGTGATAAAGTGAGACAGAGCTTGCAGAACCACAGATCAAATTGCTCAGGCCACCTCCAGAGTTTCTGTAAGAGGTATGGGGTGAGGCTTGAGACTTTGCATTTCTATTAAGTTCCCATGTGATGCTGATAGTTCTAACTGGGGAACCAACATTTTGAGAACCTCTGTTTTAAAAGAACCAGAACCATGGGAAGCCACGGAAAGCCTGGGCACCTCTCAGTAGTAATTTGGCTTTTTTTTTTTTTTCCTTTAAAACCATTTTAATTACCGTTTCACTAAAAATTGAAGTTCAGAAGGGTGAATCAGAATGGAGAAGTCATTGACCACAAAGCTAAGCTGGTAAGCCAGAGAGTCGGGAAACAGATCCAGCTGTGCGTGCAAAGCCTGAGAGTCGGGAAACAGATCCAGCTGTGCGTGCAAAGCCTGAGAGTCGGGAAACAGATCCAGCTGTGCGTGCAAAGCCTGTGCTCTTTAGCCACCATCTCACAGGTCTCTGACTTACCAAGTAGCAAGAATTGCTGAAGGTATTTGTGAACCATACAGGCCAGTCACCTGGTGAAGCAGGTTTGAAAAGCTCTGCACTGGCCTTACTTCCTGCCTCCGGCTAAGAGACACAGCTCTGCCGCTGAGACGGCCCCTAGCCCCAGCTTCTTCCCAAGCCGCCTCTGTACTATTTCATCACTGAACTATGACACCAACCAACCCACTCAGTACTTCTTCACCTGGTATCTCTCTGGAGGTGAGCAAGAATGTGTTGGAATTATGCAAAGCTGCACAGGAAAAGGGCCCTTTTAAAATACTTTGTATCAGATTTTATTCCTTGGTGAGCAATTTAAGACTTTTTAATTAAAAACAAAGCTGTTATAGACTGTAAGAGAGAGAGGGAGTGTGTATAAAGTGAAATGGAGACTTCAGGTGAGCCTCATGCTTGAGATGAGGGAATCGCTCCCCACCTTCATATAACCTCCACCAGAACGATCTTCTTTTCCGTTGTTAGAATAATTTGGTGACAATATCTGGCTCCATACATGAGAGAATTCTGTTATCAACCAGGAAAATAGTAAGGATATTCGAGGAGAATCTACTCTTTATCCATCCTCCGTCAGGGATTTAAAGGCTGCTTTTATTCTTGAAAGGTGATCAAAAGGTAAGTGAGACATAGTACCGAACTTCATGAATTACAATTCACTGGGGCTAAAAATGCCAGATAAACCACAGAATGTCCAGTTCAATTTAATGTCAGATAAGAATATTCCATGCACTACTTTGGATATTTATACCAAAAAGGTTATTTATCTTTATCTGAGATTCAAATATTACTAGAGGTCTTATTCTCCATTCTACCCTCCCCTCAAATCTAGCAATCCTAAATGAGGCAAGTGAACAAGGATCAGTGTAATCATGATGCAATTCCAGCGTTAATTACTCCAAGGGAACTACAAAGGGAGTGATTTTAGAGAAGGTAGAAGTCACATCTGGTTGGGAGACTAAAGGAAGATAATGCAGGAAGTGGAATTGGAGCTGAGTCTTAAAGGAGAGGCAAGATTTGGAAGAAGTAAGATATGAGAGACTGCTCCAAACAGAAGGCAAAGTCATGGAGACCAAAAAATACAAAGTAGGTTTCATTAACCAGAGTATAGATTGTGTGTCAAGGATATAATATAGGGGAAAGGGTTAGGCATGGGGGCTCATGCCTGTAATCCCAGCACTTCGAGCAGCTGAGGCAGGAGGATCACTTGAGGCTGGGAGATTGAGACCAGCCTAGACAACATAGCAAGACAACACCCCTTCTACCCCATGTCTACAAAAAATTAAAAAAAGAAATTAGTTGGACATGGTGGTACACCATGTACTCCTAGCAACTTGGGAGGCTGAGGCAGGAGGATGGCTTGAGTGTAGTAGTTGGAGGTTACAATGAACTAAGATTGCACCATTGCACTTCAGCCTAGACAATAAAGTAACACCCTGTCTAAAAATAAACAAAAATGCTATAAAGGGGTGAAGAAGCCAGGCTGAATAGGCCACAGTAAGCTGAGGCATTTAGGACTAATCAGTTCCTTAGGTACTGGGGAAACTCTGATGATTTCATGAGAACTGGGCTTCAAGGTAAGTCAGTTTGGAAGTTTACAGAATGGACTAGAAGGGAAAAATCAATTAGAAGTCAATTCCAATGGTCTATATCTGTCTTTTTCCAACTAGAGGTCACAGCTTAGTTAGCAGGTTATAAAATCAATTTAATAGGTCATGACCAGCACTTTTTAAAAACAAGACAGATTAAAACATGAAGAAATAGCACAATATATCAGTAATCATCCCATTTAAGTATTGCTTTAATAAACACTTGTTTCATGTGTGGAAGGTGGCAGTGAGTGATAGATTATGAAATAAAATACACATTCTACAGTCACGGAATAAAAGTTGGTTTCTTTGCCTTGTCCACACTATCTTCTCAAAGGATCAGTATCTCCTGCTGACTTAGGAAGTGGCAGCCCAAGCTACCATGTGATCCTCAGATCAGCCAAAGCCACCTAGATGAGGCTGAATATCTGGTCCATGAGAAACCAGTGTACAGAGGATCTGAGCCACTCATCCCACCTTCGGGAGAGGTACTAGAGACATTGCTGTAGTTACACAGAATTGTGGGCTGCAGTTACAAGGACTGGAGAGGGAACACCCAATCTGTATACCCACAGATGTCATTTATGGGCAAAGGAGTAACTTCATGTTCCAATTGTCTACTTCTTGTCCTTATGTAGCCTGGCTGCTGTTATTGACCCTTGGATGTGCGTGAGATTTCTTCTTGGGTTTGCCAGTTTTATTTGCAATAAATTCCCCCTTAAGCAAGCTGGAGCAGGCCTAGGTTCCTTGTTAGCAGCCTCTCTCACTGAAGTAGTCTATTTGGGCAGTGATGATATCAACAAGTAAACATATCTTGCAGAGTTATATAATAATAACTATTTGGTGCCTCTGTGGGTCCTTACCAACACCCTACAGGTTCTATATTTTACAAATGAAAATACTAAGTCTCGAAGAGATTGAGAAATACCCTGGGTTACCTCACTATTGACTGAGTGACAGTAGGAATTCACCCAGGTTCATTATCTTCCACTTTTAGTGCATTCTCCACCACATCACTTGATGTGTCAAACAAAGAACAAAGGTAAGGCCAAGATGGCAAGATCCCCAGCCCTGCTGACTATGAAAAGTCGACTGCACTCAAGATGTGTTTCTCTTTTCCTTTTAATTTCTCTCTTCGACTTACATTCAAGCGGCCAATTGATCCTGCAGCGTGACTGTTTCTGTACAGCCCAAATAAAGTGGAAATGACTATTACATAGTTAATTTCATCAACAGTCAAGCCACACAAATCAGGTTTACAAAAATAAAACTTTTTCTTTAGAAATGATTTGTCTTCTCTGATTGCTGGTTTCAGTCCTGCACTGGCTCCATGGAGAAGATCGACAAGGCCCTGGTGAGGCTGTCAATGGGTCTATAACGTCCCAGCCCTTCAGCCCTCACCTAGTCCCTTGGTCCTGTTACAATTGTGCCCACCCTTCAAACACCCTCTCCTGTCAAACAAAGAGGACCTGGGGCCCCTGTGACTATCTTTCTGATCCAAGCTTTTAATAGTTATATTTCCTTCATGATAAAATCCACATTCTTATTAATGATTTTCAGGTATTTCTAGAACTTGAAAGTGACCTGAAATGTAAAATCTCACAACTCATGCTTGTATACATGCACGCATGTATTCATGACTTATTTGTACAAGAAACGTTTATTATGTTCCTCCCATGTGCCAAACCTGTTCTAGCCATTAGGCAATCAAAAATGAATAATAATAATAGTAACTAACATTGATCTAGTGCCTAATGCTGGCCAGATTCTAACCGATTTTATGTTCATTGTAAGTGTGGAGATGGGTGCCATTTTCATCCATTTTACATTTGAGGAAACCAAGGCATAAAGAGGGTATGTTCCTTCCTGAAGGCCACACGGCTAATAAATGATAGAGCCAAGTCTCATGTAAGCTTTCCAACCCTAGAATCTAAAGGCTTAGCTGTTATTTCCACTGCAACTGTAGAATGAAACTTATATGGTTCCTGCCTACATGCAGCTCTCTGTCTGGGAGAAATAGGATGTGTCATTACAATTAAACACAAGTGCAGAGCATTGTAACGAAAGTGCGGAAAAGCTGTTAATCTTATGCACTCTGTTTACTTGCTATCTCCAAAGCTCTAGCAGCAAATTTCTACTCCCTGCCTTTTTTCACTGCATTTCCTTTGCCAAGGGTCACCTGTCAACTTCTCTCAGTTTGTCTGACCACACTGCCACTCCAAGGCCTCTGTGCCTCCATGGGTCCCTTCCCTGGCCGTGGCAGAGACAGGTCATCAGACGCCATGCTCTTTCCTGCCTAGCCTGGATTCACCTTAGAAGCCTTCTCAACACTGTCTTCAAGGCAGGGGCTTCCCTCGGTGTCATTTACCCATGGTCACCTCAGGTCAGAAAATATTACATGGAAAATTCCAGAAATAAACAACCCCTAAGTTCTAAATTTTGCACCTTTCTGAGTAGTGTAATGAAATCTCACACCCTTCTGCTCCATCGTTCCCAGAACATGAATCATCCCTTTGTCCAGAGACGCCACACTGTCTGCACTGCATTTCCAGTTATCAGATTGACTGCCAGGGTATTGAAGGCCTTGTGTTCAAGGAACCCTTATTTTACTTTCATCACAGTGTATTATAATGTTCTATTTTATTGTTAGTTATTGCTGTTAATATCTTACTCTGCCTAATTTATAAATTAAACTTTACCATAAGTATGCATGTATAGGAGGAAACATAAGACACAAATGGTTCAGTACTATCCACAGTTTCAAGGATTCACTGGGGATCTTGGAATATATCCCCCAAAGGGGGATGACTGTCATTAGAATTGACACGAGACAATTTTCTCTCTCATACCTAATTTACCTCCAATTACTTTATAAATAAGGAAGTGGAGGCTTTACAAACTTGAATAACCATCCTAAGGTCACAGAGTGAGTCAGAGACAGACCTAGGTCTAGAAACCAAGCCATCTCCCTCCCATGCCAGCCCCACACTCTCCCCATTCTTGGCCTGTCCATATCATCCATTGCCAATCATGAGAAATGATGATAAAGGAAAATCCAAGTAAGCAGAGAAGGAGAAGGGAAGTAAAATGCCAATTACTCAGTCCCGACAGACTGGGTGCCCACTTGCAAGCTGCAGAGGGGTACACCTACGGAAATGGCTTTAATTAGAGATAGATTTTGATGAAAGGTTGGCAGTGTCTCTGAAATCCTTGTTTGCATTTAAATGCATGGAACTGTATGCATTTATATCATTTCCATGCCATATTTGAGTTGAAGAATATTAAATATTTATTCTTCCTCAGTTACTGAGTAGCATGCCGCTCAACTTTCCTATTTACTAACACCACTGATTTATTTAGTCCATGG
This sequence comes from Nycticebus coucang, assembly GCF_027406575.1. Lineage (NCBI taxonomy): Eukaryota > Metazoa > Chordata > Mammalia > Primates > Lorisidae > Nycticebus > Nycticebus coucang. The sequence goes on from NC_069787.1 coordinate 36,404,044, forward strand.
TTGTATTTCCAGCTGGATATTTGAAATATTACTTTAAGTAAATTCTTAGGTTTTTAAAGAAAATTTAAATTTAGAAACAAAGGCTTAGGAATTATGCATCTATAACATAAACTTCCAGGCTTCTCGTGGTCATTATTCTTAGTAAAGCATCACAAGAATGGAGAAGCATGAATCCTATGTACTCAATTTTGATATGAGGACAATTAATGACAATTAAGGTCATGGGGGGGAGGGGAAGGAAAAGCAGAGAGGGGGGTGGGGCCTTGGTGTGTGCTACACCTTCTCGGGGCAAGACATGATTGCAAGAGGGACTTTACCTAACAATTGCAATCAGTGTAACCTGGCTTATTGTACCCTCAATGAATCCCCAACAATAAAAAAAAAAACACATTTAAACAGTGCCAAATAAATAAATAAATAATTTAAAAAAAAAAAAAAAAGAAAGAAAAGGACCTTTACAACAAAGAAGACTGAGGTTTCCTTCAAAATTCTGTTCCTGCTGTGTGGCCCTGACCAGGTTAATCAAGCCCTCTGAGCCTGGTTTCTCCTCTCTCTCAGAGATCCAAGATTGGTATTAGACAAGAGGAACTATATTGTGTCTGATTCTAATGTGGCATCTATTGTTAGTCTTTATCCCACCCTGCACACCTCTTCTTATGCTGTACCATGCTTGGAAACCCACCCTGGATGCTTAAATGCAGGCGGCCTCAGGAAAGCTTGTCCTGACCAGTCCCACCCACAGTGCTCAGTTTCTTTTCTGAATTCTCAGACTACTTAAAATTTCAGCCAATCATTTGGGTACATGATATACACTGCCTTTACGTTTATTGTATATTCCTTTTTCCTTGCCAAAAACATTTTTTGTCTACTAAGGTAATAATAGTCAACAGTTAGTAAACACTTGCCACACACTTTCCAGGCCTCTTGGCAGGGCCACTGTGCATGTGTTAACGGGGGTTCCTCACTGCATTGCACGGTGGGGGATCCCACCTGGAAGTCCCATGACTTCCCCTCCACCACACACTGTTGGCTGCAGCAGTCACAAGCCCACCTACGTAAAAGAGAAGGGAAAATAGACTCCACTGTGGATGAGGGAGGGACAAGGTCCTGGAAGAATGTGTTGGCCAGAAATATTACTATAACTATTTGAGAAAACATGCAATATAAGCATCATGAGGGTGAGAAATTACGTTTGTTTTGTTCCCTACTTGATTTCCTTATTTAAGACAGAATTGACACCTCTCCCCCAGGAGTACACAGTTCATTTGGGGGGTAATCTTTTTCTGTAATAGTTTATTTTATTTTAACTGACAAATAATTGTTTTATGTATGTATGGGGTACAGAGTGATACTTTGATATATGTACACAATGTAATGATCAAATCAGGGTAATTAACACACTCATCATTTCAAACACTTATTTCTTTGTATTGGGAACATTCAAAATCCTCTCTTTGAGCTATTTGAAAATATACAGTAAGTTATTATTACACAGTTCATTTTTGTTAGATGAATAGTAGAACCCCAGTTTGTGAGTCCTGCCTTTCAAATGCCTTGTAGAAAAGGAAACTGAGACCCCTGCAGAGAATGGAGCTGAGGCTAAGTGTGGCTAGATGTGGGACCTCTGCCTCCAGTCTGAGGCTCTTTCCATACTCAGAATTTTGAGTTTCTTGGATGAAGTTACTAGAAAAATACAAGAGTAAAAACCACATTTTGATCCAAAGTCTAGTGATAATGACCAATTTTGGAACTCCCAGAGAGCTCCTAGAAGTAATAATTTTTCTCTCAACAGAATATCAATACCACAAATTACTATTTGTTAAGAAACTTACTGAGGGGAAAAAGAAACTTACTGGAGTACACCATATTTGTAGAAATAGCAGAAACCTAAAGAATAATTATTGCAGAATTGAACACCTGTGACTCAACCCAATGAGATTTGGATTGTCTTATGAGGTGGCAATGAACCAAATACTGTGATATTTTGAAAGGACTATTGATTGCGTTCTGAATACGGTTTTGAGAAATTTCAGCCAAGAAGAAATCCTGCATGGGGCTCTTGATAGAATTTTATGGAGGGTCCTGTACAATAAATATATGTTTAGGAAATAACATTACACATTATATGTTTAGGAAATAACATATATTTATTGTACAGGACCTAACATAGGCTAGTTGTAATGTTTAGCATTCTGGTTTCAGAAGACTGTCCACTGTTCATGTCACCCAATTAAACCAACTTATTAGCAGGTTGGCATTAGACAATACTGTTAAATTTAATTTAGAGCTGAAAGAGGATAAATCAAAGGTCAGAGTGAAGTCTGCAACACTTCCCAGTTAGAATACTAAGAAGTAAGAGAGAAAGGCAAAAACACGAGAGTCACAACAGAGCAGAGCTGCAGACATATCAACTTTGCTGCCAGGTTCTCTGAACCCACACGGCCCCTTAACTTTGTAATTGGTTTGAGCTTTTGGTCCCACATTTTCCATAATACAGATGAATATTTGCCCATGGCTTTGTTTGAAGATCATAAAAATTATCAGATATAAAGTATTTAAAACAGCATTTGGGACATCACAATTATTACACAAATGTTAGCTGTGATAACCATTGTGCAAGAGTCACCATATTAAGATGGATATTTGAGCATCCTTTAGAATTATTTTCATCAATAGCCATATGTCATGGAGGTGGTAGAGTGAGACACAAACTCCTATATTCAACCTCTATGCCTTCTTGTCCCCGTAAAGGCTTTTTTCCCCTTTCCTGGGCCCTGCACTTGTAGTTTTTATTAGCTGAAAGGGCCACCCACAATCTGCTGCAATGAACACTTTTCCTACAGACATTGGAGGGTGAGGAACAGCAAAAGTTGATCTTCTAAGAAACAAGGTCTAAAGCAGGGGTTCTCAACCTTCCCTAATGCTGCAACCCTTTAATATAGTTGAGAACTGCTGGTCTAAAGTTTACTGAGCTGGATAGTTTTCCCTGAAATGAAGCTATCGGGAGAGGCATGATAGGAAGGAAGCCTAAAGGATGCCCAGACCCAGACAGATTAAAACTTGGCAGGAAGCGTGGACCATTCTGCCTGTCTTTGAAAAGGGAGAAGCTCATTTCTTCCACCCCCTCCCTCACCATGGCTGGGCTGATAATCTTCTGTGTTTGCCCCATAATCTTCATCTAGACCAGTGGTTCTCAACCTTCCTAATGCCGCGACCCCTTAGTACAGTTCCTGTGGTCGCGACCCACAGGTTGAGAACCTCTGAGAACCACAGAGGCTCACTTTCCCCACCTTCTTTGCCAAATCCTCCTTTATATCAAGAGAGTCTAAGTGGAACCTCTTGTTTCTTTCTTGGGAATCATTTCCAGAGTGAAGAGAACATGACATCAAGCCTTGGTGTTGTCTGAGCAGAAACCTGAGTTGACAGACCCCTGTCACTTTACACAAAATGTTACTGAGCTCGCCGACCTGTGAAGTGCTGCATCAAATCCTCACAGCAACCCTATGAAGTACATTAGTATTATTGTACCCATTTCACAGATGAGGAAACAATGGCTCAGGGATGTTGAGTAACTTGCCCACAGTAGCCTAGAAAGAACAGCGTAAGATCTGTCTGGCTGCAAAGCCCATGCTATCAAGATCTGCACAAAACTATGTCCAGAATCCAAAAGCCTGTGGCAACCTGCAGGACCCTGAGTGCTCTATCCCCATTGTCATCTCTGAACACTTCTCTCTCCCTCCCTCATACTATTTCAACAAATATTTCCGGAAGATGTCACACACGGCCGTGTCTTAGATCAGCGGTTCTCAACCTGTGGGTCGTGACCCCTTTTTAACAATGAAAATACATTGCAGCATTAAGAAGGTTGAGAACCACTGTCTTAGACCATTTCTCTAACTGTTCCTCAGCTTGGAACACTTTTATCCCAATTATGCCATGACTCACTTTCTGACTTGAAGTCTTTGAGTCTCTACTTTTCTTTTTTTTTTTTTTTATTGTTGGGGATTCATTGAGGGTACAATAAGCCAGTTACACTGATTACAATTGTTAGGTAAAGTCCCTCTTGCAATCATGTCTTACCCCCATAAAGTGTGACACACACTAAGGCCCCACCCCCCTCCCTCCATCCCTCTTTCTGCTTCCCCCCCATGACCTTAATTGTCATTAATTGTCCTCATATCAAGATTGAGTACATAGGATTCATGCTTCTCCATTCTTGTGATGTCTCTACTTTTCAATGAGGCTTATTCTGACCCATTCAGTTCTGCAAACCGCACCCCCCACACACCCTAATCCTTTTTTTTTTTTAATTTGGTGAGGGGGTGTGGAATACAGACTCTCAATCTGTGTTATTATAGTGCTCAAACTATGCAACTTCAAACTCTTGGCCTCAAGTAATCCTCTTGCCTCAGCCTCCCCAGTAACTGGGATTACTCTATTTTTTGTAGAGATGGAGTCTTGGTCTTGCTTCCCAGAGTTCTGGGATGACAGGCGTGAGCCACTGCGGTAGCCACACCCTAACTAAACCTTTCAACCATCTTGACTTTCTTCTTGTTTCCATAATACTTTGAACTTTCTTACATATGCAATTTATTTATTTGCAGGTCTACTGTTCAGCTATCTCTCCTGCTGAAATGTATGTCTAATGAGAGGAGGGTAGTTTGTTTAGCTCACTGATGTGTCCCAAACACCTGTAACAAGACCTGAAAAATACTCACTGCTCAGTAAATAGTTGTCAAATAAGATGAATCGCCCAGGCCTAGACACACATTTGTGGTTCTTCAACCTTCCCTTCCTCTCTCTTCTTACACTTAGAGATTTTCACATGCCTGAGTCATGTTTCACAAAAAAAATCTTTATAATATCTCTGAGTATTTATTTGGAATTTGGGCATATTCTATTTACATTTATAGACAGCATTTTTCTTCACAATCCTTCAGATTTCCTTCCTTCCTTCTAAGAGTCAGTGAGCCACCTACCATATGCCTGGCACTCTACCAGTTTCTGGAGATAAAATAACGAAAGATTCACCATCTTCAACCTCTCAAAGATCACTTACTTAGATTAGATGCACCAAAAGATATTCCCCACACCAGAATTCACTTGCTCATGACATACCAGTGCTCTGCTCCTAGGAGAAACCAGTGAAGAACTAGGGCTCCCGGAACAGGAGCTGGGGTGAAAGCCAGTCAAGATGCTATTTCAGGGGCGGCACCTGTGGCTCAGTGAGTAGGGCGCCGGCCCCATATACTAAGGGTGGCAGGTTCAAACCCAGCCCTGGCCAAACTGCAACAACAACAAAATGCTATTTCAGGCAAAATCTCAACCTAATCTTGCCAGAGAGGCCTGGAGTCTAAATTATGTCTCAGAGTTTGTCCTGCCTAAAGGCCAAGGAGCTGAACCTTCACACCACCTCCCCAATCAGCCCTGGACTAAACTCCCAGCCACTTCCACCTCTCTCCCTGCAGTTGCTCCCACAGCTCCAGCGCTAGGGAGCTGTAGGCAGGTGCTGGCTGTTAGCAGCAACAGCACGTGGAAGACACAGGAGGCGGCTAGGTAAAGGCATTCCTGGAGGCAGCACAGACATGTCCCCTCCCCTTATTTGTCTTTAACATTCAGTTTGGAACTCGATTCCTTCCTATTTTTTGCTATCTTTCTCCTACCACCACCTTTGTGTGTTCTAGATTCCTTCCTTCCTCCCTGTGCGTGCGTTTGCCGAGCATCTATAAAGGACCAACACCATACAGGGACTGCACATCAGGCCCCCATTCTCCTGGAGTCCGTGACCTGAAACACACCTGGACGGCTGTGGCCTGAGTCACACCCATTTGGCATTTATTGGACTTTCCATGACTTTCCCTACCATGTATTTGATTTCCTCTTCTCAGGTACTCAGCATCTATTAGGGTGTGCAGAATCCCTTCCAGGTTTATGTAACCCATGAATTTACTAACAAGTCCTTGACAGAATCATACTAAAGATGTATGGCTATAGTTTTCTAGTTTGGCACAAGTACAACTAACCAGTACTTCTGGAAACGTGCTTAATCAGCTCCACCTGACTTTACCAGTGTCCTGTCTGACTTACAATTTTTTTTCTTTTTGTTATATCATGGCAGATTTTGTCACATTCAATTAATGCAATCCAGTCATGATAAATCTGTGGTATTCTCCTGAACTTCATAGAGCTTCATGGAAGGAATGCCTTGGAGCCAGAAAAGCTTGGTTCAAATCCTGAATCTATCACATCTCACGTGTTATCTGGGGCAAAACGTTCTGAATATCAGGTTTGTTCTTTATTATTAGTATTTTGCTTATAAAATAAGGAAAAGAAGGCTATCCTAAAAGGATATTAGGAGCACCTATTAAGTACCCAAAGAAAAGTAATCAATAAAGTTTAGACTCCTCTCATTTATAAAAGGGGGGAAAATTATAGTTTTGCATCTTTGTCCATAAAGAACAATACTCTATCAATTATCTGTTGACACAATTATGCTGAATAGCAACCCCCAAAGCTTCATTGGTATACATATAACATTTGTGCTAAAAAAATCTATGGGTCAACTGAATGATTCTATTGATCTAGACTGATCTAATTTTGTTCGCCCACCCCCTTAAGTCTGAGGTCAGCTGGCGAGGTAGCTGGGAGCGGGCTGGTCTAGGATGAACGCTGCTTATCCAGCTGGTCTCTCCTCCATACGATCTTCATCATTCAGCAGGCTCCCCTGAGCTTGTTTTCTTAGCTTCTTAGGAGTCCCAGAGAGACAACAGAGGCATGTAAAGTATTTCGAGAGGCCCAGGCTCAGGAATGTCAAACCATTAGTTTTGCAACATACTATTGGTCAGAGCAAGCTACAGCTGCCCATAGTCAAGGAGGCAGGTGGACTCAATTCCATATCTTGTGGGAGATCATTCACAGTCACATTGCAAAGTGAATGCGTATAAGGAGGCCACTAAGGGGGGTCAAAATGCAATCACCCCACCACAGATAATTCATTTTCCCCTCTTTGTGCATGCCCTCTTCCTGCAAGGCAAGGTCTCTGCTACCCTGCCTTCATCCTGCTCATCTGATGCTATTTGCCTTTACGCCAGAACACATGTCTTCTGCCCTGGATAGCTCAGGCTCTGGTCTTTGCCTCTGTGGCGTCCCTATCTCAGCTCCCGGGACCAGTATAGCCTTCCTTCCTCTTACCCACTCAGGCACTAATTATCCTTCTAGTCTTGGCACAAGTCATACCTCCTCCCTGTAGCCATTCCAGACTTTTCTTGAGTTCTCTCTTCCTGAATATTTACTAACACTGGTTAAGCAAATGCAGATTTGGTTGGTTAAGCAAATTAAGATTTAAATAAAAGTTAGAAGATACTGAGAATTTTTAAAAAATCTACTGGCCAAGCCTAGGAGAAGATTGCAGAGAAGGAAGATCACAGAGGGAAGTAGTATGGAATACTTAGGCAAAGTCCCAGCAGGCAGACCAACCTGGGTTTGAATCCCCCCTCACCCACTCCCAAGCTGAGTGACTTTGGACAAGTTACTCAAACTCTCTGAACCTAAAATTTATCATCAGTTAAATAAAACACTATCTCTTAGAGTTTTCTCAAGGATAAATAATGATAATATGCATAAACTACTTGATACGTGCCTGGCTCATACTATTCAGTAAATGTTAGCTACAGCTAGAGGTGCCCCTATGAATTGAATTCCCTGATAATAGTAATATATCCTTTCTTCTGTCCTCTCCCCAATGCCCTTGGCTGAAGAGGGTAAGTCAAACTCAGTAAGTCATTCATTGGCCTCCTTATTTTGACTATCCTGGTGAATTATACTAAAAGAACCCTTTGCTTATAAGATTCAAGTGTTATTCAAAATGTCAAGATGTATGAGTTGAAAATGGAGAAATCAAATGTGTTTTTGTAATGGGTATTATATATCTTTAGTCATCTTGGCTTACTTAATCACATTTAATTAGACTGTATCCACCAATTTAACCTTAGCTATTTGGCAATTTTAGCCATGATGATCGATTGCTTCTTGAAACTTGAGTAGTCCACTTTGCTCCTAATCTGAGCAGCATTTTCCTGAAACAACCAGTTTCTCTCCAAAATATTGCCACCTCCAGAAGATTAGATGGACATCAGTGTTCTGAACCAAAAATGTCTGTTAAAACTTTACACTACACATTGAGATTAGCTTAAATAGAGGAAATTACAAAGAGATACACAAAATTTCTCATCCACTAAAACTGAACAAACTGTATTGGACTGGAAGCCACAAAGGGTAAAGAGCCATGATCATATTAACAGACACATGCACCATAATGACAGTGTCCGGCACACAGTGGACCATCGATAAATATATGTAGAATGAATGAATAAATGAACTGGATAACAAGGAATTTCAAAATTTCTAATGAGATAATATTCCAGGTCTTAAGCTACTCTGAATTCTTTAAGGATCAAGGCAGGATATTAATTAATTTACTAATATCCCCAGTTTACCAGTCTAGTGGCTCTTTTAAGAAAAGGAAATCAGATTAGATCACAAATAATTACCTTTACAACCTTTCTCCAGGGAGTCCCCTCCCTCCCAATCTATATTACAAATTGCCTCCAAATAAATCTTCTTGAAATTTAATCTTGCATTAATTTATTCCTACCATCACCTATCATATCTTTCTCTCTCTTACCTCTTTTAATAAGTATTTCCCTGATGATAGTAGGTAACTTTTGATTTCTATGTCCAACATAAAAATGTTTTCAAAATGTGCTGTTTGACCAGAAAGACAAATAGTCCTTTCAAACTATATATTGTTCACTCTTTTTATTATAAGGTATTTAAACAATCAGAAGGCAAATGGGGATCCCAGGAGCAAATAGCACCATGCAGCCTTTTGAGATCTTTCTATGGCATGTGCCAGGGTTACAGACATGTGCAGTATTTTAAAAATAGAACATTTAGACTAAGATGTCTCTCGTGGAAAGAGAAATTTATCCAGGACAGCTAGAACATAATGTTTATTACAATGACAACACACCCAACGTTTATATATTGCTTATTTGCATGTCAGCCTATGCTAAAAATTTTACATTTATTGGTTTAATTCTTTCCTCTCTATGGAGTAGTTGCTATTGTAATCTCAATTTCATGCATGAGGAAACTGAAACTCAGAAATGTTGGGTAACTTGCCCAAGATCACCCACATAGCAAGAAGAAGAGTGATATTCAAAAAGAAACTCTCTAACTCTACTGCCTGCTCTTTTAATCCCTGATTGTAGATCTTCTCTAATGGCAAAGAGACGGAAAGAGAAATGTTTTTTTCTATTTGCTTAACATAAGTGTTTCAATATTTCTTCTTTGATCCATTCTATAAACATTGCCAAGCCTCCACACTGGACACTGCTAACTACTCTGAGTGATAGATAAATGAGCATTGGCAAGGGAGAAGGGGAGTGAATGTGATACTTTTTTAAGCATTGACCATGTCCCAAGTATTATAGTAGGTGCTTTCAACGATCATTTCTATGAATCAACACACCAGCACTGCCCCTAACACAGTGCCTGCCACAGAGTAAATATGTTGACTCAGTTAAATTAATGGTTCAAAGTAGGGAGCATCAGCTGATAGATTTTGGGGGTACCCAAAGAGTTTGCTCTTTGTTACTTTCCACCATATTTGTAATGACTCAACCTTCTGATCAGGAGAGCCATGAAAGTGGATTCGTGAACATCAATTGTTAGATAGAAAGATTGTAATGTAAAAATTTGAGTTTGTGTTTCAGACTATGTATATAGTTTAAGTTTACTTCTACAAGTTACAAGAAATAGTGTCAAAAAATATGCCAACTAAAATGTTAAGTAGGAGTGGGATCTGAGACACAGTGCAGAGTCACCTTTTCTAGCTTATTCGTCAGTCAGGGGTTCTAGAGTACAAGAGGATGGCTGGAGGGGTCCCACACACACTGAGAGATGGAAAGGAGAGAAAGAATCCTAACACAGAGCCCACACTCTGACCATCACTGCCAGTGGAGATCTGACCATCTCCCCGGATTAACTGCATAATGCCCCTGCACCTCTCTACCAGCACAGAGGCCCTAACCCCTTTCCAGATCTCCACATGAAGCCACCTTTACTTTGCTAACAGTCATGCATCCCTCTTAACCCTGACGTTTTCAAGGGTCATGAAAGGAGAAAGAGAACCAGAAGCAGCTGTCTCTATTTTTAGATTGCTTCATCTCCAGCTAGCCCTGGGGTACTAACAAATAACTACAAAGGAGAGAACTCAGAAAATATTAAGAGCTTTGAAAATCAAATGCAAGACAGAAGCTGTCACTTCCATTTCACATTAAAAAAAAGGAAAAGGAAAGAAGTGGAGGCTGGTAGAAGGAGGTAAATAACTTGCCTGAGGTCATCCCCATCATGAGCTGCAGAGCTGGAGTTTGAGCACAGATCTCACTGCCTCCTACGTGCATACACCTATTCAACATGATCTTATGGAGACATGGTGACAAAAATCATGAAGAAAGATGGATTATGGACATTCTGCTTCAGCAAGGACTTGGGCACTTAAACAGCAGGGAACAAAAACAACAGTTTGGGGTACGGAGCTTGTGGCTGGGCACTGAACAGATTGTTTACAGCACCCTGTTAAAGGGAACTACTATCTATTTGTAGAGTACTGAAGGTGGAGAGGGGATAAAACTATTTTACACACTATGCCACGGTGGTGTAAAACTGAATATTTCAGAATTGGAGGTTTAAATTATCTGTAAAATTACTTAAACCAAAACTGAGATTATATGTCTAGCAGAAGAAAATGTTACTGGACAGAAATTTTCCTTTCTTAATGGTCATTACCCCCTGGAGTCAAAGAATTTATATAAAGAGGACAAAAAAACGAAACATTATTTGCTAAGTTATGAGTTCTAAGAAATATCTTGTTCTCTTAAGAGCCACTAAAAGATATAAAAGAAAGCAATAATGCATCAACTAAAACCTTATTCAGAGGAGTAAACTTTGATAAAATTCTGTGTAGATTCAAAAAAAAAAAAAAACCCTTTCTAAAGGAAAAGAATGGGAAACTGTCACAGGATACAGAAGACTTGGGAACACAACTAAAGACTCACAAAGCATAATAATTAAACACAGTGAAGTTCCTTAAATTGGAGCCTAGAACAGAAAGAGGACATTAATGGAGAAACTGGTGAAATCCCAATAAACTCTAGAACTTCATTATTGGTAATGTACTAATGTCAGTTTCTTAGTTTTGACAAATGTATCAAATGTACAATGGGGTGATGGCATTAATGTACACAGCTACGATTTAATAAAATAAAGAAAGAAAGAAAGAAAAAAACAAATGTACAATGGGGAAAACTAGGTGAGGCATATACAGGAACTCTCTGCACTGTCTTTGCAACTTTTCTATAAATGTAAACTGATTAAAAAAATAAAATGTTAACTTAAAATACCCTTTATACCCCCACTATAATATTTTTGCAATGTTCATCCAATTCAGTGTTCTTTTCCCCTCCCCATGGTTAACCTGCACCCTATGACAAGCGGTGGGGTTACAGGAGAAGAGGAGAAGGCAGATGTCATCCTGGCTCCCGAGCAAGGGACTTTGTCCATGAAGGGCTCTCCTGGAAAATTTGTGTTTGGGTTGTTGGCACTTGTTATCCTGGGATATATAACACATGGGAAATATTCAATTAGCGTTCCTTGCTATCTTGGCATTTAAGGGTGTTGCTTAGTCTGTAAGTATTGTACCTGGTTTCACAAATCTAAAATCAAAAAATACGTAAATGTGCACATCCCGTAAGGAGAAAGAAGGCCAAACCTTCCAAGAAAAATGACACTAGGGAAAGGCCCTAACCGTGGACGTGGAGATCTATGGCAGAAGTTAGAAAACTAACATGGCACTTAACTTAAAGATCCAAGAGAAGAAAAAAAAAAATTACTGGCCAAATTCGCACTCTCTTTAAGAGAGAGGAGAAAAAACACAAATGCCCTGACAACATTGAATGTTGTCTTCCAAGAATTCTATTGCTTAAATCCCTACTGTGTGCTAACCAAATCTGTATATATACATGATTCTTTTCACTTAAAGAATGATTAGCACTTTTTTGAAAAAAGTACCTATAATAAACTGCCCAACAAAGACACCATACTTGCTGAAGTGTATGTAAGTCCTCCAGATGTGAAATGAAACATGAAAACTGGGGTGCCGGCTGAATCCCGCATAAACTGAGGGGAGTGTGTGATCTCAAGCACGTGATAGGCATCCAGATAGACTTTTTACTATAAAAGCAGTGTGATACAGAATAATCTGGGACGTCTTCTACACCTCTGGGATAGAAAGGGAGCTTATTCTTCATCATTACACGCGCGCACACACACACACACACACATATACACACATGTATATGTATCTTACTACAAATTAATGAAGAAAATAATTTTAAAGACTTTCCCCTATAAGCCAGAGAGCTAAGTCAATTGATTTAATATCATCTACCGTCCCCTCCCTCTTTCCCCTTTCTTCCCCCCTCCTCTTTCTCCCCTGTTAGACTATATTTGTGTTTTATCATTCATAAGAGAGTATGTTGTGTTTTTTTTTTTTTATAGAGACAGAGTCTCACTGTACCGCCCTCGGGTAGAGTGCCGTGGTGTCACACGGCTCACAGCAACCTCTAACTCTTGGGCTTACGTGATTCTCTTGCCTCAGCCTCCCGAGCAGCTGGGACTACAGGCGCCCGCCACAACGCCCGGCTATTTTTTTGTTGCAGTTTGGCCGGGGCTGGGTTTGAACCCGCCACCCTCGGCATATGGGGCCGTCGCCTTACTCACTGAGCCACAGGCGCCGCCCAAGAGAGTATGTTTTTATATTGGTTTCATAATACTATTGAGTACATTGGATGCTTTTTTCCCCATTCTGGAGATGCTTTACTAAGAAGGATATATTTCAACCCAACTAATGTGCATAATGCAAGGGTACATTTCTAAACAACTAAGAGTAAACTGTAAATGTCTTACCACAAAAAATAAGTGAGGAGATGGTCACATTAATCAGTTTGATTTAAGCATTCCATGTTGTATATCAAATCATCACCTTGTACCTCATTACACGCACACACACACATATACAGCTATGATTTAGTTAAACAATTAAAAATATATATTGACTTAGTCTGAAATATTAAGTAAAGAAAATAGTTTTATTTATAAGAAAAAAGGAAGGAAAACAAGAACTAGAAACAGAGAGAAACAGGGAGAGGGAGAGAGAAGGGGGGAGAGAAGAACAGATCTGTTAAAAACAGGTACTACCGGAGTCTTAATAGAATACACTCCAGCATTTCTTCTCCAGCTCCAAAATGCTTACAACATTGTTTCTTTTCTAGAAATACTGAGTTTGGAAAACATAGAGTTCTATGATGCTTCTAAGAGAAAAGAAAAGTAATGTATACAATTGTCTTCTTGCCTTTTTTTAGACAGTGACCGTTCTACTGATACATTACTGGAAGTGTTATTATAAAGGACGACTTTAGCAGACAACATTTCATTCCCTCCTTTTTCTTGGGTTTGTTAATATTTTTCATCATAAGATGTTCTTAAGATCAGAAGCATTTCAACAGTAGCTGTGATAGTCTACCAAATGATTCTGGCCAGGAACAAGATAGGGGCCCAGTCTTTGCCTTAAAGCCCCCACTCCACACCCACCTTTGTTATTGAATTTATTTTGAGGGGATTTTTCTTAAGTATAAATATAGTACATGTGAAACCTTCTAAATGTAGAATATAAATGTCTCAGCACAATAACTAAGAAAATGCCAGGAAGGCTATGTTAACCACTGTGATGAAAATATGTCAAATTGTATATAAAACCAGTGTATGGTGCCCCATGATTACATAAATGTACACAGCTATGATTTAATAAAAAAATAAATATAATATGTACTTAACACAATGAGTCAGATAAATGTTAATGACAGTCCCTTCCCTCCAAGCATCTGTACCTACATCCTCCAGGTATTCAATGTAATGTTAATAGGCCAGCGGAGATCATGCCACCTGCTCATCTGTGCTCACTCAAGAATATAAACATAAAATTCTCATAAATAGCTTTTGACACAATATTTACAAAGATGAGATTATATCCATCATTCTACTCTGAAACTTCTTTTTTTCATTTGCCAATTATATTGGAAACATCCCTCCAGGCCAATACATACAGATATCATTTTTTTTGTTGTTGTTGTTCACAGCTTTGCAATCTATCATGATACAATGTGTCATAATTTAATCAACCATCTTTTCCATTGGTGGGCTTTGTTTCCAGTTTTGTTCTCTACAGCAATGTTATAATAAATGGTAATATCTACCTACACACATTTATATACTAGAAGTCTATATTTTTATATGAATAGATGTGCATAGATGCTTTATTTCTAGGAGAGATACCTAGGAAGCAACCCACTTTGCAATCCCAGTATAGAGGCAATTACCACTAGGAACATCCATCTTTTCCTCTTTTAATATTTGGGACATCTTGAGAGTCATATAGTAACATAAAAAGACAATGATCGTATCTGAAGTGAATTTATTGGTACAAAACACTCTCCACCCTCCAAACCATGAGGGGATATGGGGTGTCACAGGACCAAAGTCCCCAGCTAAACTTGATGGAGAAGATCACAGGACCAAAGTTCCCAGCTAAACTTGATGGAAAGAGTTTTTCACAGGATTTAAAAACCAAAGTGTGATGATAACTTCACTAGGCCCTTCCCACTGTGACCCATGCTCATCACCATGACAACTTCTTAGTAAAAGAGGGTAGGGAAAAAGGTTTCTAATAGTCTCTCAACCTGGGTGCTTATCTCCTTCTTTGAAATACTAAGATTTACCCATTGCTTCTCATCTCAAAGAAACATCCTAAGTAGTTAATAAAAGAAACTGAGGCTGGACCTTTCTTTTTTGTGGAGTAGATCACCCCCTTAAACTAAAGCCAACTGACAGATTCTTGTTAATTCTTGTATGATTATCATGATATACGTTAACAGAAGCTTTGGCACAGAGATGGCTATAAAAACATGTCAGCTTCCTGAGGGCTTTCCAAGTGCCTAGTACAGGGGACTTTTTATGATGACAGCACTAGTTGAAATCCCATCTCAGCCACTTGCTACTCAATGTCACAAAAATCACTTTGGGTTAGAACTCAGGTGACCTAAGTAACATGGAATAACTCATATAAACTCTCTGAGCTCTTATTTCCTTGTCTGCTATCTTGACCTCTTGGTGGTCAAGGAAATAACATGCTCAGGAGAACTGAAGTCAGAGTAAGGGTAGAGGTTGGGAACACAGCTTCTGAGTCAAATCAACCTCAGACTGTGGCCTTCCTGGTTACTACCTGGATAATCTTGATCAGGTTTCTTACCTTCTGAACTTCAGCTTCCAAAAATGTGATAACATACAGTAGCATCCCCATCTCCCCCTGTGGTTCTGCTTTCTGCATTTTCAGTTACCTATGGTCAACCAAGTTCCAAAAATATTAAATAAAAAATTCCAGCAGTAAACAATTCAGGAGTTTTAAGTTGCATGCCATTCTGAATAGTGGGATGGAATCTCTTACCATTCTTTTCCATCCTACCCAGGACATGAATCATCCCTTTGTCAAAGGCTCCATGCTGTATCCGTGACCCACCTGTTAGTCACTGAGAAGCCAGCTCCGTCATCAGATAGACCGTTGTGTATTTCAGTGTTTACCTTCAAGTACCTCTTGTTTTGCTTAATGGTAGCCCCAAAGCACAAGAGTAGTGATGCTGGAGTATCGTTAGGGACAGTTCTATTTTATTATTAGTTATTTGTGTTAATCTCTTCTTGTGCCTAATTTATAAATTAAACTCTATCATTGATATGTATGTATAGGAAACAAAATACTATATACAGGATTTTGTACTATTTGGGGGTTAGGCACCCCCTGAGGTTCTTGAAATATATCTCCCTCAATAAAGGGGGGACTACTGTGACTACCTACGTTTGTGACCGATTTAAGAATGAGATGGGATCATGCCTCCAAATGTGCCGGCACAGTGCGACCTCGATAAGTGAGAGCTATTATTTCTAAAGTACTACTTGAATGTGATAATTTCTTCAGTAAGCTTGAGTTTTTCTCACTAAAAGGTCACTTAAGCTTCTCTCAAATTCAGTAGCTGCATTTTGTCCTCTCCTGAGCCCTCTGTTCTTGCTAAGGTCCATTTGCCCTGTCTCTGAGAGATAAATAGGGGGCTCTGTGCTAGAATCAAGGCTGCGGAAAAGGGTTGAGAACATGAGATTTGGCTTGTGGTTTGATTGGAAGCCAAGTACTGCGGCGCCCAGGGCCACAGTGTGAACAACACATTAACTCTGATTGCTCTGCATCCCAGAATGAAACCAGAGATCAAAGAGCAGCAGACAGGGCTGGACACAGGCAGAGAAATTTCCTTCAATCCACTTTGAGACCAAGTGTGTGAGTTTAGGGAGGTTGAGGGAATAGTAAAATGCAGAGGATACTAAAAAAATACATACACATTTTAAGAAAGGGAAAAACTGTATCAGCTGATTACCTGAGGTCCTCCTGTTAGTATGTGGTGATCTGGGATTCAGACCTTGAGTCGGTAGGTCTCTAGGACTGGGCTGCCCACCACACAGACAGTATCTTGTAGCATATCAATTCTAGAGTTTTGTGTCCAGCTCCTCTGTTGCTAGAATTTTCTGCCAATCATGCAGCCAGATTTACTGTCTTAAAACTTCAAGTAAGACTTGGGTAAGAGGAGGCAGTTATGAGCTCTGGACTCCTATCTGGTGTGGCTATAGACAGGTACATGGAACAAACGATCTGTAAAGGCAGGGGGCCTGGGCTGCTCCTTATCATGATGGGGTAGAGTGCACTGGAAGGGGCAGCCAGCAGGTTTGGCAGGTTTGGGGATTTGCCTGCTATGCTCCATAGAAAACAGTAATCATCACTCCCCATATTAAGATTGAGGAGTCAAATTTCCTCCAAGAAAGGGCTTGTTCTATACCTGCATAGACATGTGGATATTGAGCACTTGAAATGTGAGTTTAAATGACCACATGTGGCCAGTAACATATGGGACAGTGAAGGTATAGGCCATCCTTCTGCTGACAAGCACAGTTTTGCCAAAACTGTGAGTGAGGGAGCCAGATCCCTGCTCCTACAGCTGCATTCATGAAAATTAGCACATGCTCTAGGATAAGGCTCTGATTTTGCACACCCTGGGCTTGAGATCTGGGTCTCCTACTCATTACCTGTGTGACCTCTTTGTGCCTCTGTTTCCTCGTCTGTAAAATGGAGATTAAAAACTATAATCACTTCCTTGGGTTGTTGTGAGGATATTATGAGTTAGGAGTTGAAAAGTACTGTACGTAGTGATCAGAATATAGTGGAAACGGAATAGATGTTAATCGAGCAGTATTCATTCAGTCAACACTTGAGTCCGTACTACTGGTAAGACCCTGTGTTCAGTTAAATGATAAGGAACAGAAAAGAACAAAACATATTTCATTCCCTTCAGCAGCCTTTTCATCACTGCTCCACGTGTAGGATTTTTATTTATTCCACTTCCTCTGGTCCCACTGAGTCTAATCAATATCTGGTAGTGGGGAAGGGGAAACACCTGGCAGATAGTAGGCACTTACTAAACCGTTGCAGTTTTTCTCTGGTTGAACAGATTATATGAATTGCAAAGCTAGAATGAACTAAATTTTTGCTGCGTTCCTTGACCCTTGATCAGGATGAGCAGATGGTACCATGAAAGGGTTTGCTGTTCTGATTTTCTTCCTCTGGCCATATTTCAGAGGCTGCATAAGATTAGAAGACATGAAGGCCCTGGAGGTAGTGGCTACTCCCCCAAATCCACAAGTCCATCAGGGCTCTCACAATCATTGACTGTGTTATCTAACAAAATAGCACATAATAGGTGTTTATGTTTTTCCCTAAAATCCATTGATCTTTCTTGGGAGGACCAAACACACCTTCATTTTCCCTAAGAAACCTCTCCTTCCTCATCCCAGTTCACGTTCTTCAGGTGGGTGACTGTGACTCTGAGATTAGCATATGATTTGGTTCTCACTAATCAGAGCCTCACATGCCCTTGATCAAAGTGAATGAGCAAACATGTCATTTGGCCCAAATACATCCAGAAAGGCTCAGATAAAAACTTCTGGGGGAGTCTTGGGGGGAAATAATATTGCCTTCTAAAGGAGTATAAACTGAAAACATTGTCTGGAGTTGCCCGGGGATGTTACATGAAGGTCTGACCTGGAATCAGATCAACACGAAGCAAAGCAGGACTGCCAGGAAAAGGAGACCTTGAGGACTCGGCTGCACCCTGAGCCCAAAGCACTGTTGCTGTATTTCAGTTAGATGAGCCAAAACATTGCCTTCCTTGCTCTGGCCAGTGGGAGCTGGGGATCTGTTTCTTGTAACTAAAGCAGGACATTCCCTCTTTAATTTCCTTGGGGCTACAAGGGCAGCACGCAGTGACCCTCAGAGAGGAGTAGAGAGGCCAGCTGTCCTGTGCTCTCCTTCCCACCCTAGCAGCGTCTGGAGCCCTAATCACAAAAGACCAAATGGCAAAGCTGCTCACATGCTCATGGCAGCAATTTTAAGGATGTCCTATGTGGGACTGACCCTAAGAAGGGATTCTAAAATGAGCCTTGCTTATGTAATTTAAATGCTTAAAATAACTACAGATTGAGTCTGAGAATCCCACTGGAGCTCATGACTGCCTAACCTGGGATGGAGAGGTCAGAGATTCTCAGTGAACGAAAAATAGGTTAAGAACAAAATTATCTCTTACCCTCAGCAGTGGATAAGAGCAGGTCACGACTCCAAACATCACATTAGGACTGCATTTATTTAACGTCTCAAAAATACCTTCAGCAGCACAGGAGGAGAGCTGACCCATTTTTAAGTATGGAATCAATAGACTAATAAAGGTAATTTTTAAAAATAGATTTACTTCCTTAAAATATATTTCCCATTGAACAGTAACCAGAAGGAAATTTTTATTCAGGCCCTGAGTCATTTTTCTATGGATTGAAACTGTAAGACTGAAGCCTACGTTATTCCCAAGGATGCTATGCTGTGCTCAGGAGGTCCCATTCCTGAGTGAATTCTCCAGTCCAGGTTTCCCAGCTCTCCTGGGTAAGCCACTCCTCCTCCCACAGGTGGGGAAAGGAGGCAAGGCCAGAGAGGCTCCCAGACCATCACTTTGCTCAGAGATGCATCCAGTGCTCGCATCCTGTTTCCATCAAACTGAAACTGGAAACTGAGAGTAAGAACAGAGTCAGGAGAATGACAACTTACAACAGGGAGGGAAAGTGCCCTGGGATGACAAACTGCTTAGATTGTGCTGGAGCTGAACAGAGGAGAGAGAGAGGGAGGAGAGAGGGAGAGAACTGATCTTCAGAAAAGGCAAACCCTTCAGGACTGTGAGAGTTATGATAGTGTAGATGCTGCCATATTCTTGGGCTTGCATATTTCCTCATTCTAACTCTCTCAGAAGAACTCTGTCCTTAAGATTCCATTTTGGTCCCCCACTTCCTACCCCTAGGATTTTTTTCCCTTACCACATGTAGAGGAAAATGTCTTTTTTTTTTCCCTAGGTGGTGTCTAGCACTTCTGGTACCAGTAATAATTTGGGGTCTATGCCTGATGCCTTCCGTCCAGTGACATGGGGATAAAAATGTCCTAAGGAGCATTTCTTACAGGAGGGACATAGTAAATATGGGCTAATGTCCCTTAGAGCATCAGACAGAATGCACACCCCGGAAACCTACCACAAACCTATTCCATCAAAATATCAGGGAAGGGAGCCCAGAAATTTTCATGTTTAAAATTGTTCTCAAGCATCCCTTACACACATTACAATTTGAATAGCATAGTCCAATGGTTTGTTACAGGTAATGCTTTGAGTTGCCAAGGGAAAATGGCAAATTTAAGAGTCCTATCGCCATATATCCTCTTACCTCCAAGGGAAAGCCCTACTTGAAGGTGTGCTATTTAAACTTGATTGAGGGGGGAATGAAAAAGAAAGGACAGAAAGAGAGAATCCTGCTTTTTCCCTCCCATTTTATTGTCCAAGCAATAGGTACTGTTTTCTCCTAGTTCATGAACAGAGATTCACCTTAAAAATCTAAGAAGCTCCAAGCACTTTCCTAAATTCAACTCAGTCATTTTCATGAAAACTGTGGTTAAGGTTGTTTTATGGCTTAGGAGTTAGGGCCGTCCTTCATGCCACCATAGACTGTAATGTGTTGTGAAAATTATTTTCTCATGGACCAAAATCTGCATTTTTGGTGCTGAGAAAGTAAAGCCATGCCTTTTAAACTCTGAAATTAAATAATGCCCGCAAGAGGGACAACGTGAAAATGAAAAACTTGTTTCAACATTTCTTAATTGGAATTTGGAAAAGATGAAAAATGAAGAATAGAAGTTACCAATGGGACATGGAGTCAGATATGATTAACAGGCACGTTGAACCAAAGAGTCTTCTGGGGAGCAGACAAGTTTAAGTGAGAGTTACCTGTGATGGTTTCTAAGTGGTGTCTCATGAACTCAAAGATTAATAATGACGACAAAACCCATGAGATCAAGTAACTTTATGCAAAAGCCTTCCCTCAAAGTGAGAAGATTGAAAAACAAGACAAAAGAGAGTCTTGGCTATGCTCTCAATGGTAATAGCTGTATCTATGAGGCTTATTGAGAAAACTAGGTGATAATTACAATGATCTCTAACATTTACCTTCCCTGATGTTACTATTTAATCTTCGGAATGATTCTATGAAGTTAGGTACTACAGCAAAGGAAATTCAGGTTTTGAAATACTAATTTGTCCAAGATATGTGTATTCAATAGATAGTATGGTCAGGATCTGAATCCAGGTTTCTGTGGTAAAGAATCTAACTCTTAAGTCTTTTAATGATGGCCAGAATTTAAACTAAAAAAGAAGTAACCTTAGAATTTCATGTGTCCTATAGTACACTGAGGCATCTAAGAGCACAGGTCCAAATCAAGACTATACGTTGAACCAGGCATTGTGGTGAGTGCTGTCATCTCAGATACTCAGGAGGCTGAGGTGGGAGGATCCCTTGAGCCTAGGAGTTTGAGGCCAGGCTGGACAACATAATGAGAACCTATCTCCTAAAAAAATCAAGACCATAAGAAATATGAGAGAAAACATATAAAACACTATATTGGGGTTCTCCAGAGGAATATAACCAGTAGAAGATTATATCTATAACTACCTACATCTATATTTTAATCTAGAGAGAAAGAACAGATACACCCTGAATAATATTTGGCCAAATGTCTGGGTAACTTGTGGCCCAGTCAAGTTAACATATTAAAATTTACCACCACAAGCACTTGGGGTCTGCATTGATTAAGCCAACACTCCATAAATGTACATTGTGTATAACATCATCTTTTTAATTATTATCCATAATATTTAACATTATTACATTACTATTATTCTTCAAATAAAGGTAAATCTTAAAGGTTACTTAATAATATAAGAGTTTGCTAAAGCTAACAATAAAGACTCAAATTAAAGATAGCACAAAGCCAATTCTGAGTAGATTCACCAGCTATAAGTAATCTCTACATGATTCAGTATTAGCCAGAGTGACAGAGCTGGGATTTGAACCCAGACCTATCTGATGCCAGGATCTGAGCATAGCCTTTCATGTGCCATTCTGCTCTTTGCTCTGAGCCTCTGCTCTCTGGGTTCTCCCTACCTAGGAAGCCCCCTCTCTTCTAATTCTCCTTTAGAAAACTGTTACCTTAAAATGTTTCTGGCACCATTGTAGAATAAAATGGTTCTCACACTATCTCAGAGACATTTCAACATAGACCGTGACTCTTCCTAGCTCACCACCTTTGGATCAGTTTATATCTTTCAGACATATTGGGCTATAGCCCATGGTCAATCCGTCTTCTTTATTTCTTCATGCTGCTTCACATTCCAACTTTAGGTACTTACCCTAGGTGATCCTATAACGCCTAAGGTATAGCACTATCCTTGGACAATCCAGAAGATTTTATCCTTTTTCCTTTTATTGCCTCTATTCCCTACTAGACTGTAAGCTCCTTGGAAACAGAAAACTTGGCCCATTCATTGCACTTCATATTCTCAGGGTCTAGCAGAGAGGCTGGTACATAACAAGGGCTAAATGTGTGCATATTAAATCAATGTAAAAATAATTGAACTCTAAAGTCAACTGTCACTTAAGGGGTTTCCATATACCTGCCATAAATGACAAGGCTTAACAGAGCCCCTGTTCACAAAATCTAACTTAATGGACAAGTGATGCTACTTCCTATTGTTAAAAACACATTCACATTTCAATTAGTAGGCTCAAAATGCCTTTGAGGTCCTGGAATGCACTTTCAGGGTGCACACACCAGAACTCTTGGCTCACTATAGAGTTTCACATATAATTCTCATCACTTAGCATCCTCAGGCTTAAAAATTGGCACATGCTGAAAGGAATCTCTGGGGTAAGAGAAAATCCTGATTCCCTGATATGTTCCAACAGGGACAAAAGGATTGCAGTTTCATTTCCTGCCAATTTTTAAATTATGAATATTTTGGTATGATTATAAGTAAGCAAGACAAGCCTACCAGGGAATCAAATAATCCCAGAACATGAAAACATAGATTATTGTTTTCCTTCCCTCTTCCTCTCAAGTTGATTTGTTTTGCCTTTGCAAAAGAAAATAAGGTCAGGTGGCAGGAAAATTACAATGAGAAATTTGAATCTACAAAATCATAGCAAGAGGAAAGTTATTCTCTTTTCCTCAATCAAATCATCCAAATGCATAAATCTCCTGTGTTTTTTTTCTTTTTTGAAGTATGAATATATTGTTTGACTAATTTAAGTCCTCCTTTATGTTTAAAAAAAAAAAAAAAACCACCCTGTTTGACCCTCCAAATACTTCTCCAGGTTGGCTAATCTCTTTAGAAACTACATCTTTGAAATATTCCTGTAAGCTATAGATAGTTAAAAAGAATTCCTAATTCAGAACAATAATAGAGGTGAGCCCAGACTTCCTTTCAAGTTTCTGAAGTGAAATAAAAAAGTTTAGATTTTATGGCATATTTCTGTAGGAATCTGAAGCACGGTTTTTGTTATGTTAATGAATACACATTACTACTTGAAAACTCACTATATTTTCCTTTCATAATAAAGCACTTTCAGAAACCAGACAGTTTAGGTTAGGGCAAGACCACCTCTCCCATCACCATTTTATAAGCAAATCTTCCAACATCTAGCATATGTTAGTTAGTTGAATTAATGAGAGCAATAACAAAGAAACCAAGATTAGCAATGAACACGCTCAATGGAAAACTTCATCTTACTCCAAAATTGTCTCTCTTTTTTGTCATTTGAATGTCATTGCTAAATATGAGAATGCTTTCTTGTATACTTCCCTTTATGTTTGAGTCTCGTTCACAGACTTTCTGACTCACCCCTATTCATGATCAAACACAAATTTCACAAAAGGTTTAATTGCATCTAGGCTTTAATAAATATTCTACTTGGGATCTGCAAATAAGACTATAGGAAGGTGGAGGAATCTTTTTGTTATGCAAATACAAGCTAGGGGAAGCTCTTTCTGAAAGCTATTTAGCTGAGCCCTCACAAAGCAATGTTTGAATGGCCTTTTCTTTCTTTTTATTTCTAGGAACGTCAACCTCATTATAAACCTGGTTATAACATCTTATTTTGTGGTCATTTAGCACATAAATTCTTCCTGAGATGAATTTTGATAAAATATATAATGATAACTTCATGTATTTTTATAAGCTATCTATCTTTTCCAAGACCACATATTGGGTAAAGCCAGTATTTGACCCCAAGTCTGTCTGATTCTCAACACACAACTTGTACCCTTTATGCAATATTGGGTGTTTCAGATTCTTCACTTGAGTGTCCTCTTTCCTTCTAGAAACAAATAAGTAAATATAAGAGGTACCTGGACATGGCTTACTTACTCAGTGAGCATTTTCTATAAAAATTAAAAATCAGTATAAAAATGATGCATAAAGGCAAGGGGAAACTTGCCCTTTCCCACAAAAGTTCACTAAAAGATTGACTCATGAATAAGGCAGATTAATAAGAGAAAGGATTTATTTACTATTGTGTACAGGGAGAAATCACAGAGTGATGACCCAGTTTTCCAAAGGAGTTAAGATATCTTACTACAAGAGGGACTTTACCTAACAATTGCAATCAGTGTAACCTGGCTTACTGTACCCTCAGTGAATCCCCAACAATAAAAAATAAATAAATAAATAAATAAAAGTTAAAAAAAAAAAAGATATCTTTCTACAGGCCTTTTGGAGAGGGGACTGAGGAGCAAAGGGTGATAAACAGTTGCAAGGGAGGACAAATGGATGGGAGAGAAATAGATTGACTAGTAGATTAACCTGGGAGACTGGTGCTTTTGACCCAAATGATTTGGGCTAGGTCCACCTACATTCCCGACCCACATTCCTAAAATATTTTGGGATAACAGGAAGGGAGAAGGGGAGTCAATTGTCCTTTTTAATTCTCTGATCAGGCCAGTCCAGTTTGTGCAGATAGAGGGAAGGCCTCCTCCAGTGTTCCTTGACATTAAATGGCCTTCAATTCAAAATATACTTTATACCAGAGACTCATGTTTTAGGATAAAATTCCCTTAGCTCCTTCACATGGCAATAACAAGGGTAAATATGGGGTTAGAAGGTCAGAAATTTGATCTTGGGACTATTGTGGAATACAAAGATGATAATGGGGATGTCAGAGGTTTGCCTTTATCACCTACATGCCAGTCAACACAGGCAAATTTGGGCAGCAGGGAACAGATGCTTACTAAGCTATAATTTCTTTTACATTTTTTAACTAGTTACTGCTATGGGAGTACTTTTAAAGTTACTTATTTTGTATCATGAATTTATGTACAATTTGAACATTCATCACTTTTGATCACTCAGCTAGTAAAATGTCAACAAGGAACTGATGACTTAGTTGCCCACAATAACACCAAATACATAATTGAGCTACAGGATGAAGTTACTTCTCGATGAAGTCATTTCCACTGCCCATGAAGTCACCAAAGGTTATTCATAAGTATGGGTGGAAAAAACCAATTATCCTATTTTATGTGATTGCTCAACTTAGTGCCTAAAGGCATCATCACACACATAAGGTTTTTCCATTTCCACACATTTTCTAAATTAACCAAATGGATTGTGGCTACTGCATGTTAAATGTGCTGCTTAAATGCCTGGCAATACAAAATGACAGGGTGACTCACAGGGCTCTCATTTTCTTAGGCAGTATAAATAAACATGCAAGGAAAGATAAGGCCTTATGGTTTAGATCTAACTTCCTGTAGCCTCTCCACTGTAAGTTGATTTTGAGTGCAAATATTCTTTAAACATCTATTGCTTTTCCTGTGATGGGTTGGTTGGAAGGAGACCAACTTTCACTAGTCCAAGGAAAGTCTATATTCTGGTCTTTTCATGGCATGAAATAATGCCCTGCCAAAAAAAAGGGAGGGTAAAGTATCTCTATGGCAGAGGGTCTCTACTCAAATATGCCAGCCAAATGTTCCGTTAGAGTCCTGTTCAACTCTTCCAACCTAAACACTTGTCGTCATTCTCTACTTAACTCACTTAACTCTCTTCCTCTTGTTGGTAACTTCTAAAAATAAAAAGTAGATTAGGATATCAGAGAGGGTAAAGAAGGAGAGGTATTAAATCTATGCTGAAAGAACACAATACCCACTCTCTCGAAGATCACAGTGTTGTTGTCTTGCACTTTACCAGAGGTTTCAAGTCTTAGGTGGCCTTTTAATGAAGGGACAAAAGATTTCTCACTGGCCTTAGTATACTATATCCCTCTGCTTTCCCAAAAATATGACTCACTACTACCATCTCCACTGGCATTTACCAGAAGTTTACTATGGGCTACACTTTTTTTTTTTTGCAGTTTTTGGCCAGGGCTGGGCTTGAACCCTACTCCTTTGAGCCACAGGTGCTGCCCCAAGCACCCTACTCCTTTGAGCGACAGGTGCTGCAAGGTGCTCCAAGGGCTACACTTTTTTAAAGCACACATATGCATTAGCTCCAAGGGCTACCCTTTTTTAAAGCACACATATGCATTAGCTTATTATCTTTTTCAAAGATACTGTCAAAAATAGCGCTAAAATTCCAAACAAATAAAACTGATCAAGGATTTATCCAGGTATTTATGCAGGGATTTATCTAGGTTCTTGGTTACAGAATAGTCAGGAGGCCAAGAGGCTGAGCCACTTGGTAAAAAGTGGTAGCTTGGGCTCTGATCTTGCAGGGAGAATGAAACCATTTCCATATTTATCCACTCCAAATCTCATGTTGCAATTTGATTCCCAGAGTTGGAGGGGGACCTATTGGGGGCTATTTGGGTCATGGAGATGGATCCCTCATGAATGGCATTGTACCATTCTGTTGAAGAAATCTGGCACCTTCCTGCCTTCTCTCTCTTGCTCCCTTCCTCTCAACACTTGATGTGACAGCTGCTCCCCCTTTGTCTTCTGTCATAAGTAAAAGCTTCCTGAGGCTCATGCCAGCAGCAGATGCCGGCACTACACTTCTTATATAGCGTACCCAACCATGAGCCGAGTATACCTCTTCTCCCTATAAATTACCCAGCCTCAGGTATCAACCCCAATGCAAATGGACTAAGATGGAGAATGGTGATAAAGTTCAGAACACATTATCCCAAAATACAGCACCTTGGCATTTGAGAAAACAGCAGAAGCTGGAAGGCCACTATCACTTTCCTACACTTTTCCTCCCCAAAGCAAGCCACAAAATCTAGAAGGAATTCTCTGAACATTCTCTAAAGCAAGTCACAAATGCTCTCATGTGAGAGGGTCTACATGAATGGAGGAAAGGAATGTCCTTATCTTCAAAGACATAGGAACCCAGAGAAGAATCTGAACAAAGAGGTTTTCCTAAGTTCCTCCTAGTTTATTAAATTAGATCATACCCCCCTTTATCCAATTATACTTTCCATGACTGTTTACTCTTCATCAAACCTAAGAATAAAAAGTCACAGTTTTCCCTGTTTCTTTGTTTCTTAATTTCTGAAGTCTCTCGTGTCAAGTTAAATTTATATTAAATAAAATTGTATACATTTGCCACTCTGTCTTTGAATATAGAGCCTCAGCCATAAACCTAATGATAAAAAAGGGAAAAAAGAAATATTTTCCTCCCCAACAAAGGTAAGTTCCTTGCTCTCTGCCAACCTGGTTTTCTATCCTCTTCAGTCTTCTCCCCAAGAAGAAGGAATATTTACCTGGAGCAATGTACATGTAGTCCCAGCTATTTGGGATGCTGAAGCAGGAGGATCACTTAAGCCCAGGAGTTTGAGACCACCCTAGGCAACATAGGGAGACCCCCATCTCTAAAAAATAATCAATCAATAAGAAGGAATATTAATAAGATTTATCAGGTAAAGTATGCCAGTTCAGACATGGTTAATGTGTAGTTCTCCATGCATGAAGGAAGTATCTCATCCGTGTATAGCTCTTTTCTGTTTCCTTCTTCCATGTGACTAGGGGGAATGAATTCAAGACCTGCAGGCCCTTCTTTCCCTCTCTATTTGCAGGCATGCCTAACTGTTGTATCAGTTTCCTGTACCTTGTAACTGACCAGAGGATAATAACATATCAAGATATGAATTCTGACTGAAGAGGGTAGATAATTCTGGCTTAAACAGATAGCCAAAAATAGATGGCTCACACTAGCATCACTAGAATTGTGTATTAGGGGAATATTGAGACCAGCCCCATTTATCATCATGATGCCATTATGATTTGTATATACAATTATTATTTATATATCTCTGTCAAGATCCACACAGGAGGAGGGTGAAGCCAGTACACAGGAAACAGCATCAAGAGATGGAGAGAGAAAGAACAACTGGTAAAGGCATCATCTGGGCCACCAAATTAAACTGTGCTAGAAGAAAAAAAAAAAAAAAAAGATCCATACAGGATGAAAAACAATGAAAGAATAGATTTTTTATACTCACAAGTGCCTGGTTGGAATATACCAAATTCCATCATAATGCAACACCAAGTTATTATACAAGTTCCTTGCTTCTCATGATAAATCATTAGGTACATTTTATGAGTGAAAAATAACAGCATGTCGGCATCTTCTTAAATATTATTTTGGAATGAGTCTGGG
The DNA here is from genome assembly GCF_027406575.1 of Nycticebus coucang. NCBI lineage: Eukaryota > Metazoa > Chordata > Mammalia > Primates > Lorisidae > Nycticebus > Nycticebus coucang. The sequence continues at coordinate 36,432,324 of NC_069787.1, forward strand.
GCAGAAAGTTCTTATTGATGAAGGAAACAAGGGAGTTCTTACAGATCATGGGTTGGAATAGTGGATTTTAATATGGAAGATAAGTGTCATCATCATCATCATCAGAAGAAGAAGAAGAAGAAGAAGAGTGTTCCTATGAGCAGAGCCCAGGTCTTCATATACAGGCTTCCCTTTTGTTAATCTGGTTGGGTATGGAGGTGACCAGAGTTGGATTATAGCATTTCCCTCAAATGTGTTTAGCCCCTATTAACTCCAAAGATGGTGCTATTTGATCAGAACCCATCCTTACATTTTTGCTTATTTTCCTTTACTCATTAAGCCCTTCAATATCCTTTTGCTACTCACTTTCTTCCACTGAAAGTTTGGGTGAAATGTATTATGTTTTAGGGTAGCCTAAAGTAAGAGTCATTCAGTTATTTAAAACTTAAAATATACTTGTCAATGTGAAAATATCCTGATTTCAGTCATTTCTATTTACAATTTGCAAAAAGTCTTCCAGTAGAAAGCCACTAGAGTTTGTGAAAATCATTAATTATTAAAAAAAAAAATAAAAAAAAAAAAAACGTTAACTATAAGCCAGACAATAAACTCAGAAAACTCTTTTGAGGTGAAGACATAAAGTCAACAATATTTATCAAGGCAAATCTAATTGGAAAATTGGGCTAATTAAGCAAATTATCTCTCTAATATCTTATCACATGAACAACTATTTAATCACCTTTTCCCCTTTGATTTGTTGGCATGTCACTTTATTTTAGAGTCAATGCAAAATGACAAAAACCTCCACCTTGTCCATGTAAATACCAGTGTATTTACATGAGCTGGGCAGCTGGCGAATATGATTCAGCTATTTTGGATTGTTTTGGGTCAGGCTGACCTGGGCTGTTATGGAAATGGTTGTTACCAAGACTTTGCAGGTGGGTTGTTTTGAGAACAGAGTAATTAAGACCCTGGGAGACTTTCAACAAGCAGCTGATACTCTTCCAAGTTGTGTATAAAACCCAAAACTGTGCTTTCCATGGAGCCTACAGTCACTAAGAAGGGACCCATCTTCCTATGCAAGTCATTAATAAAATTCTTTTTTTTTTTTGCTATAACTTTACTTGCTCTTTTCAACTAGCTCATGTCATCCAACTGCTCTAACGCCAGTATAAAGTTCATTTCATCTATACCACACCTAGCTCCCACTTCTGTTAAAAGAAACTGTATATAGAAGAAACATGACTATCCTTGCAAATAGTTGGTTTTCAGAATTTAAGTTAAATATTTATTGTGAAAAGTGTTGTTCCATTTTTCTTCTTCATCTTAAGTAATGAGGGTGGTTTTACAATTCTCGTAAGTAATTATTATTTATCATTCCAAAACATATTTTGTTTTTTTGCCTGGAGTGAAAGAAGATGTTTTTGTGTAAATCGACTTTTATTATATTTAGCCTCATGATTATCTTTTAATTCCATCCTAACCCACTTCACTTTGTTTTAGAAGGAATCCATCATATAATAAAGAGCAATGATGAAAAGTAGGTTTCTCAAACAAAACAGATGATTTTCTAAGACCCAGACAATAATATGTAAAACAAAACAGGGATCAATTAAATAAAAAAGCAAATCTTCTATTATTCAGATCTATTTATGATTTTTTTTCCTTTCAATTATTTGCATCCAGTTTCTAGTCCTCAAATTTATTATAAGTCTCTCTCTCATCACTTGAACAAAAATTGAAAATTACTTTAAGTATATCATCTAAACTTTTCGTCATCCCAACAGAAGTGAGTAGTACTATTCCCCCATTTTACAGATGGGGCTAGGGAGTCATTAAATAATTTGCTCAGGATAGCTCTGCTATTAAGTGCCAGAGGCAGAACTGCCTGGGTTGAGAACCCAAGCATTTAACTTGACCTAAAACATGCCAAAAAGTTCAAATTAATCCATTTTTGGAGCTTCTGAGCTATTCTTATAATTTAAAAAATTAAATATTGATTACATAAGAGGATTACAATCAGACAATATAAAAGTTATTAAGATTTTTATAAAAGATTTAACTTGGCTATACTATCTTACAGTAACATACTCACAAAAACATCAAAAGAGACATTAAATTCATTTATTTTGAATGAAATATATTCTCTGAGTGTCATAAAAAAGTGATTGTTTTTAACTAATATATTTATTAATTGCCAATGAGCCAAATGTTTCCTTTTGCTTGTGGTCTTTGACACAATCAAGGCAAACACTTCAGAGGAGAATAGAGATCATTGAGGTTTAGATTAGAAAACCCTGGTTTAGTGTCTCAGCCATTTGTGGTTTTTTCTCTAGACCTTGCTTTTTGCGGGTGGGCTTACAAAATTCAATGTTATAACTTCTACTTTCATGATATAATCTCCAGATGGTATAAAATTTATTCTATCACCTTGAGGTTATTCAAGTTTCCTACAAAGCAGAAATGGATGCAGAGCAAACACTAAAGCAAACAACTAAAATAGCTCATTTGAGAATATAAATTTTTAGGTATAGAATTCTGTAGGCAGAATTGTATTTCTTTAAAGAAAAACACATAGATCATCAAGAGGGAGACAAAAGTTAAGTGTTTCTAAATGTATTCTGTGTGGTTGTTTTTTTTCTTTCACTGTACATGAAAATTACATTTAGGGAAGCTACAATTCCTAGTTCAGATGTCTAAGAAGTTCTGGTTGGCCTGTCTTATCTTCAGCAATGCAAATAATTATAATATCTCCAAGGGCATTAAATTTACTTTCAGCTAAAGTAAGCAATGTCTTTGAAAGGATGTATATTTAAAAAGATAGTATGATACACCATTTGAAAAAAAATTATAGAAGCATTTCTGGTAAAATCTAGTTAAGCTTTTTTGATTGAATATTCTTAGAATGTATTGAGAAGTTTGTTAGATTTTTTTTCTAAACAATGTTATATTTAATATTCAAAAGGTCGATATTATGTTTCTATATTAATGACTGTGACGGGGTGGGGGAACGCTAAAGAATGTATAAAAATTGAAATCCAGGGGGCGCGGAAACAAGATGGCTGACTGAAGCCAGGTTTCCACAGAGGCTCCTGTCCAGAAGGAGAGTTAAAAGACAGAAATTTAGCAAGTAACATGGTGGATTAGAGCTGCACCAAGAGAGAAGGCACATCAACCCCGATGAGGTGAGCTGCCAAGGATACAAACAAAAGGTACAAAATTCATCAACAAGCAGACAGGAGTCCCCTCCCCCATGAGAATGGCTCGGAGTGCCCCACAAATGAGCAGAGTTCAAAGGTCCTCCCACTCCACTCCAGGGGAGAGACCCTCTAAAAACTGGACCTACCTCCCCTACTAGGGTGCCACAGTGTTCTCCTGCCAGGCATAAAACTGTATAAAACTGTATATATTCTCTACCTGCAATTCTGAGCTCCCAGCACTCCCCTCCACTCTCACTCTGAGGTCTGGAGGCCTGTCCCCCAGGAGTCCAGATTCGTGGGTGATTTCTCAAGGGGTGTGGACAGGACCTAGACTACAGCTGGTCAGTGCTGATTCTGCAGCATGGGAGTGAGGAGAGGACAGATGGCTGAGAGGGAACCATGCTGCCGGAGTGGCGGTACCCCAAGGCGCAGAACAGCAGTCGTTTTGGGCAAAAATAGAACTCACTCCTGGATATTCAGAAGCCACACCCCCTGTCACCCTGGGTAACTAGAGAAGGCTGGGCATCTTCTCAGGTGGCAACCACCCCCAAACAGATCTGGGATGGAAACTCAGGCCCCGTGAGTAAAGGGTTTGCCTGAGGCGGTACAGGCCTGGGTGGAGAGCAGGGACTAGAAAATGCATGCACAGAGCCAGGAAATTCCCAGAGGCTGACCCAGAGTATGGCTTTACTGAGCCTAAGATGCACCGGACCCTCAGGGGATCGTCAGTCTATAGACAAAGGAAAGCAGGAGGCTAGAACTGACAGCTAACCGAATACAAACCTGCAGGAGCAAAGACAGGGCCTGAGGCGCAGGTTCTGGGAACTCAAAATAGCTTCTCGTCTGCAGGGGAATTTAGCAGGGACAGAAACAAATTCCTGCAAAGTTGTTTTGTTCTATCAGTAACATCAATCAGGGGTGGGGCTGGAACTGAATGAACACCCCCAAGCTTCCATCAAGCACCCAAGGTTGTCAGACCTCACCTCCCCCTGCTGGATAGAGGCAGAGCACAGCAGCCTGGCTGAGCAGATATAGATTTTCTTATAATTCAGACAGGTGCAAACACCTGGAGTATCTGCTCACTGGAGGCAACTGGGTCACAGCCCTGTGGGGCTATCAGTGATTGGGTGTGACAGAGGTACAAAGTGGGGAAGGAGGCACCAACCTTCCCGGACTAATCTATTTGCTGGGTGGGTCCTCCTGACTTCATGGACCACTGGAGCAAGTCATATCTGAGTTGTCACCAGACCCCAGTGATCCAGTTGCCAGAGACCTTTTAAACTCTCCAAACTGAGTCAGGTGATGACTGAGACAATTGATTTGGACCTTTTGAACTCAGCCAATTGCCTGAGGACTATTTAAGTGGTGGCCTGGGTGTGTGGTAGTAGGAAGGTCTGATTTTCCTTTTCCAATTGTTGCCTATGGGAGGCGGGGTGACTAAATTGCTGGTATTCTCCACAGCTGAGACTTCAACCCAGAGTAACTGTTTCACTAGGGTCAGACAGAGACCAGCTGAAAACAAGACAGAGGCACTTAGCCCCACCACACCAAACAGGTCCCCAGTTTCTCAGGCCGTAGCACTGTACGGGTCCTCGACAAAGCTCCAGGGGAAAAAAATCAAACAGTGTACAATAATCATGGGGTGGAATGAGTGGAAAAACAATGGTAACATGAATAACCAGAATAGATCAAGCCCCCCCCCCAAGGAAAGATATGGCAGATGTAACTGACGATCACATTCAAAAAAGCTGGCCAAGATGTCAGAAATTGAATTCAGAATTTGGATTGCAAACAAGATTAATAGAATGGAGGAAAATTTGGAATTAGAAATTCGAGGAGCAATTCAAAAGTTGGAATTAGAAATTCAAGGAGCAATTCAAAAGTTGTCTCAAGAATTTAACAAATTTAAACAAAACAAAACTACCAAAGATATTGACTCACTGAAGCAAGAATTTGCAGCTCTCAAAGATCTGAAAAGTACAGTAGAATCCCTCAGTAACAGAGTGGAACAAGCAGAAGAAAGGATTTCTGACAATGAAGACAAAGCTTTTGAACGCTCCCAAACTCTCAAAGTGAAAGAGAAATGGAGAGCAAAAATGGATCATTCTCTCATAGAGCTCTGGGATAATTCGAAGAAGGCTAATATCCGCCTCATTGGAATCCCAGAAAGCGATGAAGTGGCCTTGCAAGGCACAGAGGCCCTTTTCCATGAAATTATGAAAGAGAATTTTCCAGACATGCCAAGAGATTCTGAAATTCAGATAGCAGACAGTTTCAGAACCCCACCATGACTCAATCCGAACAAGACATCCCCCAGGTATACCATAATTAACTTCACTAAAGTTAATATGAAGGAGAAAATTCTGAAAGCAGCCTGATGTAAGAAATTCATTACCTACAAAGGGAAGAATATTAGAATGACTGCAGATCTCTCTTCTGAAACTTTTCAAGCCAGAAGAGGGTGGTCATCAACTTTTAATCTCCTAAAACAAAATAACATTCAACCCCAGATCCAGTATCCAGCTAAAATAAGTTTCATTTATGATGGAGAAATTAAATACTTTAATGAAATTCACATGTTAAAGAAATTTGCCATAACCAAACAAGCTCTTCAGGATATTTTCGGACCTATCCTCCATAATGACCAGCCCAATCCTCTACCACGAAAGTAAAGTCACTCATAAACTTTTGATCAAACTCCAACTTCCACAGTGGTGAAAGGATTAAAAATGTCCACTGGACTTTCAAAAAACTCAATACCCAAAACTCGATACCCAAAATTTTACTTATCAATATTCTCCATTAATGTGAACAGCTTAAACTATCTTCTAAAGAGGCACAGGCTAGCTGACTGGATACAAAAACTCAGGCCAGATATTTGCTGCATACAGAATCACATCTTACCTTAAAAGATAAATATAGACTCAGGGTGAAAGGATGGTGCTCTGTATTTCAGGTGAATGATAATCAGAAAAAAGCAGGTGTTGCAATTCTATTTGCAGACAAGATAGGCTTTAAACCAACAAAAGTAAGGAAGAATAAGAATGGTCACTTAATATTTGTTAAGGGTAATACTCAATATGATGAGATTTCAATTATTAATATCTATGCACCCAACCAGAATGCACCTCTATTTAAAAGAGAAACTTTAACAGACATGAGCAACTTGATTTCCTCCAGCTCCATAATAGTCGGAAATTTCAACACTTCTTTGGCAGTGTTGGATAGATCCTCCAATAAGAAGCTGAGCAAAGAAATTTTGGATTTAAACCTAACCATCCAACATCTGGATTTAGCAGACATCTACAGAACATTTCATCCCAACGAAACTGAATACACATACTTCTCATCAGCCCATGGAACATACTTCAAAATTGATCACATCTTAGGTCACAAGTCTAACCTCAGTAAATTTAAAGGAATAGAAATTATTCCTTGCAACTTCTCGGACCACGATGGAATAAAAGTTGAACTCAGTAACAACAGGAATCTGCATACTCATACAAAAACATGGAAGTTAAATAACCTTATGCTGAATGATAGCTGGGTCAGAGATGAGATTAAGAAGGAAATTGCCAAACTTTTGGAACAAAATGACAATGAAGACACAAATTATCAGAACCTCTGGGATACCACAAAGGCAGTCCTAAGAGGGAAATTTGTAGCACTGCAAGCCTTCCTCAAGAGAACGGAAAGAGAGTGTGTTAACAATTTAATGGGACATCTCAAGCAACTGGAAGAGGAAGAACAATCCAACTCCAAACCCAGTAGAAGAAAAGAAATAACCAAAATTAGAGCAGAATTAAATGAAATTAAAAACAAAAGAATTATACGGGGGGGGAGACAAGATGGCGGACTGAAGCCAGCTTTCAACAAAGGCTCCTGTCCAGAAGGAGAGTTAAGGGACAGGAATTTAGTAAGTATCCTGGTGGACTTGAGCCTCACCAAGAGAGAAGGCTGAAGAACGCACATCAACACCGCTGAGGCAAGTTGTGATCACAAGGACGCAAACAAAAGGTACAAAATCCACCACCAAGCGGACGGGAGTCCCCCTCCCCCATGAGACCGGCTCTAGAGCCCCATAATTGAACAAGCGGGCAGAAATTAGAGCCCTTTAATTTCCACGGTCTCTCCACGGGAGAGACCTTCTAAAAACTGGACCTACCTCCCCTACTGGGGTGCCGTGGCGTTCTCCTGCCGGACATAGGGCTGAATAAAACTTTGGGAATCCTCTGCCGGCAACCCTGAATCCCCGGCGCTCCCCTCCCGCCCACTGAGGTCTGGAGGCCTGTCCCCCAGGACTTCGGATCCTTGGGTGATTTCTCAAGGGGAGTGGACAGTCCCCTTGAGTGCGACTGGTCAGCATTGACTCTGAGGCGCTCCGAGTGAGGAGAGGGCACCGGGCTGAGGGGGAGTCACGCCTCGCGGCACTTCCCTGCGGTGCAGTGCACCAACCCTCCCCGGGCATAGGGGGCCCAAGACTGAATCAGACTCTGGCCTCCCCGCTGAGAGCTGAGAGCCCCTACTCTCACTCGGGGTCTGAGGGCCTATCCCCCAGGAGTTCGGATCCTTGGGTGATTTCTCGAGGGGAGTGCACAGTGCCTGAGCTGCGTCAGGTCAGCGCTGACTCTGGGATACGTGAGCGAGGAGAGGGCACTCTGCTGAGGGGAAATCAAGCCTTGGCGGCACTTCCCTGCGGTGCAGTGCAGGAGCCCTCCCCGGACGATAGTATTGCGTGAAACTGAATGAAACTCTAGCTTCCCCCCGCCCCACTCCCAATTGGGGTCTGGGGGCCCATCCCCCAAGAGTTCTGATTCTTGGGGGATCTCTTAAGGGGTGTGGACCCAGCACAAACTGCGGCCGCTCAGTGCTGACTCTGGGGCGTGGGACAGAGGAGAAAAGGGTCGCCTGAGTGCCCACACCAGAGCAGCAGTTCCCTGGAGGTAGATCAACAGCCGTTTTTTCTTTAACGGCAGAACGCTCACTTCTGGATATTCTGAGGCCACACGCCCTGTCTCCCTGGGCAACCAGAGGAGGCCACCGGTGACACGGCTCACAAACCCGGAAGCCTCCAGGGCGGGGCCGACCCAGAGAGGTGTTCAGACGCAATTCTCCAGCAGCAAAGACGTTTGAACTCAAAACAGCCCATCTCCTGTAGGCGACGACAAGAACAGAGACAGAACCTCACAAAGTTGTCTGTTCTGTTCTGTTAGCAGCATGCATCAGGGACGGGGCTAAGCCTGAGTGAACACCTCCTTCCCATCACCTGCATCAAACACTCAAAGATGTCAGGCCCCATCTCCTCCTGCTAGATAGCGGCAGTCTGCGGGGGCCTGGCAGACTTCCTTGTGATTCAGGCAGGTGCAAACCCCTGGAGTGTCTGTTCACTGCAGGCAACTGGGTTAGCCATCTGCAGAGATACCAGTGACTGGGTCCGACGGAGGGGCAAAGTGGGGAAGGAGACGTCAACCTTCCCAGACTGCTCTGTTTGCTGGGTGGCTCCTCCTGACTCCACGCTGCACTGGGGTGAGCCGTGTCAGAGGAGTCACCAGGCCCCTGTGATCCAGTTCCCAGAGACCTCTTGAACCCTTCCACCCGAGACAAGTGCCGATTGAGACAGTTGATTCGGACCTTTTGAACTGGGCTAATAGACTGAGGACTCTTCAGGCGGTGCCCTGGGTGTGCGATTGTAGGAAGGTTTGATTCTCCTTTTCCAACTGGGGCCAGAGGTGGGCAGGCGGGGTGACTTAATTGCTGATTTTTCCACACAGCTGAGACTTCAAGCCAGAGTAGAAGTTGCAATAGGATCGAACAGAAACCAGCTGAAAACAAGACAGAACCACTTTGCTCCACCACACCAGACAGGGCCCCAGTTTCTCAGGCCACAACACTGTACGGGCCCTCGATAAAACCCCAGGGGAAAAACCAAAGGGAGTAAACCATGGGGCGGAATCAGCGGAAAAACTCTGGTAACATGAATAACCAGAATAGATCAACCCCCCCAAGAAAAGATACGGCAGATGTGATTGAAGATCCCATTCATAAACAACTGGCTGAGATGTCAGAAGTCGAATTCAGAATTTGGTTTCCAGACAAGATTAATAAAATGGAATTAGGAATTCGAGGAGAAATTCAAAAATTGTCTCAAGAATTTAACGAATTTAAAGACAAAACCACCAAAGACTTAGACACACTGAAACAAGAACTTACAGCCCTCAAAGATATGAAAAATACAGTAGAATCCCTCAGTAACAGAATGGAGCAAGCAGAAGAAAGGATTTCTGACATTGAAGATAAAGTCTTCGAACGCTCCCAATCTCTCAAAGAGGAAGAGAAATGGAGAGCAAAAACGGATCACTCACTCAGAGAGCTCTCAGATAATTCGAAAAAAAACAACATAAGGGTTATAGGAATTTCGGAGACTGATGAAGTAGCTGCCAAGGACACAGAGGCCCTTCTACATGAAATTATGAAAGAAAATTTTCCAGACATGCCTAGAGAATCTGAAATTCAGATAGCAGACAGCTTCAGAACTCCAGCACGATTCAACCCCAATAAGCCATCTCCCAGACATATCATAATTAGCTTCACTAAAGTTAACATGAAAGAGAAGATTCTCAAAGCAGCTCGGCGAAAGAAAACTATAACGTACACAGGTAAGAATATTAGAATAACTGCAGATCTCTCTGCTGAAACTTTTCAAGCAAGAAGAGGCTGGTCATCAACTTTTAATCTCCTAAAGCAAAAAAACTTTCAACCCAGGATCTTGTATCCAGCTAAACTGAGTTTCATCTATGATGGAGAAATTAAATACTTCAATGACATTCATATGTTGAAAAAATTTGCCATAAGTAAACCAGCTCTTCAGGATGTTCTCAGACCTATCCTCCACAATGACCAACCCAATCCTATACCACAAAAGTAAACTCACTCAGAATCTTCGGATCAAACTCCAACTTCCACACTGGCGAAAGGATTAAAAATGTCCACTGGACCTTTGAAAAACTCGATACCCAAAATTCCACCAGACTTATCAATACTCTCCATCAATGTGAATGGCTTAAACTGTCCTCTAAAGAGGCATAGGTTAGCTGACTGGATACAAAAACTCAAGCCAGATATTTGTTGCATACAAGAGTCACATCTCAACTTAAAAGACAAATACAGACTCAGGGTGAAAGGATGGTCATCCATATTTCAGGCAAATGGTAATCAGAAAAAAGCAGGTGTTGCAATTTTATTTGCAGATACAGTAGGCTTTAAACCATCAAAAGTAAGGAAGGACAAGAATGGTCAATTCATATTTGTTAAGGGTAATACTCAATATGACGAGATCTCAATTATTAATATCTATGCACCCAACCAGAATGCACCTCAATTTATAAGAGAAACTCTAACAGACATGAGTAACTTGATTTCCTCCAGCTCCATAATCGTTGGAGATTTCAACACTCCCTTGGCAGTGTTGGATGGATCCTCCAGAAAGAAGCTGAGCAAAGAAATCTTAGATTTAAACCTAACCATCCAATATTTAGATTTAGCAGACATCTACAGAACATTTCATCCCAACAAAACTGAATACACATTCTTCTCATCAGCCCACGGAACTTACTCCAAAATTGATCACATTTTAGGTCACAAGTCTAACCTCAGTAAATTTAAAGGAATAGAAATTATTCCATGCATCTTCTCGGACCATCATGGAATAAAACTTGAATTGAGTAACAACAGGAATCTGCATACCCATACAAAAACATGGAAGTTAAATAACCTTATGCTGAATGATAGCTGGGTCAGAGATGAGATTAAGAAAGAAATCACCAATTTTTTGGAACAAAATGACAATGAAGACACAAACTATCAGAACCTCTGGGACACTGCAAAGGCAGTTCTAAGAGGGAAATTTATAGCACTGCAAGCCTTCCTCAAGAGAACGGAAAGAGAGGAAGTTAACAACTTAATGGGACATCTCACACAACTGGAAAAGGAAGAACATTCCAACCCCAAACCCAGTAGAAGAAAAGAAATAACCAAAATTAGAGCAGAATTAAATGAAATTGAAAACAAAAGAATAATACAACAGATCAATAAATCAAAAAGCTGGTTTTTTGAAAAGGTCAATAAAATAGATAAACCTCTGGCCAACCTAATCAGGAAAAAAAGAGTAAAATCTCTAATATCATCAATCAGAAACAACAAAGACGAAATAACCACAGACTCATCAGAAATCCAAAAAATCCTTAATGAATATTACAAGAAACTTTATTCTCAGAAATATGAAAATCTGAAGGAAATAGACCAATACTTGGAAGCACGCCACCTTCCAAGACTTAACCAGAATCAAGTGGAAATGTTGAACAGACCCATATCAAGTTCAGAAATAGCATCAACTATACAAAACCTCCCTAAAAAGAAAAGCCCGGGACCAGATGGTTTCACGTCAGAATTCTACCAAACCTTTAAAGAGGAATTAGTACCTATATTACTCAACCTGTTCCAAAATGTAGAAAAAGAAGGAAGACTACCCAACACGTTCTATGAAGCAAACATCACCCTGATCCCCAAACCAGGAAAAGACCCAACAAGAAAAGAAAATTATAGACCAATATCACTAATGAATATAGATGCAAAAATATTCAACAAGATCCTAACAAACAGAATCCAACAACACATCAAACAAATTATACATCATGACCAAGTTGGTTTTATCCCAGGGTCTCAAGGCTGGTTCAATATACGTAAATCTATAAATGTAGTTCAGCACATAAACAAATTAAAAAACAAAGACCATATGATTCTCTCAATTGATGCAGAAAAAGCTTTTGATAATATCCAGCATCCCTTCATGATCAGAACACTCAAGAAAATTGGTCTAGAAGGGACTTTTCTTAAACTGATAGAGGCTATCTACAGCAAACCCACAGCCAATATCATATTGAATGGAGTTAAATTGGAATCATTTCCACTCAGATCAGGAACCAGACAAGGCTGCCCATTGTCTCCATTGCTTTTCAACATTGTAATGGAAGTTTTAGCCACCGCAATTAGGGAAGAAAAGGCGATCAAGGGTATCCATATAGGGTCAGAAGAGATCAAACTCTCGCTCTTCGCAGATGATATGATTGTGTATCTGGAAAACACTAGGGACTCTACTACAAAACTCCTAGAAGTGATCAAGGAATACAGCAGCGTCTCAGGTTACAAAATCAACATTCATAAATCGGTAGCCTTTATATACACCAACAACAGTCAAATTGAAAAAGCAGTTAAGGACTCTATCCCATTCACAGTAGTGCCAAAGAAGATGAAATATTTGGGAATTTACCTAACAAAAGACGTGAAAGATCTCTATAAAGAGAACTATGAAACTCTAAGAAAAGAAATAGCTGAAAATGTTAACAAATGGAAAAACATACCATGCTCATGGCTAGGAAGAATCAACATTATCAAAATGTCCATACTACCCAAAGCAATATATAATTTCAACGCACTCCCTATTAAAGCTCCACTGTCATATTTTAAAGATCTTGAAAAAACATTACTTCGTTTTATATGGAATCAGAAAAAACCTCGAATAGCCAAGACATTACTCAGAAATAAAAACAAAACAGGAGGAATCACACTACCAGACCTCAGACTTTACTACAAATCCATAGTGATCAAAACAGCATGGTATTGGCACAAAAACAGAGAAGTAGATATCTGGAACAGAATAGAGAACCAAGAGATGAATCCAGCTACTTACCGCTATTTGATTTTTGACAAGCCAATTAAAAACATTCAGTGGGGAAAAGATTCCCTATTTAACAAATGGTGCTGGGTGAACTGGCTGGCAACCTGCAGAAGACTGAAATTGGACCCACACCTTTCACCATTAACTAAGATAGACTCTCATTGGATTAAAGATTTAAACTTAAGACATGAAACTATAAAAATACTAGAGGAGAATGCAGGGAAAACCCTTGAAGAAATTGGTCTGGGTGAGTATTTCATGAGGAGAACCCCCCGGGCAATTGAAGCAGCTTCAAAAATACACTACTGGGACTTGATCAAACTAAAAAGCTTCTGCACAGCTAAGAACACAGTAAGCAGAGCAAGCAGACAGCCCTCAGAATGGGAGAAGATATTTGCAGGGTATAACTCTGACAAAGGTTTAATAACCAGAATCCACAGAGAACTCAAACGCATCAGCAAGAAAAAAACAAGGGATCCCATCGCAGGCTGGGCAAGGGATTTGAAGAGAAACTTCTCTGAAGAAGACAGGCGCAAGGCCTTCAGACATATGAAAAAATGCTCATCATCTTTAATCATCAGAGAAATGCAAATCAAAACTACTTTGAGATATCATCTAAGTCCAATGAGACTAGCCTATATCACAAAATCTCAAGACCAGAGATGCTGGCGTGGATGCGGAGAAAAGGGAACACTTCTGCACTGCTGGTGGGAATGCAAATTAATACATTCCTTTTGGAAAGATATATGGAGAACACTCAGAGATCTAAAAATAGATCTGCCATTCAATCCTGTAATTCCTCTGCTGGGCATATACCCAGAAGACCAAAAATCACAACATAACAAAGATATTTGTACCAGAATGTTTATTGCAGCCCAATTCATAATAGCTAAGTCATGGAAAAAGCCCAAGTGTCCATCGATCCACGAATGGATTAATAAATTGTGGTATATGTATACCATGGAATACTATGCAGCCTTAAAGAAAGATGGAGACTTTACCTCTTTCATGTTTACATGGATGGAGCTGGAACATATTCTTCTTAGTAAAGTATCCCAAGAATGGAAGAAAAAATACCCAATGTACACAGCCCTACTATGAAACTAATTTGGGACTCTCACATGAAAGCTATAACCCAGCTACAACTTAACAATAGGGGGAAGTGGGGAAAGGGGGGGTGGGTAGAGGGAGGGGAATCGGTGGGATCACACCTGTGGTGCATCTTACAGGGGTATTTGCGAAACTTGGTAAATGTAGAATGTAAATGTTTTGGCACAGTAACCGAGATAACGCCGGAAAGGCTATGTTAACCACTGTGATAAAAATGTGTCAAATGGTTTATGAAGTGAGTGTATGATGCCCCATAATCATATCATTGTATACAGTTATGATTTAATAAAAAAAAATTAAAAAAAAAAAAAAGAATTATACAACATATCAATAAATCAAAAAGTTGGCTTTTTGAAAAGGTCAATAAAATAGATAAACCTTTGGCTAACATAACCAGGAAAAAAACAGTAAAATCTCTAATCTCATCAATTAGAAATGACAAAGGCAAAATAACAATAGACTCCTCAGAAATTCAAAAAATTCTTAATGAATATTACAAAAAACTTTATTCTCAGAAATATGAAAATCTGAGGGAAATTGACCAATACTTGGAAGCATGTCACCTTCCAAGACTTAGCCAGAATCAAGTGGAAATATTGAACAGGCCAATATCAAGTTCTGAAATAGCATCAAACATATGAAATCTCCCTAAAAAGAAAAGCCCAGGACCAGATGGCTTCACGTCAGAATTCTACCAAACCTTTAACGAGGAACTAGTACCTATATTACTCAACCTATTCCAAAATATAGAAAAAGAAGGAAGACTACCCAACACGTTCTATGAAGCAAACATCACCCTGATCCCCAAACCAGGAAAAGACCTAACAAGAAAAGAAAATTATAGACCGATATCACTAAAGAATATAGATGCAAAAATATTCAACAAGATCCTAACAAACAGAATCCAGCAACATATCAAACAAATCATACATCATGACCAAGTCGGTTTTATCCCAGGGTCTCAATGCTGGTTTAATATACAGAAAGCTATAAATATAATTCAGCACAAAAACAAATTGAAAAACAAAGACTACATGATTCTCTCAATTGATGCAGAAATAGCTTTTGATAAAATTCAGCATCCTTTCATGATCAGAACACTTAAGAAAATTGGTATAGGAGGGACATTTCTTAAACTGATAAAGGGCATCTACAGCAAACCCATGGCCAATATTGTATTGAATGGAGTTAATTTGAAATCATTTCCACTCAGATCAGGAACCAGACAAGGCTGCCCATTGTCTCCACTGCTCTTTAACATTGTAATGGAAGTTTTAGCCATAGCAATTAGGGAAGAAAAGGTGATCAAGGGTATCCATATAGGGTGAGAAGAGATCAAACTTTCGCTCTTCGCAGATGATATGATTGTATATCTGGAAAACATCAGGGATTCTACTACAAAACTCTTAGAAGTGATCAAGGAATGCAGCAGCGTCTCAGGTTACAAAATCAACATTCATAAATCGGTAGCCTTTATATATACCAACAATAGTCAAGCTGAAAAAATAATTAAGGACTCTATTCCATTCACAGTAGTGCCAAGGAAGATGGAATATTTGGGAATTTATCTAACAAAGGACGTGAAAGATCTCTATAAAGAGAACTATGAAACTCTAAGAAAAGAAATAGCTGAAAATGTTAACAAATGGAAAAACATACCATGACCATGGCTGGGAAGAATCAACATTGTTAAAATGTCCATACTACCCAAAGCAATATCCAATTTTAATGTAATCCCTATTAAAGCTCCACTGTCATACTTTAAAGATCTTGAAAAAATAATAACCCGTTTTATATGGAATCAGAAAAAACCTCAAATAGCCAAGACATTACTCAGAAATAAAAACAAAGCAGGAGGAATCACGCTACCAGACCTCAGACTATACTATATTATATTATACTATATTTATATTTATATTTATACTATAAATCGATAGTGATCAAAACAGCATGGTACTGGCACGAAAACAGAGAAGTAGATGTCTGGAACAGAATAGAGAACCAAGTGATGAACCCATCTACTTACTGTTATTTTATCTTTGACAAGCCAATTAAAAACATTCAGTGGGGAAAAGATTCCCTATTTAACAAATGGTGCTGGGTGAACTTGCTGGCAACCTATAGAAGACTGAAACTGGACCCACACCTTTCACCATTAACTAAGATAGACTCTCACTAGGTTAAAGATTTAAACTTAAGACATGAACCTATAAAAATACTAAAAGAGAGTGCAGGAAAAACTCATGAAGAAATCCGTCTGGGCGAACATTTTATGAGGAGGACCCCCCCGGGCAATTGAAGCAACTTCAAAAATACACTACTGGGACCTGATCAAAGTAAAAAGCTTCTGCACAGCCAAGAACACAGTAAGTAAAGCAAGCAAACAGCCATTATAATGGGAGAAGATATTTGTAGGTTATGTTTCCAACAAAGGTTTAATAACCAGAATTCACAGAGAACTCAAACGTATAAGCAAGAAAAGAATAAGTGATCCCATCACAGGCTGGGCAAGGGACTTGAAGAGAAACTTCTCTGAAGAAAGGCGCATGGCCTGCAGACATATGAAAAAATGCTCATCATCTTTAATCATCAGAGAAATGCAAATCAAAACTACTTTGAGATACCATCTAACTCCAGTAAGATTAGCCTATATCACAATATCCCAAGACCAGAGGTGTTGGCATGGATGTGGAGAAAAGGGAACACTTCTTTTTTTTTTTTTTTTTTTTTTTTGTAGAGACAGAGTCTCACTTTATGGCCCTCAGTAGAGTGCCATGGCCTCACACAGCTCACAGCAACCTCCAACTCCTGGGCTTAAGCGATTCTCTTGCCTCAGCCTCCCGAGTAGCTGGGACTACAGGCGCCCACCACAACACCTGGCTATTTTTTGGTTGCAGTTTGGCTGGGGCCGGGTTTGAACCCGCCACCCTCGGTATATGGGGCCGGCGCCTTACCGACTGAGCCACAGGCGCCGCCTAAAAAGGGAACACTTCTACACTGCTGGTGGGAATGCAAATTAATACATTCCTTTTAGAAAGATGTTTGGAGAACACTTAGAGATCTAAAAATAGATCTGCCATTCAATCCTATAATTCCTCTAGTAGGTATAAACCCAGAAGACCAAAAATCACATTATAACAAAGATATTTGTACCAGAATGTTTATTGGAGCCCAATTCATAATTGCTAAGTCATGGAAAAAGCCCAAGTGTCCATCGATCCAGGAATGGATTAATAAACTGTGGTATATATACACCATGGAATATTATGCAGCCTTAAAGAAAGATAGAGACTTTACCTCTTTCATGTTTACATGGATGGAGCTGGAATATATTCTTCTTAGTAAAGTATCTCAAGAATGGAATAAAATGTATCCAATGTACTCAGCCCTACTATGAAACTTATTTATGGCTTTCACATGAAAGCTATAACCTAGTTACAACCTAAGAACATGGGGAATGGGGAGAGGGGAGGAGAGGGTGGGAGGAGGATGGGCGGAGGGAGAGTGATTGGTGGGATTACACCTGCAGTGCATCTTACAACTTAGTAAATGTAGAATATAAATGTCTTAATGCAATAACTAAGAAAATGCCAGGAAGGCTATGTTAACCAGTGTGATGAAAATGTGTCAAACGTTCTATAAAACTAGTGTATGGTGCCCCATGATGGCATTAATGTACACAGCTATGATTTAATAATAAAAAAAATTAAAAACCAAACAAAACTTTATTAGTATAATCAAGAAATTTTAGGTTTGGCACCTGCAGCTCAGTGCTTAGGGCACTGACCACATACACCAAGGCTGGTGGGTTTCAACCTGCCCTGGGCCTGCTAAACAACAACAACTGCAACAAAAAAATAGCCAGGTGTTGTGGCAGGCGACTATAGTCCCAGCTATTTGGGAGGCTGAGGCAAGAGAATTGCTTAAGCCCAAGAGTTTGAGGTTGCTGTGAGCTGTGATGTCATGGCACTGTATGGAGGGTAACACAATGAGACTTTGTCTCAAAAAAAAAAAATCTCTTTCCTCCTGCAGAGGAAAGTCATGGTTATTCTGCTACTAACATCTGATGTAATAATATTCAAATGGCTAAAGTTGCTTAAGAAATATTTAATCAGTAAATGTCCTTTGTAGGCCTTCAATAACACCCCTTCTTCAAATCACCACATACTTTCCAGCTATATAATTTAATTTATTACTTTATGTCCTAAACAGAGTTCCTTCATTTAGCAAAATGGAATACAAGTCTAGCTTTTTTCCTCCTCCTCTGGCCCTAACCTTCTCACACCTTATATCCTTTTTTGTTTTGTTTTGTGGTTTTGGATGGGGTGGGGCTTGAAACCCACCACCCCCAGTATACGGGGCTGGTGCCTTACTCCTTGAGCCACAGGTTCCACCCTATTCATTACATTCTTTAACTTTACTTGACTTCTTGCTCTTTCACTAAGGCTTTGCAAACCACTTTTTCCACTTTTAGTGTCTTCCCCTTTTGCCACTCATTTATATGGATTCTTTTTGTAAAATTTAACTCTCTTGAGAAATACATGATTCCCTTTACTTAAAGTTGCTTTGTTTTGTTTGTTTGCCATGTTGTCCAAGATAGAGTACCATGGCATCATCATAGCTCACAACAACTTCAATCTCTTAGGCTCAGGAAATCCTCTTGCCTCAGCCTCCTCAGTAGCTGGAACTACAGGCACCTGCCACTACACCTGGCTAGTTTTCCTATTTTTAATAGAGATGGGGTCTTGCTCTTACTCATGCTGGTCTTGAACTCCCGAGCTCAAGCAATCCACCTGCCCCAGCTTCTCAGAGTATTGGGATGACAGGCATGAGCCACCACATCCAGCCGAGTTGCTTCATTTATGCAGCTTTTTGCACTTCACCCACCTGGATTTGTTGATACACTGCCTTGAAATAAGTGCTGTCAATCTTTTTAACATGTTTATGTTGCATCTCCCAAAAGAGATTATAGACTCTTTAAGAGAATGTCTTCTAAAAATTCCATCTTGCTGAAGCACCTAGAACAGTGTTCACTTCATAAAAAGGTGCTGGATAAAGGTTGATGATTGATTGGCCTATATTTTTTGTTCCAGGAAAACCAGTATAACATAATTTCCACATTCTTTACTTCTTTAGCAGAATTTAAGGTGAGGACTGCAAACTTGTGGCAATTCTCACATTATTCAACTTTTCTTACTTTATAGAATGGGCAATAGCCACAGAAGTTGTGTTTTTGAGGTATGGTGGAGAATCAAATATAAGGCATCTAAGTACTTAACTAAAAAAAAAAACAGAGTTGTTGGAGTTAATAGTGAAACTAGACGTTGTTTTAGTTCATTTTCATGTCTCAAACAGGCTATCTACAAAGCTTCACTTTACTATCAAAGCCTACCATAAAACTTACGTAAATTGAAAAATACAAATGTGATGTAAAGTTTAAACTCACGCTACACTATGACAATCATTCCCACGAGTATCTATGAGTAATTGGAGAACTGGATAATACACAAATACAGCAGATGGGGGTGGTGGCGGTGGCGAAGAAGCCTCTATGGACAGCCTAAGGTCCGAAGGTAGCCTGTACTGGTCTTTCAATCCGTCCGCGGGGCGCTGATTAGATTCAGCACTCTGGCCAGCTCCCTATTCGCAGGGGTTATTGGCCTAAAGAGGCGTGAAGGAAGCCACCATCTGCTGCTTTGTATTAATAGTTTACCCAGAGGCAGGGCTGAAAGACAGCACGACAGGGTCAATACGCTAGATGTTGACGCGGCTGAGTTCTTGGGGTGTCTTTGTCTGATCTCGGGGTCCCCACTCCACCCAGATCCTCCAGGGAATCACCGTGGGGGAAGCACTGAGCAACTAGAAACCCTTCTATTATTTCTCTGTAGACTCGCTATAGCAGAAAGTAATCGCAATTGGGAATTGAAAAAGATTCATCATAGCTTTTGCGGGGTAGGCGGGGGATGGGGGCGTTCAAGTTAAATGGTTGAGCTGCATGGTCGACACACCAATTCACTCCAAATCAGATTCACGTTTAATTAGAGTAGAAGCAGACGGAGTAATTTGCAGGAATCAGTTTACACAGGTGGGACGAACACGCTGCCCAGCCCCCACCGCCCCCACGTCCCAGGTGTACAGAAGCCTGAGGGTTCGACTTGGACCCTTTCTGATCCGTGCGGGATCTGGTGGACTTCCTTTAAGTGAAATGCTTTGATTTAACGTTTCTGAATAGACAACCTGCTCTTGGCTGGCAGGAAGCACCGCTGGGTTCATTTCATCCTCCCCCAAGAACTTTTTGTCCGAGAGAGGGAAGAGGGGAACAGACAAGGAGAGCTGGGGATCAAGAAGAAAATTTCCCACAAAGGGGAGGGGGCGGAAGGCGTTAGGGTCAGAAGTTCTGAGGCTCTGAGGCTCTGGGGACTCTCGGCACTCTCCTCCCTCCAGCCCTCTGCAGCAGCCCTGTACGCTGCGGACACGGGAGAGTTAAGCCAATAAACACGTAAGCGCCGCTCCCTCCCCAATCGGCAAGATGCCTCTTCGGCTCTTGGCTGCATCGACAGCTTGCAACACTCGGCATCTTTTCTGGAGGCGCCTCCTTCAGCGGCTGCAGATGGCATCCGGCTGCCGGCTCGGGGCTCGAAATTGATTCTGCCCCTTGCCCACCTTCGGGTTCGCGGACGTACCTCTCACTTCCCCTCCTCCCCCTGCGCTCCTGGTGCTGAGCCCAGCTCGCAACCGCCAGGCAGAAGAAGCAGTCGCGGCGGCCGAGGCTGAGCAGCAGCGCGCTTGCTCCCTGACCCGGGAGAAGCGCCCAGCCGGGAGAGCTGACCCCCGGCTGCCTCCAGCGCCCTCCACTTTTCGCACCCCAAGCCGGGGACTCCAAGGACCCCTTTCCCAGGCGCCACCATGCTGGACCCTTCGTCCAGCGAAGAAGAATCAGATGAGATCGTGGAGGAGGACAGTGGCAAGGAGGTACTCGGCTCGGCCGTGTCCAGCGCGCGCCTGTCTCCCAGCCGCACCAGCGAGGGCTCGGCCAGCGGCACCGGGCTGGGGGGCGGCGGCGCTGGCGCCGGGATGGGCGCAGGCGGCGGCGGGGGCAGCGGCGCGAGCAGCGGCGGCGGGGCCGGAGGGCTGCAGCCTAGCAGCCGCGCCGGCGGCGGCCGGCCCTCCAGCCCCAGCCCGTCGGTGGTGAGCGAGAAGGAGAAGGAAGAGTTGGAGCGGCTGCAGAAAGAGGAGGAGGAGAGGAAGAAGAGGCTGCAGCTCTATGTGTTCGTGATGCGCTGCATCGCCTACCCCTTCAACGCCAAGCAGCCCACCGACATGGCTCGCCGGCAGCAGAAGGTAGGTGCGCCTGGGAGGCCCAGGGAGCAGCTCCAGAACGTCGCCGGGCGGGCGGGGCGAACAATGGGAGCTGGCGGAGCAGCTGGAGAGGAGGAGCAGAAGAAGGTGGAGACCGCGCCCTAGGAAAAGGGCTACGAGGCCCCCTCCCAGCGACTGGCTCGGCCAGGCCAGGCCCGGCCCAAGCCCAGCGCCGCCCGGGGCGCGCCAGGAGCTGTCTGGGACCTGCGAGGGGCCTGGAGCGCAGCGCAGCGCGCCCGAACCTCCCAGCCCGAGAGCGTCGGGGATCGAGGCGGCAGGTCCTGCTTTGTCGCCTGGGAGGCTGGGGAGTGACTTGCAGCCCGCGGCTCCCAGAGAGGCCTTGCTGGCTCGCAGGGCTCCCAGCGCTCTCCAGCGGCGGGCGGCTGCGCTCGGCTCCAGGCCCGCCCTCCTGGGCGTGCGCTCGGCGGGCGGGGACCCGGCAGGTGGGGGCGCCGCTGTAGAGGCTGAAGAGTGTCTGGGAGCCACTCTCGGCTCACGCGGGTAGGGAGCAGCCGCAGGGGCAGGCGGGAGACAGCAAACCCTGAAGGCGAAGCTTCCCGTGACTCTGCGAAGGGCTCGCTCCCCTCCCTGCGCTCGCCAGCTGACCCCCCACTAGGCTAGGGTCACCTTAGGACCCCGGGCACGGTTCCCTCCGGTTGGGGTTCTCTCCTATCCCCCTGACCCTTCCTCACTAACTCCAAAGCAAGAGAACGCCTCCTGATCCTCCCTCGCGGGGTCAGCCTCTCCACCTTGCTCTCTTTGACCCTCCTCTCCTCTTCCCAAGGTGACTTCGCCGCCACCTTCTGGCTTGCCCAGGCCCTCCAAGCCCTACCGCTTCTGGCTGGCTGAAGTACAGCTGCAAAAAGCCTCGCAATTATAGGCATCAAAAAGCTTTTTGTGTCTGAGGCGAGGGCAAGGCTGGGGCGGCTCCGGGCTGCCTTTGATGTGTAAAAAAAAAAAAAAGAAAGAAAGAAAAAAGTGCCTATTTCTAACGGCTGTTCTCCAGCTAGAGCAATGGGTTACTGGTGGGGTTACTGCTGGATGAGGGGCACTCAGAACCCGGTGGGAGTGAGTTGCTGACAAACGTTCTATTCTGTCTCTTACATGAATCTGCCACTCTTGACCTAACACAAAAGCCAAAGCCCCCAGAGGGGCGAAGTGAGAAGCAGTCCCGACCCCAGCAAGACTGTCCAGACTAGTTTCTTAAAATAGTGAATTTCTCTGTTGCTGCTGTTTAAGACTGAATTACATGGTGCTGTAGTGGAGTATTAGCCTTTCCGTATTTATCCACCCTTATCTTGAGTTAGCACAGATTTCTCTGTTTGTTTTGCTTACGCATGTACACACGCCACCCAGCACCGCTGATTTATTTCAGCTATTACAAGCTTGGACATTAGTTTTATTTAAAGATAGAATTAATTCTGGCTGAGAAACAGCAGGTGGGCTACACGCACACCTCACTGCCTCCCCTGTCTGTGCCTCCTTGCTTTTTCAGTCTGTATTTTGGACTCCAGTAGAGTAAAAGTATTCTTAGAGCAGTAAAAGTTTTGCAGATATTGTTTTAAAGTTGATGAGTTAGGTCCACAAGGTGGATGTTTCACATTTCAGAAATTATAATGGTAATTGTCTCTTTATAACATGGGAAATTCTATCTCCAAAGTCTATCCCATTAATAGCACCAACCAAAGATGTCCTATTACTTTGGCAATGAAAGCTGTTGTGATTTAAATGAAAGTTTTTTTTTTTTCCCATTATTAGCCAAATGCTCTAGAGACCTTTTCTTTCAGGCGTTAGTCCAGGGAAAGCAATCCCTCATAGACCCTGTTCTTCTAAAGAGATCATGAAAAGCCACCTAAGAGAGATGTGCGTGAAACCAAGTTTCCCTGATCTAATTGTATATTTGACCTGCATCCATTCAAAGTGGTGGTTTTGAGGGGCAAGCTAGTTTTGTTTATACACATTTTTTAGTTATTGCAGCAAACTATCACTAAATACATATCCTAACAAAGCTACCCCGGGGCTATTTGCTATACTGGAAAGCTTAATATCTATCTCCTTGTTACAAAACAAAAAACAAATTCTTCCATTTTCACTTTAAGTTTTTAATGCTTTTCTGGAAAAGAGTGTTTTGCTGTTCTCCAAGTGAAAAGGTTGGAAATCTATTTTTTTTTTTATTTAATGAGCAATCATTGAAAGTAATTAAAAAGTTTAATGTATAATCATTGTGACAAAATATAAAGCTAGCAAATAGGGTTGATGAACTAAGATTAGTCTAGGAGAAAGATAAATAAGCTGTAAACTAAACAGGAGTTGATAGTAGAATAGAAATGGATGAAGGAGAAAAAGCCAGAAGATGACTGATGTAGAGAAAGGCGCAGGGTCACGTGGGGCGAGGGAGAGGGAACTGTCTGTGAACAGGAACGCCGAATTAGGGAAAAGAAGAGACCATATTAGAAAGAGCATAATGTACTTTATGAAACCAAATAGTCTATATCATAATACTGGCTACCATTTCTCAAGTACCTACTATGTGCAAGGCACTTAAAAAATCCAATTTATTTTTTAAAAAATGATTTAAGAATAGGTTGAGGTTTTCTTTAGAACAGTTTTAGATTCACTGAAAAATTGAGTTAATAGTACAGAGAGTTCCTAGGTACCCCAGATCCGGTTTTCCCAGTTATTATCTTATAGTAGTAGAGTACAGTTGTTACTGTGAATATTGAATCAAATTAGTGAATATTGATTATATTATTAACTAGATGGTCTATAGTTTATTCAGATTTCCTTAGTTTTACTGAAATTCCTTTTTCTGTTCTTAGGTCCTTTCTAATTCTCCTAATAACTCTGACAATGTGCAAATTGCCATTCTCGTTTTTTAGAGAGAAAACTGAGTCTCGGGGGTTTTGTACATTACCTAAAGTACTATGTAGATAGGGAAAAAGAGTGAGACTTGAGATGTGGAACACTCTAACTCCAAACCCTATTCTTTTAATGAGAGACTAGCCAGAAATATTCTAGGATAAAAGCAGAACCCTGCCATCCTGACATCATTTTACCCAAGTGGTGTGTTCTGAGGACTTTTTTACCCACAATTGTACTATTAGAGTTGAGAGAGGGCCCCCACTTTTCCTCTGGGCAGCTATCAAATTTAGACACCATGGAGCACCTAATAAGTAATCTCATAAAGAAGAAGGAGAAGGATGGGCTGTGAGCAGGTAAATGTGGACACCAGACTGTGTCAGCCTTTCTATGAGGTTCAAGCTCAAAGGAAAACAAACAAACAAACAAAACCACCTTTTAGCTCAGAACAATTGGGAAGGATCATGAGGAAAAGGTACCATTGCGTGAACAATTTTAATAGTTACTTACTTTCATTTCACTTTTTCTGGGAAAATTATAACACCCAGTTAAAAGAGGGGAATTTAAACAGACTGTGTGAAAAAAAATTTATAATTTATAGGCATATTTTGCTTGCATACTGTGAATCTAAATGTAACATGGTGGTAATGTTAATTTATGACCAAAACAGAAATCTCACCACCAGACTGCAACAATATCTTTCAGCAGTTCACAGAAGTGACAATTTGGATTTTTTTTTTCTTTTGTCAACATGGTACAGTGTATACCTAGAAGTTGGCATTGCAAAGCTGTACCATATGTTTCTAAATTATGTAGTAAAGATGATGGGTGGCTGGGTGGCTACCTCGTGTGAACTAGCTACTTATAGGGGATCTAAAAGCAGGCACTGTAAACAACTCTGTGTAATATTTAGATTGACATGACCACATTTTTTAATTGGATTGAATTAGTGCCTAGATTCCAAATAGTCTAAAATGAGTACATGTATGCACATATAGGTATGTATACATGTGTGTCTGTGTCTGTATATAAATAAGGAAAGGGCCAACCCTAACACTCTGTTTGCTGTATGGCAACTCCTATGTCATTCAAGAGGAATTATGACTGGACCAAATCTGTTGTAAATTCAAGCTACTCACTTCTGTGTGATTCAGCTTATATCTCTCCATGAAACTGTGGCTAATGTTGAGTCATTGCTAGTCATGGAAATTCCATCTTTATTCAATTGCTTATTTGATTTTGTTAGGGAAAGACTCAAAAGCCATACCATTCACAAAATTTAAAACCTAGGGATAGAGAACTGCACATGTGTGTGTAAGTGTGTATGAGACAGAGAATTTTAAATAATCGTGACTCATCTATTCAGATATGTTTGAAGGCAGTTGGTTTGCTCCACTATTCAAAATTCTTAAGACTTGCTTTGTTAATGAAACATCATTTGTATTGTAAAAAAATAAAATATTTAACCTTTCAAGAGAACTAAGATACTGTTTAAACCAAATTTTCTTTAAACAGAGTTGTATGTTTATTGTATGTTTATCTCATCATCAGGGGAAGAACTGAATTATTTAAATATTCCTTTTGGCATTTACCCCCCAGATTCCTTGATGCAGTGTCATACACTGATGATACTAGCATGGACTTTCTGAAGATGCAGAAAAAAGTAACGACGGGTTCTTGCTTCCTTATACACCTGGAATAACCTTATGCTTCCCTAAGACCAGAGTAAAGAACAAAGGAAATAGTCTGTTCCTAAAGAATTATATTATGTAAGATGGTAAAAGTGAAATGAGTTAGAGATCTTTCCTCCACCAAATCCAACCCAATACACATTCACAGGTTATTGAAGCATAACCAGTATTTGCAATGTGGGGCCAGGTGTCTATAAAACTTAACCTGGAATGATGAGAGTTCTAATAGAATTAGACTCTAAACAAGTGACTCATGGCACCAAGCTGACCCCTAGGCTTGGAGGAAGAACAAAAAGGTACCAATGAGAGATGTCTTCTTAATTGGGGAAGCTGTGTTCTAGTTTGGAAGACAATATACATATATGCTGAAGAAGTTCAATAAGTAAGTGTTCATTATAAGATGCTGATCATAGGTACTAAAGTGGGGAAAGGACAAAGAATACATGTACACATGTAGGATGGGATAGAAGAGTAGGGGAAATCTACATAGAGAAAGTAGACTTAGAATTAGGTCTTAAAAAATAAATATGATTTTTGGTAAGCATAGGAAAAACAAGTCTTCTGGCCTGGAGAAGACCATGAGGAGCCAAAATATGGAAAGGAGTCATTGTTTGACACTATCAGACTTTTATGGTCCCAAGTAACAGAAGTACAACTCAAATGGCTTAATCAAAAAAGAGGGTGTGACTGCAGGTATGGCTGGATCTAGGAGCTCAAATGACTTCCACAACAGAATGAAAAAAGGTAACTGATAAGGGGAAAGAATGTACAGGTTGAGTATCACTAATATGAAAATCTAAAATCTGAAACTTCTTAATTGTGACATGATGCTCAAAGGAAATGCTCGTTGGAGCATTTTGTATTTTGGTCTTTTGGATTAGGGATGCTTAACAGGTAAGTATAATTCAAATTTTCCAAAATCCAAAAAAATAAAGAACGTTCCTTGTCCCAGGCATTTAGGGTAATGTATACTCAACCTGTATATTGAAACCTGTGCTGGAGCTCTAACACTATCATTAGTAAATTACTGATTGTAGGCAAGTCTTTCTCTATCTCTGGGGTAATTTCTTAGTCTTCCATGGGAAGAAGGGAATGAAGAAGCCTCAAATAATTTCCAATGTCTCCTCCAGATGTAATAGTCAATAGTTCTTTCTAGACAATGACATTATTCATTATGGAGACTTGTGAGTTCATTTAAACTTGTATTTAGGTTCACTTTTACAAAAAATCATCACAAAATAAGGCAGTGTCTTCAAAGAATCCAAGATAAAGTTAGAATTTGTTAGTCCAACTATACCCAAGTTTTCAGATGAAGTAAAATTTCAGAAAGTTATAAGACTACAGACTACAGGAGATATCATTTTAAACTCTGGCCTGTGAGTTGAAACTGATCCACAAATATATTTTTGTCTACAAAGAATTTTTCAAATAAAAATATCCATTTACATTAATGGTATTGACTATTACTAATACAAATGAACTCACAAAATGTGATTTGTGTTTAGGATGTATGATTGTGTATAAGATATAGATGTGTGTAAAAGTTCATCTAGTAAAAAAACTCACAGAAGTAGATAACATGAAATAGGGCATATTTAAAACTATCAAAATATTTCACATAAAAATCTGGATTTCTGGCTTCTCTTACAATTGAAGATGCAGCAACACTGGGCCTGAGTTTGCATGGATTTGCAAAAAGCAAAAGAAATAAGACTATCCAGCCTTCACTTAAATTATGGAATGTCAGTCACTTTTAACTACAATATACTTAGGAGGAACAACACATACATCTGGATGGTAGGTCACCAGCTATCTGGCTCTTGCCAACACCGTGTCTTCTTAACATTGCTCAGTAAATACCAGTGATCTGACACTGGTCCTTGGAATTTGGAACTCTCTGTTCCCTGTCTCTGGCCACTGTAATAGTTTGCTTGTTAGAATTAAATTGATAGTTTCTGCAGAATTAGAGGGATGATGATCCAGAATTATTATTTTTTTACTTGTCAGTCTAAGCATGTGAAATAATTACTTTTCTGTTCTTTGTAAGTAGGGAGAGGGGGATGAGGTCAGCCAGCAGTTGAGTTTGGTTGCTGCTCCTGATATCTTAGTGGACAGTGGAGGACATTGCAAAGTCTGGTGCATGTGTGACTGCAGGCAGGGCTAAGAGAGACAGTGTTTAAGAGTATAGACTCTGAAATTAGAATGGCCAGGTTTGTTTCTTGGCTGTCCCCCTAACTGGCTCTGTGATTGTGGGAAATCTGCTTAACCTCTCTGAGGATCACTTTACTCATCAGTGACATAGGGCTAGTAGTGTTACCTCAATATTCAGTTCTGGTGAAAATTGAGATCATGCAGTTAAGGTCTTGGAACAATATGTGGCATGTGGTAAGTGAAATGGAAATGTTTTAGCTCTTGTTATTGCTAAGTTATGTGCAATATTATTTTTATCTGTGAAAGGACTGAGCAAGTTAATATATATGAAGTACTGGCTACAGCAAACCCTATATTCATTATTATTAACATCAAAAGCAGACCCAGAAGGCAGGTGATTATGGTTAGAGTATTACGTATAAACCACATGGGGTCAAAGGTATAGTTCCTCTTGCATTGAGACATTTTGCTAGTATTTCTTTGGACAAGAAGCAGGGGCCCTTTTTCCTGGCTTTAAAGGCTCAATTTGAACAAAAACAGCATAGGTAAGTTTCCCAGGGGATTTTTTAAATCGCTAATGCCAAGCACACATTCACAGAAAGATTTGCCATAGCTTATCAGAAGACTCCAGTAAAAGCGTCATGGCCACCCAACCAGTAAATGATGGGGCCCTCAGATTCCCTTATTTTCCCATGATGCTCACCATCATTGACTAAGTCACCTGCCTTTTTCAAGTCTTAATATTTTGGTCTTCATTCAAATAGCTCTTTTAAAAATATCCATTTACATTAATGGTATTGACTATTACTAATACAAATGAACTCACAAAATGTGATTTGTGTTTAGGATGTATGTTTGTGGATAAGATATAGATGTGTGTAAAAGTTCATCTAGTAAAAAAAACTCACATAAGTAGATAACAAGAAATAGAGCATCATGGCTTTGATCTCCAACTTGATAAGCTATCAGTCTCTGGTTCAAATCCCTGGTCATCTTTGTGACCTGTTGGCTGTGTGACATTAGGTACATTATCAATCTCTTTAGTTTCCACATCTGTTAAATGGGGAAAAATAATATCAAGGATTGCAAGAGAAGAAGCATGTTAAATGTGTAATTAATCTTTAATATAGGGTAAAATGTTGTGCAAATGCTATCAGTAAAAGTATTTTTACATTTTTATCCATCAAACTCTTCCATACTGTTTCATACTACAATATCGTGGCTTATGCTGTTTTTCATTCCAAAACATCTTTCTCAGTTTTTTTCACCTCATTCCTTCTTGTTCATCTTTTCATTAACACAAGTGTTATCTCCATTAGAAAAACCTTCTCCAAACCTTTATATTGGGCTAAGCACTGCCACAACTTCCTAGTCAATCTCGTTTTTACCTCCTATACATTAAATTTAAATTACTTTTTAGCTGTGCCTCTGTCTCAATAGACTACAGGAACTCCAAAGACAGGGATATCATTGTATTCTTCTTTCATTCCCCACATTCCACAACAGTGCCTGGCTCACAGTATGTGTTCTGTGAGTTATTTAGCTGTTGACACATCACAGTGGCTTTATTTCCTGAGTTTCTAATGAGAGGAAGTGAAGGAGTCTTAAATATAGTCTGCTTCTATTATAGAGACACAGTGAGTTTTACTTTGATAACAACTCAGTGAAATAATATGAAAGGCAACCTGATTACCAAATGGCTTCAAAATAATACATGTTACAGAAACATATTATTATCTCCCAATTTGGCTTGTTTATAATTGAAAAATTTATACATCCATTATGGAGAAAAGTCATCTTTTAAAGGCCATAAACAGTTATGAATTTCTTGCAGTGGCTGAATCCCAGTTGAACTTGAATCACCATAGTGTGTGTTTAAGTGGTCAAACAATAAAATCAGAAAGAGCCAAAGCGAACACTAATTTTTTCAGATTGTGGGTATGTATTCTTTAGTAACTTTCACTTAATTTTGCTTTGGGGGGAGGAGAAAAGGGAGGTGACAGTCAACAACTTATGCTACTGAAATTAACCTGTTAAAAATTTATCAGTCACAGTGTTGCCAAAGTTGTATCATGGAATCTATAAGTTGTGTGTGTGCGTGTATATATGTAACATATATATTAGACACAAATACACTTTATTGTCTCTACTTTTATTCTCTTATGAGATTTTGGCATTATTTTCTCCATTCTTTTATTGTAAGTTACCTAACGTCCTTTCTGGAGTAGTTAGGATATAAATAACTAATAACTGTAGAATGATTGCATATTAGATGTAGTAATAGAATCTGATAGGCATATTAAAAAAGTAAAACTGCTTCTTAGGTGTGGACTTTTCTGATAGCATTTACAAGTCAAAAGCAAAATTACCTTTGCTGTGTTATTCCTTCTATTTTAACAAGCAGGAGAAAGGTTTAAAACAAATTGAATTATCAAGCCCTCAAGTGTTCCAATCTGCCAGCTACTATTCTACAATTGAAAGATAAGGAGTAAATTGATAACGTATCGATGCCCCTTCAGCAGTGTATGGGAGGAAAATATCAACGTATCATGCAGTGTTTCTCAGAGTCACTTCTGTGCAGTAGGGAAATTCTCAGATATTTTAAAGTTAACTTTTTTTTTTTTTTAAACTCATAAGTGTTCCAGGAGTGCATGCTAAGTTGTAAACCTTTCAGGGGCTATAGTGCTTTCGGAAAGACAATAAGATTTTGGCAAACACAGAGAGGTCCAGAGAATCTACCGTGTCACTTAAGAAAGCAAAGTGAAAACATTGAAAATTCTTGCAAATAATTATGCCTTCTGTTGCCCATGTAGAAAAACAGCTTTTTGGTGTGGATGGTAGGCATAGACTTGTTTAAGCAAATGAGTTGAAATATATCTTGAACAACTACATTGGCGATTTTTCTGACAAGTACAGCAACTGTTGTCTATAAGGCAGTGTGTCATAACATACTGTGTTCCAAACATTTCTTGGGGGTTCTTCCATATTCAATTTTTGTTTGTTATGCATCCTCAGGCAACATTGTTTTGAGCCACTTCTACATACAAGAAACTCTCTAAGTCTTGTAAGAAGAATATACAAAGACATTTTAAACAGCCTTTTTGACCTGAAAGAACCTAGCAGTCTAGTTGAGAAGTTGAGGATATGGTGACTGTATGAATCTTAAATATTGGTGTTTTCTAGGTTTCCATTCTTGGCCCTTGTTAGGCATTTTTGTGCACATCCCCCAAAACTTATGTCAAAGTACTAACCCCCAGGACCTCAGAATGTGAGCTTATTTTGAGGTGGGGTCTTTGCAGATTATGATGAGGTCAGTAGGGTGGGACCTAATCCATTGTGACTGATGTCCTTATAAAGAGGGGAACTTTGACCACAGAGATGCACACAGGGAGAACGTGAAGAGGAGTGCAGAGATTGGGGTGATGCTTCTACAAGCAAGGGCTGTCAAAGATTGCCACCAAATTACCAGAAGCTAAGAGAGAGGCATGGAACAGTCTTCTAGCCCTCTGAAGTAACCAACTCTGCTCCCACCTTGATCTGATCACCTCTTAGCCTCTGACAATAAATTGTTTAGGCCACCG
Source organism: Nycticebus coucang (assembly GCF_027406575.1). NCBI lineage: Eukaryota > Metazoa > Chordata > Mammalia > Primates > Lorisidae > Nycticebus > Nycticebus coucang. The sequence goes on from NC_069787.1 coordinate 36,463,987, forward strand.
CATTTGAGGTCCTTTGTTATGGCAGCCCTAGCAAACAAATTCAGCCCTCCTCTCACGTCTGTTCCACCTCTCTTGGCAACTTCATTATTGACCATGGCTGTAGCTACTAATGTCTCTATGCTTAGAAATCTCAAGCCTTTGTCTCCAGCACAGGTCTGTCACGGGACTGCCAAACCTGCACACGGAGACATTTGCATCGGTACTTCTGAAGGTGTGGCTGCAAACAGGTACAGGTTAGTGAATGTTTTGTTAGGAACTTGGACTAGAACTTAAGTCAACTTGCTGCTTTCTTCTGCAAGAAACTCTTGCCATTAAAAAAAAATTGTCAGCTGAATTGTACAGTGTGCCAAGTGATGAAGTCGATGTTTCTGGTACATGCACTTTCTCTCAGTAAGGGCCAATAGCAGGCAGGTCAGAGACAGCACAGGTCCACAGGCCACACTTGGAAGAGCATTGACCTCATCGGCATCTCCCATAGATATCATCAGAACACTCGACAATAAAATGTATCTTATTAACCCAGATTCTTTCCCCCTCTATTTTCTAACTCAGTGAATGGACTAGCAATGCTACTATAAAACTAAGCTGTCGAAGGCAGTAATGTGCAACTCAATTTTAAATCTTTACTGTTGCTCACTCTTATTGCTAAATGATGGACCCTTTAGTCAATGTTCATCTGGGGAAAAGATTCATTTTTTTCTCCTCCTCATCACCATCACTAATGTCCTACTTTGGAACCCCAGGACTGCTTTCATGGCCTTTTGCAGTAACTTTCTAACCTCTCTTAGCCATTCTCCACCCAGCTTCCAGAGTGACCTTTTTGAAACATAAATCCAATCATGGCCCAGATTATTCTATAGCTTTCTGTTTCCTACACTGGATAAAATATAAACTTACTTTCAAGGAATAAGAAGGCCTTCCCTCCCCATTCAGCCTTGACTCCTGTAGTTTTTCTGTACTTACCTTTGGCTTCAGCTCATTAAACCACTTAACATCCCTGTGCTGTTCTATGCCCCCCCACCCAATCCCCATGTCTCAGTATCATTGCCTTCCTGTTTGAAAAGCCCTCTCCACCTTGCCTCCTTCCATTGCTCTTTTAGGTAGAAGATGGCACTCAGTTATTTTAAAGAACAAGAATAAATAGTAAGAGTCAGGCTTGATGGCTCACACCTGTAATCCTAGCACTCCGGGAAGCCCAGGCAGGAAGATCACTTGAGCTCAGGAGTTTGAGATCAGCCTGAGCAAGAACAAGACCCTGTCTCTACTAAAAATGGAAAAATTTGCCAGGCATTGTGGTGGACACCTGTAGTCCCAGCTGCAGAGGAAGTAGAGGCAGGAGGATCACTTGAACCCAGGAGTTTGAGCTTACCGTGAACTAGGCTGACACCAAGGTACTTAGCCTGGGCAACAGAGTGATACTCTGTCTCAAAAATAAAAAAATTTTAAAAAATAGTAAGCATTCATTGTATCTTTACTCTCTGAAGTCACAATTCTAGATATTTTAAAAGCTTTATTATTTAATCTTTATAGTAACCCTACAAAATAGGTAAGCATCATCTCAGTCCTACAGATGAGGAAACCAAGAGGCAAAGCAGGTAAGGAATGTTTCTTAGGTCAAACATTTAGTAAGCAGTGGCCCCGGTGGTCTGACTCCAGCCTGCATGCTTCCCCACGTGCTGTGTGAACAACATTGGAGATGTCACATACCTCACTTCCTCAGATACTTGTCTTCTTTCTTTTGACTCTTTGGAGGTCATTCATTTAGTCCCCAGGTGTCTGACAGACGTGTGTATGCAAATCGATGCTAAGTCAATAAGTAATGCATGATGCAGATTATTCAGAGAACACATACGTTAACCCCCCTGAGCTGATCCCATTATTTCTTTAATAGCAAAGTGAGGTCCAGTGCAGTGACGCTGGTTGACCCAACTACATCTAGGGCATCATTGTACTGCCTATCTCAGATTTATAATAAGAATGACCTGGGCCATGGCAGCAGAGTTTATATTTAAAAATTATATTATTTGATTTAGTACATATTTATTTTAATTTTTACTCATTTGATTGCAGTCTTTTGAAGGCTACAATAATTTACACTTTTACAGTGTCTGCCTTACCTCACAGCAAATATAACATACTTCCCATCCACTTACCTTTTTCCATTTACTTTTTATTTGTATATGGTCATGGGGTAAAAGTGTAATTTTTTTATACTAATATATTGCACTTAGGTGAAGCCAGGCCCTTCAGTGCATACATCATTGAAGCAACACAGCGCACTACCACCCAGCTTTTTCCCTCTATTTCAAAACCTTCCACCCAATTGGGACTAACTCACTTCTTCCTGTGCATAAATTGCTACTGCCGCTTTTTTGTTTTGCTCTTTATTTTCTTTTTGAGACAGTCTCACTACGTTGCCCTTGGTAGAGTGCTGTAGCGTCACAGCTCACAGCAACCTCAAACTCTTGTGCTTAAGTGATTCTCTTGCCTCAGCCTCCCACTTTGGAAAAGGAAAGGTAAACATATGATATCCTATGATTCAACAAGTCTGTCCCTACATGTGTTTACCAAAATGTGTGTTCTGAGATATTTACGGTGGTCCTTTACAGTCCCAAACCAGAAGATCCCCAAATACCCATTTATGTTAAAACTGACATTTATCGTCTGAGGTGTTGGTGATGTACTGTTTCTTTTTTTTATTTCAAAATATTAAGGTGGAACAAATGTTTTTGTTACATGGATAGCTTTTATAACGCTTTAGTCAGGGCAGTCAGTGTGCCTATCACCCAAATAGTTTTCATTGTTAGGTTTTATACCTCTCTCCCCTCCCTTTTTTGATTTCCAACAATTTTTACTTCTGTGCTCATCACTCTAGTTCCAAATTATTAGAGTACATGTAGTATTTCTTTGCCTTCTTGAGATACTTCACTTAGAATAATGGTCTCCTGTTCCATCCAAATTGCTGTAAAAGACATTAATTTATTTTTATGGCTGAGTTGTACTCCACGGTGTATCTGAATATACTGTATTTAGAAAGGAACACTTTTACACTGTTGATGAGACTGCAGAGAAGTAGCACCTCTATGGAAAACATATTTTCCTCTATGGAAAACAAATTTTGAGATTTCTCAAAGAACTAAGAAGAGACTTACCATTTGATCCAGCAATTCAACTACTGGGTATCTACCTACAGGAAAAGAAGTGATTTTATCAGAAAGACACTGCACTTAAATGTTGCAGCACAATTTGCAACTGCAAAGGTGTGGCATCAATCCAAGTGCCCATGAAATCACGAGTGGATGAACAAAATGTGATATACACGTACATACACACATATATGCACACCCCGTAACTTTTTTTTTTTTTTTTTTTGTGGAGACTGAGTCTCACTTTATCGCCCTCAGTGGAGTGCCGTGGCATCACACGGCTCACAGCAACCTCCAACTCCTGGGCTTAAGCGATTCTCTTGCCTCAGCCTCCCGAGTAGCTGGGACTACAGGCGCCCGCCACAACGCCCGGCTATTTTTTGGTTGCAGTTCAGCCAGGGCCGGGTTTGAACCCGCCACCCTCGGTATATGGGGCCAGCGCCTTACCGACTGAGCCACAGGCGCCGCCCAAACCCCGTAACTTTTTATTAAAGAAACTGGAATGCACATTTTTCAATTTTGCTTTTAAAACTATTTGTCTATATAGCTTGGTTAATAAATAACTATTATTTCTTGTGCGTCGTGGTGCATTCACAGGAATCTTTTCAAATTGTAAAAACCATCCTCACCAATTATGTTTAATGGTAGCAACATTCTATGCAGACTAAATTTAACAATGGAGTTTACATGAGAAGCCATTTAATTAAACATGTATTAACATTTAATTAAACATATATTACTTTATCTATTTGTACATTTTAAGGACAATACACTTTGTTTAGGAACTCAGACTTTTCTTGAGGCCCTGGAGAGTTTCCAGGCTCCAGGCACCATTGCCAGTGTGGCCTAACAGAGGAAATAGCTTTTGGCCAGGCTTGGTACAAGAAGTGGCATTTGAATTAATCCTCAAGCTCAAGATCAAATGATAGCAGAGTGATCTATTTTGAGGGGAAAGGAAAGATACTTTCAACTATTCAGAAGTGAGATAATGCAAGGTCTGAGGACGGGAACCAAAAAGTATAATTGTGTAAGACTCCAATATTGGAGAAAAAAGAAATAAGAACAAAGGTTGGTTCATTATTATAGATGCCCTTCAACACCAGGGTAAAGGGGTTCAGTGGGGAGGGGGCTTCTGAAGAATGGAGAACCACTGAAGAATTCTAAGTGGAGTGTGGAGTAACATGACCAATGTAGTGTTTCAGGAAGATGAATCTAATCTTCTTTAAATGTGCAAAATGTGTGGGAGGTATGGAGAAGGGAAAGGAGGAATATAAATGGCTTTACATTGTGAGACAAGGTTAAGAATTAGGCTTGAATGTTTTATTCAGCACAGATCATCTTTATGGTTTTGTGGGGAAATTTGTAGAAAATCTTAGAAAATCGATGCTCATATATGTAGAAGTGTCTTGAACCAACAGCTCAAAGACATTTCTTTAGAGCAATTTTTGATCCTTGTCTTTATTTTATTAGGATAACTTTTATATATTTGTCATAATTCATGGAATACAAATGTTCATTTTTCATACAAATTTCAAAAATATGAAGAGCCATGCCTACCCTTTAAGTTATACTTTAGTGGTCAAAATTCTCATATCTTCCTGTGCATGTGCAAAAACACTCCTGCACAGTGTTGTGGAGAACATGGAATGTGGACAAAGATTGTAGAGTTTATTATTCCAGTCATACCTGGAATAATTTCAGAAATGTAGGTGTGATTTCATTTGGCTTTCAGCTGACCTAAGAGATCCACAGCTTAATCCAGCCCAAAGAGGGCATTCGCACCATAGTAAGAGCAGGGTTGTATCCAACCCATAGTAGGAGAGAGGAGGCAGCCTATACTTCTGTAAGTATAGGATCTGGAGAGAGCTTCTAAGAGTGCCCAACCACACTAAAAGAGAATCTTTTTTTTTTTTTATTAAGTCATTAACACATAGATCATGTATACATTGATGCCTTTATATGGGGTACAATGTGCTAATTTTATATACAATTAGGAATGCTTACATCAAACTAGTTAATATAGCCTTCACCTCCTTATTGTGTTAAGATATTTATACTCTATACTTAATAGATTTGACATGTACCCCTCCAATGTGAACAATTCATAATTGCCAAGTCATGGAAGAAGCCCAAGTGCCCATCGACCCATGAATGGATCAATAAATTGTGGTATATGTACACCATGGAATATTATGCAGCCTTAAAAAAGATGAAGCCTTTGCCTCTTTCATGATTACATGGATGGAGCTGGAACATATTCTTAGCAAAGTATCTCAAGAATGGAAGAAAATGTATCCAATGTACTAAGCCCTACTATGAAACCAATTTATAGCTTTCATATGAAAGCTATGACCCAACTATAGCCCAAGAGGAAGGAGAAGGAGGAGAGGGAGGGGAGGGGGAAGGACAGGTGGAGGGAGGATAATTAGTGCGAACACAACTACGGTGCATTTTACAAGGGTACATGTTAAATTTACTAAGTGTACAGTATAAAGGTCTTAACACAACAACTAAGAAAATGCAGTGAAGGCTATGTTAACCAGTTTGATGAAAATACTTCAAATGGTATATAAAACCAGCACATTGTACCCCATAATTGCATTAATGTACACAGCTATGATTTAATAAAAAACAATTAAGAAAAGAAGGCAACTTAAAAAAATAAAATAAATTATGGTACATGTATACCATGGAATATTATGCAACCTTTAAAAAGACGGAGACTTTACCTCTTTTATGTTTACATGGATGGAGCTGGAACATATTCTTCTTAGTAAAGTATCTTAAGAATGGAAGAAAAAGTATCCAGTGTACTCAGTACTATTATGAAACCAATTTATGATCACTCACCCTTTCACAAGAAAGATAAACCACAACTATAGCCCAAGATGATGGAAGAGGAGAGGGATGGAAGGGCAGGGGGGAGATTCCGTGAAAGGAAGATAAAAGAGAATCTTGGATTTGCCCCTGCCACCACATTATCTTATTCCCAAACTGACCTATGTTTGCATGGGAAGCCAGAGAATAGGGTACATTTATACTTTCTGCCCTTTCTCACTCCTCCCCAAGTGGTAAGACTGTTATCTTAGATTCCAGAAAAGTTATTGACCACATTTATTAGTGGTCAATCACTTGCATTAAACAGGTCTGCTTGTATACATCCTCTTACCCCTTAACCAAGCACATTGAAAACACAGTAATCACAGGATGTGAAACCCAGGTGTACAGAAGGCTGACATTAGTGAAACCCATGTGTACAGAAGGCTGACGTTTTCTATGCACAGGTTCCACAAGGCTGACTGGGGGGGCTTCAGTATATGTAGACAACTGTATTTTCCATTTTTTATCTGTGTATGTTCTGAGAGGATAGAAGGTTTGTGGTTAAATTAAGATTCAAGAATTCCTGGGTCACCAAGTCATTGCACCATCTTCAAGTCTTCAGAACACCACGTTATTTACAAAGGGTCACAGCTGACTTCCTGCATTTGCAGCTAAGGAATAGGTAAGATTTGACCGTGGGGAGACTAAAGAAATAAGTACTCTAGGGACAGCATAAACAAAAGCATGGACAGAGAACAAAACTAGATGAAAAAGCACAAGAGGCCACATGATCTGAAAAGTGGGTTGGGACCAAGCAGTGATAAACATTGACTGCTACTAGGCTTTGTCAGATGTCCTTTATTTGGTGGGCAGTAGGGAACCTTGAAAGTGATCAATACCCCTGAGTAGCTCCAATGGTAATAACACTGAATAGAGGCAGTGAGCCTATCAAAGACAACGCAGACATGTGGGTGACGGCCAGAGGCAGAGCTATTGGCCTTGACCTTGTCTTGAAGCCATGCATTTTCCCATAAGGCATTTTGAGCCTTTACCTTTCCTAAAGAATGTTGTCAACACAAACATGATGCTTTATTGGCAAAGAACATGATTTGCTCCAGCATTTTTCCATGGTCAGATTAGAAATAACTTCCTATGAGTTTTGACATAAGTTCCCACATAATTTGCCAGCCTTCCTGTTTGCCTGGCAAAGGAGAAGAGGATTTCTTTCTACTATCTACTTCTCACAGGCAGCCTGTGTACTGCTATGAATTATGATTCAGTTTTATAGACCTTCAACGTGAACAGACACTGGTTAAGATTTGGACTTGTTTTAATTAATCAGAAGCATGTCTCCCCCCCGAAACGGCAGTTCTAAACAATTGCAGATCTGCCTTTCCGTACAAAGTGCTTTGCATGGTTTTCCCTCTATTTCTATGTGAAGAGCCCAAAGCTATCTTTCAGTCAATATTCAATTAGGATTTGAGTCAGAAGGCCGTGCTGAGCTCCTACAGAGGTGCATAAGGTAGTCACTTGCTCCTGCCTCCATTTGCTTGTGTGTGGAAGACAATTCATTATTTGTAAAGAAAAATGTTGATCTGCAGCATAATGTAAATATTATGCCAAATTAATAGTGTCTATTTTCTGCCTTATGACCTGGCAGCAAAAAAAATGGCACTGTTAGAATCATTGGAAAGGAAAACCAAATTCAGTATTATACATATTTTATGTCCCCAAATGTAGGGAGATTTATGATGCAGAACATTTCCCTCTTCTCTACTCACAGAACTCTGTGTGTCTGTTGGGTAGGCGTCCAAGCCTTTATATGAGGCTTTCTCTAATCACTCTCCTTTTGCACAGTTTTGTTTCCAGCACAATCTATTAATTAAATATCTTTGTCATTGAGCTATGGTTTCAGAATAATAACAATCTACTCCTAGGATTCTTTTAAAAATTCTAATAAGGATTTTCTACAAACATGAGAGCAATAAAGATACCTAGAATATAGCAATTTCTTTTGATTTTATTTACGCCAAATTAACCCCTAGCATAAGCCTTCTCTTTGAGAAGAATGACAATATGAGACAATTACATTGAATTGGGTGAGAATTTGTACTTGGTCTACAGCTCCAAACTCATATAAGCAATACAGATAGGTCATTAAAGTGATGTGAATAATCCACAGGTTCACTCCTTGGATTTAGTTAATATGAACACCCAACTGAGATCCAGATTAAACTTTCAATTGTATTTTGTAAATATAACATCTATAGATGTTATTTTAGTGGACACAATTGGTCACCCACTTGTTTGTCACTCCTTAGTTCCAAACAATTGTAATTTTTTCAGGTGCTTCTCAATCCCCAGCTTCAGAAATGGATGCAGTTTAGTTGAAACCTATCAACACCCAGCACTATCCTGGAAATACAATTTGGTTAATGGGTGACCAGGTGACCTAAGTTGGTTCAGTTAGACTGAACGGAAGGATTTGCTTCTCCTTTTTTGATGGACATATGGCATATGTCACCATAATTTCAAATTTCAACTCAGTTTAGGTTGAAGATAGGGAAGTCGTTAAGATATGGACATAACTTGAATTCGTGATGACAATAATGGCCCAGAACTTTAAGCCATGTCCAAAGCACACCTTTCATTTGAGCTTCCAATAATATAGTAAATTCCCTTGCTGTATAAGTCAGAGTTGCATTTCTCCTAATTTACAGCCTTAACTAGTCCAGATCACATTGTATTTCTCTTTAAAACAGGAATTCTGAGATTTGAATTATCAAGGCTTAACTCTCTATTGTGCATGTTTAGATTCTATTTACTATGTAGGAAACAAATTAGAATTATTTCTTCCTAACTCTACATATAATTTAAAATAAAAACTTCATTGATTAGATGTAAATCCTATTTTGGCACAAAATAACTAAAAAGATGAACATTTTGTTTATTATAACTAAAAAGATGAACAAAATGAATTCATTTATCAGCTTTGTCAAGAATCTGCTGGCTGTAAATAAGTGGCTTTATTTCTGCATTTTCTATTCTGTTCCTTTGGTTTGTGTGTCTGTTTTTATATTAAAACCATGCGGCTTTGGTTATTATAGCTTTGTAATATATTTTGAGGTCAAGTAAAATGATGCCTCCAGCTTTGTTCTTTTTGCTCAAGATTGTTTTAGCTATTTAGGCTCTTTCTTGTTTCATAAAAATTTTAAGATCTCTTTTCTAATTAGGTGAAGAATAATGTTATTTTCATAGAGATTGCATTGAATCTGTAAATTGCTTTGGATAATAATGGTTATTTCAACAGTATTTCAATTCATGAACATGAAACATTTTTCCATTTGTTAGGGTCATCTTCAGTTTCTTTTGCCAGTGTTTTACAGTTTTCCTTGCAGAGATCTTTCACCTCCTTGGTTAAATTTATTTATTTATTTATTTATTGTAGCTATTGCAAATGGATTTCTTTCTTGGCTAGATCTTTTTTGGTGCATAGAAATGCTACTGATTTTTGTGCATTGATTTTTGTATCCTGAAACTTTACTAAATTTGTTTATTAAATCTAAGAGTTTTTTAGGTTTTTCTAGATAAAAAATCGTATCAGCAAAAAGGGTTAATTTGATATCCTCTTTTCCAATTTGAGTGCCTTTTATTTCTTTTGCCTGATTTCTCTGGATAGGACTTTTAGTAATACAGTGAATAGGAGTGGTAAAAGTGGAACCTTGTCTTGTTCCAGTTCTTAGAGGAAAAGCTTTTAACTTTTTTTCATTCTGTCTGATGTTAGCTGTGGGTACTTTCATTGTTTCATTTTTCACTCATTTGAAATTTATATTGGTATAATAAATGATTTAAAAAAACAACTTTCTTGGGCAGCGCCTGTGGCTCAGTCAGTAGGGCGCCGGCCCCATATACCGAGGGTGACGGGTTCAAACCCGGCCCCAGCCAAACTGCAACCAAAAAATAGCTGGGCGTTGTGGCGGGCGCCTATACTCCCAGCTACTCAGGAGGCTGAGGCAAGAGAATCGCTTAAGCCCAGGAGTTGGAGGTTGCTGTGAGCTGTGTGAGGCCACGGCACTCTACCGAGGATCATAAAGTGAAACTCTGTCTCTACAAAAAAAAAAAAACAAAAACAAAAAAAACAACTTTCTTTTCAAGTGATTAGCCAATCGTCTGAACATTATGGATTAAATAATCTATTTGTTCCCCAGTTATGTTAAATACCTCTTTTATCAAATACACTAAGTTATCATTAATATTTGAGTTTATTTTTGAGCTCTGGGTAGAAAGCCATTGATCTAACTTTCCCTTTCCGTAAAACAACCATGATGATTTCATTATTGTAGCTTTATGGATAGGTCTTAGAATATATTAATAGAGAAGTTCCTTTTATTACATTTCTTCAGAACATCCTTGACTCCTCTTACATTTTTTATTCCTTGGTAAAATAATTTTTAATTATCTGTCACTTTAAAAATAAAAGATCATTTGGATTTTGATCCAAATTCCATTGCTTCTATAGATTAATGTAAAGAAAGATGACGTCTTTATGACATTGAGGGCTTCTATCCAAGAACTAGAAATATCTCTATGTTAATTTCATTTTAAAAAAATTTCAGATTATTGTGGGGACACATATGTTTTGGTTACATGGTTTGGTTTTGTAAGCTTAAAGTCGGAATTACAGGTGTGTACTTACCCAGAAAGTATACACTATGCCAATCTCTTATCTCCTTCCTCCCTACTTGAATTTCATTGAATTTTACTTCCCTGTGAGCATGTAGGTGTTGATCAACTAGTTCCAATTTAGTATTGGTGAGATTGCAAGATAGTACAACCTCTATGTTTTTTATTTTTTTATTTTTTTTTAATTTTTTTATTAAATCATAACTGTATACAATGATATGATTATGGGGCATCATTGGTAAATGTAGAATGTAAATGTTTTGGCACAGTAACTGAGATAACGCCGGAAAGGCTATGTTAACCACTGTGATAAAAATGTGTCAAATGGTTTATGAAGCGAGAGTACAACCTCTATGGAAAGTAGTATGGAGAGTCCTCAAAGAACTAAAAGTAGACCTACCATTTGATCCTGCTGTCCCACTACGAGGTATTTATCCAAAAGAAAAAAAAAATTATGTTCCTCAATTTATTTTTATAGTTTTCAACAAGCAGGACTTAAATATTTATTATTAAATTCCTAAGTTAACCATAACATTTATTGGCTGATCTTCCTGAATTGACTCTACATTGACCAAACCGCAAATCACTGGCACTCCATGCTAATGGATTATTCTCTAAAATACTTGAGCACTTCTGCTCCTATCTGCTGAGGTGTGCTCATCAAGAATAATTGTGCTTCTCAAACCTGTTTAAGCTAGTTTCAGTTGCTATTATAGTTCCATAATTCAATTAAATATTACATAATTTAATGACATGATTGTGAAAACAAAGAATAGTCTTTATATTAAGCAAGAAGATTCAATTACATCTAAAAAATGTCCTTAGATTGCAGTTGGGCAAAAGCACAGTAAAATCTTGTGGGAAAAGTCATTAAAATCAAAAGGATTCTTTGATCAGATTGCCCCACAAATTATTTATTTTTTTTCTTTTTTAAAAAAACAAAAACTGGAAATCATATATATTATGGGTGTTAAGGATCATTATAATCAAAAGGATTCTTTGATTATATTGCCCCACAAATTATTTAATTTTTTTCTTTTTTAAAAAAACAAAAACTGGAAATCATACACAATGGAAGTTAAGGAGGATGTTGAACTTGAATCAGTGAACCCATTTACAAAAGCAAAGTTAGAACTCTGTATCAAAAAATTGGCAAATGAATAATTACAATTTTTAAGCAAAATTAGATATTTCTTACCTTATGTTTTGTGATGCTCTACTTCAACTAAAACCACATAAATGCCATCCTAAGTGCATTGGTGTGTGTCACACTTTATGGGGGCAAGACATGATTGCAAGAGGGACTTTACCTAACAATTGCAATCAGTGTAACCTGGCTTATTGTACCCTCAATGAATCCCCAACAATAAAAAAAAGAAAAGAAGAATCTTATAGTATTTTATAGTTTGCCTGCATAAACAAAAACATAAAATTTTAAAGTATTTATTACTTGTCATTCCAAATAGTTTAAGCTATTTTGGGTGTTTCCTAATAATTTATAACAAATAAAAATAATAATTTTGCTTTTTTTCCAATATGCTTATCTTCTCTTTGAGTTCTTTTGGCTAACACTGAGTTCGCTTATGGCAAAAGATTTGAAAAATTTAAATTCAGGACAATTGACTTTATTATAATTATAGGACTCTTTAAAATAACTGGAACTTACCCCGTTTCCCCAAAAATAAGACAGTGTCTTATTTTAAGGTGTGCTCCCAAAGATGCGCTAGGTCTTATTTTCAGGGGATGTCTTATCTTTCCTGTAAGTAGGCCTTATTTTCGGAGGATGTCTTATTTTCGGGGAAACAGGGTATATAGTAAATGAAAGATTCCTAAGGACAGGAAGTTCAATTTTCATGGTGAGGTATATATTTTGTTTTGAGTAAGGCTTATTCTAAAGCCCTCATTCTAGATGAAAAGATTGAAAATGTGTTGAATAAATATTTTCATGCTTGAATATTTGAAATAAAAATATATAAAACATAAGGGACAGTCAATTTTTTTTGTTTGTTTGTTTTGAGACAGTCTCACTATGTCGCCCTTGGTAGAGTGCTGTGACATCACAGCAACCTCAAACTCTTGAGCTTAAGCGATTCTCTTGCCTGAGCCTCAGCAGCTGGGACTACAGGTGCCCGCCACAACACCCAGCTATTTTTTGTTTGGCAGTCCTGGACTGGATTTGAACCCGCCAACTCCAGTGTATGTGGCTGGTGCTCCAGCTGCTAAGCTACAGGCGCCGAGCCAGGGACAGCCAACATTTTAAGAGAGTTTCGAAAGACTAGTATTTTGGCTCCATTTTAATTTTACAGTTTGCTATTTCTTTATTCATTTATTGAGACAGAGTCTTATTATGTCACCCTTGGTAGAGTCTGTGTTGTCACAGTTCATAGCAACCTCAAACTGTTGGGCTTAAGTGATTCTCTTGCCTCACCCTCCCAAGTAGCTGAGTCTACAGGAGACTGCCACAATGCCCAGCTATTTTTGTGTTGTTGTTGTTGCAGTTGTCATTGTTGTTTAGCTGGCCTGGGCCAGGTTCAAATCCACCAGACCCAGTGTATATGGCCAGTGCCCTAACCATTGAGCTATGGGCACTGAGCCAGTTTGCCTTTTGAAGAATTTATCATGCACAGAAAGCAAATATTTTTTAGGCTCAGTATAGGGGGTTAATATTGGGTGGGAGGTCAGGAAAATGAATGTCATATTACTTAATACTGCCAAATCTCATCAACTAAAAATATATGCGATCTTCTGCAACTTGGACTTTTCTCCACTTGGTGATATTTCTTGCCCACTCCACATAGGAAAGCAATGTGTAAAACCCTTAAAATAGCTGCAGATGTGCTTTTATTGGTCTCGAGGTTCTACGACAGCAGAAAGTATCCAATCCTCTCTATGCATTTCCCAGCATCACCTTTGTCTTTCAGAAGACGAGTGTCCTCCTTCAGAGAGGTGTGATTTGAAGCTTAAAATTACACTCTTTATATTAGAAACGCTAGAATAAAATTCACTGCACCAAAAAAGATGAATGTTCCTGTCTTTGGACACATTGATTGCTTGCTATGACTTTCACAGGGAATAACTGTAAAAGGAACATATGGAGAAAACCTTATCATTTTCACAGAGAGATTTGTAATTGTATTGTTTCCATTTCAACCACGTGGATTCTATCTCTCAATTTGTGTAATTCAGGGAGGGTTGAACTTGGGGGCTGGTGCTGTTGATAAGCAAATCACTTCTAAAACTTTCTGAGTTAACATTTCTGCATTTTAATTTATTCCAAATAAACATTTTCTTTTAAATGGCCTTGAAAATGCTCAGATGCAGGCCAGTGGAGCAGCTGTAGGTTGAACAAGAGGCAAGAACTCAGTCTTCCCTTTAACTTATTTTTTCATGTATATTTTAGATGCTTTCTCACAACATATCACACTAGTCTCTATAAACACTGAAAAGAATACATTGGATACTTTTTTCCATTCTTAAGATACTACTATGACATCAATATATATTCACCTACACATTCATATGAATGGTAAAACGTAACTAGAGTCCAGAAAGTAGAAAGGAAGAGGAGAGAGAGAAGGGAGGGAAGGGCGGAGGGAGGCTATTTGGGGAGACCTCACCTAACATGCATGATGCCATGTACTATTAAGAAAAGAGTATAATTGTGATAGATGTGTTAATCAGTTCAATGTAAGCATTTCACATTATATATCAAATCAGTACACTGAACCCCATAGACGCATCAATGCACACAGTTATTATTTAATAAAAACAATAAATAAATAAATACTAGAGAGGAAATATGAATGAGTATGATAGAAATCATTCAGACTTGACCTGGTAGAATTCTGTTTTGTTTTCTGGAGGTTTGTTCTTTTTCTTTTATTCTGCCTCCACAAAGACCTGATAAAAGTGGTTGTGATCACAGTGATGTTTTCCCGTTTGTCCTGCTATTCGTTTAAGAATTCAGTTCATTTCCTTTTCACAGAATTAATATGTCAAGTGCAAGATAAAGTGTTTGAACCACTGCTTAGGCTTCCTCTGGCTTGCTGCTCATTTACATCTCACTGGAGAATTGGGAAACTGGAGCCAGAAGATGTGATCAGTCCAGTATCTTTTAAACATTTTTAAAATGAAAGAATAACTGAATATTGGAAATATCAGTAACATAGCTCTGCTCTGAGTTATTTTAAGTTTGTGGTTATTTTATTCATTCAATGCTGCATAAATGAGGGTAAATAAGTCAGATATGAAGTGTTGAGTGAGAAATGCCAGGAGGAAAAGGTGAGCAAAGGTGGTTCGTGGCTTCTGAAAACTCCTAGAAGGAGGTAACTTCTGATCTGAGCCCTGAAATATTACTGGAATTTCAAAAAAATGCAAAGTAGGGATCAGCTACACCAAAGTCACAGAGGTAGAGATGTAATTCAGGAAATTCAAAGTAAAATGGGAGCCAGATGGGGCCAGATCACAGCAAACCCCAAAGTCACATTTGTGAATTTGAAATTACTTTGAATATTTCAAGAAATAAGGTAGTAATGGTTTTTCAATAAATAGAAAACTATGCTTTCATGAGTTTTTTTTTTTTTAAGTCTCTAGTATGGATGAATAGAAAAAAATTTGAAAAGAGGACTAAGTGAAGGAAGAAATGTTAACAGTCTCATTATGAAGTGAACATGACTGACTGCTGGTAAACAAAAAAGAAGGACAAGATAAATGCAAAACTCATCTCGAAGGAAATGTTGATGGAACTTTGTGACTGAAGGTGGTGGGGCAGGAAATTTTTGTCATAAAAGCAGGTGATACATGGTTGCTCATGCCTGTAATCCTAGCACTTTGGGGGCCTAAGACAGGAGGATCACTGGAGCTCAGGAGTTCAAGGCTGCAGTGAGCTGTGATTGCACCACTGCATTCCAGCCGGAGACAGAGATTGTCCTTTGCCTTAAAAAAAAAAAAAAAAAGTTAGACGAAGTTATCAAGACTACTAGGATCATGTCAAAAAGATTCAGGGAGGAGAAAAAAGGACGCAGGAGCCTACCAGAATAGGCTCTGACTAGCCAAAGAAGGGACAGTTTGAGCATGAGGAAAGTAGTACGGATAATAACTGAAATTGTTTAAAACCCATCCCATTTATTCAGATTGAAAAGTTTGTAATAACCTATGAAAAAGGGGTTCACTTCATTAGTTACTTTTGGTGAATGCTAGATAACCAACATATTTTGGAAATTGATAAAAGGGAAAAAAAATCAAACATTTCTCCTGTCTTTCTCCTTAGACTGTGCTTCAGGCTAACCCACTAAGGATAAGTTTTTCCTTATGGAGCCCTTCCAGTAACATATAAGGAAGGAATGACAGAATTAGAAAATCAACATTTTGCAACCCCTAATGAATTAACTGGTTCAGGCAGTGATCATGAGACTGATGTCATAAAAAGGGAAACAACCAGATGTGATGCATCTCCTGATAGAAGTACAACACATGGCCTGCAGAGTAGTCTCCCCGGAAAACTGCATGTGACTCTGATCACTCAGCTAGATGCAACCATCAAAGCACAGGAGACGCGGGAGAGGGGAGCATGCCACATACCAAATGGGGAGCAAATCAGGGAAGTCTGGGCTCTTCCAAATAAAACACCAGGTTTTCTCAACAACCACCACAATACAATTATAGGAAGAGACAGATGAGAGAGGGAGGCAGGAGAGAAAGGGGCAGAGAAATTGATAAGTTAAAAGACATCTGAGGAACACATCAACTAGTCACAAGATAAATACTTCATTTGGGGCAACAGGTTACAAATGGAATTGAACACTTAATCCAAATTCTCAAAATCTCCTTTATGTTAAGTAGTTATGATAATGACGCCAATCATCACATCCATGTTGATGGAATCAAGCATTTATCCTGTCTTTCTCCATAATTGCATTCTAGGCCAATACATTGAATGTTTGCTTGGGGCCTTGTAACTTACATTTACTTATATAATCTTACTTCAAATTCAGAATGACTCCATAAGACTTTTCATTACCTTCTAACAATGCATTTTCCTCTTTTTCCTAATAATAGGGCTTGATTTTTTTTTCTTTTCGCTGGAAACAAAGATAAAACTTCCTAGTCCCCTCGTATAATTAGACATTGCATTGGACTAAGTTCTAGTTCAATAAGATGAAAGCACAAGTGTCTGAGTGACTTTGGGAAGTGGCCTTTCCCTTCTTCCTTCCAGCTGGCTAGACAGCAGACTTGATTGGCTGGAGTTGAGCAGCCATCTTGGACTATAAGGCAGAAGTTGTTTTTTGTTGTTGGTGGTGGTTTTGTTTTTTTGAGACAGAATCTCAAGCTGTCACCGTGGATAGAGTGCTGTGGTGTCACAGCTCACAGCAACCTCAAACTCTTGGGCTTAAGTGATTCTCTTGCCTCAGCCTCCCAAGTAGCTGGGACTACAGGTGCCTGCCACAAAGCCTTGCTATTTTTTGTTGTTGTAGTTGCCATTGGTGTTTAGCAGGCCTGGGCCAGGTTCGAACCCTTGGTGTATGTGGCTGACGCCCTCCCCACCCACTGAGGTACAGGCACTGCCAAGGCAGAAGTTTTGCTTTGAAAATGATGGAACAAAAAGATGGAAGTAACTTGGTTGAGTCCAGCTCTATGCTGTGTTCCTTTGCCTTTAGTTTGCTTGTGTACACAAACATACACAACTGGTATCTTGTTTATATCACTGTTCTTGGAGTTTTTTATAATTTAATTCTATTTCTGTTAGCAATACTATAGAAATATGAGATACTGTCTTTAACAGATATTTCTGTTTTATGGCCAAGAGCCTTCATTATGTAGTAACTTCATTAATAACATAGAAATGCGTGTGGTTTTAGTTATAAACCAAGAATAAGGAAATAGAATGGAATATTGTTTTCTGTTTAATAGTGATTATTACCAATCACTGAAATGGTTGAATATTTGCCTTTATTACTTGGAAAATTAATTCGCTTTAACTTAAAACTTCATCATTTGTCTCATGGGGAAGATCATTGTTGATAAAATTACCTGTTAATGTTTTTACAGCTTAGAAAAAATATTGGAAATTGTCCACATAGACAAAAAAACATTTCATTATAGTAGAGCTTGATAGTGTCACTAAACTTGATGAAGAATCATCGTTTTGATTTTAAACTCGTTTGTTTTGTGCTTTATAAAGTACAAAAGTTTCCACAGACTAGGAAAAAAGTAAACTTTCAACCCTTTTTATTCAGAATTAGATCTAAGACCCTTCAAAGCAAACCTTGGTTAAGCAGCACAGATATGTTTGCATAGGTGCGATTAATCATGTACATCATGAAAGCAAGTATAAAACTTTTAAATTATCATAATTATACGCACAATTCTATATGTCTATAGAGTGAGATAGAGACAATGTACCCTAATCAGAGTCCAGATCCTGGCTGTCCATCTCCTTGTATTTGACTTTGAGAAAGACACTTAAACCTTCTCTGAGCCTCAATTTTCTCACCTATCAAACAAGGCAATTTCTAGATAGCATTTTCTTGAGGATTCAATTATGTGAGAAAATCTAGGCAATGTGCAAGGCACATCATTACATGCAATAAAAATCACTTATGATTGTTATTGTTAATATGATGATGACTAAATGGATAATTGAGATGATCACGCAGAAAATTAAACACACAGTCTTTCTGTGAGTTAATTAAATACGGGATTATCTTGATTGGCTATACATTGGTCAGATTTACTGAAGAAAATCCTTATACGATAGTAATCACGGTTCCTGGGTTCCAATTCCATTTCTACCATTTCCAGCTGTGTGACTTTTAGACAGTTATTAACCTCACTGTACCTTAGTTTCCTTATCTGAAAAACAAGGATGGTGGTACCTGGTTTCTTATGAAAATTAGGTGAGATAATACATGTAAAGCTCTTAGAACAGTGCCTTCCCTGGTATTGGCCATTGCTATGTGTATCAAAGAGAATAGGGTGGGAAACCCTGTGATCACATTGCTTCCCCTTGCAATACTAGTACTTTATTGCAAAAAAAATACCAGAGTATTATTGTTATATCCACTTGTTTTTAACAAGTGGCTATGTGATCATTGTACCCTTTTGACCCATGATGAACAAGGTCCATGTAAATTTTGCCTTCTCTTTGTAAACTATTCCAATTATCTTAGTTTCTTTCAAATGGAATTATCTGCTTCTTGGATGTGGTTTAATAATTTCTCCATGTTTAGTCTGAACTGAGGATATACATTGTCTAAATTTACACTTGTGCCTGAAATCCATGAATAGGATAATTGTCAAGTTATTTACAGTATGTGAATAGCTTTCGCTTAAAGAAAAATCATTTTTTTCTCAACTCTCATGTATAGAAGAGGACCACAAGGCAGAAGGAACTAAGATGCTGACATATTCGGGAAAGAAAATCATAGTTGGCAGACATAGTTTCAAAGTGCCTTTTTAGGGAAGGACCAGTGTTGCAAGAGGACCATAGGATGTCCCACCTTATTCTCTTTTGATACAAATCATTTTATATTGTGCAAATCCAAGTGCCAAAATGAGCATCCAGGAGATGCGGATTTCTCCCTCTCCAAGAAGACAGTGTCTGAATGTGCCACACGTCCTCTCACATGTCACTGGAAGCAACATACAATGAGAATCTGGGCTAGTGGAGGGCCTTTTGTTTTAGACTATTATTTACTTACTGGTTGATAGTTTTCCTCTCAACGTTTCTAGTGCTGGTTGGTGCCTAACAATGGATTTAGATGAAATCCAGAGGAGATATTTTCTGGCAATAAGGACTGTTAAAGAATGGGATATGTTACAGGGAGAAATCTAGGAATCTCTGCTTGGAGTTAGAGAATGTAGTGAATGAGGTCCCATTTGCTCTACCGTGAATGGACTTTCAGAGGAATGGATACAAAGACTTGTTCTTGAAGGCACCACGATTTTTAGTGCTATAAAATAGGATTTCACAACTGATTCGAGTGTGATTTCCTGAGTTGGTCCATACCAGGTACAAGGGCTGGCAGCAGTCCAGATAACCACATATGCAACATTTGGGACCTAAATGGGCTTCTCCAAAATCCTCGAATAATTATCAGTCTTTAATTTTGATGTTTGAATTTTTCCTACAAACCAGTTCTTCTAGCCAGAATATCAAATTTGATAATAAAACAAAAGGCCTATAATCAACAAGTTAGGGTATATTTTAAAATAACTAAAAGAATAGAATTATTCCCAACACAAAGAAATCATAAATGATTGAGTTGATGGATACCCCATTATCCTGATTTGATTAATTCACATTGTATGCGTGTGTCAAAACATCACATATACCCTGTGAAGATATACAACTAGTATGTATCCATAATAATTACAAATTTTTAAAAAATATAAAGTAAAACAAAATCTGAAAAAGTATGAAAACTTTTTATTAAAAGTATGATTACCTTAGCTTTGGTCTACCATTCCCTCCAAAGACTCAGGCCTTTAACTATATTAATTTCCCGTCTGTACATGTGAAGGGCTATATGCTTCTAGGCACAAACACAAACTTCATATGCACATATTAAAAAAAGTATAATGCATACAAAAACATACACTGTATTTTGTCTTTTGGGAAAGAGTCCTCAAAAACAGATACATGACAGAAAAACTAAGCTTTCATTTATATGATTAAAAATATCAGGGTGATCTTGTTCTCATGTTAGGCCATGTATTTCTGAGCTATAATTGTCTTATCATTAAGCAGTATGGAAATGATTGTGGTAAACTGATCTCTTTGAATTGAATGCCATTTAGTAATAGTATGTTGGATTTGTGTGTCTTTCCCACAAAGAACTCAGTGTTTCATGGACAATTTCATTTCACAACCAAACACCCTTATGAGTTAGAGATGAGGGGTGGTGATTATCTCCATTGAAGCAGATGGAAAATTTAAGGTCAAGAGGTTAAATAAGAACTTGTGAGGCCCCATACAGTAAGCTAATGGCAATAATAATGAGGATTAGATTTTTTTGTAGCTTATGAAGCAGTCATGTGCCTCTCTAGTTTAATCTTTATTAGATACTTACGGGCGATTCACTCAATAAGTCCTACTCAATTCATCCAACTCTGTACATCCCATACTGGGCTCCTCATCTCCTGTCCATCCCCCAGACATGTGCTTTAGCTGCTCCTGCACGCCTGATTTCAGGTTGCTGGAGTCACCATGCACCTAGTTACCCAAGCTAGACATCTCAGCAGTTAGATCTGAGCCTCTCATCTCATGTATGATCAGTCACAAGTCCTTCCGCGTTTATCTCCTCGGTATTCCGTGCATCTGTATTCCCTGTTGTATCCCCAGAGCCATGAACCCAGTTCCTGCTTTGCCCCCAGTTCTTCCCATCTTTCTTTGTCTCCTTCGAAGATTTCATTGCATTTCCTTCCTTCCAATCCTGACTTTTTCCCACCCATTTTGCACAAGCACCTGCCAGATTCATCCCCCCACTTGTGAGTCTGAGTTCCCCTCCAGGCATCCAGAACTTTTCGCAGTCTAGCCTCACCCTGCTGTTCACTTCTCATCACTCCTTGTCTTATATTTTGGACTCAATAACAAGGATCCACCATGGCCTTTCACACTTGCCAAAGCGCTTCTTAACTCTTGGTTTCTGCCTCAAAGAATCTGACCATTCCCTGAAAATACCATTGCTTTAAGCAAAGCTTTCCTGAACAAATGCTGAGGGCCACATGTCCCCACAACTGAATAAACATCTCTCATCTGTGACCCCACAATCCTCTGAAAATCCATGTATCTCTGTCAGACTGGTCAGTTAATAATTCCTTTTTTTTTTTTAATTTTCCAAGTAATATAAAAGTATGTGCAATTAGGTTACATTGTGGGTATTTGTTAGCTAAAGTCCAAGTTGTTGTTGAGTCCTTCACCCAGGAAGTATGCCATCTACCCCTATACTGTACTCTTTAGGGACCACTCCCTCTCCCTTCCCTCCACCCCACTCACTCGAGTTTAATTGCTTTTCTCTTGTGTGTGTGTGTGTGTGTGTGTGTGTAGTTTGTTCATCTACTAGTATCATGTAAGTATTGAGTACATTTGATACTTGCGTTTCCACTCTTGTGATAGTTTACCAAGGAGAATGTTACTTATCTCCATGTAGGTGAATGGAAAAAAATGGAAAGTCTCAGGGCGGTACCCATAGCTCAGTGGGTAAGGCGCCAGCCATGTACAGCAAGGCTGGCGGGTTCGAACGTGGCCTGGACCAGCTAAAACAACAATGACAACAGCAACAGAAAAATAGCTAGGCATTGTGGTGGCCACCTATAGTCATAGGCTGAGGCAAGAGGATCTCCTGGACCCAAGAGTTTGAGGTTGCCATGAGCTATGATGAGAGAGCTACAGCACTCTACTGAGGATGAAAAAGAGAGACTGTCTCAAAAAAAGAAAAAAAAAAAAAGTAAAGTCTCCATGTTTTTTTATGGCTGAATAGTATTCCAGGGTATACATATACCACAGTGTGTTTATTTTACACTTATCTGCCTATCCCACACCCTGAGTTTCAACAGGGAAGGGGCATTCTCTTATTCACCTTTATATCTAGAAAGCCTTCCCAGTCACTGGAGCAAAGCAGATGTTCAAACGTATTTGAGTTGCCAGGTATCTCCTTATATATATTGGCCCATATCCTCAAATGACTTGCTCATTAATTTTAGGGAAAAATTTGTCTAGGATCCAGAAATATAGGGTCCAAGCAGTTCCTTCTATGTGCAAGGTGATCACTAATGAATGCTGTCTATGTCACAGGGCTTTTCTAAGTGCTTGACAAGTATTAACTAATTTACTATATCCACGGTATGGGATAAATTTTATTATTCTTCCTGGACAGATTATATGACTTTCTTACCAATCACACAGTTAGAAATTAACACAGCCAGGATTTGAATCCAGGGCCTATCTCTTAACCCTTTTGAACTAAAGAATTTAGACTTTTTGCCCCCAAACCAAAAATACACACTGTTTTGCATACAGTTTCAAGGTTTTCATAGATTTCTGAAAATCCATATTAAGAATCCTTTGTTCATGTGTTTGTTAGCCCTTCGTCTGTCGTCTTTAGAGAAAGTTCTATTCATGTCTCTTGCCCATTGATATATGGGATTGTTGGCTTTTTTCATGTGGATTAATTTGAGTTCTCTATAGATCCTAGTTATCAAGCTTTTGTCTGATTGAAAATATGCAAATACCCTTTCCCATTGTGTAGGTTGTCTCTTTGCTTTGGTTATTGTCTCCTTAGCTGTACAGAAGCTTTTCAGTTTAATGAAGTCCCATTTGTTTATTTTTGTTGTTGTTGCAATTGCCATGGCAGTCATGTTCATCATCTCTATATATTAGAGAAATGCAAATCAAAACAACCCTGAGATATCATCTAACCCCAGTGAGAATGGCCCACATCACAAAATCCCAAAACTGCAGATGCTGGCGTGGATGTGGAGAGAAGGGAACACTTTTACACGGCTGGTGGGACTGCAAACTAGTACAACCTTTCTGGAAGGAAGTATGGAGAAACCTCAAAGCACTCAAGCTAGACCTCCCATTTGATCCTGCAATCCCATTACTGGGCATCTACCCAGAAGGAAAAAAATCCTTTTATCATAAGGACACTTGTACTAGACTGTTTATTGCAGCTCAATTTACAATCACCAAAATGTGGAAACAGCCTAAATGCCCACCAACCCAGGAATGGATTAACAAGCTGTGGTATACGTATACCATGGAATACTATTCAGCCATTAAAAAAAAATGGAGACTTTACATCCTTCGTATTAACCTGGATGGACGTGGAAGACATTATTCTTAGTAAAGCATCACAAGAATGGAGAAGCATGAATCCTATGTACTCAATTTTGATATGAGGACAATTAATGACAATTATGGTTATGGGGGGGGAACAGAAAGAGGGAAGGAGGGAGGGGGGTGAGGCCTTGGTGTGTGTCACACTTTATGGGGGCAAGACATGATTGCAAGAGGGACTTTAGCTAACAATTGCAATCAGTGTAACCTGCCTTATTGTACCCTCAATGAATCCCCAACAATAAAAAAAAAAAAAAAAAAAGAATCCTTTGTTCACTAACTCCAGCTAAATGATTCCAAGGCTGGAATTTCTTACCTCTATTGCAAAGTTCCTGGACCTTCAGAGTTTTATGAGCCTTATATTCCTTCCCACCTGCCTCCTGCCTCCGACTTTTCAAGGTCACCTTCTATAAGCCACGTATTATCTCTCCAGAACACACTGTGTCTCTCACCTCTGTCAAATCAGAAGACCCACACATTTCTGAGACATTTCCAGGCTTCGTCATTTCAGTCCCCATTTGTCAGTGGGGTCAGTAACCTAAATACCAAATGAAGCCAGCCCCCGAGCTGGTCTTCAGGGTGCCCTGAGCAGCCACATCTTTGTCATTATGTTCAGGTGCAGGGACCTCAGAACTTGCTCCTGATGACATACTTAGAGCATGTAGATGTCTTACCCATTTCAGAGAGTGACATCTTCTGTTTTCCTCAAACCTAGCCCAGGCATGAAAAGCTGACCCCCGGTCAACATGTGGATGTTGGAGATGATTTCGTTAATGCTTAATTAATCCATCTTTAATGAAGAGAATTCTACATTCGTGGAGAGCTAACTGTGTGGCAGGACTTGGACGTCCATGCCTGACATCTAGTCGTCACAGTTTTCGTGCATTTCACAGATGAAAAATCTTAGAAAGGATAAATCTTTTACCCCAAACCAACCCAGCTAATAAGTAGTGAAACAGATGTTTAAATCTGTATTTGACTAAAAGTTCACACTCTTTGCTCTATGACCTCTCATGTTAATAAAATACCTTTTACTTGTCAATAGCCTCCTATCCTGGCATGGAGTCATGAGGTAATTCGTTATGAAACATGACATAGGGCATCTCCCAAGATAAAATGAAACAATTGTATAAAGAGAGAAGAACATTGAGTAGTCCAAAACAGGAATCAGGGGGCCATTCTACATTGCTTCCAGAAGATGTGCCCAGTGCATGGAGCTACCTTGAAAATGACGGAGGGAGAGGGGTGGGGCCTTGGTGTGTGTCACACTTTATGGGGGCAACACATGATTGCAAGAGGGACTTTACCTAACAATTGCAATCAGTGTAACCTGGCTTATTGTACCCTCAATGAATCCCCAACAATAAAAAAAAAAAAAAAAATGAGCTCCAGTTGGTAGATGGGCCTAGACCCTAGCTAGCATTCATCAGGCTCTATCAGTGATCGTGGGGAAGCGACTTCAGCTTCCTCATGAGTAAAATGGGAATAAAATTATCACCTTAACACAGGTTAGTATAAGGATTAAATGCATGTCAGTTCCCTGACACATAGAATGTAATAGAAGTTATTGATATTAGTATTATTATTACCATGTGTTACCTGGAAAGGAACTTCAGTGCCATCTAGATGCTGAGAAATGCTGTGAGGTTTCTCCCTCCCTTGTGCGGAGCTACCTACGAGAATATTTAGTAAATCCAGACTGAGCAGCAGGGTGCCCACGTGGACATAAAGATGAATTATTCACTCCATAAATCTCCCGAGGGCAGGTTCCTAGGTAGCTGTGGATACGTCAGGGAAGGAGAAGAATGAAGAGGTGGGAGAGAGAAGAGCTGCATCTGTTTTTGGTGAAGTCACCTAATGAGTTTGACTCCCCTGCCCAATACAAAATAGTTGTCAAAAATAACTTCATGGAAACAGTTTCAGTTTCTGCTTTCTCTTTCATTTTTAATTCTGTTGGGCACCGTCAGTCTTAGGGAAGCTGTGTTCTCTGAAAAGTCGTAAGTGCATCTCCGGAAGCATCACGACAAACAGGAGCACGTCTGACGCTCCCTCCTGGCGGCGCTGCTCAGCTCAGCAGCGTCCCTTCTGCGAGGTGGCACGTCCTCTTTGTGAGGTTCACACAGTTGCTGGGTCTCATGATGAGACAGCCAGGCCTGGCTTGCATAATTCATGATTACAAGGTGTGTACGCATGATGAAAAGTGGAACTGATGTTTAATTTACATGCCCCCATATTTTCTCATAAAGAGCCAAGCACACTGACTCACAGGCCCAATTATGAAAAATAACAAGGAGAATGAGTTGGGTGTCATTTTATAGACATGATGCAAGAGAATTGGACTTGAAAATTATGTGAATACCTAGATGAAAATAGGTTTTTCAAAAATTCAACTGAAGGGTGGCATTTATGTGGACATTTCTAGATTTGACTCACCAATCTCCCTACCATTTCCTGATTATTTTAATTTTCTGCAGGGTAACCTGAAGTATCAGTTCTTTTTTTCGTTTCAACATAGCACTCAATGAGGAAAGGTGACTTTACTCTCTTTTATATCTTCATTTATTTGCATGAAACCAAAAAAAAATGCTCCAATTTACATTTTTCCAATTCACATGCTACCACTAGGGCATTGTTTTTTCATAAAGTGGATTAATATTTTGCAAGGATATAGGGAACTTTCAATTCAAATTATATTAACATTTCTGTTTTACTATACTTTTTTTTTTGAGACAGAGTCTCAAGCTGTCACCCTGGGTAGGGTGCGGCGGCATCATAGCAACCTCCAACTCTTGAGCTCAAGTGATCCTCTTGCCTCAGTTTTTTCTATTTTTAGTAGAGATGGGGGTCTTGAACTCAGAGCTCAAGCAATCCACCCACCTCAGCCTCCCAGAGTGCCAGGATTACAGCCACATGCCCTGCCTGTTTTACTATACTTCATAGTTTAAATTCCAAACAATGAACTTTACTCCCCTAAAACATTATCCCCTCTTTCAAGCCACTGGAAAATGTAAGTAAACTTCTGTATTTGAACTCTGATAATAGACCACATTATGTTACCACTCACTGTTACCACTGTGTATTTTTGTAAAAGAATTGTAATTGGGTGAACATGGCAGCCTCTCACCTTTTCTCAAATGTCAAGTAAGCCCCTTAGATCCTTATCTATTACAAGAGGTTCTCAACCTTCCTAATGCTGCAGCCCTTTAATACAGTTCCTGTGGGTCATGACCCACAGGTTGAGAACTGCTGTTCTATTAGATCATCCTCTGTTTTATGGCTGGACCGACAATTAAATACAATTTTGATGCTTCCAGGAAAAGAAGACATATGGGAAGAACAAAGGAAATTGGATAATAATACTAGTAAATACTTGACAAACCCAGACGAGGTCCAGTCTTGTGTAAGCTGACATATAAGAGATTATTGGATCTAAGCCTCATTATTGAATTATTAGATCCAATAATCTCATGTATATCAGCTGTAACTCTGATGTTGTAGATGAGGAAAGAGAGGCGTGGAGAAAGCAGGCAACTTGACCATGGTTGCAGTGGTTATAGGTATAGCAAATGCTCTGGCAAACGTCTGACCCCAGAGTTAGTGCCCTTAACCACTATGTTCTTGCCTCAATTTATCACTAAAGAAGGGCCAGAACCCACTTTATTTAGAAGAACTCAGAAGAGCAAGGATCAAGTTCTAATTTTCTATAATCAGTGAGTGGGGTCCTCAGCAATGACTTCGTCTCTCTGCCTCTTTGTCTACAAAACAAGGGCATCTGCTCAGGTGTGTTAGACCATGCTTTAAGTCTGAACTGCCTGTTGTCGACATCCATCTTCTCCATCCAGTTGGAAATGATGCTCAATCAGTGTAGAGGTGAGTGGGGGTGAATGACAGCCGACCGCTTGTCCCATGTATGAATGTGTAAGCTCTGAGATGCTGCGGGGCAGGTGCTTCCAGACCAGAAGTAGGTTATTACTCTGAACCCACCTGTCCAGAAGAGCCCCTCACCTCTTCATGTTACATGGAGGCCTATAGCACCACAACTGCACGTTGCTTAGGAGTCCTTCAAGTTCCAAATTTGTTGCAAACATGCCTTTCCTTTTTAAGTACACTTGTGATTTTCTTTCTACCTATAAAAATCCATGACAGAAAACTTAGAAAATATAAATAAGCAATACAGCGAAAATATGCATCATTACCAATCACATTAGTAAGAGATAATTTGGTGCATATATTTCTAGGATCCTTTTTTCTGTGCATTGTAAATGCACGTAGTACCTATTTTGAAAATTGAGAGTATAAGATACCCATGGTTCATAATCTGATTTGTATCCAATTAATGCTTTTTAGTAATGGAAATCATTTCTCACAAAGCAATCTTATGCAGCCCTCCAGTAGATAAACAGATAAAAATGGAGATGCTCTGTTTAGGGGAAAGGTGTGGAGGGAGAGGAGTGAGCCCAGGCTCTGCACCAGCCTGGCTTTCTCTTATGCCCTCTATGGGGGACCCTAGAGCACTATGATGCCTGCAGAGTCCAGCTTGAAACCCCTTATTCTTTAATATCAAGATTCCATTTTATATTATACCAGTGCAAAGCCCAGTGCTTTGATAATGAATATCTTCTCCAGGATAAAAATAGCATTAAAAGGTACCAGTAGCTATAATAGTTAAAACTGTCATTTGTTGAAAAATCTAAGAATAGTAGAAAATTCTGTACTTATACCTTTTTCTAGTCAAGAAAAGTAGCCTGGACTCTCCCTAAACCTAGACATTAAAAAAGAATTGGGGCCAGAAAGGAGGCGTCTTGAGGCTTTCCTACCCTTTCCTAATTTTAGACCTACAAATGTATTTAAAACCCTCTGTACCTAGATGCAGCAATTCCTCCAAAAATGAACAAGAAGAAGTTGTTGGTTGTTGTTGTTTTTCTGAGAAAGGAGAAGGTTCTTCATTCCATCCAAGCAGAGATGAATCTGCAGCCAGCAGGAAGCAGATGGCCCCCTTCTTCTCTGCCTTTTAGTTTTATGACTGCGAGACTGGGAGATTTTTCAGCAGTTGCAATAGTTGGCTTCATCTGTCAATGAGGCAGCACCTCGGCGGCGGCAGCTTGTCTTCCTACATTTGGGATCTACAGATATGGACCAAGCAGAGCTTAGTGTTTTCACATCAGAAGCTGATGATGCGCGATGTGAGGAGAGGCAAAGTTAAATAGATTCTTCCTGGCTCTCCATTTCTTGGTGCTACTGGTAACAAGTATGTGTCAAGCTAAAATTTATGGTGCTAGGTGCAAACTCTGCTCCAAAGGTGAAATTTATTCACTACAGAGTCCTCTCGTGGACTCAAACTATCTTCCTGGTCACACTTTATACTGTCTGTTATAGTGGCAGTGGCTTTATCTCACAAATGTTTCCAAAGATCAAGGCGCAGCGTTTCCGGATTCTATCTTCACTTTGACATTATTATACTCTGTAGCCTTGGGCAAGGCCTTTCTGTTCCCTCCTCCTCTGAGATCACAATGCCACTTTACTTATCCCTTGCAGCTTAACATAAAGACATCTTTAAGAGATTGGTGTGGATTGGTGGCTCTTAACCTTAGCTGCACAATAGGATTACCTGGGGTTATTTTTTAAACGAATATAACCAAGCCCCAGTGCTTCTAAAGTGTAGCCAGGATTAGAAACACTAGCCCTCTATGTACAAATGACTTAATACAAATAAAAAAATTAACCACAAAAAAAAGAAACACTAGCCATGACAAATCTATTCAGAGTTACTCTTCCCCTCATGTGTTGGTTTTTCTTTTATAACAGATCCTGTAAGTGATTAAGGATCATTTATCATTATTTTTGTGCATGCTTACCTATCAGCAATAGAAGGTAGGCTTCTTTATAAAAGGGGCAGGTGCTTAATTCATCTTGTCTTCTTACCACTTTGACTGCAGAAACAGGGTTCAAAAATTAGCTTTGATACTTATTAGCCATGAAATCTTGGCCAAGACAATTAACTCTTGGCCTCTCGGTTTTCTCCCCTGTTTCAAATGAATGATAATAAAAATACCTACACTGCAGGGTAGTACCAAAGTTTAATGAACTTATTTATGTTAGGCTTATGGCTTCCAGTAAGCAGTCAGCTCAGATTAACTGTGCAATAAAGGTTTGCTGAATTTAATGCCTTTCATGTAGTGATTTTTTCCTTTGTTAGATCAGCTATTCATTTACTCAACAAATATTTTTTAGCTTATCCTACTTTAGTTCTGGGTGTTTATATATTCATGGACTTTACATTCTAAAGGGTCAAAGGCTTAATCTTTACAAACGCCTGTGTTCCCTTATGTCTAACTCAAATGGAATTGTGAGGGTTAGAAGAGATTAAGTGATTTACCTAAGACCTCACAGGAATTTGGTCATAGAGCCATGCCTGCAAGCCATGTTTCAATGCCCATTCCAAAGGACAAAACCAACATCTTGATTCTCTAATCAGTGACTATGACAGTGGAGCTTTCATCACAGAAGCAGCCTCACCTAGAGGATAAGAGCATGGTTTGTGAAGTTGGACTCTTTAGATGTGACAGTGTCACTGCCACTTATTAGCTGGGTTACTTTGGAAAAGTTACTTCCCCTCTCTGTGCTTTAGCTGTGAAGATAATATTTACTTTGAAGAGTTTTCATAAAAGTTAAGTGTATGTAAAGTGCAGCACAGAATCTATCACATAACACACAAGAGATTTAAGCTATTATAATGTTTATTATTATATCTATAGTTAAAAGTGAGTCAACTTTATTTAAATAAACTGCCCAGGACTTTAGAGTGGTTCATCCATTGCTGTCCTTAAAATAATAGGCCTTGTTATGAAGCAACATTCCTGGGCATAATCTGTGAATTGAACACTTGTCTATAACTCTTATGTCTAGGAAATGCAATAATTTTGATATCTGTGCATATGAAGAGATAAATCCTCCCCAGAAAACTGGAATTGTTCCATGGCTGACAGTTGGTAAAGTCCACAATTTGCATGAGGATATGTGAGGATGTTATACATCCATTTATAAGATTGACTGGATGGTAGAAATAGTCTATGGCGTCCGTAGCCCGGACTTAGACAAGAAGAGCTCGTGTGTGTGTGTGTGTGTGTGTGTGTGTTTGTGTGTGTTTTTCTAAAGTAGGAATAATCTAAGATTTCACAAAACGTGTGGGGTCTTAGGAGAGATGGCTGGTCCCACACAGCCCATCAGTCAGGTGATGACTTTAACATCCCTGAAAAGGCCCTGTATTGAGATTTCTTAAATCATGTCCCTGCAGGTCTACAGCACCGATTTCCTGTAGGAAGACTTTGTGACTGAGTGGGGATGTGAAATTTCTAATTAATTTAGCTTTTATCACTCTCAGCCATTATCCCTTCATTTGGATTTTACTGTATTTACTCTCTTAGGGAAAAAATGGAAAGGGGAGAACAAAGACAATAGCACAAGTATTTCCAACAATTCCCCCACAATTGGTATGCCAATTTGGCTGATATGCATATCCAAGGGGTGGGGGGAGATTCCTTAGCAGATGATCGCTATTACAGTGGACTGGGAAAAAGCTTTTAACTCAGTTGGGGGTAAATGTTCTCTTTTACATTACTGATATGTAAAAAATGTCAAAACCTAGAAAAGCAACTTGGACAACTTGCTTTGCTATGGGATAGAAGAGTTTTCAAGAATGATTTCAAGGATGGCTCTTTCAACAGATCTCAGAGATGAGGAGCGAAGAGGTGCCCAACCTCCGTGTGAGTCGTGAATTGTGAGAAGATGAGTGTGGTCTTCTGTAGTGGAACAATTTCAGTGTCATGGGATAGGCGCCTTACGAGAGCCAAGCACAAGATGGTCTAGCATCAGGGAGATGGAAACCCACCCACCTGGTGGTGGCGGAGAGAAGAGAGGGGAGAAACCTCCGCAGAGGAGATGCTCCTGCTTGCTGCCCGCAGGTTGGCTGTTGGGCAAGGATGCTGTAACCAAGTGAGAGGTTGAAACTCAGCATCCCCTCTGACTTCTCTGCCTCCGGTTTGCCTCCTCCTCAATGTGACCTATATTTTGGTCCCGCTTCGAAGGGATGCCTATTAGAAATGAGTCAAGTAGTCACTGGCTTTGACAATAAAGCTAGAGAGCTAATCATAGATCCATGAAGGCTTGACTTGTTCATTATTTTTGGCCCAGAACCCAGAAGGGTATCTGGAAAATGGCCCTTGATGGGTGGGGTGGATTCTGCGCTTGAGTGCTGTACCCAGAATACTCTCTACTAAGTGGTAGGGTCCTTGAGTGGGTAGAGGCTGCACATTGAGCTTGATCAATAACTTGTGGTGTGGGTGAAATAATAACATAATGACCTCCTGGTATTCATGGGGAATTGATTCCAGAAACCCTCACGGATATCAACATTTACAAATGCTCAAGTCCCTTAAATAAATGGCATCGTATGTATATAAAACATACATATATCCTCCTGTGTACTATAAATCAAGTCTAGATTATGTAATACCTAATTCAACCCACACGTTATACAGTTATATAGAGAGTTGTGATAATGTATTTTTAAGATTTGTGAGTCTTGTTATTTTTAATTTTTTTTTAATTCAGGTCTTTAATTAATTAATTAATTTATTTATTTTTGTAGTTTGGGGCCGGGACCAGGCTTGAACCCGGCACCTCGAGTATATGAGGCCAGCACCCTACGCCTTGCGCCACAGGTGCAACCCTTTAATTTAAAAAAAAAAAAAAGTTTAGTCTATAGTTAGTGGAATCTGCAGATTCAGAACCTACCAATATGAACCTACCAACTGCCCCAGGCTCATTTTTTATGCTAGAAAACCAAGGTCTCAGAAAGTGAAAAGCTGGCACACTTTTGAACCATTAGCCCATCAGATAGATCCCTAAGATCTTGATATGTCACAATTTTTATTAATCCTCAAGCTTTTTTTCCCCCTTGTATAATCAACCCTAAACTAGGCATCTCCTCATGGCCATCCAATTCAATACAGAATGAGGTCAAAGATTAAGGTAAATTGGATGTAAAACCATTGGAAGTGGTAGAGACTGTGATGAAATGGAATATGCTTATGTCAACTAAAGGAAATCAAACTCAAATTCTTAAAAAGAAAACACAGGTAAACTAAAGCAAGCATTATTGATAGGACTGGTTCCCTAAGCAGCCAATTTGCAATTTCAACAGAAAAATAGAAATGTTATTTCTAAACAGAATAAGTAAAAGGGAATCTTTAAAAATCTGTTAGGATATATATGTTATTAAAGGCATACGTAAAGATCTAGTTTGGTTCCCCAACTATAAACATAGAATTAGAATATTGTAAGGTTGGGCGGCGCCTGTGGCTCAAGGAGTAGGGTGCCAGTCCCATATGCGGGAGGTGGCGGGTTCAAACCCAGCCCCGGCCAAAAAAAATATATATATATATTGTAAGGTTACTGATAAGCAACAAAAACCTAGGCCTAACCCTTGTGATACATAAAGTTTTTCCGTGTCTGTTTGCCCTTTGGTATAAAACCTGGTAATTGATATTTTGTTTTAGTTTGTTCTGTTTTACAAGCTATCATGACAAAAGCTATTATTCAATGACTAATTGGTCATTTTTCCAGTTCCTTGTTAATAATCCCACCTTTTTGCCTGGTTACTTTAAGATACTCTTCCTGATGACTAACACAACAGGAACAGTTTTATAGAGACCATCCAAGCCTGGTTAGTCTACTGCACACATTTGATGACTTAATGCTTTGGTAGAAAGAATGCTGCAATGGTGATCTGAAGCCCTAGCTCCATGAATTACAAGAAGCATGACATCTGACCATTATCTGCATCATGCACTAGAGGGTCTCCACAGGGAGTAGGGGGCTCAACTCCTCTAGGGCACATTTGAAAATATGGAATAAACTGGTGGTTGTGACAATGACTAGGCAGAGCTCTTGGCCTTCAACAGGTGGGAGCACAGGATTGCTATCGCCCTACAATGCACAGGACAGCTCTGTGCAGGGGGCAGCGTCCTACCCAAAACACAGGAGTTGTCCTCGTGTGAGCACTGTTGAAAAATGGTGCTCTAGTCAATTTATTTACCCTCTGTGAGCATCATTTTCCTTATCTGTGAACCATTCTACTGAGTTTATAGGATTGTAATGAAGAACAAAAGAGATAATATATGTGAAAGTGATTTGAAAGCCCTGAAGCACTGTATGCATGGGAGGTATTATAATGATTACTCTAAGTGGCAGAGGCAAAGCTCTTTATTAATGATTGTGAACTGTACAAAGCTGTAATCTCTCTCTCTCTTTTTTAAACATGGCTCAATCAGACCATCTGGGCCAAGACAATTATTTTGAACCATTAAGGGCTTTTGGTTCTCTCAATTCTTAGGAACCCGCTCAGTGTATCTGATTTGATTTCAAAACTACTCAAAAGAATACTTTTATGATTCTTCCTCAGTGTTAGAAAAACCTAGGCTTGGAAAAGTCTATGGGGAATACACAGCATAACTTCTAGGATCATGAATTTAGAGACCAAAGGCATCTAGTTTGAGGCCTGACCCCTCCATGGCCTCACCAGCTGTGGAACCTCAGGCAAATGAATTCACTCTTCTAATCCTCAGTTATCTGTACATTGGGCCTTAACGTATTCGCTGCCTGAGCGTTATGAGGGTTAATGGAGGTCTTTTGCATAGAGAGTGTTCCCAGTCAATATATTTTTTCATTTTGTCCAGCCTCAAACATTTGCTTGAAAAGTAACATCCTGACTTAATATTTGCACCTCACTACACTGCCATTTTCAGACTTCTGAGAAAGATCTGGTTGGGGACTACACTGTACTTGCAGTTAGGAAATAGACTTCTTTACATAACAGAGGGCAGTGATGGAGAAATAGCCCCTACCCTTCTGCACTATATTGTCTGATATTGTCTGCAATCAAATTAGCTACTGGGATGTGGCTTGTCATATCAAACCTCCCATGAAAACCCTTAACAGGCAGTCAGTTGATGTGAAATTCTTGCCTCCCAGCAGCAGCTTAGGTGTATTTTTAAATATTCTGTCTGGCAGCTCAGGGAGAGGGAAAAAAACTGAATAGGCAGCAACCAGCACATTTCTTTCCAACAAAGATCCCTTCCCCACAACCTGTCCACCCCTTTCGAGGAAGGAATAGGTTGAGACATACCGTGCTGAAATAGCAGAGGGGCCATGTTACCTAGCAACCTAGGGCTGGGTACTAGACATGCCCACTAATTACCAGAGCAAGGACAGCCGCCCTCGGAGTGTCATTTAAACTGTGAGCAAGAGCATCTGTGTTCCAGAGATGTCTGTGGAAGGTTAAGAGTGATGTAAAAGCCCCCCTCAGTCCCTGAGTTACCTTTCAGCTGCTTAGGAGCTATGCAAACTTGAAGGCCCAGAAAGGGAAGATGTGTAAAGATATGAAATAGTATGGCTCTGTGTTACTTTTCCCAGACCATTCTCTGAAATTCTTGCCATGATACCAATTTTCTTTTTTTGGCCAGGGCTGGGTTTGAACCCACCACCTCTGGTATATAGGGCCAGTGCCCTACTCCTTTGAGCCACAGGCACCACCCCCAACTTTTTTTTTAAATCTTATTTTGAAATAATTATAAATCCACACATAGTTGTAAGAAATGAGACAGAGAGATCCCATATGCCCTGTACCCATTTTCCCCCAGGGTTAACATCTTGCATGGTTATTGTGTAATATCACAATGAGGAAACTGGCATTGATATAATCCATCAACCTGATTCAAATCGCACCAGTTTTCACACGAACCGTGATATCGATGTTCATGAAAACAAACCTGTTCTCCTAGTGAAATGTACCCCTCTCCTAACTTCTAGGAGAGTCTCCTCCCCCTTTCTTGAAAAGTCTGATAAGTTGAATTCATGGCCCAAGCAGAAGTCTCGGTGTCTCAGAAATTTCTCAGTAGTCCATCAGAATCTGTCTCTCTCTGTCTCTCCTGCCTACCTTTTCTATCACCTGACTTAAAATTCCTGGGGTGGGGCAAAGAGCTCTTTCCTAAGGTGACATGAGAATGTAGAGCCAATCACAGCAGCCCACTTTTCAGTAAGTCCAGCCTGTGTGTAGTGGGGCTGCTAAAGTCTAAATTCTTTGAGGTTAAGGAATTCGAGGATCTTGTCACTCTGGCTATTCCCCTGATACATTAACTGCAGCTAAAATCTCCCAGCTCAACTATGTGATTCTGTGCCTTTGTCAGAATGTGAGCTTTGGGTAGAACAAGCTTTGACTTGTATGTGTAGACATACAAAAGGCCATGGTGTCTCCATGCATGAGAAGCTGCTTCACTTCTAGGCAAAGCCAGGCAGAGCTGCTTTCAAAGTCTGAAGTTATTAATACTTCCTGTGGCAAACAGTGACTGTATTAAAGACTGCATGGAAAAGGTTTAAGGTTAGTAGCCTCAACAGCTGGAGTGTAAACCTGAGCATCTGTGTGGCCTTGCCCTTCCAAGCCTCACTTTCCTCAATTATAAAAGATTGGAGATGGAGATGACAAGTCATACTTCATAAAGTATTCGTGAAGCTTAAATGATGTAAGACAATGGTTCTCAAACTTGAGCATGCATTAGAATCACCTGGAGGGCTTGCTGGACCACCCTCCAACCTCACCCCACCTCACCATCCCCAGAGTTTCAGATTTGGTAGGTCTGGGGTGAGGCCTGATATTTGCATTTCTAACAAGCTCCCAGGTGCTGCTACTGTTGGTTTGGAGGATCACCCTTTGGAGCCCCTAATATTGAGGACATTAAGTGCCTAATAATATGGCTGACTTTGAGTACACACCCAAGGAAAGCCAGTTTCCCTCCCAGCTAATAAGGGATGAGGTGCTCCTCCATCCAAAAAAGTTTCTCTGACCTTCTAGAAACGGACCTCCTCACTGACAGAAAATCATGTCTAAATAAGCAGTGTAAAACAAAAGGCCATGAAATTACCAAGCATATTTGACAAGTTTGTATAATGCAAACAATTTGTTATCTCCCCATGCAAAAGAAAGTGACTTACTTTTACCATGGAAAGCAAATGTGGGGTCGGGGCTTCATGCTGGATAAGCATGTATGTGTGCAGGTGCACATAAAGCACACTACACCCCCAACGCAGGCATAGTATTTTAACCAGGGCAGGGCTGCCTACCTTACATACTGTTTTTTTACCATGTGTATGTGGGAGAGAATGTGGGAGAAGGAAGCTTGGGAAAACAAGTGTTCTTAGAAGAACTGCGAAGAACCTCTCATTAGAGAGGGGAATTAAAATATTTTAGTCCCTGGGCTATTCTCTTTAAATATAACAAATTACATCAGTTCCTGATAGAAGAATAAACTACAGCCTTTGTAGAATTATCTTTTAAAAAGTACTGATGTATTCACTTGTGTTGTGACCAAAAGAAAGAAAATCACTCCAAGTATTTTCTTTGCTGCTGTGGATGGTTTTGGTGAGACTGGGAGCCCTACAGAAACCTGAGGGATTATTTTAATAATCTTTGGTTCTCTGGATTTCCTAGCATGGCTCTGTGACCTTAGATTTCTTTTTTTTTTTCTTTTTTTATTAAATCATAGCTGTGTACATCAATATGATCATGGGGCACCATACACTTGGTTCATAGACCATTTGACACATTTTCATCACATTAGTTGACATAGCTCTCCTGGCATTTTCTTAGTTACTTTGCTAAGACGTGTCTTAGATTTCTTTATATCAGCTCACCCTCCAGTCTCCTTACATTCTCTGACACTCCTGCACCTTATGATAAAACTCAGGTTTACAGCCATAGCCTCAAACTTAACTTCCAGCTCCAAGGTGCTATTGAATCTGTTGCTGATACAAACTGTATAATTGACTTCATTTTTAGCAGATAATAACTGTTGAATATTCATGCGTTATACAAACATCGGTAGCTTTACTTTTCTATCAGATATCTGGGTAGGCTTTGAAATGTATCTCTGAAGATACATTTGTTTGTTTGTTTGTTTGTGGCTATTCATGTAGCAACAGGTACCAAAACACAAACTGCAAAGTATTGTATAATGAGTTGGATGACAATGCCAATCTGAGCCTTGGGTATCAGTTTGGATTTGGTTCTTTGTCTGAATCCTCATAAATCTGAGATTATGTCAGGTCAGGCCATTTTTTCTCCTGTGTATTATGTAATATCTGCAGAGCAGAGGAGTATGACGGAGAATCAGAAGAGCTGCGGCAGGAAAACATGGACAGGATTACCTCAGGCTGCCATGCAGCTTGTAAACCTGCAGCCTCCTAAGGTCCAGCAAGGTGCAACTCACGGGACCCTCCCATCGCCACTTAGTTCATTCCTAGGAAGGACACCAGCAGGAACTGAAATACGTGGGCAGGAGTTGCTTTCCTTTACTGAAAGAAATCATGGATGAGACAATCAAACAGATTAAGGCTTACCTCCTTCAGTGCAACAGAATAAATGTGTTCTGCTTCTCAGATAGGACTATAACTGTCACAATCAAAGGATTAGGCCTTTGGGGAGGAAATAGAGAGAGGAAGTGGCCTTAAAACATATTCGAATTCGCAAACTATGGCTATGTATTTTAATCCTGGAGGTCTACCTCGATCTTACCCCTCTTTGAAGTCTGATGTTTTATTAGCTACAGGCTTTCTAGCCCCAAC
Organism: Nycticebus coucang; assembly: GCF_027406575.1. Taxonomy (NCBI): domain Eukaryota; kingdom Metazoa; phylum Chordata; class Mammalia; order Primates; family Lorisidae; genus Nycticebus; species Nycticebus coucang. The sequence continues at coordinate 36,502,150 of NC_069787.1, forward strand.
CACTTTTCTGATATATTTTCTTTAAAGGATATTTTAAAAACGCTTTTAAAAATCATATTGCATCAATTCACCCCAAGGGGAAATAGAATTAAAAGTAACATTTGTATTACCCTCAATGAGGAAAAACTTTAGAGGTTTTTAGAGTATACATATATGAGTCTGATTATTTCATCAGAAATGCAGCTTTGTAAATACATATTTTTTTCCCACTAGGTTCAGGTCTTTTTTACTTACAAGGAAGCTCCTTAACCATTTAGCAATACAGCTGAGGGCTAAGCAGAAGGGTGTTTGTTTGTTTGTTTGTTTGTTCAAAGCAGGGTCTCTGTCTCTGGCTAGAGGGCAGTTTTGTCATTGTAACTCACAGTAACTGCAAACTCCTGGGCTCGAGCAATCCTCCTGCCTCAGCCTCCCAAGTAGCTAGGACTCTAGGCATATGCTACTGTGCCCTGCCAATTTTTCTATTTTTTTCCAGCAGAGGTGGGGTCTTGCTCTTGCTCAGGCTGGTCTTGACCTCCTGAGTTCAGCAATCCTGTGCCTGTGCTCCCCAGAATGCTAGGATTACAGGTGTGAAACATCTACTCATGGCCTGAGTGGAGGTTTCTAATTTTAGCAGTACATGTGTGCCTGTTGGTTTAAGTCTTATCAGCTGCGTTAGTGCAGCATCAAAGCACGTTGTGTTTTCTCATTAGCTATCACATCTTGCCTTTACGTATTAACTGTTTGGAAAGGCAGTAAATATTCCTAGAGCAGTAATTTTCAACTAGGGCACTGCAAGAGGCTCTTAGATGTGCTGCACAAGTTTTTAATGATTAAATTATTTTTGAAAGAAATTCAAAGCACAGTAAGTATATTCTTTTTTGTTGTTGTTGTTTTACCGTTTTTTCTGATCAACATAATTTAAGTGTGCCATGGAGGCTTAACTAGAGGTTCAAGGTGAGATAACAACAACAAAAAAAAAAGTTGAAAAACGCTGCCCTAGAGAAACCGTTAGGAAGTGGCAGGATAAATGGCAGGCTGTTCCTTATGTGGTGACAGAACTTAAGCATTTGTCGTAAGTCAAGGTTTCGGTTCATCACCTCAATCTTGATATCTGGGTTCCTAATCTGCAAATTCAATTTCTTTCCACCATTTTCCTTCCTCAAAACAAAAGTCCAATCAGTCAAGACCATGTCTCTTAATGTTTCTGTATCTAATGAGCAAGCTCATGTATCAGTTACAGTATTGAACTAGGAGAAATCCATCCCTTTTTCCATGAATCCATCCATGGGTACATTCATCTCATCCTTGGTGTTTAAGAAACCAGCTGTGACTATCAAGCATTTATTCCAGAACTTCATGGAGCTCACAATCTAACATGGAAGACAAAGTTGATAAGTAATTAGATGTTTGCAGAAAGCCACAAGAGAAACTGGCAAGGATGATGTCGTGGACAGAATTACAAGAATGCCCCCCGTGGCCTTCACCCTTATATAATTGGTCTTGCTTTGTGTGTAGGTAGAACCTGTGAACATCACAAGACCTCACTCCCTTGATTATGTTAAGTTATATGGCAAAAGGGAAATAATTCCAGTGGCTCTGATCTAATAGGTCCTTTAGAAGCAGAGAATTTCTTCTAGCTGATAGCCAGACAAGAAGTCAGAGAGATTCTAAGCGTGAGAAGGAATGGATGCACCATCCTTGGCTTGAGGATGGAGGAGCCGTGTGGTATATAACATTGGTGGCTTTGGGAAGCCAAGAAGGACATAGGGACTTCATTCCTAGAACCACAAAGAACCAAACTGTGCTTGCAAACTGAGCTTGAAAGTGACTTTATCATCACAGCTTCTAGAAAGAGTCCAGTCTAGAAGACATCCCAAGTTCAGCTATTTGAGACTGTGATGGATTGAATTATATTAAAAAAAGACATGTTGACCTCCTAACCTCTGGCACATATGAATGTGTCATTATATAAATACAGATTTAATCAAGTGATAGTGAGGTCATTAAGGGGATTCCCTAAACTAGTATAACCAGAGAAGACATCCAGGTGAAAATGGGGGCTAGAGATTGGAGTCATTGGCTTCCAGAAGCTGACAGAGGCAAGGAGGTTCTCCCTAGAGCCTTCAGAGGAAGGTCGGCCCTGGCAACCTTGAGTTTGGACTTCCAGCCTCCAGAACTATAAAAGAATACATTTTTCTTAAGTCACCCAATTTGTGCTACTTTGTTATAACAACCTAGAAAACTAATATAGAAAGTCTGAAGCAGAGAACACAGTTGATCTTACCCAGACTTTTGACCTACAGAATGAGGAGATAGGCAGACAGATAGATATTAATAGATATTGTTTTAAGCCACTGTTTGAGGTAATTTGTTATGTAGCAATAGAAGACTAATTCAGAAGAGTATGAAAAGGGTGTCAAAATCTACCTAATCTGATGTTGTTTGTCTGAAAGGAATGTTTAAAATGACAAAAAAAAAAAAAGTTAAGGAAGAATTATTTAGCAAAGAGGAGATGGGGAAGATTGTTCCAAACAGTGGTAGTGGCGTATGCAAAGGCTCTGAGGCAGCAAAGAGTCAGCTGCATTCAAGGAACTCAACCATTCAAGTTTTTACCCTTTGAAGAATGTTTTCAGAACCATATCAAAACAAGTATTAGAGATAAAATAATGACCATAAACGTCATCTTTGTCCTTCCAGAGCTCGTATTTTAGTAAGAAAGAATAAAAACACCAAATCAAACTAAGAAATGGTAGCATTGGACTAAGTCAGAAAACCATAGAGTAGATAGAATATTGAAAACAAGAGGAAGAGTGATATACTATGAATCCAGAGAGGTAGGCAAGGCCAGATCAAGGAGGATGCTGTGATGGTCTGTTTCTGTACTTGTGGAATATTCCAGGGAAATGCTGTCTCCCTCATTAAAATGCACAGTAACTCTACTACTATAATAATCTTAGCACCCTGTATGGTAGCCACCTGTACCCTTTCAGATTGAGGCCAGCATAGAAAATTCCATTCCCTTAACCTAACACAGGACTATACTCCTGGGGTTATAATTATAGCCTAATTCAAGAGCCTTGGGCTTTTATTTATTCATCATCGAAACTCCCTGCTCCCATTTACACTATAGAGTTTTACTGTTTCTTTAATTCCGGTTTATTTGTATCATATGTGCATACGTAGGTGTGAGAACCCCAAGACCACCTTCAGTTTGATGATGCCCTAGAACAGCTGTCCCCAACTTTTCTGGTACTAGGGACCAGTTTCATGGAAGACAATTTTTCCACGGATGGGGTGAGGAGAAGGGGTGGGGGTGGATGTGGGAGTGAGGATGGTTTTGGTATGAGTCTGCAACCACTTGGTTTGCTGTGGTCTCTGTGCAGTCAAACCGCTCTCCTAAGGACCATTGGTAGCTGCTCCTCAGCACTAGTATCCCCAGCTCAGCTGCACCTCCGATCATTAGGCATTAGTTCTCCAAAGGAGCACACGGCCTAGACCCTTTGCATGTGCAGGAAGGTTCAACGCTCCTATGAGAGTCCAATGCTGCTGATGGTCTGACGGGAGGCAGAGCTCAGGTAAGGATGCCAGTGACGAGGAACAGCTGTAAACACAGACAAAGAAGGTTCACTCGCTAGTCCATTGCGCACCTCCTGACCTCTTGCTTTGCAACTTAGTTCCTAACAGGCCAGGGACCAGGATCGATTTATGGCCTAAGGGTTGCAGATTAAAGCCCTAGATGGAATCAGAAATTAGAAAGGCTGTTACACTCATGGTTAGAGTTTATTACATAAAAGATACACATTAAAATTAGCCAAGGAAATGGAAACCAGATACAAGATTTCAGTTGTCCTCTCCCAGTGATGTAGACAGTGCTCGCTTCTCCTCTCAACACTGTGTGACAACATGTAGGGAATATTGCCAGCCAAGGAAGCTTGCTCAAACCTTGATACCCAGGATTTTAATGGGAATTGGTTACATAGGGAAGGAGTGCCCACTTGGCCGGCCTCAGTCACCCAATCTCTAGCTGAAGGCCCGCATCATTAATCACACTAGTTAACATAAACTATCTGGCATGGCCCAAGGCCCCAGGTAAATAAAGAGTGTCTTATCATGCAGGATAGTCCAAGGCTAGAGGTTGACTCCCAGGAGCTGATGAAGAGGGGCTATGCCTTTTCTTGGAAGGTGCAGGGTTTGAATGTCATAGACCTGCTGAAATAATGCTTTGCTGTAAAATATGCACACACACACACACACTTCAATAGGTGGAAAGCATTATCATCATCATCAAAATCTTGGGATTGTAGCAAAAACAAAAATTATTTTGTAATGCTTTTCTTTTATATTCCTTGTAGTGGTTCAGAAACAGATTTATATTGTAAACATGTAAATATTCTTGGGAAATTTTTTCAATTTAATTTTATTTTATTGAAGGATAATTTATATCCATTCATAGGAACAGGTTTAATTGTACATCTCACTGAGTTTTGACAGATGCACATGTGCATATAACCCATACTTCTTTCAAAATATAGATCATTACCATCATTCTAGAAAGTTCCCTCATACCTTTTCAGAGTCCCTGCCCACCCACTCCCACCATCATCCCCCAGAGCTAATCACTCTTCTTACATCTTTTATCAAAGATTAGTTTTGCCTGTTCTGCAACTTCATGTAAATGGAAACATATATCATGTGGCTTTTTTTGTTTATTTGTTTGTTTGTTTGTTTTTGTTTTTGTTTTTTGTATTTGGGTTTTTTCCCCAGTCTCAACACTCCTGAGGTTCAACTATGTTGTGTGTAGTAATCGTTTCTTCCTTGTAATGGCTGAGTACTTTTCCATTGTATGGCTATAACACAATTTGGGTCTCTATTGTTCTTTGATGGACATTGGATTGTTTCCAGTTTTTAGGTATTAGGAACTTACACATACAAGTTTTTCTGTGGACATGTTTTCCTGTCTCTTGGGTGAACAGCTGGGGTGGAGAGTCTATCTTGCAAAGTAGGTTATCTATCTTTCTCCTCTGCCAAACTACCATGCAAAGTGAAGTATCTGTCTACCAGGAATGCATGAGAGCTGTGGGTTGTTCCACAGTGTTTCTAACACTGGTCTGTCTTTAATTTTGGCTATTCAAAGGGATGTATAATGGCATCTCCAGGGAGTTTCGAGCAGAATGTTTTTTTATGTGCTTATTCGCCATTCTTGAATATTACTTTGTGAAGCGTCTGTTCAAGTCTTTTATTTCATAAATTGGACCATTTGACTTTTTATTACTGATTTGTGGGAATGCTGTCTCTTACTTCCACTAGGACTCTGATGTGCAGGCAAGTTTAAGGACCAGCATATTAATGGATCTGGTGGCAGTTAGATAAGACTTCAGCTATACTTGGCAGCCATAACTTGAAATGTTCCCATCTAAAGTCTTGCCTGGTGATTAAATTGTCAAGGAAAACATTGGAAAAGCTATTCCCAGTGGGATGATTCCTTCTCACTCTGGACTTGGCCCTAAATTTTAACATCAAGCTTCAGCTGGAAAATTCCTAGGGTTGGACTCAATTACTTACACTAAGCATATGTGGGTTGCACACCAGGTATTACTGTAATTAATATTAAAGGGTCCTTGAGTTGATTTATAGCAGCATCCTAAAACCACATCCTGTTTCTCCTCCCTCAGAGGGAAATGTGGTAATATAGTCATTTGAACATGGAAGCCCACATGCAATTTGCATTTTTTTCTAAGTAAAATTAGTTTGTATACTACTTGAACCTTGTGTCTATGTTCACATTGTATCAATTTATCTAGCAGACAACATTCCTCACTTAAAATGTGGGCTTCCTCTAGACAATTCATTGAAATGTATTGATGTACAGAATGTACTGAATAAGCTGCCTGCTTAAGGGTCTCTATCTACCTTATTTACCCTTGAAAGAAGAGATTAAACAAAGAACTCCATCCAATTATTTAATAAACCCTGGATATTTTCTCTTTAGAGGAAACTCTCTGTGTTTGGATGTTGTTTTGACCCAAGGTTCATGGTTCTTGGGAGTTAAAGGGATAAAATTCCGAGTATTCAAAAAATTAAAACCTCTCTACAAACTTAGACATCTGATAATGTGTCAAAACAATATTTCTCTTTTGTAGAGAGCCCTACTGCCTTAATAAAACAATACAATGATGGCATGTTGATCACACATCGTATGAAAACGTTGTTTGGTGTGGCTTCCTGAAGGGGCATGCAGAGACCCTGCCTGTTCTTTAGGAAAATGTGCCATGGTTAATTTGTGATATACACCATCCCTCACCCAGTGTGTACTTTTTTTAATATTGTGTCTTTGACCTTTCAGGATATGAGGTTCTGAAGTTAGTCAGAGGGCAAACTCAAACAAATGGGACAGTGCCCACCAAATATTCTACTATCCCAATTTTAGAAAGGAAAGGAACATCAGTCAACATTTGATTCTCCAAGTAAGTGAGAGGAGATGTTTTAAATGATATGGGAAGGAAGGTATTCAAATCCTTGAAGACTCCAGACGCCCTTTAATCTAGGGACCTTACTTGCCTTTGCTTTTACTTCTTGGCCTTGGACCATTTTATGTTATTCCCCTTAGGCTGAGGTTGAGAAAGGCCAAGAAAACTTTCATCTAGAACCTTTGTTCGTAACTCTAGATGGGACATTTTGATAAGGTAAAGATGGAGGGATACCTGGGCTTCAGCTCAGCTTCTAGGTTGCTGGTAGATTTCTGTTGACTTTGATGCTACAAATGGAGGGGATTTGAGAGCTGGGGGATTAGCAGAGATGCTGAAATGTGAAAGAAGTGATGACTATGTGTTAGCTTTATTTGGTTTACTCCAGGAGTAACTGCATTTTAAAAATGCTCCTATGAAAAATGTGAAGCTTTCTGAATGCATAACATCATACGCTTTCGCACTGATGGAGTTTCTGCCAAGGTAGTGAGGTTGTCTTTATCTAGCTGTGCTGGGGAGGCTTCATTTAACCATGCCTGCTTTTTATATTTTAATATTTTTAAGTTGCCATCAAGGGATAATTTCTTCCTTTTCCTCACCCTAGAGTAATGTGTTTGCTCTAAATTGCTGTCCTGAGCTGCAAATGGATTTTTTTTAAGTCTTCTGCTGTAATTTCCATTTGATACTTTTGAAATGAGGTCGTTTTAACTAATTTACTTTGGTAGAAGGGAGAGACTAGTAACGTAAATAAATTTACGTTGTAAATTTGTAAATAAATTTATTTGAGGATCAGGGGCAGCGAGAAGTGGAAGACAACTTGTAAGCCCAGAAAGTCATCTGTTCCTTGGGGATAGCATCCAAAGCCTGCAGTTAGCCTAACCTTTTCCTGAAGAGGCACTGGTGCAGAGGGAGTGAAAATAGAAAAGGATTTTTTTCCATTACTTATTGGCTTTAGTATATATAACATATTTTTCTTGGCTCGGCACCAATAGCACAGTGGTTATGGTGCCAGCCACATACACAAAAGCTGGTGGGTTTGAACCCGGTCTGGCCAGAGAAACAACAACAACTGCAATAAAAAAAACAGCCGGGCGTCTGTAGTCCCAGCTAGTAGGGAGGCTGAGGCCAGAGAATCGCTTAAGCCCAAGAGTTTGAGGTTGCTGTGAGCTGTGACACACCACGGCACTCTATGAGGGCAACATAGTAAGACTCTGTCTCAAAAAAAAAATAAATAAATAAAATTTTTTTTCTTCTTTTTGGCCACACCTATTTATCTCCTATAAATAAATATGCTAAGCATTCACAGCAATAGAGGGTCATAGAATGTGTTGGGCAATTGTTAATTTAAAGCTTTATAGAAAATATATCCAACTCCCATAGTCCCTCCCCATGGGAGTTCTACGGGTGGACAAAAATTGATTTGTTTTCCAGCTCAAACTGAAAATGAGTCATTGACAATAAATATTTTAACTATTCAACTTCCTCATCTACCTTGAAAAGATTAATTTGAAGGTTTCAGTGATGGTCCATAGATGCTCTAGTTCAATCAAAAAAATTAATTATCACCTTTTTTTGTTTTTTTGTATTTTTGGTGAATTTGCTCACTTGAAGAAGAGGAGGTCTTAGACCTGGGTGTGAAGGAAAGACACAGACATACACAGAGAAAAGCATGCCTTTACTTTAAAGCTCCATTAGTAGTTTTATCTCAGTTTAGTTAGAAATTCACAAGGGCAGAAGCAGGAAGCAGCAGCATGTTACAAATCTTTAATAGAAACACATCAGGCAGGAGTTTATGATACCAAGCTTCTAACTTCCTCACGAATTCAGTTATTTTTATGTGAAGGGTATCCGAGTAGAAGGAATATACAGAAACTATACAGATTCCATGTGTGCACACCTAGGTAATCTACCCCCAGGTCAAGAAACAAGACGCTGCCTGCACACCAGAAGGCTCCCCTACCTCCTCCCAGTCACTTCCCCCACCAAGGGTCATGATCGGTCTTGTACATATCTGTGCATGAATATTTACCTCCATATTAAGAACTGTAGTCCCACAAAATTCTAAAACATAGAAATTAGTTTTTAGAAAAGTTGTATCCATTTAAAGAAAAATAGCAAATGATTTCAAGAGGTTTGACCAGCTCTGCTAACAAAGGGGACAAAAAGAAGACAGAAGTCAAGCAAAAGTTATTCTGTGAAGTTTGTGTCACTGCAAAACCCTCAAAATTGAGTTAACTTTTGAAATGTTAAGGCTTGTTTAGTGATTCACAGCATTGACTAATTGCTTTGATCTTCAGAGTAATGAAAACACTCTTTTGCCTTGTTTCAAAGCTTCCATCATGATAGCACCCATAGCTCTTTAGAGTAATGAAAACAGTTCTCTTTAGAGGAAGAGACAATGCGTATGCCCTGTGTTCAACAATTAAGTTTCATGGTGATCATTTCTTTCTCTTTCTTTCTTTCTCTCTCTCTCTCTCTCTCTTTCTTTTTTTAGTCACAGTCGCTACTGATGGCACAATACACAGGGTATTTGTCCCAGCTTCATTTGAAACATTCAGTAACAAGTTTGTGTTGCACTTTCAGAATGTGGCTTTCCAATTTTAAAGGACTTGATGCTTTGAGCTCCACCATAGTTCAGATTCTCCCACAGTGTAACCTCTCTTCCTGGGACTTGATTAGCTGCTTGGAAACTTACAAAGCTGTGCTGAGATGCGCTGTACAAGTGACACACACAGATTCAGAAGAATAGTATACAAAAAAAGTTAAAATATCACTTAAATAGCTTTTACACCTTTTTTAAAAAAATACATGCTTCATGAATTTGTCAATCTTGCGCGTGGTCATGCTAATTCTAATTTTAGTAAGTGTGCTGCTAAACAAGCACTCATATTAATTATATTTTTAAATGGTAATATTGTGGACTTATTGGGTTAAATATGTTATTAAAATTAATTTCATTTATTTGTTTTTACTTTATTAAAGCAGCTACAAAAAATATTTTAAGTTACATGCTGTGTTGTTAGATCTTTGTATCACCTTCCGAAGACTAGTGTTTTGGTCCAGAAAACAATGAATTTGAGAAGAATGGGGAAATAAGTTTTTCCAGATGTTATATTACAAGTGCTGACTTTCCACATCTACCCACAGATGTGAGGTCATTGCAACTCTGTTTTGCCTTGTTTCAAAGCTTCCATCATGGTGGCACCCATAGCTCAATGGGTGGGGCGCCAGCCACATATACCTACACCGAGGCTCACAGGTTCGAGCCCGGCCTGGGCCTGCTAAACAACAATGACAACTGCAACTAAAAAGTCACCAGGCATTGTGGCGAGCGCCTATAGTCCCAGCTACTCAGGAGGCTGAGGCAAGAGAATCACTGAAGCCCAAGAGTTTGAGGTTGCTGTGAGCTGTGATGCCACAGCACTCTATTGACGGTGACATAGTGAGACTCTGTCTCAAAATAATAATAATAATAAAAAAGCTTCCATCATGAGATTAATAGACATTTAGTAAGCACTAAGTATGTGCAGAGATAAGAGATGTGTTATTGAAAAATCCCAACATCTTTCATTCGATCATTTGTTGGTTCAATAAAAATATTACTAGGTTCCTACCATTGGCTTGCATGCTCTAACAAGGCAAAACATGCAAGATTTGATGGTAAACAGAGCACAGCCTCTGCTAACAAGGAGCCTCGAGTCAAATGATAGAAAGAGAAAAGAAAAGAGAGTGAGTGTGTGGGGAGTAGAAACCCTGGGTGGAAGCAGGAGGCCTCGTGGAGTGTGACCGACTTTAGGCACTTTTATCCTGCACCCTCCTAGGCTTGTGTCTCCCTTCCCTCCCACTCCCGCACCCACTGAGTTTCTACCAGGAAGTCAGAGCATCAGGAGGGTTACTAACTAAAGGGTTTCACATGTGCAAGCATACGTCAGTTGGCTGCAGAGCCACGCTCTTGGTCTGATGCTTTGAAATACTCTTTGAAATGGCGCGATGGAGTGTCCATTTACCCTGCTGTAATTTAAAAAGCAAGTGACATCAGTTTCCTAAAAGAGCTGGCATGTCTTTTTTCAGATGATGGAGAGGGTGCATTTTGAAACACTGAATTGCTCTTGTGAGTGACTTGAATGACCCCCATGGAGCCATCTAGACAGCATGTGGGGCCTGAAATGGCACATGCCATTTCTTTGCTGCCTTTAAAATGAAATTGCACGCACATGTGAAGCTGCACAGCGCTTGATGTGTGATTGTACCTTCACGCTGCTTCATGATAGAAAAGACGGCTGATTTGTTAACTCATTTTCTAGTGGGAAAGAATCATTTCTAAAAAGTTGTAGTTTCTGGAGTCAAGTTTCAGCTCTGGCATTCACTAACTCATTAACCTTGGACATATTAGTTAGACAGTTTGAATAACATTACCTTGTCAGGGAAGGCCAACTTACGTATAAGGGCAAAAGGGCTTTTAAAAAGTGACATTTGCCTGATTATACATACAAAATGTATGCATGCAGGAAAACATAAAAATAAGTTTAAAATCACTTGTATTTTCCATCACCAATTAACATTTTGTGGATTTCCTTCCAATTGTTTTTGGATCTTTTTCGTAGTTGAGGTTATACCCTATCTATATAATTACATATCTTGCCTTTTTTACTTGACATTACTATGTAAATATTTTGCCTCAGAAAGAAAATTTTTAAATATAATTTTGATTGTGACTTTGTATATACTGTTACATAGGATGAACATATATTATTTAATCTTTAGAAGGCATATCTTTAAATACATAGATTGATATGTATTTAAGCTACTTAAGTCATTGAAGAACATTTAGATAAGATAGAAAAAAAGTTTTAAAACTTTAGGCCAGGCGCAGTGGCTCATGCCTGTAGCACTCTGGGAGGTTGAGGGGATGGACTGCCTGAACTCAAGAGTTCAGACCAGCCTGAGCAAGAGCAAGACCCTGTCTCTTAAAAAAATAGCTAGGCATTATGGTGGGTGTCTGTAGTCCCAGCTACTCAGAGGCTGAGGCAAGAGGATCTCTTGAGCCCAAGAGTTTGAGGTTGCTGTGAGCTCTGGCACCATGGCACTCCACCGAGGGTAACAAAATGAAACTGTCTAAAAAAAAAAAAAAAAAAGTTTTAAAACGTTAAATAAAAATGTAATATCTGTAAAGTTTAATTCAAACTCCAACATAATGTCCTTTTAGATTTTTTAAGGTTATACATTAATTTGCTTCAATTATAACATTCAGAGATAATGTCCTCATTTTGGAGAGAAAGATGCTTTCTAACAAAAATCAGCTGAGGAGCATTTAATAAACACCAGTCTTTGGCCATGTATGAAAGAATCGTGAATTGCCAATTACAATATTGACACTATTGTTCACTTGCCAGAACAAAACATTAGGTGGCAGTCTATCAGAGAAGAAAGAGAGGTGGCCGCTCAAATGTTTCAGGAAAATCAGTTGGGTGGGCCATAAGCTGAGCTTTGAATTGAAATAAGCCTTTGTAATTCAGGGTTTTTGACAGTCATGTGCCGTATCCCTTAATCTACAAATGTTGGTTTTTGCAATTATTTTAAAATAACAGATGTAAATCCACAGTGCCAAATGCACTCCTTTTCTCTCTAGTGTGGACTGTGTGTACTTCTGAGAGATGGACATGGGAGGCAGATAACTCTAGTGGTGATTATGTAATGCTCAGTGCCAAAGGAGTACAGAAGAGTGTTGGTTTACAGATTTTTTTATAAATTGACTGGTAGGAGGAATCGGAGGGATGTGCAGAAAAAGAAGACAGCAATTAGGTAAAAACGTTAGATCACCCTAATATTTAACATTAGTTAAGTATTAACAATATTGTGTTTGACTTCACTTATTCAAGCGTGATCTACATGTAACTCTGTATGCACTGATTCAGCTTTTGTTGGGGCATCGACCTCCATGAAAGGATGTTGCAAGGTGAAACCTGCTCCCTGCTTCTCTGGACTCACACCCCAGAAGTTGCATGCGTTCTTATCTCAGCCATTTTACTACAATTTCATGGGTCCCATATTAGGAAGGGCTGATTTGCAAAGAGAGTCTGGTTACATAAAGTAGCATTGACCTACTCTGGGTTTGTTCTCCCACTGTCACCACCAATCCCTTCAGATGTTGTATCAGGCTATTTGGGTTGAAGAGAAGGATGCTCAGCTAAACGGAGCTGTGCAGCTCCATGCTGGGCACAAACACAAGAGCCCTGAGTCCTCACACCCACCCACAGCATTTCCACTTCAGGCCTGGGAGCAGAGAATCCAAGAACTGGCAGTGCGACATTCAGAACAGGAAGCTCACAGAAAACAAAGGCCCTCAAGACTGAAGCTGTGGTTTCTGAAGACAGTTATTCAACTTGCTGTCACTTAGTGTGCAAAGACACAGATTAATTCTGCTCTAGAGCTGTAATTTAACTGAATTGTGGAAGTCATCATTTTGTTCTCTCCATGATTAACAGAAAGTCAGGTTCTGGGAGAGAATAGACAACAGAGCATTGGTAAGAACCAACCTGAGTAATAAACATGTTAATCAAATGCTTATGAGAAGTTTCCACAAAGATGTTAATATATGGTAGACATGCATTGAAGAAGCTACTTCTTAGCAACTGAATCTCATGAATGATGATATTAATGTACCTAGTAATAATATTAATATGACCACTATCATTAGCATGTTTTAAGAGCTCATTGTAAACTGGTAGTTATATTGGGTGCTTATGTGAATAAAAGCTCTTGGTTATTTGACTGTAGATAGTCTTATTACCCTCAGTTTTTAGAGGCAAACTGAGACCCTAGGAAGTCAAGAAAGTTGTCCCACACCCCTTGCCAGATGGAAAATGTTACAAGTTCAGATCCATCGGTCCCCCAGAACATGCTTTTGACTTCTACTCTTCACAACCTGTTTAGAGCTAGAAGGGATCTTAGAGAAAGTCATTTCACAGATTAGAAAATAGAAGTCTCAGTATCTCAGTATCACTCAACTCCTTAGCAACAGTTAGTAATTGCCTTCAGGCCTATGGTTTCAAGTATATTCAGATAATGTGCAGACCAGTGCAGAGTACCTAAAAATAACCAGTGTGATGAAAATGTGTCAAACGGTCTATGAAACTAGTGTATGGTGCCCCATGATCACATTAACGTACACAGCTATGATTTAATAAAAAAATAAATAAATAAATAAAAATAAAAATAATTCTAGCGTTCAAAGATTCCTTGTGGGTGATATGGCTTTATTGTGGCAACTGTAGCAAAATTATAAGCCAATGTTTCATGTTAAGGTACAATTGAAGGTGTTCAGAAGAAAGAAAGATTGGAGGGAGAGTCTACTAAGGAAGCACCCACCATGTGTTCATGTTTTGAAGCGTGTGTGGCATTATCACAGACTCACTTATGTCACGGATATTCTGCATCACCTACCCGGGGGCAGGCACTGTGCCGGGTGATGGGAATACAGCAGTAGCAAGGTAAACCTTATCCTTCCTCTCGCAACCTCATGTTCAGAAGACAACTCAAGTCATCAACAAGGAAGATATTAGAGTGTGGTAAGTGGTCCACACAATATTAAAGCAGGGTGACGTGGTAGAGTAGTCCTGGGGGCTATCGTAGATGGGGCAGTCAGGCGTAGGGACATTTAACCTGAAACCTGAGTGACAAAAGGAGGTAGTTGCATGGAGCTAAGAGGAAGGAGTGTTCCAGGTCTAAGAAATGGTCAGTGCAGTGAAAAATTTCTGAGGTCGGACAAGCTCTGAGATCGGCTTGCTTGAGGAAAGGAAAGAAGGCCCGTGTCACTGGCATGCAGTGACAGAGGGTAAGAGTAATAACATCACAGAGGTGGTTGGGGAGTTGATCTTGTGGGTATTTTTGAGGCAGAGGAAGCTGTTTGAATGTTACTCTAAGAGCAGTGGGAAGTGATTGAAAGTTTTAGACAGGAAGAGCAACATGATTTGACTTTTCTAAAGATCGCTGACATCTGGGAAGTATAGGAAGCAAGAGTGGGAGCTAGGATATTGATGAGGAGAAAATTTACCATGGCAAAAAGTCTTCGACATCATGGTGAGTAAAAACTGGCAGATGAAGCAAATACCTACTGAAATATTTCAAAAGAAAGGAGCTCACCTCTCTGAAAATTATTTTGAGAAAATAGAAATGAAAATGGAAAAGTTGGGAATGATTCAATTGTGCTGGAGAGAAATTTGATTAAATAATTAAATTGGCTAAACGACGTTTACCAAAGAAACAACTCTTGATGAAGATTCTTCCCTGTTGATTTAAGTCTGATTAATGTTTGTAATCAAAACATTTGCTGTATTGAAAGGGCAGGGTCAAATCCTAGAATCAAAATGTCTTGTTCCCTGATCAAGCCATTGTATGCATTAATATTACATGAACACAAAATATCTCTAAAATGTAAGAATTAGTTGCTGTGCCAGAAATAAAGGCCCTTTGAAAAAAATCATTGATCTCAAAGCCCTTGATTGGAAAAAGTGATCACTTTGGATTAAAGCCTTCACTGTCTAAATTAAAACTGTAAATATTAGAGAGGAAATAATTATTATAGCATCTTATTCAACAAGAGTTGCTGATTCCTTGCCTGAGCAAGGACAATTTCTGAATTAATATCATCTGAATTAACGCCTTTTCAACGGGAAACAGTTCTTTCTAAAATACTTGTTTATGCTTATGCTTTTTTATAATCACATTTGGTTGCAATTTAAGTTAATATTAGTTTAATTCAATTCTACTTTGATCATTAAATTCAGTAACAGGCTCTGACAGTTGCTTAAACAAGTTACCTAATTTAAGAATGCTTAAGTATGCTCTTAAACAAGTTAATCTCTCTAATTCTATATCCTCAGCCATCAATGGGACCACTTACACACACCTCACATGATTATTGCCAGGATTAAGTGAGAGGAAGACTTTAAATGCCCTAGTTTAAAGTACATGCTCAGTAAATTGTAGTCGTTACTGTTGCTACTATGATTTATACATATGTCTATTTTCCGTATACCATGTCATTCGCTAGCTCTTTGGTTTGAGTGATTCGTTCTGCCAATTAGGTTGAAAAGTTTTCAAGGCAAGGGTTAGGCTCTCATCTTGTATTATAATTTCATTCTTCTGTATTAGTTATAGCAGAAAACAGCTGGCTTGCCCAGACTGGGTAATTGAGGAGTGCCTAATGAAGGAATTATTTAAAGAAGGCTAGGCAGAGTACAGAAAAACTCATAAGAGATGGAGAAGCACCTGGGCTAACCAGAGCAGAGAGCCCAGAGAGTCCATTGCATGAAAAGGGAGGGGTGGAGGTTACTAGTGATAGTCTGGAGCCAGGAAAGAGAGGCCTCTCCATTAGGACTGAAGAGGAAAAGAAAAGTGCCAAACTGCTATCTGGTGGGAAGGGAGGCAGTGGAATAAGTACTCCAACCTCCTTGTCTTTCCACCCTCTGATCTCTTGCTGGTGCCTCTCCTTGGCTGAGCTCAAAAGAAATGCAGCTGGCAAGAAAGCTTGTTAAGAGATGTGTGGAAACCGACATCCCTGAACACAGACCAGGGAAAGAGAAGTGGATCTGGGGACGTAAACAGAGTGTAGACAGGAGAGCTTCTCCAGCTCAGCCAATTAATATAGCTGCTTTGCATATATAATTGGTGCTGGTAAATGTTTGCAAAGGGAAAGGAAAACTGATTGAAGGCAGTTCATAAGCTATTGAAGACTCCTCTGTAAATGTAGATTGAAAAAAATTCTACCTGGTGGTGCCTGTGGGTCAAGGAGTAGGGTGCCGGCCCCATATGCTGGAGGTGGTGGGTTCAAACCCAGCCCCAGTCAAAAAAAAAAAAAACAAAAGAAAAAAATTCTACCTAAAAGAATAGTAGCTTAGAGACAGGGAATGTTTGAAATCACACCAAGCCCCATATGAACCATGTGTTTACCTCCGCTGGATGGGGTGATTCAAGGCAGTTAGTAAATGACTCAGCTCCAGGCTCTTCCTCAGAGACAGGGAGATAAGAATTAAAAGCTACAACATAGATTGCTTTTGAGGAGCAACTGAGGTGATATATGCAGTACAGCTGGCACAGAAAGAAACGCAAAAAAAATGTTAGCAGATGAATTCTCAGTACCAGTGGTTGAACTAGGGGCAATGTTGCCCCTCATTCCTGACCCACCCCGGGGAACATTCTGCAGTGTCAGGAAGCATTTCTGGTTGTAACAGAGTACAGCTGGCATTTAGTGGGGAGAAGCCCCGAGTCCTACTAAACAACCTGAATTGCCAGGACAGCTCCCCACAACACTGATCAAAAATGCCAGTGATGCCCAAGTTGAGTACCCTGCCCTGTACTGATGTCATCTCTGTATTTTCATCCTTGGGCTTCTGTATTTCTTGATAGTAGTTCTTAAGTTCCATGATGACTGGTCCTTTGTTCACTCTCACTAAATTTGAGAGTTTCGTCTTTCCCCTCCCATAAAACGGTGAGGGCATATATATAGCACATCAACACAGTGTGACTTAGTCCTTTCACTATTTAAAATAAGTAAATAAATAAGAACAAAAAAAGAAATTGCTCTGATATGTTGTAATCTGAGCTACAGCTACCCAGTACTAAAGCACTCTGTTAAATACATGTTATAATTTGTAAGGCAACAATACAGGGCTATTTCTAGGGGTGTTTCAAAGCACCAAGGAGCAATATATTGGAACACATAGTTGTTTCTGCATCTGTAATCTTTGATGAGGCTCTTTCCAAAAGAAACAAAAGCCACGAATGAACTTATAAAGCTAGTGTGTGTATGGTAGGTGAGTAGAATTGAACATCAAATAAGGATTGCTCTTTACATAGTTGAATGTGTTTTTCCTTACTCAGGCACTTTTCTCTCTGGCCCACTTAGGTCCACAGCTGCTGCCCCTTTACTGTTATTTTCCTTAACAAAGTTGAATTTCTGGGTTTCTCTAAGTATAAGATGATATCATTGGCAAAAAGCCTCTCTTTGCAGGCTCTTGACCTCCTCTGACTCCATTGGGTTGCCCTTTATTTCCTTCTCTTGCCTAATTGTATTGGCTAGAACTTCCAGTGCTACGTTGAATAGTAGTAATAGAGGACAACCTTGTCTGGTTCCAGTTCTAAGTGGAAAAGCTTTCAGTTTTACTCCATTTGGCTATAATATTAGCTGTGAGTTTGCTGTAGATGGCTTTGATCATTTTAGGAAATGTGCCACCTATGCCTATATTCTTCAGTGTTCTAATTAGAAAAGGATGCTGAGTTTTATTGAATGCTTTTTTCTGCATCTATTGAGAAGATCATATGGCATTTTTGCTTCTGTTGATATGGTGAATTACATTTATGGACTTGCATGTGTTAAACTAGCCTTGCATCCCTGGGATGAGATCTACCTGATCATGATGTATGATATTTTTAATGAGAAGCTATAATCTATTAGCTAGGATTTTATTGAGAATTTTTGCATCTATAGTCGTTAGTGAAATTGGTCTAAAGTTCTCCTTTTTAGTTGGGTTTTTTTCCTGGTTTTGGTATCAAGGGGATGTTTGTTTCATAGAATGTGTTGGGGAAGAGTCCCTTCATAATTTTTTGGAATAATTTATGTAGTAGTGGAATAAGCTTTCCTTTGAAGGTTTGATAGAATTCTGCTGTGAAGCCATCTGGACCAGGGCATTTTTTTTCTTGTTGGGAGATTTTTTATTGTTTCTTTGATCTCAGTGCTTGAAATTAGTCTGTTCACAAGATCTATTTCTTCTTGGTTAAGTCTAGGGAAAGGGTGTGATTCCAACTATTGATCCATTTCCTCCACGTTGTCAAATTTCTGGGCATAGAGTTTCTAGTAGTATTGAGATTTAATCTTTTGTAGCTCTGAGGCATCTGTTATTTCCCCTTTATAGTTTCTGATTCGAGGTTACTAGAGATGTTACTTTTCTGTTTCTATTTAATCTGACCAAAGGTTTATCAATTTAACATATTTTTTTTTGAAAAACCCACTTTTTGTTTTGTTAAATTTCTGAATGATTTTTTTGTTTTCAATTTCATTAATCCCTGATTTAATTTTGGTTATTTATCTGCTGGGTCCACAAATCAGTAGCCTTTGTATATGCCAATAATAGCCTAGTTGATAAGTCAATCAAGGACACAATTTCCTTCACAGTAGCTTCAAAGAAAATGAAATATCTAAGAATATACCTAACAAAAGAGGTGAAGGATCTCTATAAAGAAAAGTATGAAACCTTAAAAAAAGAAATAGCAGAAGATATTAACAAATGAAAGAACATAACCATGCTCATGGCTGGGAAGAATCAACATTGTCAAAATGTCTATACTACCCAAAGCAATCTATAGATTCAATTCAATCTCTTTAAAATACCATCATATACTCTCAAGACTTGGAAAAAATAATTCTTTATTTTGTATGGAACCAGAAAAAAAAAACAGTATATCTGCCCCGGCCCACAGGGAATTCAATGGGGACCTGGGAAACAAAGGGGTCAGTCGAATGAGGGGACAAGAGACACGAAAGAATGAGAGCAAGTCAAGAGTCTGATCAAGCTCCGAAGAGTTTATTTTTCAGCTGGACTTATAAGCACACAAACAAGGAAGTAACTAAGGGCTATTCCTAACAGGGCGGGGAGGGGGCTAGTTTCTGGAAAATTACTAGGAGAAGGACCCTAAGGCAGGGGGTGCATTTTTGAGGAGATACGCAAGGGGAAAGTACCATTGCTGTTTACGGTTGAATTCCTGAGAACAGTTTGCTCGTAAAATCAAGATAGCAAGGGGTATTCTTGTGAGATGTTTTGGCTCCCGGCATATATCCAAGGTAATTCTTAGTAATAAAAATGAAACCAGGGGCATCAGGCTGTCAGACTTTATGCTATACTACAAGGCCATAGTGATCAAAACATCATGAAATTGGCACAAAAATAGAGACATAGATATTTGGGACCAAGTACAACATCATGAGATGAAGCTAGCATCTTACAGCCACTTGATGTTTCATAAACCAAACAAGAACATACACTAGGGGAAAGAATCCCCACTCAATAAATGGTGTTGAGAGAACTGAATAACCACATGTAAAAGACTGAAACTGGATTCGCACCTTTCTCCCCTCACAAAAATTGATTAAAGATGGATAAAATATTTAAATCTAAGGCATGAAACAATAAAAATCCTTGAAGAAAATGTGGGGAAAACACTTGAAGATATTGGCCTGGGGAAAGATTTTATGAAGAAGACTTCCATGGCAATTGCAATAACAACAAAAATAAGCAAATGGGACTTAATTAAACCTAAAATCATCTGTACAGCTAAGGAGACAACAACCAAAGCAAATAGACAACCTTCAGAATGGGAAAAGATATTTGCATATTATGAATTGGACAAAAGCTTAATAACTAGGATCTACAGAGAACTTAAGTTAATCAATCAAAAAGAGCCAAAAATCCTGTATATCACTGGGCAAGAGAGATGAATAGAACCTCCTCCAGAGAAGAAAAACCAGACAAATGGCTAACAAACATGAAAAAATGCCCATCATCACTAGTCATCAGAGAAATGCAAATCAAAACCACCCTGAGATATCACCTAATCCCAGTGAGAGTGGCCAACATCACAAAATCTCTAAGTTGCAGATGCTGGCATGGATGTGGAGAGAAAAGAACACTTTTACCCTTCTGGTGGGACTGTAAACTTCCTTTTTGGAAGGTTGTATGGAGAATTCTCAAAGAACTCAAATTAGACTTCCCATTTGATCCTGCAATCCCATTAGACCTCCCATTTGATCCTGCAATCCCATTACTGCATCTACCCAGAAGAAAAAAAATGCTTTTATCATAAGGACATTTGCACTAGACTGTTTATTGTGACTCAATTTACAATTGCCAAATTGTGGAAACAACCAAATGCCCATCAAACCAGGAATGCATTAGTAAGCTGTGGTATATTCAGCCACTAAAAAAGATGGAGACTTTGCATCTTTTGTATCAACCTGGATGGAGGTGGAACACATTCCTCTTAGTAAAGCATCACAAGAATGGAGAACTAAGAATCCAATCTACTCAATTCTAATATGAAGACAATAGATGACCTAATACATGGTGGGGGGTAGGGGAATGAGGAAGTGGGGAGAGGTTAGGAGGGACAGTTGGGGGGGTCATGGTATATGACACACCTTTTGAGTGTGGGACACAATTATAAGAGGGAATTTACTTAGTAAATTAGTGTAACCTAATTCTTTGCACCCTAAATGAATCCCAAACAATGAAAAAAGTATTTGCTAATATAGTAGGAAAAAAAGGGGGGAAGTTGAAGAATGCCCTTAACCCCAAGATGGCTCAGGGTCTTTGCCATATATTTCATTTCCTCTACTCTCAAAGGAAGAGTAGTTTTCCCCACTGTCCAGTTCATTCATTACTCATTTATTAAGTATTTGTTGCTGTCCTAGGCTTAGGCAGTACAGGCATAATGGCCCCTGTCCCCATGGAGCACACAATCTCCTGGGGGACAGGGACATTCACCAATAAGCAAACAAATTAATAAGTCCTGATTTGTGACCAGGCCTGTACAAGAAGCAAGGAGCCTTATAGACAATAAAATCAGACTCCTACTTAGGCAGTGTGGTTGGTCAGACAAAGTCTCTTTGAGGTTATGACATTTCTAGTGAGGCTAGAATAAAGAGAAGAGGCTCTCCAAAGAGAAAGGTAGGGAACCAGCCCTCTAGAGAGGACCAGCATGTGCAAAGGCCCCACGGCAGGACAGAGTTGGTTGTGCTCAGGGTCAAGAAATTGGTGAATGAGGCTTCCCTGGTGAGAGAGAACCAAACCAGGAGGAGAAGAGCTGGAAGTTATTTTGAAAGCATCAGGGAAATAGGAAGATTTCAAAGCCTGGCAGAGACTTAATATTTGTTAACATCTAGTTGCCTTTTCTTTGGTCCAGGGGCACTTTATACACAGTGACTCACTTATCTCACAAGGTGGATGTGAGTTTCAGAACTATTTTATCTACTTCTACAGATAGGAAAATGGAGGTTTTGAAACCCAAGGTCAGGGTTTCTCAATCTCACCACTATTGACATGTGGAACAATGGCTGTCATGTTGACAGTGAGTTGTTTAGCAGCAACACAGCCCTCTAGTCACTAGATGCCAGCAGCAAACTCCTCCTTTCTCTAAAGTGACAACTAAAAACATGTCCAAATTTTGCCAAATATCCCTTGGGAGCAGACAAGCAAAATGCTCGCTGGTTGAGAACTCCTGCTGTAGAGAAAGAAAAAAAAATGAAAGCATGTCTGATCCCATCGTCTAGTAATGTCCCTATATTGATGCCTTACGGCCCCTGTCTAAGCTTTCTGCGTTTGCAAAGACCAACTGCCTCAGAGCAATGGTTCTCTTCTTCCCAAACTGGTAGATACTTGACTCTGTGGGCCATGCCACTCAATAAATCACCCAGAAAGTGCAGTAATGTGGAGTTGCATGGCCCAGCATTCCTGAGCATTGAAACAGATCTTGAAGGCAGAAGAGGGGAGGTGTGCCAAGAGGAGGGAGAACACAGACAAGTCCAGCATTCTCTGCCTCATCGCCCTTCCACTCCTGAGTGTTCTTCCTGCTTGTCTCAGAAGCCCACTCAATGGTACCATGTGACCCTGAAGCAGTGCTATCTCTCAGTCTGAGAATTAGTGACTCTGAAATGCTGATGATAACGTGGTTTGGAGACACAGAAGAGTGCCTCCTTTCCTTAGATCAGCCCTCCAGACCACACCAGAGAACAGGAAGAAAGAAGGATGGGGCCCACTTGCTTAGAGATCCTGGAAGAGATGGTGCACCATAGTAAACTAGCTTCAGAGTCTTGATTTAAAAAAGTGTGACTGTCTAGCATTGTGAGTGTCCATCTAATGTCCCATCAGTGCTTGTTTATACGTTTGATTAATTTAACACTTGGGATGTCAAAGGTGTGTTGTGAGCCCTCTTCACTTCAAAACCATTTCTCTCACTCAAGGTCTTCAAATCCACCACCATCAAAATCCATTGGCCAAAGATTCACTGACTCATTCAAAAGTGAGGGTCTTTCACTTTGAAGAGAAAGATTCAACATATTTGTTAGGGGAATTAAAAGGGTTTGATGTAGTCTTGGAGTTGGGTGAACATGAAGGCTGGTCAGACGTTTAAAGAATGAGTAGAAGTGAATTAGGGAAGAAAAATGGGAACAGGAAAAGCATTCTAGGCAGGAAGCATGGCAGGTGCAAAGAACCAGCACACGAGCTGGCTTTGTAAATGCAGAATTTTTTAGACAGTATCTCAAGCCCAAGAGAATGTGTTTTACAGGTATGTAGGTCTGTGTGTGTGTGTGTACACGTGTGTGATTGTTTTAATTTGGCATCACTGGGTGCTGTCCATGTTGCATAATATCGGGGTAGTCAAAATTTGGCTTGACATGTGTCCTGTGGTGTGATCATGTTTAATTTCCACTAATACATATTACTTGCTTACACACAATGGGCTTTGCTGTGTAGATCAGCTTTGAAAGGCAAATTTGCTAATCCGAATTTTTGACTTTATAAAGACCTCACTGGATAGAAATCACAAAACTATATATATAAAACTATATATATATATATATATTTTTTTTTTTTTTTGTAAAGACAGAGTTTCACTTTATCCCCCCACGGTAGAGTGCTGTGGTGTCATAGCTCACAGCAACCTCCAACTCCTGGACTTAGCCAATTCCCTTGCCTCAGCCTCCCAAGTAGCTGTGACTACAGGCATTGCCACAACGCCCGGCTATTTTTTTGTTGCAGTTTGGCAGGAGCCGGTTTGAACCTGCCAACCTCGGTATATGGTGCCGGCGCCCTACCCACTGAGCTACAGGTGCTGCCCACAAAACAATATTTTAACATAGAAAAGTAAGATGAAAGATTGACGTCTGCAGGATTGTTTCCAATAAAATAAATATCATAAAGACCAAAAATATGGGATTCAGGAACATCTAGATAAGATTGATGATTAAAACTTTGGAAAGAAAGTGACCTTGTAGAAAGAACATGAATTTTCAGGTCAGAACTACCCAGAGTCAAATCTCAGCTTCACCTCTTATGGGGCCTCAAATTGGCTTCATTTTCCTGGGCCTCTTGTATCTGTAAAATGGAGTAATGACAGCTACTTCACAGGATCCATATGAAGAGTAGAGATGACTTATGAATAATACCTGGTACATGATTGCTGCAAAACACAGCTACCATCATTATGATTTTTTTTTTTTTTTTTTGAGACAGAATCTCACTATGTCACCATCAGTAGACTGCCGTGGCATCACAGCTCACAGCAACCTCAAACTCTTGGGCTTAAGCAATTCTCCTGACTCCATCTCCCAAGTAGCTGGGACTACAGGCACCCGCCACAACATCCAGCTATTTTTGCGTTGCAGTTGTTATTGCTGTTTAGCTGGCCTGGGCTGGGTTCGAACCCACCAGCCTCAGTGCATGTGGCCAGGCCATAACCACTGTGCTCTGGGCGCCAAGCCCATCATTATTATTAATATTATGAAATTGGAACTGCTGGATTTTTAACACTGAGCCACAGCTTTCATTCAGAGCTTCTCGGTGGCCACAGCAAAAGAAGAAAGTTACATGATTGATATTGTTCATGTACAAAAATAAAGAAATGCCTCAAGGCAAGATAAGGTCATCTGGGAATTTAGGCATCAAAGAAATATTTGGTCCAGGTCTTCACTGAGGGCTCACTGAAAAATAAAAGAGACAATATCTTCAACATCATCCCGGTGGCAAATAAATACAAGTTCTTTGTGCTTGTTTCCTTTTTAATCTTTCAGAGTAAGCCAAAGTCATAATGCCAAAGAGTGGTTGTGAGGCAGAACTTTCTTCTTTTCTTTCTTTTTTTTTTTTTTCTCACAGTTTTGGCTGGGGCCAGGCTTTAACCCGCCACGCCAGGTATATGGGGCCAGTGCCCTACTCCTTGAGCCACAGGCACTGCCCAGGAACTTTTTTCTAATTCAGCCTTACATCTGCCAAAAAAAAAAATCCTTGCATCAATAGCATTTACTACAAAGATCATCTGTTTGTTCTTTTCTTATTTCATAGGCACACATAATGCCTGTTCCTGAGGCATTGTCTTTGTTAAACCCCTCAATAACTCTTTACAGTTTGTAGTATAATTCCCATTTCACAGATGAAAAAACTGGGGCTCACATTCCTAAGTTAGTCATAAAGCTAGTGAGTGATGAAACCAGTGCTTAAACCAAGATCTATTTAACTCCTGTGACTCTGTCCTCACTGTCACCCCCAGACTGCCATCGTAACAAAGGATGCTTCCCTGAAGAGAAAAAAAGGAGACTTGTGTAAAATTAAAAAGAAGGAAAATTAAATTGGGGGTTCTAGGTACAAAATTATTTTATTACTAAGACATCAAGGAAGACCATTTTTGTAAATGAGTTTTCTGGGAGAGATGTTTTAATCATTTTTGTTGTCATTTTGGTTTATTCCAAACCATTTAACTAAAATGACATAGATAAAAAGCATATTAAGAAACACATTTAACAAAATCATGACAGTATTATATATACATATATATATATACCCAAATTGCATGGGTGGCTCTGATTTTGAATTCTGTGCATTCAAAACTAGTGGAAATGGACATGTTTCTATTAAGAAGAATAATTCAAATCTGTAATTTATAACATGTAATTCTATAGTTAATCAATTAGATTAACTCATATCCAGTAAACACACCCACAGTTAACTGACATTTAAAATGTGTTCCTTGTCAATTTAATTTTCATTTTTCTACATGATTCTGAGAGTATTAATAGGTTAGTCATAGTCCACGTATTAAAGTCAAAGAATTAGTGTCTTCAAAGGGAATGGTGCCTCTGAATTAAACAAGAAGTTTCACTTGCAATAAAGACCTTAATTGTTGTTTTCAACATTTTCTTCACCCAAGTTGATGATGATGATCATCATCGAAAACTGTGAAAAGTCTAAGATTTTGCTTTGCTTATGAACTGACAAGTTAGGTTTCCAGAGCTTCCTAGATGCTAGCAGATGACACAAAACTCCTAGAAAGTGAAAAAGGACTGTCCTCGTCACAGCACAGCAGAGGGCACATGTTCCCCACATCCCATGGGGTGCCCTGGAGGAGCCCAAACAGGCACTGCATTTGCAGTGGGTCTGTGTCACAGCTTAGGAATCCTGACCCTCAGAATGCCCAGACTGATGGCAATGACATGCTGATCAAACCTGCCCAGTCTTTGTCCTGGAAGGAAATATTATCTCTATTAGCCTGATCAGGACACAAATCTTCCCTCCAGAAAAATCCTACCTCTGTCTTGCAAGACAGACACATAAACATCTTTGAAAGAATAAGCAAGAACAAAAGCTGTCACAAGGAGTCTACATCATGGAGAATCACTTTCCAACAATGATGGTGGTGGTGGTAGCTAACAATTATTAAGCTCCCATTTCCCAGAAATTAGCCAGGCCCTTTACATGCATCATTTCATTCAATCTCATCACAACCCTAGAAGTATATAGTATTATCTATATTTACACATAAACATAGTTGAGACTCAATAAGCAACTTCCCCAGGGTCACATACACAGAAAATGGAAGAACCAACACTTGAGTGTGGGTCTCTTTGACTCTAGAATCTGTGCCCTTCATCCTAATATTATCTTGCTCCTTCACAAAATATATTTAGGCCTGAATTTGTTCCATAGAGGGAACAAGTCATTATTTAAAAATAGAAATGTAGATCTGTGAGGTTTTAATTTTTTTTACCAAGATAACAAATAGGTGAACTTGTTAAGAGAGCAGATGACAGATCACAGATTTGAGTGCAGGAAATCCACCTCCAGAGCCTAGAACGCTTCACTTCCAGGCTATGTGGCCAACTCTGTGTGGCTGACCCTTCAGTTACAAAAGCCAGAATCTAGAGTCAGCTCTGGACAACTAGCCCCCTTACTTGGTTCTTTGCCCTTCTATTTAAGAAATGCACAAATCCTCAGAGCACCCAGATCTGTGAAGAGCTACTCTTCTCCTGCAGAATGTGGGCAACTTAGATACGTGTTACCCACATGTTCTGTCAGAGGAGGATCATCACAACAGGTGCTGGAAAATGACCATCAGTTCAAGCTTGGATAAGCAGTTCCATAGGGTCACACCAGGAGCGGCTAATGAAGTTAATGCCAAAATATCTGCTGATATCTAGAAAGACTCATGGCAGTGGGTTCCCCCTCAGTACCTGCAGGCTTCTAATACTTTCTGAGACAGTGCAGGTCCTTCCTTCCTTCATTCATTCAACAAATTCCTAATGAATGTCTGCTGTGTGTGAGATCCTTGTTCCTAATCTAGTGTAATACTGACAAGCAGGCCTGTTATTAGGATATAAAGTGGTTATAAAGTATTTCTGCAAGTCAGTTAAGTTGAATCAGAAATGGTTTCCAATCAGAGTGAAATCATCTCTTGGTTTAAGCAAATGATACCAGTATTGTTTTTAAAAAGCTGTGATTATGCCCATGCCTAGAGTCTTTCTGCGATAGGCCTTCTCCAGAAAAATTTTTCATGTCTTTTTAACACATCATTGGTCTTCTTATATAACTTCTCTTTTTTTAATTTATTTATTTTTATTGTTAAATCATACCTGTGTACATTAGTGCAATCAAGGGGTATAATGTGCAGGTTTCATATACAATCTGAAATATTCTCATCAAACTGTTCAACGTAGCCTTCATGGCATTTTCTTAGTTACTGTATGTAG
Source organism: Nycticebus coucang (assembly GCF_027406575.1). Lineage (NCBI taxonomy): Eukaryota > Metazoa > Chordata > Mammalia > Primates > Lorisidae > Nycticebus > Nycticebus coucang. The sequence goes on from NC_069787.1 coordinate 36,529,381, forward strand.
GCATTTGTATTCTGCATTTAGTAAGTTTCACCTGTACCCATTCTAAGATGCACCATAGGTGTGGCCCCACCCAATACCCTAACTCCACCAATACCTCCCCCCTCCCTTCCCCTTCCTTGGCTCTTTCCCCATAGTCTTGTGCTATAGTTGGGTTATAGCCTTCATGTGAAAGCTATAATTTAGCTTCATACTAGAGCTGAGTACATTGGATACTTTTTCTTCCATTCCTGAGATACTTTGCTAAGAAGAATATCTTCCAGCTCCATCCATGTAAACATGAAAGAGGTAAAGTCTCCATCTTTCTTTAAGACTGCATAATATTCCATGGTATATATGTACCACAATTTGCTAGTCCATTCGTGGGTTGATGGACACCTGGGCTTCTTCCATGACTTAGCAATTATGAATTGGGCTGAAATAAACATTCTGGTACAAATATCTTTGTTATATTGTGACTTTTGGTCTTCTGGGTATAAACCTAGTAAAGGAATTATAGGATCGAATGGCAGGTCTATTTTTAGGTCTCTAAGTATTATCCAAACATCCTTCCAGAAGGAATGTATTAGTGTGCATTCCCACCAGCAGTGTAGAAGTGTGCCCTTTTCTCCACATCCATGCCAACATCTCTGGTTTTGGGATTTTGTTATGTGGTCTACTCTTACTGGGGTTAGGTGATATCTCAAAGTAGTTTTGATTTGCATATCTCTGATGATTAAGGATGATGAGCTTTTTTTCATGTGTCTGTAGATTGTGCATCTGTCTTCTTTAGAGAAGTTTCTCTTCAAGTCCCTTGCCCACCCTGAGATGGGGTCACATGTTCTTTTCTTGCTAATACGTTTGAATTCTCTGTGGATTCTGGTTATTAGACCTTTATCGGAGGTATAATCTGCAAATATTTTCTACCATTCTGAGGGCTGTCTGCTTGTTTTACTTACAATGTTCTTGGCTGTGCAGAAGCTTGTTAGTTTGATCAGGTCCCAGTATTGTATTTTTGATACTGCTTCAATTGCCTGGGGAGTCCTCCTCATAAAATATTCCCCCAGGCTGATTCCTTCAAGGGTTTTCCCTGTACTTTCTTCAAGTATTTTTATAGTTTCATGTCTTAAGTTTGAATCTTTTATCCAGTAAGAGTCTATCTTAGTTAATGGTGAAAGGTGTGGGTCCAGTTTCAATCTTCTACAGGTTGTCAGCCAGTTTACCCAGCACCATTTGTGAAATAGGGAATCTTTTCCCCACTGGATGTTTTTAATTGGCTTGTCAAAGATCAAATAATGGTAAGTAGCTGGATTCATCTCTTGGTTCTCTATTCTGTTCCAGACATCTACTTCTCTGCTTTTGTGCCAGTACCATTCTGTTTTGATCACTATCGATTTATAGTATAGTCTCAGGTCTGGTAGCATGATTTCTCCTGCTTTGTTTTTATTGCTGAGTAATGTTTTGGCTATTCGAGGTTTTTTCTGATTCCATATAAAACAAAGTATTATTTTTTCAAGATCTTTAAAATATGACAATGGAGCTTTAATAGGGATTGCATTAAAATTATATATTGCTTTGGGTAGTATGGACATTTTAACAATGTTGATTCTTCCCAGCATGAGCATGGTATGTTTTTCCATCTATTAACATCTTCAGCTATTTCTTTTCTTAAAGTTTCATAGTTCTCTTTGTAGAGATCTCCAGCATGACTCAACACGAATAAGACATCCCCCAGACACATCATAATCAATTTCACTAAAGTTAATATAAAGGAGAAAATTCTGAAAGCTGCCAGACGAAAGAAAACCATTACCTACAAGGGGAAGAATATTAGAATAACTGCAGATCTCTCTGCTGAAACCTTTCAAGCTAGAAGAGGATGATCATCGACTTTTAATCTCCTAAAACAAAATAACTTTCAACCCAGGATCCTATACCAGCTAAACTGAGTTTCATTTATGATGGAGAAATTAAAAACTTCAATGACATTCACATGTTGAAGAAATTTGCCACAACTAAACCAGCTTTCCAGGATATTCTCAGACTTATCCTCCATAAATACCAGTGTAATCCTCCACCACAAAAGTAAACTCACCCAGAAAATTTTGATCAAATTCTAACTTCCACAGTCACAAAAGGATTAAAAATGTCCACTGGACTCTCAAAGGACTTATCAATATTCTCAATTAATGTGAATGGTTTAAACTGTCCTCTAAAGAGGCACAGGTTGGCTGACTGGATACAGAAACTCAAGTAAGATATCTGCTGCATACAAGAATCTCATCTTACATTAAAAGACAAATATAGACTCAAGGTGAAGGGATGGTCATCTATACTCCAGGCAAATGGAAAGCAGAAAAAAGCAGGCATTGCAATCCTGTTCGCAGATGCAATAGGCTTTAAACCAACCAAAATAATTAAGGATAAGAATGGACACTTCATATTTGTTAAAGGTAATACTCAATATGATGAGATCTCTATTATTAATATTTATGCACCCAACCTCAACGCACCTCAATTTATAAGAGAAACTCTAACAGACATGAGCAACTTGATTTCCTCCACTTCCATAGTCGTTGGAGATTTTAACACCCCTTTAGCAGTGCTGGATAGATCCTCCAAAAAGAAGCTAAGCAAAGAAATCTTAGATTTAAACTCAACCATTCAACATCTGGACTTAACAGACATCTACAGAACATTTCATCCCAACAAAACTGAGTACACATTCTTCTCATCAGCCCACGGAACATACTCCAAAATCGACCACATCCTAGGCCACAAATCTAACCTCAGCAAATTTAAAAAAATATAACTTCTTTAACTTCTTCATGGACTTCATCATTCTTTTTTTTTGACAAAGTGCAAATGTCTGCCTCTCAGGAGCTTAAGATAGGAGGCTATTAATTTGCTTCTAGGAAAATCCAAATAAGCCAGGCAAGGTAGCACACACCTGTAGTACCAGCTACTCAGAAAGCTGAGGCAGAAGGATTGCTATAGCCCAGGATAAGGCTGCAGTGAACTCTGATTGCACATGTGAGTAGCGGCTGCACTCCAGCCTAGGCAATGTAGCAAGACCCTGTCTTAGAAGAAAACAAACCAAATAACTGAATACCTTCCCTGAAGATGTCATTCTCCCAAATAAAATCTTTAATAGCTCTTATTCCTTTTAGGATCAAGTTCAAGTTTCAGTAAGTGGTTCAAGACCATCCATGATCTAGCCTACTCTCTCTCTTCTTCACACTTAACCACATGATCTTTAACCAGGAGAGTGTCTATTGCTAACTTATTTAATTATCACAACAACATATTTGGTTGGTACAACTGTTATCTCTATTCTACATATGTGAAAACTTTAGAGCAGTGATTCTCAACCTTCCTAATGCCACAGCCCTTTAATACAGTGCCTGTGGGTTGCGACCCACACGTTGAGAACCCCTGCTTTGGAGGTTTATGTAGCTTGGCTAGGTCTCATAGTTAGTTGATAGGTCCTCAGTCTTGCCAGTCTTCTGGTCTCTAGGACAACCCAGAGTGTTCCATAGACCTCAATAAGAAATTGGATGATATTTGGAGCTCTTGCTCTTCAAGGGGTTTCCTTGGTGTCATATACAATTTATAATAACAATTTCAAGGAACAAAATCATCAAACTTAGAGTTTCCCACCATGATGATTTCTGTAACCCTTTGTCCCAACTTCTTTACTTAATTATCCCTCATTCATCCTTCAGAAATCAGCCCCTCTTTCATATCTCACAAGAAGTTTTCCCCTACTAGCCACATTTGACTAACAGTCCCTCTGTGTATCACAATACCAGTGGCAGACAGAACATTCTACTGTTCATACTTGAAATCATCTTTCTATATCTTTCTATCCCTATCTGCCCCAATAGCCTAAAAGTACCACAGGGACCAGAATATGTTTAATTCCTGTTTTGTGTCCCAATGTCCCAGGCACTCAGTAAATATCTGTTGAATGAATGAGCAAGGGCCTATCAGGAAGAACCTGAAATAGCAAGTCAATGAAGTAGGACAGACTTCAACAATACAAGTCCAGGGAAAAGCCTGAGGAATACAGCTAATGTAAATGAGGGGCAAACTTATAATGTGTTGATTTAATGTTTATTGAGCATGATATGGTTAAGACGGAGGGACAGTGCTGAATAAGATAAACAAGCACTATCTCATAGGGGTTTACCTATGGCATATGCTTAACAGGATTTTTAGAAAATACTGTCTAGGCACAGTGGCTCAAGCCTGTCATCCTAGCACTCTGGGAGGCTGAGACAGGAGAATCACTTGAGATCAGGAGTTTGAGACCAGCCTGAGCAAGAGTGAGACTTTGTCTCTACTAAAAATAGAAAAAAAAAATAGCTGATGTGGTGATGCGTGTCTGTAGTCCCCGCTACTTGGGAAGCTGAGGCAAGAGGATCACTTGAGCCCAGGAGTTTTTGGTTGCTGTGAGCTGTGATGATGCCACTACACCCTATCCTGGGCAACAGAGTGAGATTCTGTCTCCAGAAAAAAAAAACAAAAAGCAAGAGCTGTGAGGAAATAGATAAGGTGAAGCTGATGAAAGTGTTGTAAGGGAAGAGATTTATAATTCCTGTATGGTCAGAGCAGACCCCTTTGAGAAGGTGATTTTGAAGATGGTACCAGAAGGGTGAGGGAGCTAGGTTTGCCAAGAGCTTACTGGGAGCATTCTAGTTGTGCAAAGGCTCTCAGTCAGGACAAAGCTCAAGACTTTGAGGAAGAGAAGAAGTTCTTTTAGTTTGTAGAAATCTTCAATTCTCCAGCTATCTTCTCTCAAGAAAGGAGAACCCAAGTTCAGTGGGAAGATTGTCATTAAATGGAAGGGTGGCTTGTGGGTGGCTCTAAGAAAAGAAGGACTCAGCGGTGGAGAGAAAAGCCCCCCAGGCACCTCGGAGGCTCTGGAAAGAGATGCTGAGATGAAGCAGAATCTCACAGGATTACTGGATTACTGGCTTTACATTCCATAAACTGACATGAAAAAGAAGGGACAGATTTGATTTGGGGAAATTCTTTTTTTTTTTTTTTTTTGAGATATAGTCTCATTGTCTCATTATGTTGCCCTTGGTAGAATGCTGTGGCCACACAGCTCACAGCCAACCTCAAACTCTTGAGCTCAAGTGATTCTCTTGCCTCAGCCTCCCAAGTAGCTGGGACTACAGGTGCCCGCCACAATGCCCAGCTATTTTCTTGTTGCAGTTGTCATGTTTGTTTAGCAGGCCTGGGCCTCGGTGCCTATGGCTGGTGCTGTAACCACTGTGCTATGGGCACTGAGCCTGATTTGGGGAAATTCTTTACCTAAAATACTGAGAACGGAGTATTAAAGAAGAAAGCCTCCTGCATTTTTACTACTTTGCCCCATCTTGTGAACATGAATCATGAATCTCAGATTTTCTAGCCCACAAAAATGAATCAGTAAGTCCCTCCCTTCCCTAGAAAAGGACAGAGGCAGAATGAGGGATATGAGCAATGGTTTTTGCTATATTTTTCATTAATCTATCATAAATACAATAATAATACTAACTAATATCGATGGTCACTTACTAAATGCTCATGACCTTACCAAACACCTCCTAGCAGAAGGGTTAGCACAGGGGCTCTGGCGTCAGTCCTCCTGAGTTTAAATACTACCGCCTACATTTACCAGCTGTGTAGTTTTCTTCCACGTCATGAAATGTGAGTGCCTTTATTTCCTCACCTGTGCAACACAGGTGAGGGGGAAATTGCAGTGCCTGTCCTCTGAGCCACTGTGAGAAGTAATGAGGGAACATACGACAAGTGCTTAAATAGCACTTCATACACCCTGATGTAAATGCAAGCTTCTTCTGCTAACTTATTTAATTATCACAACCACCATATCTCATATAGTTGAATACCTATATGAATATCTCATATAGTTGGTACCTATTCTGCATATGAGAAAACTTTAGAGATTTATGTAGCTTGCCTGGTCTCGTAGTTAGTGGGTCTTTAGTCTTGCCAGTCTTCTGTTCTCCCCAGCGTGTTCCACAGCCCCCATAACAAACTGGGTGTTATTTGGAGACCTGCTCTTCAAAGGCTTTTCCACGGTGTTATCTACAATTTATAATAGTTTCGAGGAACCAAATCGTCAAACACATATGCACCCACACATCCCATGCTCAGGATGGTTTCAATTTTTAAAAATTTCCTCTGAAAATTAGAAGTCCACAAACACAAGCTAATGAAATTCTCTAAAAACCAGATGAATTACCTCCGAAAATAACTGTAGCCCTAATCAATGCAAGAGAACCATGTTTTCTGCAGTTGGGGTTAGGGTGAGTCAGGGGAAAGGACCCCTGATTTTGGTGTAGTCATTTTTCTAGCCATGGTTTATGTTGAAAGGCTCACATTCTGGGTTATCAGTGATGCTGAAAAATGAGAAATGATGTTTAATGGAATGGTCTGCACGTCATAGCCCAAATGATGAGTTTATTCCTCCAATTTCTCCCACAATTTTTAATTCACTTTGTGGGTCAATTTGGTCACCAAAAAACATAGACTGGTTCTGTGTAATTCAGTCTGTGCTGGATTCCTTCCAAGAAGACTCGGTTACAGAGCATATGAAAAGGACCCTGCTTCAAATAAATGGTGATGACACAGTCTACGCCATATTAAATTGTGTCCATTATGTTTCACAAGCATTTTAAATGCTGTTGTCACTTGTCATTTACAAGTTCTTGCAACATTTGGTCTGAAAGCTGAGCAAAGTTGGGGCAGAACTAATTTGAAAAAAAAAGAAAACACTTCTTAGGTGGATAACCTTTATGCAGGTATTTTTTTATTGTTTTTTGTTTTTAGCCCATCAGCTATTGAGGTAGGTTTTTGGTTGTTTTTTGTTTTTGTTTTGTTTGTCTTGTTTTTGTTTTGAGGTACATGCATGTTTTTATTTATTCACCTCTGGTGTCCTTTTAGCTTATATTTACTGAACTACCTGACACTTTGCTGAGTACTTTAAATGAAGCAGCTTTACACAATTCTGTGGGTTGATATTACTATTATTCCCATTTTACAGCTGAGGAGACTAAAGTAAAAGAAAGTTAAAAAATTTGCTAGTAGGTGGCAGACTGAGTTTCCAATCCAGGTAGTCTAGCTCCAGAATCCATGTTTAAACTGCTATGATAGCCTACCTCCCAGAACTATGTTATCCATGAACATTTTTTATATAAATAAATTATCATGTGAGCTTTAATTAGGAGAACAATACACAGCTCCTGTGGTAGAGGACATGACTTTTAAAAATTAAATATTAGCCTCAAAAGTTGATTATATTGTATTTAATGAAGAATGTGTCCATGATCTTTCTCTTCCAACACCGACATTGGTAAAGAGTGATGTTCCCTGAGAATGGACTGTGTGAGATTCAGCGTCATCTCAGCCTGGACTGTAGTTTATACCCCTATCTTCTACAAGAGTCCATGTGAACAACTGGCCTCAGAGTGAGAATCTCCTACAGCTTCACTGTGAGAGCTTTGGTAGTAAGACAGCAGCAAGGATGACTTCAGTGGACGCTGCTATGTGCCGGGTGCATGCTCAGTATTTAATGTATATTATTTCACTTAATCTTCACAAATTGTTTCTGTTTAAAGATGGGGAAACAAGAGGTAGATTAGCTTGCTTAAGGTAACACATTTAGGAAAAAAAGTATTGCCAGGGCAGGTTTTTGGTTTTTTTTTTTTTAGATTTCAGATTAATATGAGGGTATAAGCATGTCAGGGACCCAGAAAAAAGGGGCAGAACTGGAACTTTAACCAAGGCATCCCCACTTCAAAGTATCCAGCCACTTCATGATAATCATGCAAAAGGTACTGGTGATAGTAATGACCACGATGCTGATGGAAGTTTGCAGAACATGAGTGCTTTTATTGGTTAGGGCAGGCGTCCTCAAACTTTTTAAACAGGGGGCCAATTCACTGTCCCTCAGACCGTTGGAGGGCCAGACTATAATTTTTAAAAAAAAAATTATGTTGTAACTGGGTTATAGCTTTCATGTGAGAGCCCCAAATTAGTTTCATAGTAGGGCTGAGTACATTGGGTACTTTTTCTTCCATTCCTGAGATACTTTACTAAGAAGAATATGTTCCAGCTCCATCCATGTAAACATGAAAGAGGTAAAGTCTCCATCTTTCTTTAAGGTTGCATAGTATTCCATGGTATACATGTACCACAATTTATTAATCCATTCGTGGATCGATGGGCACTTGGGCTTTTTCCATGACTTAGCTATTATGAATTGGGCTGCAATAAACATTCTGGTACAAATATCTTTGTTATGTTGTGATTTTTGGTCTTCTGGGTATATGCCCAGCAGAGGAATTACAGGATTGAATGGCAGATCTATTTTTAGATCTCTGAGTGTTCTCCATATATCTTTCCAAAAGGAATGTATTAATTTGCAGTGGGAAAGGGGGGGGTGGGTAGAGGGAGGGGGATCGGTGGGATCACACCTGTGGTGCATCTTACAGGGGTATTTGCGAAACTTGGTAAATGTAGAATGTAAAGGTTTTGGCACAGTAACTGAGATAACGCTGGAAAGGCTATGTTAACCACTGTGATAAAAATGTGTCAAATGGTCTATGAAGCGAGTGTATGATGCCCCATGATCATATCAATGTATACAGTTATGATTTAATAAAAAAAAAAGTTTACCTAAAAAAAAAATTATGAACAAATTCCTGTGCACACTGCACATATCTTATTTTGAAGTAAAAACCAAAACAGGAAAAAATACAATCACACCACCTCATGTGGCCTGCGGGCTGCAGTTTGAGGACCCCTGGTTAGGCAGTATACATTTATGCACATTATCTCATTTAATTCTCACACCTATCATGTACACAGATGCTGCTATTCTCAGAAGTTGAGTTTATCAAACACATGAAAAAAATGTTCATCATCCTTAATCATGAGAGAAATTGAAATCAAAACCACCCTGAGACATCATCTAACCAGTGAGAATAGTACACATCACAAAGTCCGAATGCTATAGATGCTGGCATGCATGTGGAGAGAAGGGAACACATTTAGACTGTTGGTGGGACTGCAAACTAATGCAGCCTCTTTGGAACGAAGTATGGAGAATCCTCAAAGAACTCAAATTAGACCACCAATTTGATCCTATAATCCCATTACTAGGCATCTACCCAGAAGAAAAAGAAATTATTATAAGGACATATGCACTAGATTGTTTATCACAGCTCAATTTACAATCACCAAGATGTGGAAACAACCTAAATACCCATCAACCCAGGAATGGATTAACAGACTGTGGTGTATGTCTATCATGAAATACTATTCAGCCATAAAAAGATGGAGTTGTTAGATATTTTGGTTATATGACTTTGAACACATGACTCAGTCTCCCTAAGTCTTGGAATGACTTGGTCTCCCTAAATATTAACCTGGATGCAGTTGAAACACATTCTTCTTAGTAAAGTATCATAAGAATGAAAAAGCAAGTATCCGATGTACTCAATACTAATATGAAGCCAGTAGATGATCTAATACATGCCCACAGAAGGGAAAAACTCAATTCAATTAAAGTTGTGGGGAGGAAGGAAAAGGGATCAGTGTGCTCCCATTTAATGGGCACAATATAAGAGTATACGGCCTCTTGGGTGCACGACACAACTACAAGAGGGATTCTACCTAACAAATGCAAATATTGTGACATAGTTATTTGTACCCTCACATTAACCTGAAATTGAAAAAAAAAATAAAGTTGAGCTTCTTTTCCAGCATTGCATGGCTGGGAACTGCAGAGAAGTGAGCAGAAACCAGTTCCATATGATACCAAAAATGATGCTTTTAGCAACTACAATCTGCCCAATAAGACCAATGAGTCAGAAACCAGGCCCAGCTTTCAGTAGAAGTTATGGAGAATATTTTTTGTGATCAATGAATGAAATGTCTGTGAAATCACCAGCATTGACTATGTAGCTGGATCGATATTCGAATATCAACTGTTTTCTATTAGCAGTCCTATCTGAGATCAGATACATTCCCTGAGCACCTAGCCTTTTAAATTTGAATTTAAATTTGAAGTTCAGTGGAGTTTATTTTTAAAGTCTTCTTGGAAAAATATCTGTATAAAACCCTGCTTTCCTTTGTAAGGAGAGATTTATTTTGCCTGTATTCATTAGTTCTCTGGTTGACTACACATAAGGAAAAAGCCAACACAATTATAAGAGGGACTTTACATAACAAATGCAAGCAGAATGAATCACCAACAATAAAAAAGGAACATGCCAGAAGATTATTCAAATAAAAGAGTTATCTAATTGAAAGTACACTAATAACCCAGTTATTTAGGAAAGACTCTGTCTTCAGGAAATCTCTGACAATAAGTAATGCCCCTTCAAATCTGAAGCTAAAACAGGGACTAGAGCACATAAGGAAGGGCTATGCAAAGTTTTAAAATACAGCTCTGTGGGTCCCCCAGTCATTTTGGTAAGTCAGCGTAACACATGGATTGACAGCATGGATCTTAGTTAACATTGTAAAGTGAGTAACTTCCCTTGACTTACTGACTTCCTAGGTTTCCCCATAATAAATTGGGTGCTTATTTCAATGTTTTTTGTGGGTTAATGTGAGGGCACATATGGTTAGATTACGTTATTTGAGTTTGTAAGGTAAAGTTCAAAGTCTGAGATATAGTTGAGTCCTTCACCCAGGAAGTGTGCCATATACCCCTACATCATACCCGATAGGTGGAAACTATTAAAGCCCCCTCCCACCTCCCCTTTTCTTGAATCTGTTGTGTTTTTCTCTCATGTGGGCCTATAGTTGTTGATCTACTATTTTCAGATTAGTAATGAGTATATGGGATGCTTGCTGTTCCATTTTTTTTAAAAGTGCATCTCAAAGCAAACTTCATTTTTAACAGTGTTTTATGATCCTAATGCACAGAATTTTAAAGAAGAAAGCCCATTTTAAAAATATTTTTATTTTAACAGTAAGTGTGTTCAACTGCACATCCTGCCTCCCCCAGCAGGGATCGTATTTCTTTTATTTTGATTTGGGAAGAAAATACTGTTTCTGATGGCATGAAATGCAAATTTTTTTTAAATGCAAAATATTTAAGTTGGTTTTTTTAATCATCCCAGTACAGAATTTTAAGCACTATTAATGAGAGTTTAATTAAGGTCATTAAGTGCATGACACTAATTCATGACCAGCTATTGGCATTATTTCTTCACTATTTGTCCCAAGGAAAACTCTTAAATTGAATATTCAGCAGAATAATCCCTAAATATACTTTATAAGCATAATAAGAGAAATTTACATAATTTTTTGGATTTTACTCTTCTTAATAATTTTCTGAAACTCAGTTTTACCCCAAACCATCATTGCTATATTAACTTTGTAATGCGCAGTTGTACATCATCAGGCTCTATTTACCCAGAGCTTAGGATAAACAGGATTGATCATATCAATTGAAAAACAAATCTGTCTCACACAATTTGCCAATGTGTAGTTTCAGTCTAAATTCTGACAATGAAATGTATGGATATGTTGCTATATATTTCATCTTGATTTTCAAAAGTAGTTAAGACAGTTCTTCACAGGTTAGCTTTGCCTGGCTGAAGCTGAAGATTTTGCAACTTCCTAGCCAGACCCATATTGCCAGTGATTTTCAGTTTGCCTTAAAAGAAGGCCAATGGAGGATTCATTTTACCAGTCATAAGGCCAGTAAGTGGGAGTCAGCCATTGTGATGGTGCAGTCAGCCTTCTGACCTGAGTTAGGAAGCTCTGATCCTTTGTTGGTCTTCACATCCACCACCCGGGTGACTTCATTGCCCCCAGGGCCCCTCCTTCACCTAAAAGGCAAAAATACCACCGATTTTCTTTATAAACTGTTCCCCTTCCTTTTCAAGCTTCTTATCAATCTCCTTAAACACAAGATTTTCCTAAATCCATCACCTGGAGAGCTGGTTGTAGCAGCCACAATTTGATGAGTTATTTTATTATTATTATTATTATTATTATTATTAAATCATAGCTGTGTACATTAATGTGATCATGGGGCACCATACACTGGTTTTATAGACCATTTGACACATTTTCATCACACTGGTTAACATAGCCTTCCTGGCATGTTCTTAGTTATTGTGTTAAGACATTTATATTCTACATTTACTAAGTTTCACATGTACCCTAGTAAGATGCACCATAAGTGTAATCCCACCAATCACCCTCCCTCCATCCATCCTCCCTCCTCCTTCCCCTCCCTCATCCTCTTCCTCATATGAAAGCTATAAATTAGTTTCATAGTAGGGCTGAGTACATTCGATACTTTTTCTTCCATTCTTGAGATACTTTACTAAGAAGAATATGTTCCAGCTCCATCCATGTAAACATGAAAGAGGTAAAGTCTCCATCTTTCTTTAAGGCTGCATAATATTCCATGGTGTACATATACCACCATTTATTAATCCATTCATGGATCGATGGGCACTTGGGCTTTTTCCATGACTTAGCAATTATGAATTGGGCTTCAATAAACATTCTGGTACAAATATCTTTGTTATGATGTGATTTTTGGTCTTCTGGGTATATGCCCAGTAGAGGGATTACAGGATTGAATGGCAGATCTATTTTTAGATCTCTAAGTGTTCTCCATATCTCTTTCCAAAAGGAATGTATTAATTTGCATTCCCACCAGCAGTGCAAAAGTGTTCCCTTTTCTCCACATCCACGTCAACACCTCTGGTCTTGGGATTTTGTGATATGGGCTAATCTTACCGGAGTTAGATATCTCAAAGTAGTTTTGATTTGCATTTCTCTGATGATTAAAGATGATGAGCATTTTTTTATATGTCTGTAGGCCGTGCACCTGTCTTCTTCAGAGAAGTTTCTCTTCAAGTCCCTTGCCCAGCCTGTGATGGGATCACTTGTTCTTTTCTTGCTTATACGTTTGAGTTCTCTATGGATTCTGGTTATTAAACCTTTGTTGGAGACATAACCTACAAATATCTTCTCCCATTCTGAGGGCTGTCTGCTTGCTTTACTTGCTGTGTTCTTGGCTGTGCAGAAGCTTTTTAGTTTGACCAGGTCCCAGTAGTGTATTTTTGAAGCTGCTTCAATTGCCCAGGGGGGTCCTCCTCATAAAATATTCACCCAGACCTATTTCTTCAAGAGATTTTCCTGCACTCTCTTCTGGTATTTTTATAGTTTCATGTCTTAAGTTTAAATCTTTAATCCAGCGAGAGTCTATCTTAGTTGATGGTAAAAGGTGTGGGTCTAGTTTCAGTCTTCTACAGGTTGCCAGCCAGTTCACCCAGCACCATTTGTTAAATAGGGAATCTTTTCCCCACTGAATGTTTTTAATTGGCTTGTCAAAGATCAAATAACAGTAAGTAGTTGGGTTCATCTCTTGGTTCTCTATTCTGTTCCATACACCTACCTCTCTGTTTTTGTGCCAGAACCATGCTGTTTTGATCACTGTCAATTTATAGTATAGTCTGAGGTCTGGTAGTGTGGTTCCTCCTGCTTTGTTTTTATTTCTGAGTACTGTCTTGGCTATTCAAGGTTCTTCCTGATTCCGGATAAAACGGGGTATTATTTTTTTCAAGATCTTTAAAGTATGACAGTGGAGCTTTAATAGGGATTGCATTAAAATTATATATTGCTTTGGGTAATATGGACATTTTAACAATGTTGATTCTTTCCAGCCATGAGCATGGTATGTTTTTCCATTTGTTAACATTTTCAGCTATTTCTTTTCTTAGACTTTCATAGTTCTCTTTATAAAGATCTTTCACGTCCTTTGTTAGATAAACTCCCAAATATTTCATCTTCTTTGGCACTACTGTGAATGGAATAGAGTCTTTAACTGTTTTTTCAGCTTGACTATTGTTGGTATATATAAAGGCTAACAATTTATGAATATTGATTTTGTAACCTGAGACACTGCTGTATTCCCTGATCATTTCTAAGAGTTTTGTAGTAGAATCCCTAGTGTTTTCCAGATATACAATCATATCATTTGTGAAGAGCGAAAGTTTGATCTCTTCTGACCCTATATGGATATCCTTGATCGCCTTTTCTTCCCTAATTGCAATGGCTAAAACTTCCATTACAATGTTAAAGAGCAGTGGAGACAATGGGCAACCTTGTCTGGTTCCTGATCTGAGTAGAAATTATTTCAATTTAACTCCATTGAATATGATAGTGGCCGTGGGTTTGCTGTAGATGGCCTCTATCAGTTTAAGAAATGTCCCTTCTATACCAATTTTCTTAAGTGTTCTGATCATGAAGGGATGCTGGATATTATCAAAAGCTTTTTCCGCATCAATTGAGAGAATCATATGGTCTTTGTTTTTTAATTTGTTTTTGTGCTAAATTATATTTATAGATTTATGTATATTAAAACAGCATTGACACCCTGGGATAAAACCGACTTGGTCATGATGTATAATTTTTTTGATGTGTTGCTGGATTCTGTTTGGTAGAATCTTTTGAATATTTTTGCATCTATATTCATTAGTGATATGATCTATAATTTTCTTTTCTTGTTGGGTCTTTTTCTGGTTTGGAAAAGGGTGATGTTTGCTTCAGAGAACATGTTGGGTAGTCTTCCTTCTTTTTCTACATTTTGGAACAGGTACTAGTTCAAAAATGAGTAATATAGGTATTAGTTTCTCTTTAAAGGTTTGGTAGAATTCTGACGTGAAGCCATCTGGTCCCGGGCTTTTCTTTTTAGGGAGATTTTGTACGGTTGATGCTATTTCAGAACTTGATATAGGCCTTGTCAACATTTCCACTTGATTCTGGCTAAGTCTTGGAAGGTGACATTCTTCCAAGTATTGGTCAATTTCCTTCAGATTTTCATATTTCTGAGAATAAAGGTTCTTATAATATTCATTAAGGATTCTTTGAATTTCTGAGGAGTCTTTTGTTATTTCGTCTTTGTCATTTCTGATTGATGAAATTAGAGATTTTATTCTATTTTTTCCTGGTTAGGTTAGCCAAAGATTTATCTACTTTATTTACCTTTTCAAAAAGCCAACTTTTTGATTAATTGATCTGTTGTATAATTTCTT
The DNA here is from genome assembly GCF_027406575.1 of Nycticebus coucang. Taxonomy (NCBI): domain Eukaryota; kingdom Metazoa; phylum Chordata; class Mammalia; order Primates; family Lorisidae; genus Nycticebus; species Nycticebus coucang. Next base: position 36,544,443 of record NC_069787.1, read on the forward strand.
TTGTTTTCTATTTCATTTAATTCTGCTCTAATTTTGGTTATTTCTTTTCTTCTATTGGGTTTGGGATTGGAAGGTTCTTCCTTTTCCAATTGCTTGAGATGTCCCATTAAGTTGTTAACTTCCTCTCTTTCTGTTCTCTTGAGGAAGGCTTGCAGTGCTATAAATTTCCCTCTTAGAACTGCCTTTGCAGTATCCCAGAGGTTCTGATAATTCGTGTCTTCATTGTCGTTTTGTTCCAAAAATTTGGTAATTTCCTTCTTAATCTCATCTATGACCTAGCTATCATTCAGCGTAAGGTTATTTAATTTCCATGTTTTTGTATGAGTATGCAGATTCCTGTTGTTACTGAGTTCAACTTTTATTCCATGGTGGTCTGAGAAGATGCAAGGAATAATTTCTATTCCTTTAAATTTACTGAGGTTAGACTTGTGACCTAAGATGTGATTTATTTTGAAGTCTGTTCCGTGGGCTGATGAGAAGTATATGTATTCAGTTTTGTTGGGATGAAATGTTCTGTAGATGTCTGCTAAATCCAAATATTGGATGGTTAGGTTTAAATCTAAGATTTCTTTGCTCAGCTTCTTATTGGAGGATCTATCCAACACTGCCAAAGGAGTGTTGAAATGACCGACTATTATGGAACTGGAGGAAATCAAGTTGCTCATGTCTGTTAGAGTTTCTCTTGTAAATTGAGGTGCATTCTGTTGGGTACATAAATATTAATAATTGAAATCTCATCATATTGAGTATTACCCTTAACAAATATGAAGTGACCATTCTTATCCTTCTGTACTTTTGTTGGTTTAAAGCCTATTGTATCTGCAAATAAAATTGCAACACCTGCTTTTTTCTGATTACCATTTGCCTGAAATATGGAAAACCATCCTTTCACCCTGAGTCTATATTTGTCTTTTAAGGTAAGATGTGATTCTTGTATGCAGCAAATATCTGGCCTGAGTTTTTGTATCCAGTTAGCCAACCTGTGTCCCTTTAGAGGACAGTTTAAGCCATTCACATTAATGGAGAATATTGATAAGTCTGGTATAATTTTGGGTATCGAGTTTTTCGAACGCCCAGTGGACATTTTTAATCCTTTCGCCACTGTGGAAGTTGGAGTTTGATCCGAAGTTTACGAGAGAGTTTACTTTTGTGGTAGAGGATTGGGCTGGTCATTATGGAGGATAGGTCTGAGAATATCCTGAAGAGCTGGTTTGGTTATGGTAAATTTCTTTAACATGTGAATGTCATTAAAGTATTTAATTTCTCCATCATAAATGAAATGCAGTTTAGCTGGATATAGGATCCAGCGTTGAAAGTTAGTTTGTTTTAGGAGATCAAAAGTCATTCTAATATTCTTCCCTTTGTAGGTAACGGTTGTCTTACATCTGGCTGCTTTTAGAATTTTCTCCTTCATATTAACTTTAGAGAAGTTAATTATGATGTGCCTGGGGATATCTTATTTGGATTGAGTCATGGTGGGGTTCTGAAACTGTCTGCTATCTGAATTTCAGAATCTCTTGGCATGTCTGGAAAATTCTCTTTCATAATTTCATGGAGAAGGGCCTCTGTGACTTGCGAAGCCACTTCATCGCTTTCTGGGATTCCAATGAGGTGGATATTAGCCTTCTTTGAATTATCCTAGAGCTCTCTGAGAGAATGATCCATTTTTGCTCTCCATTTCTCTTCCTCTTTGAGAGTTTGGGAGCGTTCAAAAGTTTTGTCTTCATTGTCAGAAATCCTTTCTTCTGCTTGCTCCACTCTGTTACTGAGAGATTCTACTGTATTTTTCAGATCGTTGAGGACTGAAAATTCTTGCTTCAGTGTATCAAAATCTTTGGTGGTTTTGTCTTTAAATTTGTTGAATTCTTGTGACAACTTTTGAATTTCTCTTCAAATTTCTAATTCCAACTTTTGAATTGCTGCTCGAATTCTAATTCCAATTTTTCCCCCATTCTATTAATCTTGTTTGCAATCCAAATTCTGAATTCGATTTCTGACATCTTGGCTATCTGTTTATGAATGGGATCTTCAGTTACATCTGCCATATCTTTCCTTGGGGAGGTTGATCTACTCTGGTTATTCATGTTACCAGAGTTTTTCCGCTGATTCCCCCCCCCCATGATTATTTTACACCATTTGACTTTTTCCCTGGAGCTTTGCCAAGGATCTGTACAGTGTTACGGCCTGAGAAACTGGGGACCTGTTTGGTGTGGTGAGGCTAAGTGGTTCTGTCTTGTTTTCTGCTGGTCTCTGTCTGACCCTAGTGAAACAGTTACTCTGGGTTGAAGTCTCGGATGTGGAAAAATACCAGCAATTAAATCACCCCGCCCTCCATAGGCAACAATTGGAAAAGGAAAATCAAACCTTCCTACAACTACACACCCAGGTCACCACTTGGATAGTTCTCAGGCGATTGGCTCAGTTCAAAAGGTCCAAATCAATTGTCTCAGTCAGCACCTGCAAGAGTTTAAACGGTCTCTGGCAACTAAATCGCAGGCGTCTGCAGATAACTCAATTATGACTTGCTCCAGTGCTCCGTGAGGTCGGGAGGACCCACCCAGCAAATAGATTAGTCTGGGAGGGTTGATGCCTCCTTTTCCACCTTGCACCTCTGTCACACCCAGTCACTGATAACCCCACAGGGCTGTGACCCAGTTGCCTGTAGTGAACAGATACTTCAGGGGTTTGCACTTGCCTGAATCACAAGGAAATCTATGTTTCCTCAGCCATATTCTCTGTTCTCTGCCTCTATCAGGCAGGGAGATGTGAGACCTGACAACCTCGGGTGCTTGATGGAGGCTGGTGGGGTGTTCACTCAGATCTAGCCCCGCCCCTGATTGATGTTGCTGACTGAACAGAACAACTCTGCAGAATTTGTTTCCATCCTGACTAAATTCCCCTGCAGAAGAGAAGCTGTTTTGAGTTCACAGAACCTGTGCCTCAGGCCCTGTCTTTGGTGCTACAGGTTTGTATTCAGTTAGCTGTCAGTTCTAGCCTCCTGCCCTCCTTTGTCTAGGTTGATGATCCCCTGGGGGCCGGGTACATCTTAGGCCTAGTAAAGTGGTCCTCTGCATCATCCCCACCCTTGCAGTCAGCTGGCATTGTGCGTGCGTTTTCTAGTCCCCACATTCTACCCAGGCCAGTACCGCCTCAGGCAAACCCTTTACTCACGGGGCCTGTATTTCTGTCCCAGATCTGTTCTGCCAGTGGTTGCTGCCTGAGAAAATGCCCAGTCTCCTCTCGTTGCCCAGAGAGACAGCGGGTGTGACTCCAGAACATCCAGGGGTGAGCCCTATTGTTGCCAAAAACGGCTGCTGCTCTGTGCCTCGGGGCACCGCCACTCCAGTGTGGTTCCCTCTCAGCCAACCGTCCTCTCCTCACTCCCATGCTGCAGAATCAGCACTGACCAGCTGCAGTCCAGGCACTGTCCATACCCCTCGAGAAATCATCCAAGAATCTGGAGTCCTGGAGGACAGGCCTCCAGACCTCAGAGTGAGAATGGAGGGGAGTGCTGGGTGCTCAGAATTGCAGGTAGAGAATATATACAGTTTTACAGTTTTATGCCTGGCAGGAAAGTGCCATGGCACCCTAGTAGGGGAAGTAGGTCCAGTTTTTAGAGGGTCTCTTCCATGGAGTATAATGGGAGGACTTTTGAACTCTGCTTGTTTGTTTATGGGGTACTCTGAGCCATTCTCATGGGGGAGGGGACTCCAGTCCACTTGGTGATGGATTTTGTACCTTTTGTTTGTATCCTTGGGGTCACAGCTTGCCTCAGCAGGGTTGATGTGTGTTTTTCAACCTTCTGTCCTAGTGCAGCTCTAATCCGCCAGGTTACTTGCTAAATTTCTGTCCTTTAACTCTCCTTCTGGATGAGAGCCTCTGTGGAAAGCTGGCTTCAGTCAGCCTTCTTGTCTCCGCCCCTCAATTTGATGAGTTCTGAAAGAAATGGCTGCTTCAGGAAAACCTGTCCTATGTAGTGTTCTGCTTTTCCATTTTTGACATAATTTACTTAGGAGAATGTTCTCCAAATCTATCCAGGTAAATACAAAAGATGCAAAGTCTCCATCTTTTTGTGGCTGAATAGTATTCCATGGTATACATTTACCACAGTTTATTAATCCATTCCTGGGTTGGTGGGCATTTGGGTTATTTTCACATCATTGTGATTGTGAGTTGAGCTGCTGAAAACATTTAAGTACAAATGTCCTGATGGTCAAATGATTTTTTTTTCTTTTGGGCCAATGCCTAGTAATGGGGTTGTGGGGTCAAGTGAGAGATCTACTTACAGTTTTTTGAAGATTCTCCATATTTTTTCCCAAAAAGGCTGTACTAGTTTGCAATTCCACCAACAGTGCATCAGTGTTCTGTTCTTTCTGCACTCAGGGCAGCATCTGAAACTTTGGGAATTGTGATATGGGCTGTCTCCCTGAAGTTAGATGATACCTCAAAGTGGTTTTGATTTGCATTTCTCTGATGATTAGAGACGATGAGCATTTTTTTATGTGTTTCTTGGCCATCTGTCTGTCTTCTTGGGAAAAGGTTCTATTCCTGTCATTTGCCTATTGATTGATTCTTTTCTTGTTGATCTGCTTGAGTTCTTCATATGTTCTGGTCAGTAGCTCTTGGTCTGATTTGTAACATGTGAATATCTTGTCCCATTCTGAAGGATGACTATTTGCTTTACTTATTGTGTCCTTAGTTGTACAGAAGCTTTTTAACTTGATCTAGTCACATTTATTTTTGTTGTTCCAAGTTGCCAATGGGGTTTAGGATTTTTATCATTTCATGGCTGAGATTTAAATCTTTTATACAGCATGAGTTAATTTTTATAAGTGATGAGAAGTGCGGGTCCAGTTTTCAGTCTTTTCATGTATGTGGTGATCCAGTTCTCCCAGCACCATCAATTAAATAGGAATTCTTTTCTCCAGCACAAGCTTTTGTTTGGTTTGTTGAAGGTCAGATGGTGCTATAGAGCTGGGTTCATCTCTACGTCCTCTATTCTGTTCCACAGATCTATGCCTCTCCTTCTGTGTCAATGCCATGTTCTTTTGATCATTATAGACTACTTATAGTATAACCTGAAGTCTTTAATCCATAAATATAATTCACCATATAAATAGAAGCAAAAACAAAGACCATATGATCTTCTCAATAGTTGCAGAAAAAGCATTTGATGAAATTCAGCATCCTTTTCTGATAAGAACACTTAAGAAAATAGGCATAAATGTGTCATTTCTTAAACTTATAGAAGCCATCTATAACAAACCTACAACTAATAACATACTGAATGAAGCAAAACAGAAAACATTTCCACATAAAACTGGAACCAGACAAGGATGCCCACTATGGCCACTGCTATTCAACATAGTGCTGGAAGTCCTAACCAATGCAATCAGGCAAGAGAAGGATATCAAAGGTATTCAGATTGGGACAGAGAAGGTCAAACTTTCTCATTCTTTGCTGATGATGTGATCTTATAAACTCAAGGAAACCACAGGAACACAAATTGAGACTTCTGGAAGTGGTCCAGAACTACAGGAACATCCTGGGATATAAAATCAATGTCCACAAGTCAGGAGCCTTCATATCCTTCATATACACCAGCAATAGTCAAGTTGAGAACCAAATCAAAGACACAATACCCTTCCAGTAGCTTCAAAGAAAATGAAGTACCTTGGAATATACTTAGCAAAAGATGTGAAGGATCTCTGCAGAGAGAACTCTATGAAACTCTGAGAAAGGAAATAGCAGATGGCTGGGAAGAGTTGATATCATTGAAATGTCCATACTACCTAAAGTGATCTAAAGATTTAATGCCATTTCCATTAAAACAGCCCTGTCATACTTTGAAGAACTTGAAAAACTAGTTCTTAGATTCATATAGAACCAGTAGGGCCACTGTGTCTTTAATAAAACCACAAAAATAACTTAGGTTATTTCTTACACAACTGTGAGATACTCTTAAAATATGTTGAAGAGGGCTTGGTGCCTGTAGTTCAGGGGTTAGGAGGCCGGCCACTTACACCAAGACAGGTGGGTTCGAACACAGCCCAGGCCTGCTAAACAATAAGGACAAGTACAACAGAAAAATAGCCAGGTGTTATGGTGGGCATCTCAAGAGTTTGAGGTTGCTGTGAGCTGTGATGCTACAGCACTCTACTGAGGGTGATAAAGTGAGACTCTGTCTCTAAAAAAAAAGGAAAATTTTCTTCAAAACTTGCTAAAAACTCCTTGTTCAGAACCACTGAAAGCTAATTAAATTAGGTTTATCCTACCATTTACAGTATTTTAAAGATATTTTTATAGGCACATCAAATACACGGGCATACCCTTACAGCACGCAATGAAAGATCATTTCCGAAAGCAGTTTCTGCTTTCAAATTGCTCTGCATAGCATCAGGTTTTTTGAAGAGAGTTTGTCTTTGTGTCCTGGGTACTTGATTTTTTTGTGTGTGTCTTACTAATTGTAATGGTTTCTAGTCATCATTAGCTGTGTCAAGACATGGTATGCACAGGGCTTGGTTCGCTGTTAATAATAATGATCCATATATCAAATATTTTTCCTCACAATTTTGCATTGAGAAGGGAAGTCCTCATGAGAGATTCATCTTTGTTTCTAACTTTGTCATTTAGCTGCTGAGGAGTAAGAGAAGTATTGATTCTGCCCTTTTCCTACTCACTTCTGCTCATTTTCTCTTCTTATTGTCAACTTAACTGCCTCAGACAGGGATGGAAAAGTGCCGGGTCCCCCGGCAGTAGCAGTTGAGGGAAGATCGGTGCCAGCCCTATCTCCTCCCAGGGGCTGAGCGGGATGGTGAGTGTTGACGGCCTGAACAGGAACACAGGGACCCTGGATGAAGCAGGAACTCAACTTCATTGCAACAAGCAGCCACTTATAATAGGGCGTGTGGAAGGGGTGGGGAAAGGAGGCGGGGACTGAGGTGGTGTGATGGGTGGTAACAGGGTTGGACCAATGGCATGATGCTACGTTGGCTGTATCTAGGTAGAGGCAGTTTCAGGCCGGGTCTTGCTGAGTCGTTGGTACACAGAAGTAGCTCGTCGGATCTACTTCTAGTCAAGATCGGGAAGTTGCACTAGGCCTCAGGCACATGGCAGGGCCCAACAGAAAAGGTTTTTAACAGGTCATGTTACATTCTTCTTGAGCCCTTTCCATTTGGGAAATGAGAGTTCACCCTTATGAACTGGGTGAGTACTGCGCTTCCATAGATGGCTACTTTGGTATCAACCAAAAAGTAAAAAATAAAAAAAAAATTGCTGGCTGGCAAAAGCAAGGTTCAAGGTGTGTGACACTCAAAAAGCTGTTTTTAAAAATAAATGTTTAAAGTACAGTACAAGTAAATGAAACTCATGGTGTTAGGAGCATGTAACTAGCATGATCAAGGTGGGGACTTAAGTTGCTATAAATAGACCTGGCACTCCCTGCCTCTGACCCACTCACCACTACCACTCACTAACTTAAAAAAAAAAAAGCTGTTTCTAAACTATGGAAATATCAAATGTCCACCCAAAAGTGGAGAGGTTAGTATAACACTCATGTACCCATCATTCTGCTTCTTGATGGTCATTCTATTCCCTTTTATGGTCCCTATGCCCCTGAATTGAATTATTTTAAAACAAATCCCAGACAAAACATCATTACATGCATAAATATTTTAATACGAATCTTTAAAATATTCGTATTAATATTAAGAGGCATGGTAACAGTAACTCTTTAATATCATCACATGTCCAGCCAATTTCCAACTCCCCTGAAGATCTCACACATTTTTTGTTTATTCAAATTACATTCCAAATAAGGTCTATACATTGTAATTGATTAATGTGGCTTTTCTAGCTTTTAACCTGTAGATTTTTTTCTCCCTTCCTATATTTGTTTTGCTTGCAATTTTTTTCTTGAAGATATCAGGTCATTCCTGTAGAGTGTCTCATAGTCAGAATTTTACTGATTACAACTCCTTGGTATTATTTAACATAGTCCTCTCCATTCCTCATAAATTGGTAATGGGATCCAGTGACTATCACATTAACATTTCATTCTTCTGCAAGAATACCTTCGAGGCAGTATTGGTGTTTCCATCAGTACTCACATAATAACTAGGTCTCTCTCTCTTTGGGGAATGTTAATAGCCATCAATAACAATTGCTAAATCCATTATTTTATTGGAGGTTGTCTCAGGGGTATAGTGTATCATTCTTCTTTCATGTACTAGCTGGAAGAACTCTATAAAGAGAAAGTTTGTTTCATCGCTATTTACTCTGAAATACAGTTTACGCAGAAACAGCACTCATATACAAAAAGCTCCATACTCTCTCTCTATTTATACTACCAAAATAATGGATTGGTTCCTTAACATCACTGGAGGGTGATCAAAATCATGTGTTTTATTCTGTTTTGGTTTGAGTTTTGAGTAACATTATAATTTAAATGTATTTGACATCTTATCTTATGTAGGCGTTACTTTTATTGATTCTCAAATCACCTATGGCTAGTGGGAGGCTCGCTTAATTGGTTCCTGAGTCCTTTTAACAAGATCCCAGCAGTCTGTGATTATAGCTTCCTTAATTTCCACGAGAATCACTGTGTCCATTCCGTGCCTCAGACAGGGTATTGGCACTTGCTCCAAAGAACTCTGGTCACTTCTCACGGAAAATGGTATTGGGAGATCACACTCTAGAAATCATGTTCATTTTAAGTTTTGGGCTGTCTTCTACTTTTAAAATATAAGGGAGTATGTATGTATGTGCTTGTGTATGTATTTCTTTCTTAGATAAATGGTATCGTGCTATACATTTATTTCTTCATTAGAACCTGCCTTATACAAACATTACCTAGAAGGGGAAAGGTCTTTTTTCTCATTTTCCATTTTGTTTCTATCTCCTAACTTTGGGTGTCTTCTTCCTCCATATCTTTTCAACCAGCATGTCAGGGTGAGGCCTTGCACTTTCTCACCCTTAACAAAAGTCCAGGTCTCTCAGTAGAACAGATAACAATTGAGTATGGGGTTAGGGAACCCGAGGAGATGGGTGGCTAGAAATTAATATTTAGCTTTTCAGATGGTTCAATCAAATTGTGAGGGCTCTGAGAACCAAATACAAGTGAAGAATTTCAGTGAAGTAGAGCTGTGCTCCCCAGTCCCCACGGTGCAGATGGGCACACATACTGATTTGTGGCCTGTTAGGAACTGGGCCGCATGGCCGGGGTGAGAGGCAGACAAGCCAGAGAAGCTTTATCTGTATTTACAGCCACTCCTCTTTGCTCACATCACTGCCTGAGCCCTACCTCCTATCACATCAGTGGTGGCATTAGATTCTCCTCTGCATGTAAACTAAGCATGTGAGCCATCCAGGTTGTACACTCCTTTTGAAAATGTAATGCCTGATGCTCTGCAGTGGAGCTGAGGCAGTGCTGGGACCCTCTAGTTTCAAGGAAACAAGCTCAGGGCTCCCACTGATTCTGCATTACGGTGATTTGAATCATCCCAATACCCCAGACCCATCTTCCACTCTGGAAAAATTGTCTTTCATGAAACAGGTCCCTTATGACAAAAAGGTGGGGGACTGCTGAAGTAGAAGATGTAAGGCTTGCTCTGTTCCCTTGTTACATTTTAAAAATCAAGGAGGCAGTCTTCCAAAAAGTGGGCTCTGAAATGCAAGCATTTGGAATATGCAGCCTCTGCCATCTTCCCGTCTGCCTGGCTTCCATGGGAATCTCAGATCACTCTAGCTGCCCTCTGCCCCAAACACAACCACTGGCCTGTCCTGGCTCCCGGGGCTACTTTTCTCTCCAGCCCTTTGTGCCCTCTCAGCAGAATTAAACTGGCTTTTTTTAGAAGATTTGTTCCTCATTGCTCTCCTTTCTATTTCTGCTTCAGGATTCTTGGCTGCCTATGCTGGGTGTCAAATATGTCACTGTCCCTTCTCTGTGAATATGTCGGAGGCTCAGGAGGCTGACTCAGCATACCTACTCTTCTCCGGGTCTCTGCATCCAACTTTGAAGCCACTTATTCTTTGTTTTTAAAAATTATTTGTTAAATCGGGCGGCGCCTGTGGCTCAGTCGGTAAGGCGCCAGCCCCATATACCGAGGGTGGCGGGTTCAAACCCGGCCCCGGCCAAACTGCAACCAAAAATAGCCGGGCGTTATGGCGGGCGCCTGTAGTCCCAGCTACTCGGGAGGCTGAGGCAAGAGAATCGCTTAAGCCCAGGAGATGGAGGTTGCTGTGAGCTGTGTGAGGCCACGGCACTCTACCGAGGGCCATAAAGTGGGACTCTGTCTCTACAAAAAAAAAAAAAAAAAAAAAAATTATTTGTTAAATCATAACTGTGTACATTAATGCATTTATGAGGTACAATGTGCTGATTTGATATAAATGCAGAATGCTTACATCTGACTAACATGACCATCTCCTTGCTTACTTATTTTTTGTGGTAAGACATTCATACTATTTTTAATAGTTTAGAAACGTATCATTGCATCATGCACTTTAGGTTATGTCCCCCCAAATACCCTCCCTCCTCCCAGCCTCTCCCCCTCTCCCCTCCCCTCTCTTTCCTCTTCCCTCCTTCTTTGTGGACTTTAGTTATGTTTTACCATTCCTAGGAATGTGTAGGTGATTACATACTGATTTCACAGTAGCATTGAATACATTGGATACTTTTCATTCCATTCTTGAGATATTTTACTAAGAATATGTTCCAGCTCCATCCAGGTAAAAATAGAAGATGTGGAGTCTCCATCTTTTTATGGCTGCATAGTATTCCATGGTGTACATATACCACAATTTGTTAATCCACTCTTGGGTCGATGGGCATATGGGTTGCTTCCATGACTTGGCAATTATGAATTGGGCTGCGATAAACGTTCTGGTGCAAATGTCTTTGTTGTAAAATGATTTTTGATCATCTGAGTAAGTACCTAATAGAGGGATTGCAGGATCAAACGGTAGATCCACTCTTAGTTCCTTGAGCCACCTATTTTTTGAAAGGATGTGTAGACCTGGTTCTCTGTTTATTCATGGGAGTGAGTTGGTGGAGCCCGAAGAGTCTCCTACCAGCAGATTCATTGCTTAGGTTTGGTAAAGAGTTGGTAGCTTTGTCTGCTGTGAGCCTCAGGGCAGCAGATACGCCTGAGAGACACTGGAGAGTCTGCCCCCCCCCCCATTTATGCTTTACGTGAATGCAGTAAGCGGTGTGTGTCCTTTCCCCAGAAAAACATACCTCCTGCAACACAAGGGTGGTTATGTCACTGGTCTCGCAGGTCTCATTCACCTGAGCAGCCAGGGTCATAGATCCTGAAGCACACTGGGTCCTCATATGGATCCACCCAACCTTTTTCTATAAATGTAGAAACTGAGTCCTAAGAGCTAGATAAGGACTAACACTTGTTGAATAGCACATATCCCCCAAGTTCTTTGTATATTGTCAAAGTATTTTTTTCACAAAGTTGAAAACATGTCTGTATATAAATATATAATGAACAGCTATCAAAGATTTATTTAACTCATTAATAAAGGAATATGCAAGATGAAAAAGCTGGTGCACAGAGTAATAGCGGATAAGAGACTCATATAGTCAGCCAGCAAAGAAATGCTGAATAAGTTTGGTAAGCTATATTCCAAATTGGTAAAGATTTGTTCTTTAGGTAAATATAGCTGTAACTTTTTACTACCAGAAAGAAATCATTTACAACTTAGCAATATTCTATAAGTTAACTTCTAACTTCCTGGAATGTAGGCCCTAATCAGTAGAAAGGAGTCAGTCATACAATCTTAGAGTTTTTCTGGAGAATGGGATGACCTCTGCGCAGGCTTGTTAGTGCCATTTATAACAACAACAAAGCTGGATATAGTGGCGTGCACCTGTAGTCCCAGCTACTCAGGAGGCTGAGACAGGAGGATCGCTCGAGTCCAGGAGTTCTGGGCTGTAGTATGCTATGTGGATTCAGGTGTCCGCCCTAAGTTCGGCATCAATATGGTGACCTCCTGGGAGCGCGGGGCCACCAGGTTGCCTAAGGAGGGGTGAACTGGCCCAGGTCAGAAGCGAAGCAGGTCAAAACACCTGTGCTGACCAGTAGTGGGATTGCACCTGTGAATAGGCACTGCATTCCAGGCTGGGCAACATAGCAAGACCTTGTCTCTGAAAAAAAAATTATAACAACAAAAAGGTGGCATGATCTTTTTTGCCTTGATTTTCAAGTTTTAGATAATTTTTTTTAATTTGGAAATTACCCTGTACAATACAATATCACAAACTCTGTGTGAAAGAGGCCATGATAGCCTCCAGTTTAATGATGAGTCCCTTCTAAACAACAAATACTCTCAATGACAAGAAACTGCATCAAATGGCAACTTAATCCATTTTATAGGGTTTAAAATAATAGAAAGGTTATCCTGTGTTACCCCTAAATCTGGCCCGTGCCATCTGTTTGGTACTAGTCTTTTGAAACTGCTTTGAAAAATCCAGTTCCTATGTCACACAAAGAAGTTGGAGAATATTCAAATCATGCTAAAGAGAGTAGGAAATACTTTTAGTACTTTATGAAAATACACTATAGTTCATTGAGCAACTATTTCTTGCTGTGGCTCTCAACTTTGGCCGTGCATCAGAAATGCTGGCAAAGCTTCTAATTTGTATATACCTGGGTGTCCATTCCCAGACATGCTGAGTGAGTGGGTTTGTGGTGGGGTTAGAGGCTTCAGTATTTTCTGCAAGCTTCATGGGTAATCCTGATGCAAGATAGACATTGAGATTCATGCTTCACCTCACTATTACAATAAATGCCAAGAATCAGGGGGTTGGGGATTCAGACAAAGGTGATATCAATCCCGGGAGAGGTGGGGTGTGCTGGGAAGAGCCATCAGAGAGAAGTGTCCTGAAATCCTGAAACAGCATTTTGATAAACAAGTAAGGTTTTTCCAAGTAAAGGAAGTGAAGGGAGATGACAGAAAGAAAAGCTTTTAAATGGTATCAATAGCCAAATAAATAAATAAATAATAAAACCCAAGTGTTGCATCAGTGGAATTGTGTGCAGTTGCTAAAAAATTAAATTTGAGCTATTATTAAACTACCATAGGGGTGGTATTCTAGACACAGCATAGGAAGCTTATTATATCTCAACTGCAGACAGATATTACAAGCCCCTTTGGAAAAAGGGGCTTTCCAAAGTGATGTCTGTAATATTTCATGACATATCTCTAAGTGCTTACCAAGACATATCCTGAGTGCTTACCAAGACATATCCCTGAGTGCTTACCAAGACAGATATATCCCTGAGTGCTTACCAAGACATAGCCCTCAGTGCTTACCAAGACATGAAATAAACACTGCTTGTCTATTGATAAGACAAGCAGTGTTGTTGACCTTTGAAGGAAGTTTACCTTGTCTACTGTTTCCAAGAGAAACCAAAACTATTCTTCCGTCAGATAGTGCAGTAGTCATTAAATCACTGATGCCTTTAAATTATCCACAATAGACAATCATAGAGAAAGAATTGAGCCAATGATAAATACCATTTTAATAACCCAGAACTCATTTGTGGGTACAAAAAAGTCTCCGAAATCTCTGTACAATCCAGCTGGCTCATACTGCTGTGAGACTTTTTCCTGCTTCTGAATTTCAAGACAAGCTTGAGGGACAGAATTTTTTGTTCTTCTCTGGGCACACTTAGGCCTGTACTATGTGTGCGACTATATTTGGGTCTCTTCATAGAAGATCTCAGTTTGCATGTGTGTATACGCACTTAATTAATATACTTGATTATTAGAGTAGTTTTTGGTTATGGAAAATTGAGCAGAAAATACAGAGTTGCCACAAACTCCCTGTCTCCCCTTCCTCAAACATAGTTCCCCTAATATTCACATTTTGCATCAATGTGATATATTTGTTACAACTGATGAGCTAGTTCTGATGCCTTGTTATTAACTAAGGTCCCTAATTTACACTTGGGTGTGCACTTGTGCTTTTTTTGTTTCCCAATTTCAGGTTACCTTCAGAGCTGGTCCCGTTTCATCTCCCTGCCATTCTGGATCCTGAATGGGGATTGTTGGAATAAAAAGCCAAGGTCTCCACATTCCTCCACCTTTCTCTGCAGCCTAAAGAGTGGCTGCTGATCACTGGTACTTTCTCTCCCTGCTCATGATTGACAGGAGAAGGTTCTTAGCTACACCAGTGTCCATAAAGCTGACATTGTGACAAATGGTCACAGTCTGTGAGGCATTCCATTAATGAGTCATCTATAACTATACAAAGATTGTACTGAGATGTTTTTTCACTTTTTCCCTAGAAATAGTTCCTACTGATAAATTTACTATTAAACCTCGTTACACCCAAGATGGTATTTCATGATTAGTGATCTCATATCCTGCTGTGCTGATCTTTTTAATCTGGGCTCCAGCCAAATGGAACTCTCTGCCATTCCATTTTTAATAGTTACGACTTTGTTTTTGGACTGCCCTGTTGTGCATGCTCATACTGAGAACCACCTCTAATTCTTGTCTTTTGAGTCAGCAGGGTCTAGATTATAAATCAAGAAAAGAAATTTTTACCATGTCCTCCAAAGAGGCCCCACATTTTGGCATCTCTCTTTCCATACTTATTTTGTCCCCTTACCCTAGAATGCCCTCCTCATCTGTCTCTTGCCTTCCCATCCTTTCCCAACTCCCAGCTACTCCTGTCTCTGCAAACAGAGATTCTAGACACCATTCAGAACCCTCCTGTCCTCAGATACCACAGGACATTCTCCCTATTCTGCACTTACCCTCAGAACTCCTCCCTGTCCCCACACTGCGCGTATTGTTACAGCCTGTCCGTGTCCTGCAGTAAACGCTTCTCTGGTTTCCCATCATACTTTGGATTAGATCCCAGCTTCTGACCTCAGCATTCAGGGGCCTGCCTCGTTCTTTATTCCCGGCCTCTTCTGTCCTGCTCTGTCGTCCAGGATCACACCCTATCCTCTCCTCCCCACTGACTACTGGGCGGCATTAAAGCTGCTTAGGTCTGTTACGTCACTACATCCGTGGTTCTCAACATACATTCCACACACTCGTGGGGGCTGCAAGGTGGTTTTCCTAATGATACTGAGACGTGGTTTGCTTTGTTTCTCACTGTGTTGACATTGGTGACAAAGGTGCAGTGGTGGAGGGTGAGTGAAACTGGTGGTGCCTAAGCACAGACCACAGCAGTGGCACCCAGCCCTGCTAGTCGTCTTTGCGTTCCTCGCTGCATGTACTTGCTGCTGAAAAACTGCCAACTTTATTGAATCCTTTGTTGATAAAGCGGTAGAATTATGAATTTTACTAAATTTTGATTCTTGAGTGCACACTGTAATATTCTCCACAATGAAATGTTACATCCACACAAGTCACTTGGGCTGAATGAGGAAGAATAATGGGAGTCCTGTGGGAAGGGACTTGTGTTCTTGAGTTGCCAACTGAACTAGCCCCCCCTGTTTTATACTTGAAGGGACAACTACAAATTTATGTATTTCACAGATGTGTTTTAGAAAATGGGGGGGGGTGCCTGTTACTTCATGAGAAACAACTGAAACTATTTTTTGCCTGTGACAAAATTTTAAATGTCAATTTATTGCCCTAAGCTGGGCAGTTTCTTGATAATGAAAGACTTTTTCAGGGATATCAGTGGTGGTACGAAGTGATATGACTTTAAGAATTGTGTAATAAAATGCATAAACATTTGGAATATTTGCATAACCAAAGATCTAACGTTTTTGTCTGATGAATAAACAATTTTTTAATGTACAAGTAAAAGATTCACTCAAAGAGCAAGATAGGTCAGTGGATTTTAATGCAATAGAGTACAGAAAGGTCAGTGATATGACATCCAGTTTTATATTGCAGCTAACTTTAAGAAAATACCACCGTTTGAGCTTTAGTATAGTAGCAGAGAATAGTATCCACATTTTTCTTTGTCAGTACCACGTGCGCTAACCAATTGTGCCACTGGAGCACTAGTATCCACATTTTTCTGAAAGGATATTAAAATATTTTTCCTTTTCTCAATAACATATTTATGCCAGATTTCTTGCATATACTCCAACCAAAAAAGTATTTCACAGCCTAAATGCAGAAACTGAAATGAGAATACAACCGTCCTCTACTAATTTCTAAAAGAGATTTGCTATGCTATAAAATGTTGTCACTGTTTTCACTATTTTTTATTATAGAAATGTCCTTATTTTCATAAAAGTGTGTGAACATGTAAGGAGTCTATTATTTTTAATGAATTAGTAAATATTTTAAGCTTCCTATTCTTACTATTTACTATACTATAAGTCAACATAACTTAGATAAACAAAATCTCTTTGGAGTTCTCAGTAATTTTGAAGACTGTAGAGAGACATCAAACCAAAGAGATTCCTCCCTCAGGAATGCAACCTGGTTCTTTGTACCCTCAATGAATCCCGAACAATTAAAAAAAAAAAATAGCTAGTCATTGTGACAGGCACTTGTAGTCTCAGCTACTCGGGAGGCTGAGGCAAGAGAATGACTTGAGCCCAAGAGTTTGAGGCTGCTATGAGCTGTGATGCCACAGCACTCTACCGAGGGTGACATAGCAAGAGTCTGTCTCAAAAGTAAAATTAAAAAATTAAAAAGTAAAGTAATCATAAAATAAATAAAACAAAACCAAAAGGTTGAAAACAGAGCAACTAGCCAACTCTTAATGGGGCCTTCATGCCTGAACTTCTATCTTTGACTACCTACCAGAAGAATCTCAGTGAATGCTGCCTGGGTGCCTCTACACTGGTAATTATCAGGTGCAAGGGCAGAACACTAGTCCTAATAAAGAACAGCTTTTAAGATGTTCTGTGGATGGAGGGTTGAGAGACAACCTCCTCCTTCTCTTCCTTCTCCCCTTCCATCCTTTCTTCCTCTCATCCCATCTTCAACCCAACCATCAGCCCCAACTCACCCCTAGAAGATCACCTTTTTCTCCCCCTGGTCTGCTAGGTAATTGTTTTCTGAGAAAATCCCCTCTTAATCAATGTTCAATTCTATCTGGACTTCCTCTTAGCTCACAGAACTCTTTGTTGTCGTACTATGTGGCCACCTTGTATTGCTTTGCTCTTTCTCTCCTGACCAGGTTCATCTTTAGGAATAACATAGCTGATAGGTCTTACCATTATTTCATAATTCAAAAGTTAAGAATTAATTTTTTTCCTATAATCTGAGCACTCTGGGAGGCTGAGGTGGGTGGATTACTTGAATTCAGGAGTTTGAAATGCCCTGAGCAAATGCAAGATACCGTCTCTAAAAATCACGTGAGCCTTGTGGTAGGTGTCTGTAGACTCAGCTACTTGGGGGGCTGAGGCAGGAGGATCTCTTGAGCCCAAGAGTTTGAGGTTGCTATGAGCTAGGATGCCCTGGCACAACGTGAGACTCTAGCTCAAAAAAAAAAAAAAAAGTTATTTTTTTAAAGGATTAATTAGCTTCATTATCTTTAGCTGCCATCTAAACTTTTTTACATGAGCAAGAACTTTTATACATAGTGGATTTTAAAATTTTTCTCTGCTTTTCCACACCTTCGGGGGGCAAGACATGATTGCAAGAGGGACTTTACCTAACAAATGAAATCAGTGTAACCTGGCTTATTGTACCCTCAATGAATCCCCAACAATAAAAAAACAAAAAGGAAAAAAAAGTAAAATAAAATTTTTCTAAAGAAGCACTTCTTAAAATGAGGAAGATATACGCAAGATGATAGAACATATCTATTTTCACTGTAGCTAGCACATAAAACCTATGATTTCATAGATATTGCTTAGAACAAATTTCAGTAAAAAAATGAAATGATTTGAAATATATTTAAAGCAAAAATAAAAAGTTAGTAATAGTATAGTTGGCACAGTGGTGGGGGGCATACTCATGAAGGTATTACTTGAGTAACTGAACTGTTCCATGAATAGTTGAATTTTGAGAAACCATGTTCCAAAGAGAAACCACCCGGTACAGTCTCATCATAACTCTTCCAATTTTCAATATTTTTTTTTTTTTTTTTTTTATTTGGCCGGGGCTGGGTTTGAACCCGCCACCTCCGGCATATGGGACTGGCGCCCTACCCGCTGAGCCACAGGCGCCGCCCGCCTGTGGCTCAGCGGGTAGGGCGCCAGTCCCATATGCCGGAGGTGGCGGGTTTTTGTCCCTTGAACTTTCATTTCAGGATTATTAATTGATATTTTTCTATGATAAAGTCTTTCAAATTGTTTTTGTTCTTCAAGCCAAATGAATAAAACTCACTAAAACACCTTTTTCAGAATATGCTATGTAAATATGTATAATCTAAAAGGTAAAAAGAATTTTAAGTAAATATTTGGGTTAAGATGACATGATTTCTAAATTTCCTAAGAGTGAGACTCCATTTAGGGTAGAAAATATTTTAATCTGGTTGTAGGAAGAGGATATTTTATTTATTAATAAAATTCATGGCCTATTATACATTTTGATACCTTCAGAGAAAACAAACATTGCCCTAATTCCTCTAGATTAACTGATGATTTTTAAAGCACTTGTTGATTTGATACTTTTGCTTGTGTTCTAAAATAGAGTTTTAAAACCCCCCTATTTTTCCCTAATAATTTCTTTCTTAAAAAAGAAAAAACAAAGCTAGTATTATCAGATTACAATATACAATACTGACATTATACTTAAATAGAATAAGACCTAATCTACCTGTGTAACTGGAGCATTTCTTTCCATTCAAAGACAATTTTTCTGCTCCCTATCACCTATGTTTATAATGCTACCATTTTAGGGTAAATATTGCTTCCGCCTCCTTTTTGACCCAATTACTGCTGTGATAGGAGGCGTATTAACCAAAAAGTACCTTAGTGGGCAGTCTCTCTCATGACTAGAGAAGCCCACATGTATCCATTAGGAAAGCATTTGGCTGCAAGTAAGAGAAAACAGATAGTGACTTGAACAAGTAGGAGTCCGTTTTTCCCTCACATAATGAGAAGACCAGGGATGGATATTTACAAACCTTTGTGCAGTCACCCCCAAAATATAAGGATCAACATCCCTGTGATATTGTTGGCCTTTCCTGCCTGGTTGCAAGATAGACACCACAGCTCTGGATAATAACTGTGCATTCTTGGCAGAAGGGGCAGCAGGAAAGGGAAGAGCTATGCACCAAGTTTGCTCTTTTTACAAGGATTACAGTCATTTCCCTGAAAGACTCCCCTCCCCAATAGTTTTTTGCCCCTGTTACATGGCCATCTCTACTTGCAAGGGAAGGTGGGAAAGATGTATTTGGCTTTTTAGCCTCTAAAATAAGAGGACCCAGAAGGAAGAGGGTAAAGATTACCACAAAAAACTGAGTAAATAAGGAAAAAGGAGCATTGAAAGAACACTTTTTTAAAAGCTCAGCAAATGACTCACACCTATAGTTCCAGTACTTTGGGAGGCCAAGGTAGGAGGATTGCTTGAGCCCAGGAGTTCAGGACCAGTATGGGCAACGTAGTGAGACACCATCTATACAAAAATAGAAAAATTAGCCAGGCATGGTAGTGTGTGGTGTGTGTTTGTGCTCCCAGTTAGGCAAAAGTCTGAGGCAGACAGATTGCTTGAGCCCAGGAGTCTAAGGTTATGATGAGCTAAGATAATGCCACTGCACTTTAGCCTAGGCAACAGAGCAAGAGTGAGACCCAGTCTTGAAAAAAAAAAAAGGAAAACAAAAAATTAAACATTAATAACTAATACTTCTTATATTTTTATTATTAAGTCCTTACCTATACCAGCAAATACTACTATATACCTCACATATACCATTTAGTACTCACACAAAGTAGATGGCACTATCCCTATTTACAGAGGAGAAACTCTAAGTTAACTACTTGCCCAGGGTATCATGGTACGGCCAGGACTTGACCTGAGTTTGCACTGTCGTCAACATTGCCTCTCCTGAGACCAGCGCTTAGAACATGTGGTTTGTTCCATTTCATTCTTCTCCAGAATGCTGTAGTAAATCACGAACTACCTGAAATGTGGTGAGAATTTTCAGACCTTTGCTAATGAGGTAGATTGAACCATAAGTGCTTGAATAGTTCTAGCAAACACTGCTGTAGCACTTTCAATGCAATGATCACCTTTCATTTCTTCAGGTTTTCTGCTCTTGGAATTCACCACTGTAATTCTGAATTCTGACCCTGATGCATAAATGGCTTCTATACATATTAAATACTTTTAGATGGACTTCTATTTTAGGAGAGTTCTCTCTGTAAGCAGCTCAACAAAGCCTATTTGTTTATTTAGAGTTGTACTGTCTGCTACTCTGGGCCAATTATTTGAGCTTATTCATGCAAGGTCACCTTTTGGGGCTCAGTCCTATCTAAGTCAGTTCACTTTTACCCAGGGATAAACTTCGTCCCATAGATTGATTCTTAGACTGCCTATTTTGGTGAACTTTGAAGTGAGATTTTCATTCACTCATGCCGTTGACACTGGGAGCTAAGGAGTCAAAGATGAATGTGGCTCTCTGACTAAATGATAAGAAATGTGAGAGCTGAGATTGTGCCTTGGTCATTTGATATCTCCTGGGCCTAATGCTGTGCCAGGGACACATTAAGCCCTTAATAAGTTCATGTAGTCATTCAACACATATTTGTTTAGGGCCCATTATGTGCCAGGCACTAGAAGCATAGCAGCAAACAAGGCAGGTGTGGTCCTTTTATTGTGAAACACAGATTCTTGTGGAGAGGTAGATAGTGAAAGTAAACACAATTTTAAAATAAGGAAAGGAGACCTGAATGTCTGGCAATAGGAAAATGACAAATTGCAGTACAGTCAAATAGTAGAATAGGATTGGGAAAGAACAAGCTATTGCCCCACCCAACCACAAGTACCGATCTGATGATGTATGACTACACTGATTTCAAGTCCAACTTCTGATGGTAGAAGTTAGGTGAATGACCACGTTTGGAGTGGGGAAATGACCAAAGGGACATGCAAGAGTTTCTGGAGCCTGGGAAATGTTCTTTATCTTGATCTGAGAGTTGGTTACGTGGAAAAGTTTACTTTGTAAGAATTCTTCATACCCTGAGCTTAGGCTGTGTATTTTTCTGTGTGTGTCTTATGAGCAAATAAATTTATCTTAGAGGAGATAAGTGCTGACTATGATAATGGCTGTGAAGGAAATGCCCAGAGTCCAGGTCAGCAAGGCCTACATGTAGACTCAGAGCTCAGGGAAGCCCTTTCAGGGAGGTGCTGGCTCCATTGAACCCTACGGTGCCAGCCTAGGGGAAAACCAGGAGCGATTGTCTGGAGATGGGTGAGCAGCAAGGTTGAAGTCTCAGGAAAGAAAGGTTGGGGCACACTTATCATAGAGAAGAGCCATGTGCTGGAGGGCAAAGTGGGCAGAGAGCCCAGTGGGGAAAGACAAATTCAGGAGTGGACAGAGGCCGCAGCCTTGGAACCATTCAGTTTATGGTCTGCCCATGTCATTCAACTCTTCTTTGGTGCCAGGAGGGGTGCTGAGATCTTTTTTTTTTTTTTTTTTTTGCAGTTTTTGGCCGAGGCTGGGTTTGAACCCACCACCTCCAGTATATGGGGCCAGTGCCCCACCCCTTTGAGCCACAGGCGCCGCCCCAGTGCTGAGATCTTGAGATCTGTTATGTTTCCCTTTACTCCTGCCAGCAAACCTGGGAAGTAGGCCTTGTTATCCCAATGTCTTACAAAAGGCTCAGGGGAAGCAGCTTGTCCCAGGCCATCCAGCTCAGAAGTGGATGCTGTCACCAGGATTTGAAACTATGTCTCTCGGCTCCCAAGCCTGTGTTCTGAGCTCCAGACTCACGATCCTACCTCTGTGAACTCATGTTTAAATAAATAACTACTTCACAGTGTAATACACAAACACTTATAGTTGTGTACAAAGTGCAGAGGAAATAAGAAACTCCAGCTGGGGGAATCTGGAAGGCAGCACATGGCCCAAGATCAAAGATACATTCATGTGAAATGTTTCTACCAGCTGGTGTCCTCAAGGGAGCGGTATGGGCGAAGACTTAAAGATGAGAATTAATCATATTAGTTAATTAGATAATTAGATAATCATATTAATCATATTAGCAGTAGCTAATATTTATTGAGCACTCACTCTATGCAGGTTCTGCACTAGGTATTTTACTCATCCCAGCTCATCTTCACAGCAATCCTATGAGGTCAGTATTGGCCCCAATTTACAGATGAACAAACTGAGGTATAGAGAGATTAGTCATCTGCCCAGGGAGACCCGCTAGTGAGTTGACTAAGTCAATGCATGCTTGTTAAATTAGTGATGAGGAAAGTAGTGAACGTGAACTGGCAGCTGGCAAAACCCAGACTTAAACGTCTTTCGGCCACTGAAATCTGTGCTCCCAACTCTTCCTGCTGAGAGCTGGATGTGAGGAGGGAAGTGTGGGATGTTTTGTGTGGCTTCATGATGTGGGTTCTCAGAACCAGACTGAAATCAGTGTTCCCGAAAAGGCTTTCTCTTTTGAGAGTTTTATATTCTGTAATTTCTCTTCTCTGAAATCTTAAGACATAATTTATATACCGTTTTGTATGCTTTTTCCTCTCCATTTAGACAGCATTTTTCAACCTTTTCTATCTTGTGGCACACTTGAACCTATAGTTAAACGTCTGTGGATCAAATTATGTGATTTTTTTTTAAAAAGAGTAAAAAAAAAGAATATTTACCGTGCTTTAAAGTTTTTTTGAAAGTAACTTAATGATCTTTAAAAATGTTTGTGGCACACCTAAGATCCTCTCATGGCGTACCAATTGAAAATCACTGATCTGCCCTGTACAGTCCCTGAGGAAAAGCCCTCATTTCTTGTGATTCCTTAGTGCCTAGGCCTGACCCATGATATCAGAGATTGTTCATGTTTTGTTTTGACCACTGAACTCTTAGGGCCCGATGCAGGACTGGGCAGAGGGTGGGTGCTCTGTAAATATTTCTTGAATAAATGAGCACTAAGCTTATTTAACAAAAGGTTAGAGAGATAATGGATTTGGCTTGGATCAACAATCAATCTTGATTATACAAACGGTGTACACATAATTTTATTTCAATGACTTAAGCATTTAAGACAAAAGCAAAGTTTGTTAGTCTTCCATCCTTCTTTCACTCCACCTCACTCCCCAAATCACACAAAGCTGGAATTCACCCTGTCTTGGAAAGAATTCTGAATAAGAAACTCTGTGAAACATCTTCGTTGGCCATGTACTGTGAAGATTTATGACCTAGGCCAGGTAAGGCTAGCCTGCTTAAAAGAAATTTATGTTATGGTGTCATTTTTATGAGCAAATAAACTGCTGCCTAATATTTCAGTTCAAATGGTTTCAAGTACATACAAAATAACTATGATTTTTCTCATCAACTCCACTTAAACCAACATCCCTGGGTTACAACCAAAATATTTACATGACTTAGAAGTGAGTTTGTTCTAAGCTTTTAGGCCTGACCAGTCTATGACCATAGCTACTAGCCACATGGCTACTGAACACCTGCAACTGGTTACTCTGGATTGAGAAGCATTGGAAAAGCAAAGTACACCATATTTCAAAGATATAGCAATAATAAAAACATAAAATATTTCATTAATAATTTATATCATTTATATAATGGTTATATATAATGATAATATTTTAGATGTATTGGATTAAAGCTCATTTCACCTGTTTCTTTTACTTTTTAAAATGTGGCTACTAGAAAATTTTAAATTACACATGTGGCCAACACTGAACAGTGATGCTCTAAGAACTATGGTCTCCAACCCTGGGCCATAGATGGGTACTAGTCCATGGCCTGTTAGAATCTGGGACACACAGCAGGAGATGAGTGGCAGGTGAGTGAGTGAAGCTTGATCTGTATTTAAGCCGCTCCCAGTCACTTGCATCATTGCCTGAGTGCCATCTCCTGTCAGTTCAGCAGCAACATGAGATTTTCACAGGAGGGTGAACCCTAGCATAAACTGTGCATATGAGGGATCTCAGTTTCATACTCTTTATGAGGACTAATGCCTGATGATGCTGGTGTTGGGAAGCAGCTGCAAATACATGTTATTGTTAGCAGAAAGGTTTGACTGCACAAGGATCATAATAAATTAATTGCTCACATACTTATATCAAAACCAGCCCCCCATCCCCAGTCTATGGACAAATTATCTTCATTGGTTCTCAGTACCAAAAAGGGGACCACTGTTCTAGAACATAACAAATATGAGTCTGTTAAATACCTAACTCCTTTTTATCTTCCCTCCACTCCGCTCTTCCACTACTTCTCCCAAAGTTACAAAAATTAATTAAAGCACCCAACTGCCATCTATGTCTATTTGCAAGATCTGTTTTCTTTTAATTTCAAAATGTTAAGGGGGTATAAATGTTTTCAGTTGCATGGATTACTTTTGTAATGCTTGAGTCATGGCTATACATAGTAAGTGTGCCCATCACCCAAATAATTTCCATTGTACTTAAGTATAAACTATGCATCCATTAAAGGGCTAACATCCAGAATCTATGAAGAACTCAAACAAACCGGCAAGAAAAAACATCCAGTTAAAAAATAGTCAAAAGAGGGAGGGGAGACAAGATGGCGGACTGAAGCCAGCTTTCAACAAAGGCTCCCGTCCAGAAGGAGAGTTAAGGGACAGGAATTTAGTAAGTATCCTGGTGGACTTGAGCCTCACCAAGAGAGAAGGCTGAAGAACTCACATCAACACCGCTGAGGCAAGTTGTGATCACAAGGACGCAAACAAAAGGTACAAAATCCACCACCAAGCGGACGGGAGTCCCCCTCCCCCATGAGACCGGCTCTGGAGCCCCACAATTGAACAAGCGGGCAGAAATTAAAGCCCCTCCCACTAGACTCCACGGGAGAGACCTTCTAAAAACTGGACCTACCTCCCCTACTGGGGTGCCGTGGCGTTCTCCTGCCGGACATAGGGCTGAATAAAACTTTGGGAATCCTTTGCCGGCAACCCTGAATCCCCGGCGCTCCCCTCCCGCCCACTGAGGTCTGGAGGCCTGTCCCCCAGGACTTCGGATCCTTGGGTGATTTCTCAAGGGGAGTGGACAGTCCCCGAGTTGCGACTGGTCAGCATTGACTCTGAGGCGCGCGAGTGAGGAGAGGGCACCGGGCTGAGGGGGAGTCACGCCTCGCGGCACTTCCCTGCGGTGCAGTGCACCAACCCTCCCCGGGCATAGGGGGCCCAAGACTGAATCAGACTCTGGCCTCCCCGCTGAGAGCTGAGAGCCCCTACTCTCACTCGGGGTCTGAGGGCCTATCCCCCAGGAGTTCAGCTCCTTGGGTGATTTCTCGAGGGGAGTGCACAGTGCCTGAGCTGTGTCAGGTCAGCGCTGACTCTGGGACACGTGAGCGAGGAGAGGGCACTCTGCTGAGGGGAAATCAAGCCTTGGCGGCACTTCCCTGCGGTGCAGTGCAGGAGCCCTCCCCAGACCGTAGTATTGCGTGAAACTGAATGAAACTCTAGCTTCCCCCCGCCCCACTCCCAATCGGGGTCTGGGGGCCCATCCCCCAAGAGTTCTGATTCTTGGGGGATCTCTTAAGGGGTGTGGACCCAGCACAAACTGCGGCCGCTCAATGCTGACTCTGGGGCGCGGGACAGAGGAGAAAAGGGTCGCCTGAGTGCCCACACCAGAGCAGCAGTTCCCTGGAGGTAGATCAACAGCCGTTTTTTCTTTAACGGCAGAACGCTCACTTCTGGATATTCTGAGGCCACACCCCCTGTCTCCCTGGGCAACCAGAGGAGGCCACCTGTGACGCGGCTCACAAACCCAGAAGCCTCCAGGGCGGGGCCGACCCAGAGAGGTGTTCAGACGCAATTCTCCAGCAGCAAAGACGTTTGAACTCAAAACAGCCCGTCTCCTGTAGGCGACGACAGGAACAGAGACAGAACCTCACAAAGTTGTCTGTTCTGTTCTGTTCTGTTAGCAGCATCCATCAGGGACGGGGCTAAGCCTGAGTGAACACCTCCTTCCCATCACCTGCATCAAACACTCAAAGATGTCAGGCCCCATCTCCTCCTGCTAGATAGCGGCAGTCTGCGGGGGCCTGGCAGACTTCCTTGCGATTCAGGCAGGTGCAAATCCCTGGAGTGTCTGTTCACTGCAGGCTGGGTTAGCCATCTGCAGAGATACCAGTGACTGGGTCCGACGGAGGGGCAAAGTGGGGAAGGAGACGTCAACCTTCCCAGACTGCTCTGTTTGCGGGGTGGCTCCTCCTGACTCCACGCTGCATTGGGGTGAGCTGTCTCAGAGGAGTCACCAGGCCCCTGTGATCCAGTTCCCAGAGACCTCTTGAACCCTTCCACCCGAGACAAGTGCCGATTGAGACAGTTGATTCGGACCTTTTGAACTGGGCTAATAGACTGAGGACTTTTCAGGTGGTGCCCTGGGTGTGCGATTGTAGGAAGGTTTGATTCTCCTTTTCCAACTGGGGCCAGAGGTGGGCAGGCGGGGTGACTTAATTGCTGATTTTTCCACACAGCTGAGACTTCAAGCCAGAGTAGAAGTTGCAATAGGATCGAACAGAAACCAGCTGAAAACAAGACAGAACCACTTTGCTCCACCACACCAGACAGGGCCCCAGTTTCTCAGGCCACAACACTGTACGCGCCCTCGATAAAACCCCAGGGGAAAAACCAAAGGGAGTAAACCATGGGGCGGAATCAGCGGAAAAACTCTGGTAACATGAATAACCAGAATAGATCAACCCCCCCAAGAAAAGATACGGCAGATGTGATTGAAGATCCCATTCATAAACAACTGGCTGAGATGTCAGAAGTCGAATTCAGAATTTGGTTTGCAGACAAGATTAATAAAATGGAATTAGGAATTTGAGGAGAAATTCAAAAACTGTCTCAAGAATTTAACGAATTTAAAGACAAAACCACCAAAGACTTAGACACACTGAAACAAGAACTTACAGCCCTCAAAGATATGAAAAATACAGTAGAATCCCTCAGTAACAGAATGGAGCAAGCAGAAGAAAGGATTTCTGACATTGAAGATAAAGTCTTCGAACGCTCCCAATCTCTCAAAGAGGAAGAGAAATGGAGAGCAAAAACGGATCACTCACTCAGAGAGCTCTCAGATAATTCGAAAAAAAATAACATAAGAGTTATAGGAATTTCGGAGTCTGATGAAGTGGCAGCCAAGGGCACAGAGGCCCTTCTACATGAAATTATGAAAGAAAATTTTCCAGACATGCCTAGAGAATCTGAAATTCAGATAGCAGACAGCTTCAGAACCCCAGCACGATTCAACCCCAATAAGCCATCTCCCAGACATATCATAATTAGCTTCACTAAAGTTAACATGAAAGAGAAGATTCTCAAAGCAGCCCGGCGAAAGAAAACTATAACGTACAAAGGTAAGAATATTAGAATAACTGCAGATCTCTCTGCTGAAACTTTTCAAGCAAGAAGAGGCTGGTCATCAACTTTTAATCTCCTAAAGCAAAAAACTTTCAACCCAGGATCTTGTATCCAGCTAAACTGAGTTTCATCTATGATGGAGAAATTAAATACTTCAATGACATTCATATGTTGAAAAAATTTGCCATAAGTAAACCAGCTCTTCAGGATGTTCTCAGACCTATCCTCCACAATGACCAACCCAATCCTATACCACAAAAGTAAACTCACTCAGAAACTTCGGATCAAACTCCAACTTCCACACTGGCGAAAGGATTAAAAATGTCCACTGGACCTTTGAAAAACTCGATACCCAAAATTCCACCAGACTTATCCTTACTCTCCATCAATGTGAATGGCTTAAACTGTCCTCTAAAGAGGCATAGGTTAGCTGACTGGATACAAAAACTTAAGCCAGATATTTGTTGCATACAAGAGTCACATCTCAACTTAAAAGACAAATACAGACTCAGGGTGAAAGGATGGTCATCCATATTTCAGGCAAATGGTAATCAGAAAAAAGCAGGTGTTGCAATTTTATTTGCAGATACAGTAGGCTTTAAACCATCAAAAGTAAGGAAGGACAAGAATGGTCACTTCATATTTGTTAAGGGTAATACTCAATATGACGAGATCTCAATTATTAATATCTATGCACCCAACCAGAATGCACCTCAATTTATAAGAGAAACTCTAACAGACATGAGTAACTTGATTTCCTCCAGCTCCATAATCGTTGGAGATTTCAACACTCCCTTGGCAGTGTTGGATCGATCCTCCAGAAAGAAGCTGAGCAAAGAAATCTTAGATTTAAACCTAACCATCCAATATTTAGATTTAGCAGACATCTACAGAACATTTCATCCCAACAAAACTGAATACACATACTTCTCATCAGCCCACGGAACTTACTCCAAAATTGATCACATTTTAGGTCACAAGTCTAACCTCAGTAAATTTAAAGGAATAGAAATTATTCCATGCATCTTCTCGGACCATCATGGAATAAAACTTGAATTGAGTAACAACAGGAATCTGCATACCCATACAAAAACATGGAAGTTAAATAACCTTATGCTGAATGATAGCTGGGTCAGAGATGAGATTAAGAAAGAAATCACCAATTTTTTGGAACAAAATGACAATGAAGA
The DNA here is from genome assembly GCF_027406575.1 of Nycticebus coucang. Lineage (NCBI taxonomy): Eukaryota > Metazoa > Chordata > Mammalia > Primates > Lorisidae > Nycticebus > Nycticebus coucang. Next base: position 36,573,034 of record NC_069787.1, read on the forward strand.
CACAAGCTATCAGAACCTCTGGGACACTGCAAAGGCAGTTCTAAGAGGGAAATTTATAGCACTGCAAGCCTTCCTCAAGAGAACGGAAAGAGAGGAAGTTAACAACTTAATGGGACATCTCACGCAACTGGAAAAGGAAGAACATTCCAACCCCAAACCCAGTAGAAGAAAAGAAATAACCAAAATTAGAGCAGAATTAAATGAAATTGAAAACAAAAGAATAATACAACAGATCAATAAATCAAAAAGCTGGTTTTTTGAAAAGGTCAATAAAATAGATAAACCTCTGGCCAACCTAATCAGGAAAAAAAGAGTAAAATCTCTAATATCATCAATCAGAAACAACAAAGACAAAATAACCACAGACTCATCAGAAATCCAAAAAATCCTTAATGAATATTACAAGAAACTTTATTCTCAGAAATATGAAAATCTGAAGGAAATAGACCGATACTTGGAAGCACGCCACCCTCCAAGACTTAACCAGAATCAAGTGGAAATGTTGAACAGACCCTTATCAAGTTCAGAAATAGCATCAACTATACAAAACCTCCCTAAAAAGAAAAGCCCAGGACCAGATGGTTTCACGTCAGAATTCTACCAAACCTTTAAAGAGGAATTAGTACCTATATTACTCAACCTGTTCCAAAATGTAGAAAAAGAAGGAAGACTACCCAACACGTTCTATGAAGCAAATATCACCCTGATCCCCAAACCAGGAAAAGACCCAACAAGAAAAGAAAATTATAGACCAATATCACTAATGAATATAGATGCAAAAATATTCAACAAGATCCTAACAAACAGAATCCAGCAACACATCAAACAAATTATACATCATGACCAAGTTGGTTTTATCCCAGGGTCTCAAGGCTGGTTCAATATACGTAAATCTATAAATGTAATTCAGCACATAAACAAATTAAAAAACAAAGACCATATGATTCTCTCAATTGATGCAGAAAAAGCTTTTGATAATATCCAGCATCCCTTCATGATCAGAACACTCAAGAAAATTAGTCTAGGAGGGACTTTTCTTAAACTGATAGAGGCTATCTACAGCAAACCCACAGCCAATATCATATTGAATGGAGTTAAATTGGAATCATTTCCACTCAGATCAGGAACCAGACAAGGCTGCCCATTGTCTCCATTGCTTTTCAACATTGTAATGGAAGTTTTAGCCACCGCAATTAGGGAAGAAAAGGCGATCAAGGGTATCCATATAGGGTCAGAAGAGATCAAACTCTCGCTCTTCGCAGATGATATGATTGTGTATCTGGAAAACACTAGGGACTCTACTACAAAACTCCTAGAAGTGATCAAGGAATACAGCAGCGTCTCAGGTTACAAAATCAACATTCATAAATCGGTAGCCTTTATATACACCAACAACAGTCAAACTGAAAAAGCAGTTAAGGACTCTATCCCATTCACAGTAGTGCCAAAGAAGATGAAATATTTGGGAATTTACCTAACAAAAGACGTGAAAGATCTCTATAAAGAGAACTATGAAACTCTAAGAAAAGAAATAGCTGAAAATGTTAACAAATGGAAAAACATACCATGCTCATGGCTAGGAAGAATCAACATTATCAAAATGTCCATACTACCCAAAGCAATATATAATTTCAACGCACTCCCTATTAAAGCTCCACTGTCATATTTTAAAGATCTTGAAAAAACATTACTTCGTTTTATATGGAATCAGAAAAAACCTCGAATAGCCAAGACATTACTCAGAAATAAAAACAAAACAGGAGGAATCACACTACCAGACCTCAGACTTTACTACAAATCGATAGTGATCAAAACAGCATGGTATTGGCACAAAAACAGAGAAGTAGATATCTGGAATAGAATAGAGAACCAAGAGATGAATCCAGCTACTTACCGCTATTTGATTTTTGACAAGCCAATTAAAAACATTCAGTGGGGAAAAGATTCCCTATTTAACAAATGGTGCTGGGTGAACTGGCTGGCAACCTGCAGAAGACTGAAATTGGACCCACACCTTTCACCATTAACTAAGATAGACTCTCATTGGATTAAAGATTTAAACTTAAGACATGAAACTATAAAAATACTAGAGGAGAATGCAGGGAAAACCCTTGAAGAAATTGGTCTGGGTGAGTATTTCATGAGGAGAACCCCCCGGGCAATTGAAGCAGCTTCAAAAATACACTACTGGGACTTGATCAAACTAAAAAGCTTCTGCACAGCTAAGAACACAGTAAGCAGAGCAAGCAGACAGCCCTCAGAATGGGAGAAGATATTTGCAGGGTATAACTCTGACAAAGGTTTAATAACCAGAATCCACAGAGAACTCAAACGCATCAGCAAGAAAAAAACAAGGGATCCCATCGCAGGCTGGGCAAGGGATTTGAAGAGAAACTTCTCTGAAGAAGACAGGCGCACGGCCTTCAGACATATGAAAAAATGCTCATCATCTTTAATCATCAGAGAAATGCAAATCAAAACTACTTTGAGATATCATCTAACTCCAATGAGACTAGCCTATATCACAAAATCTCTAGACCAGAGATGTTGGCGTGGATGCGGAGAAAAGGGGACACTTCTGCACTGCTGGTGGGAATGCAAATTAATACATTCCTTTTGGAAAGATATATGGAGAACACTCAGAGATCTAAAAATAGATCTGCCATTCAATCCTGTAATTCCTCTGCTGGGCATATACCCAGAAGACCAAAAATCACAACATAACAAAGATATTTGTACCAGAATGTTTATTGCAGCCCAATTCATAATAGCTAAGTCATGGAAAAAGCCCAAGTGCCCATCGATCCACGAATGGATTAATAAATTGTGGTATATGTATACCATGGAATACTATGCAGCCTTAAAGAAAGATGGAGACTTTACCTCTTTCATGTTTACATGGATGGAGCTGGAACATATTCTTCTTAGTAAAGTATCCCAAGAATGGAAGAAAAAATACCCAATGTACACAGCCCTACTATGAAACTAATTTGGGACTCTCACATGAAAGCTATAACCCAGCTACAACTTAACAACAGGGGGAAGTGGGAAAGGGGGGGGGTGGGTAGAGGGAGGGGGATCGGTGGGATCACACCTGTGGTGCATATTACAGGGGTATTTGCGAAACTTGGTAAATGTAGAATATAAATGTTTTGGCACAGTAACTGAGATAACGCCGGAAAGGCTATGTTAACCACTGTGATAAAAATGTGTCAAATGGTTTATGAAGTGAGTGTATGATGCCCCATAATCATATCATTGTATACAGTTATGATTTAATAAAAAAATTAAAAAAAAATAGTCAAAAGACATAAACAGAAGCTTTTCAAAAGAAGATAGACAAATGGCCAATAAACATGAAAAAATGGTCAATATCACTAATCATCAAGGTAATGCAAATTAAAACCACAATGAGATATCGCCTTACCACTGTTAGAATGGTCATTATTAAAAAATACAAAACTAACAGATATTGACACGCATGCAGATAGAAAGGAACACTTGCTCATACACAGTTGGTTGGACTGGAAATTAGTACAACCTCCGTGGAAAACAGTACAAAGATTCCTCAAAGAACTAAAAGAAGACCTACCATTCTCTCCAGCAGTCTCACTACTGGGTATCTACCCAAAGCAAACTCTGTTTTATTGTTTCTTTTCTGCTCTAATCCAAACTTAAGCTGGGTTTGAGTCTTCTATAGCTTTATTTTCTACTTGTATTGACTATAAAAGTAAAAACATTTTAAATGTACACAGAATCTCATAATTTTTAAAAATAGAGCAGTGGATCATCAGAATTATTACCATTTTCCAAGTGAGAAAACTGAGGATGAGATTAAATTTATTTATTGAAACCCAGCCCTGGTCCAAAAAGGCTTCTTACCAATCAGGTCAACTCAGAATATAAGTAACAAAAGTGGCTTTTCCAAGCAGATGCAGAGACCAGCTGAACTAGTGCTGGAATGATCTTCTGATCTTCATAGTTTTTCTGCTACAACAGTGGTTCAGATCCACTTTCCCATTATCAATTATGAAGTGAAATGTTTTACAAAAGAATTTGCTTTTTAAAGTTAAAACTTTTTAACATTTAAAAGAGCAAAGTTTTAGCCGAGTATTTTATACTATATAGCATATAATATGCTTCATTCATTGAACCAATATTTTCTAGTGCCAGGCTCATGTAGGGCACTAAGCTAGGCCTCAGGAAGATATCAGTGAATGGGATGGCTCAAAAAGATAATCTACCAAATTCAATCAAAACTGTCAAGTGGTTAGACAATGTGGTGTGGAATTGCACAGTAAGAAGACCTACCCTGGGCTACTTTGTAAATTGGTGGGGTTGATAGTTGTATAAATAGAAAGACGAGGTAAAGGAGGGAGAATAGGTAGGAATCTTCTAGGAATGTTTTCCTAAGAGATAAAGAAATGTAGGATTGATAAGGCAGACAAGCGTACTCCCTAACTGAGCAGTTCTCAACCTGTGGGTCGCGACCAATGAAAATACATCCTGCATATCAGATATTTACATTACAGTTCATAACAGTAGCAAAACTACAGTTAAGAAGTAGCAATGAGAATAATTTTGTGTTTGGGGTCACCACAACATGGGTAACTGTGTTAGGAAGGTTGAGAACCACTGCCCTAACTAAACATCATCTGTCACATGGCCATAAATGTAACAACAACAAAAATACTTGAGGACTTCTATATATTACCATACTGCCCCTAACCGGATACTTTAGTCCATCTGAGGGGCCGGTGCAGAAGTGTGTTTGCTATTACACTTTTTTTTTTTTATTGTTGGGGATTCATTGAGGGTACAATAAGCCAGGTTACACTGATTGCAATTGTTAGGTAATGTTCCTCTTGCAATCATGTCTTGCCCCCATAAAGTGTGACACACACCAAGGCCCCATCCAATCCTGCTTTATAGCATTTGTCAATTTCCACAGTGTAAATTTTCCCACCCTGGGAATAAATCAAGCCACCAAAGAGAGTTCACTGAGTGTGGAGTTGGGAAGAGATGTGTGGCACTGTAGTTTGTTCCATAGTGATCCCCGTCTTTTCCTATATGGTGGCTAGTTTATTTGGAAGAGCTTCTTTGTAGACTGATGAGAGTACAGGCATTGAGAAATTACTGAATATTTAATGTTAACAGCTGAGTAACATAGAAAAGAATGCGGGGTGTTCACGATTTTATTGCTGTCTTCATTAATAATGCTTTAGGGAGTCCTAGATTCACTTTTCCCAGAAAGTCTAATTCTCTGTATAATTTCCATCATGCAAACACCCCAGATGTAAATAACCATTGAAGCATGGATAAAAGTAAAAGGTAGTAAAATAATCAGGCAATGAATTTTGAGTATTATAAGTGTATTATGTTTGTTTTTAATATAATTTAATTATAATTTATTTTATTGTTGAGTTATGGATGTATTTAATACTGGCTTACAGAAGTTTCTGTAAATTTAATAATCAACTCTCACACCTTTGCAAGCCGGCTCTAGCATACCAATGGGCCCACCATCTTCAGTAAAATAGCCATGATCCTTATCTAAAACAAGGCCTCACACTCCCCTCTTCCTCTGTTTCTTACAGATCAGCAAACAGCAGCTGCAGACAGTCAAGGACCGGTTTCAGGCTTTCCTCAACGGGGAAACCCAGATTGTGGCTGATGAAGCTTTCATGAATGCTGTCCAGAGTTACTATGAAGTAAGAATCACTGCGCAGAAAAAATTCTGAGCTACTGGCCAGTGGGAACAGCAGTTTTGGCATTCCACAGGATTACTACCTGAGGCGAAGGGGTTGGTGGTTGGTTACACTGCTAGGGAATAAAAGCATTTTGTTGGGGGGTGGGGGGTTGTAAATGTAAGCTACTGTTGACCAATGATTGGGTTTTATAACGAAGAAGTATGCTGAGTGCTTTTCACATGATTTTTAACGGTCTTCCAAGTTAGGTCCCGACTGTAGTCCCATTTTAATGATGAAAAGATTAAGGGTTAGAGGGACTAATTCAGTTAACTCGAAGGCATACAGCTATTAAAATGTCACAGCCTAAGACCTTACCTGAGTCAGGAGCATTTTCCCAGCACTTACACCATTTCTGAGGCATGTTAAGCACCCAAGGATGGTGGCTTCATGAGCTTCTGATTCTTTCTATTAAAATACTGCCTTGAGTTGTTTTCTGGAGGTCCATGATACAGTGTTCTAGAGAAAACCGACAGAAAAATGCATATGTCCTAAGTGTGTATCACAGGAAAATTGGTACCACGAGACCTCAAAGGTTTATTTATCAGTAAAGCAGATTTGCAATTCCACAAATATTTTTAACAAATTTTCAAGTTCTTTCTCAGTGTGCAATTGGCTATTCTCTGTACATCGCTGAGGAAGTGGACATGCCACGTATTGGCAATGCTTTCCCAATATGCATATTTCAAAAACGATTGTTTGGTCATTGAAAGATATTTTACTTTACATTAGTCTATTTTCTGTGAACCAAATAAATATTCTGTGTATTTGGAATCCCATGCCCCAAATGTCTTTTCTTTCCATTGTCAAGGCTAGATTAAAAATCATTAGAAACCAACTCTAGGCACTGCTAGCTTACAATACCCTGCAATTCACAAAAATAATGATAAACTATAGAATTAAGTATAACAAAATCTAGCAGAATCTGATTGTTCCCCATGGAATTGCTTCACTGATTTTCTTCCTACTCTCTTTCCTTTCTTTAGGTATTAGACAGAAATGTGGGTGCTCCTGCTTTGCTGGTACCCTAAGCTCATCCAGCATTGGATTATCCAGTCCACAAAAGATGCTTTCAATCTGTTACTTGATTGCATATGGTGGATAAATCTTGATTAGATAAAACTCTCCTTCCCATTTACTAAAGTACTTGACTCCTTCCTTCCTGGAAAGAATGGAGCAAGATTGCAATTAGACCTGTGAAAATACTATTGATTGGTTTGCTAATCAGTATTCAATAGTCAACAGCCTTTGTCTCTGTGATATTTGTCAGGTGCATCCACGCACTAAATTCATGTGCCCTTTCCTTAAGGAAATTCCTATTTGGATCTATCTTAGAAGTCAAGTTTATTTTTATATTTGCCTGACTTAAAATCTTTTTTGATTTTACAAGTAGCATCCATTATTGCCAATGAATGTCAAACTTGGCTGCTTTATCAATGTGGTACAATTTTTCAGCTGAATTTCATCGTAAGTAGAAATGAGATTTAAAATCACGATGATGAATGGCAATGAATAACTTGAATATATTTAACTAAAAGTTTGTTTAGAAACTGCCCAGGAATAAAATTAATTTTTTTCTTCTTTTTCAAGTTCTAAAAGTCAGTGGGAAAGTAATAAGAAAACCCTTGTTAGACCAAGAAAACATTTACCAATCGTTCTCCATGTTTAAAGTCATACACCAGAGTGTATAAATTTGTAGACGGCACATCTTAATTAAAAGCTCATTTGACTAATGGCATAAATTAAAAGAAAGTACCATTTCTATCTATTAATTAAATTTAAAAATTAATAGTCATTGACTTGCTAATGAGTCTCTGGAAATTACATTATATCTATAGTGATTCTTATATTTTCCTCCATAGTGGCTAGAGTATTTGGAAGAGCTGCTTTTTAACCTAATGAGAATACAGGCATTGAGAAATTACTGGATATTTAACATTAACATTTGAGTAATATGGGAAAGGATGCAAGGTATTAACCATCTGACTGCTATCTTCATTAGCAATGCTTTAGAGCAGCACTTCTCAACCTGTGGGTCATGACCCACAGGAACTGTATTAAAGGGGCTTAGCACTAGGAAAGATTGAGAACTGCTTTAGAGATTCTTAGATTCATTTTTCCAGGGACGTCTAATCCTCTAAAGAAGAGGTCCTCAATCAAGGGATCAGGATTAATACTTTCCTTGGGTGAGCTCCAAGTTGGTTTGGCCTCTCTTTCTCCATTCTTGGGCCATGGCCTCCCATTGGCTTCGTACTTGGGCTATAGGGAAGGTAGGGTCTCTTCCTCCACTTACTCTGGGATCCAGTTCTTTCTCTATTCACATCTGTCTTAGGGCTCTAGAGTACAAATGACAAGACACCTAGTTCAAACTGGCTTAAGCCTAAAAAGAGATAATTTTTTAAAATAACTTAAAAGTCCAGGGTAGAGTTGGCTTTAGCCATGGCCGAATTATAAGTCTACAAAGATGCCAACAGGATGGTATCTCCCCCCCCCACACCCCCAGTTTCCTCCATACTCTTCCCCATGTTGGCTTCATTCTTGGAAAGGTTCTTGCCCTGCGCAGCACACTCGTGGCCCCAGGGCACATCCTACCCATTTAGCAACCCCTGGAGCAAAGACAACATCTCTGGTGAGGGTTCCAGCGAAGGCTCAGGGGCGACCTGGTTAGACTGACCTGGGTCCTTCCTCGAGCCCCTCACAGTGGATGAGGTGAAATAGACTGGGAGATGAGGTATAGGACAGATGCCACCTCTGGAGCCTGAGTGCATGCCCAGTCCCACCAAAACCCCTTGCACTAAAAGTGCAATGATTTCCCACTGAGAAATTAGATGCTTTTTACCAGAAGAGGGTATGCTCAGCAGACAAAACCAACAGATACCCTCCTTCCAAATTCATTCTCTCTCCCCCCTCCCACTCACAAACACACACACAATAAGCAATTGGCATCCATAATCTCATTAAATCCTTACCAAAATCCTACAAAGGAAGGGTGTTTTGTGTATAATCCCTATTTTAAAAGTGAAGAAACTAAAACCAAAAAGATTAAGTTACTTTCTCAGGTGACAAAGCTAGCAAGCAGCAGAGCCAGGATTCGAACTCAGGAGGCCTGACTCCTGGGCCCATGCTTCTAAACACTATGTCTTCGCCTTCTATTACTTATGTGCCATATTTTAATCGTGACCAGGCTTATTCCTGGGTTTTTTAAATCTTCTTAATTCTGATATCTAGGTATTTTTCTTGTTTATGTCGATATGATAAGCTTTCGCAGAACAGGAAAGTATATCATTCTGGCTTCTCAGCCTATCAGGGAGAAAATGGGAGATGGACCAGCCTCACACACAGGATGTATAGCCACTGAGTACCAGCGCATTTGCCTGTGTTTAAAACAACCTTGAGGTTGCTTGGCTGTGGGGGTGGAGAGAAGGACTGATGGATGAGGGCGAGTCCCTGAACTGACTGCCCTTCACAATTCCATATTTATTTGTTCATCTTCCATCTCTCATTATGACCTGTCTGGAATTTGGCAGAAAAGAAGGAAGGATTTATGGATCTGCTCAAATAGAACAGCGCCTGGGGTTGAAGTCTTTTGTGACAGCTACTAAAAAATAAAAACAGAAATAGAAACGCACACACACACACAATACAGATAGAGTTCCCAGCACAAAGGAGTTTTAATGATGCTTTTAGAGACCCACAAACACATCAGTACTTAGTGTCTCTATTCATTATAGAGTGAGGCTGGCCCAGGCCCCACGTCCACTTCGACAGACTGACAACTCAAGACAGATGATGTGCCTGGACAGTGAGTCTCTTGCCACCCCTTTTTCCCCATGGCCATCTCATGTCCCTGGGGCACGTCACCTCTCCTGCCTCCTCAAACTCCAGCCTTCTTCCTCCACACATGTGACATCCCACCCTTCTCCCCTCATCCTGGGGCCTGGCAGTCATATCATACTGTGGGACAGACAGATCCCTCCATGTTTCAAAGCCTCTCAGTTTGCTCCTTGTCAAAGGAGGGAGGTTACATTTGCTTCCTGGGACAGTGAAGGAGAGTGAGGTTGGTGGAGGTTCAGTGACTTGTCCAAGGTCATCCACTATTGCGTGGCCACTGTGTGTGCAGGAGGAGACTATATGAAGCAGGAAGATGTGCAGGATGCCGGGGTCACCCAGCCAGTTATGGACACCAGCTGGGAGCAGAGTTCCAACAGCCTTATTTCTTACCCCTTGTTATCAAAGTTCATAGAACATCTTCTCTGAAACACCAACACATTGTGTCTTTGTTTCCCTTTTACCTTCTTGCCCCATCTAGACATAATCTTACTCAATGGGGCCCTGCCGGAGAAGTCTGCTTTGTTCTTCTTGTTCATTCCCTCCTTGAGCAAATGTTTCCCGAGCACCAGCTATGTCCTAGACACTATCTCAGGCACTCGGAAGAAACAGTAGAAAATAACAGCTACAGCCTTGCCTTCCTGAAACTTATAGTTTAGCTGGAGATTCAGATATTTATTAAACAGTCATAAAAATAGTAACAGATGGCATCTGTGGAAGGGCTTGGAGGAAAAAAAATTTGGGGCTGAGCGTTTCTAACTGGGGGCTGTTCCACATTTGTGGGACACAGGGGGATCAGATGGGGAAGACAGTATGGCTTTGTTGTTGAGCAAATGTTTCCAAGTCTCCTCTGGTATTAGACAGCAAAGAATTAACTGCTTCGTATCCCTGCCACCATTGTCACCTGCCGGTCCTCCTACAGGCACCTCTCGACTGGCTTTTCTCTTCGCTCCCTTCAGTCTGTTTTCTGCCTTAAAGTCAGACAGTCTGAGTATCATGGTTCATGTCTGTCATCCTAGCAATTAGGGAGGCCAAGGCAGGATGATCACTTGAGGCCAGGACTTCAAGACCAGCCTAAGCAACAAAGCAAGACCCCTCTAGGCATGGTGCACACACCTGTAGTCCCAGCTACTCAAGAGGCTGAGGCAGGAGGGTCATTTGGGTTCCGGAGTTTGAGGTTTCTATGAGCAATAGAAACAGAAAAAGATTCTGTTTAAAAAAAAAAAAAAAGCTAGAGAATGTGAACTGGAATGTGCTGCAGCCCAGCTTAAAAGCTGCCAGGGCTTCCCAGTGCCCTTAAAATGCAGACCAGCAACCTCATGCCTCCTCCCATGGCCTTGGTTGCCTGGTAACTTCCACCCACTTTGCACTGATCTCACCTCGACACCCCATTGCCACAGCCACACTGGCTCCTCCTCATCTCCTGGGGCCCTCAGGGGCTTTACACACCCCGCTCCTTCTCTCTGAAATACCTTGTAGCTCTCTGTTCACTACTCCGTTTCTCCCATGCCATCTCAAAAGTGTCTTCCTATAGGAAGGCTTTCTCCATCGCATGTTGGAATAGCTTCCTGATTATAGACACCCAAGGACCCTTGTGCTTTCCCTCAACAGAGCTCATTCCAGATTGAAATTATATATATAGTGTTTTGGATTACTAGGATAAGGACTATTGTACTTAACAAGAGCTGAATCTGTGTTTTTCATTGTATCCCTGGCACCTGGTCCAGTATCTTCCACCTCGTGGGTACCCAAGGAAATGATGGATAAATAAATGAGGAAGATTGAGATCATTACCACCAGAAGGAAAGCCTGAAACCATAACCGCTCAGCTCCTTCAGTGCACAGATAAGAAATCAGAGAATAGAGAGGGGAGGTGACTTACCCAAGGTCACACACCAAGTTAGTGGCAGAGCTGACCTGGGTTCATAGTTATAGCTCCTACCACATGCGACACGGCCTCTCCAGAAACTTCCATTTGCCTCAGAACTGTGCTGTTCTTTGAGATCTGCAGCTGTTGCTGACACTCATAATGTTTTGGTTAGATGGGGAAACCACCTGCATTAAGCATTTCAGGTTTTCAGGTGAATTCTTTAGTTTATTAAGGCTCATAAGCCCTGAGGATTCATTCAAAACTTTTCCTCTCTAATTGATTTTCAAATGAACTCTAAGGTCTCAAGTGAGCATCAGTTTCCAGGCACAAGAGAGTGGCCACGATTGTGACCCTGAGGAGCAAACCTGAGCCCTCCTTTACAAATTAGTTCATTAAAGTCAGTAAATGGAGGCCTCCTTGTTAACATCCCTCTACCCCAAGAAAGGCTTGGTGACGAACTGTGAAGCAGGAGTGGCCCCCCCAGCAATGCTGTCCTCAGACAACAAGAGCATTTCCTGAAAGCTGACAGGGAGTGAATGTTTGCTCTGCCTCTTGAAGGGTATTTATGCACCTTCTCAAGTATGACCAGGACACAGCTCAGAAGCGTCAGATGTTTCCTCTCTGTGATTAGGAAGCAGCATCTTCGCTGCCTGGTATAACATCCCAGAACCGTGTAACTTGTGCAAGCTTCCAAATGGTGGGCAGAGGAGTGAAAGTAAAATATTTGTAATGGATGCCTTCCTCCCAGGCCGTGGGCAGCACTGGCAAAGACAACCAGGGGCTTTCAACCAGGCAGAGGGCTCCAGAAGGAAGGAAGGAACCAGGGCAGAGGATAAAGACCACACATTTGTAGTCAGACAATTTGAGTTACCAAGAGCAAGGCCCTTTCCCTTTCCAGAGTCTTGGTTTTCCATCTACAAATGAACAGAACATAAACACCAACATTCAATGTTGATTCACTTTCCAAGTGTCTGGCAGGTGTTATACTGGGGCCTAAAGCTAGTGTGGAGAACAAGAATGACCTAGTCTTTGCCCACGTGGAGTTTCTATTTCAGGAAGGGGCTCAGATAATTCTGTACACATTTGCCCAATACTAGTTTAATTCTAATTGATGGTATCATGGAAGGGATAAAATGACATACAGATAGTGGTCAATGTTTAGTGGTATGTGCCAGATACCATGCCGGAGACTTTACATATAGTAGTAACAATCACCACTTGATATTAATATGGGCCAGGAACTATTTTAAGTGGCACAGGGACTACTATTACGCCCATTATATAGATGGGAACATTGAGGTTAAATTGCCCAAAGCCACACTGCCTCTAAGTGACCCAGGCAGTCTGAGCACAGAGTCTGTATACTATGTTACCTCTCATATTATCGTCTCATTTAATCTTTGCAACAACCTGGTAAATATGGTAGATGTAGGCACAGAAACTAAACAGGTAAGTGACTCATCTGCATTTGGCCAGCCAGGAGGCCGTGGGGCAGGATGGAACCTCCTGTGACGCTCGTGTGGCATGCTGACCCACTGCCCATCCCAGGGAATGGCTTCTCCTTGGCCAGGTCTCTCATGGTCTGCCCACCCTGGTCTTCACAGGTGTTCCTGAAAAGCGACCGTGTGGCCCGCATGGTGCAGAGCGGGGGCTGCTCTGCCAATGACTCTCGGGAGGTCTTCAAGAAGCACATTGAGAAGCGAGTGCGCAGCCTCCCTGAGATTGACGGCCTCAGCAAAGAGACGGTGCTGAGCTCCTGGATGGCCAAGTTTGATGCCATCTACCGTGGGGAAGAGGACCCCAGGAAGCAGCAGGCCAGGATGACAGCCAGTGCGGCCTCTGAGCTGATTTTGAGCAAGGAGCAACTCTACGAGATGTTCCAGAACATTCTGGGGATCAAGAAGTTTGAGCACCAGCTCCTGTACAATGCCTGCCAGGTAAGCTGTCTCTCACCTGGGCCCAGAGCTGCGGGTAAGCAGAGCCACGTTATAACTTCTGAAGACCACTTCTTGATTTAAAAAAGTAAAAAGAACTAATATTACAAATGGTACTTTATGACAACACTAGTTAACAGTTGAATATGATCCAGGCTAGATTATAGTCATGCTTTTCTTCTGAGTTTAAAAGAAATTAAAACATTTCTGTGAGCCTCTATAAGTCTCAGGGGCTGTAAGCACTGAGCTTACTGCATCTAGTGGAAAGTTGGCCCTCAGAGTAAGGCCTGGTATCTAGGCGTCAAAACTGCTAAGAATCAAAATAAGGAATTTTTTTTTTTTTTAAGAATGATGTCATTAAAATAGCTGGTGTTCACCAGCTGAAACTTGTACTTCCTCAGCTCAGGAGACAAGTGGACTTAACACCTTGGCATCAAGAGTAATCATTTTAAGTGGAAAGCTTAAGGACTGAGGTTAATCAAACCCACATGTGAGTCATATCATGCATTAATTTCCAAATGAATCTGAGAAGGGGAGGTGAAGTTCTGCTTGGGCCCACCTCAAAAAGGGCCTGTATCTCCTCTGCATGGAGGGCTGGAGCGTGAGATATCCTAGATCTCGACTTCCTACCCTGCATTACTGTTACATTCATTCATTCAACAGATATTTCTTAAGTGTCCTCTTTGCAGTCTTTGGAAATTTGAGTTTACTTGGTAGCATTTTTAAAATACACATTACCAGGCCCTAGGCCTGGAGAGTCTCCTTCTGCAGCCTCAGAATAGGACTTACGTATCTGCATTTTAAACAAGGGCCTCCTTCCTTAGTGATTTTGCTGTCCTTTCCCTTATAAGATCTAGGAGAGAGAATTACCTTTGCCTCGTTTGCTAATATCCTCAGTGTATGAAATAATTCTTGGCCCATAGTGAGCATTCATTGGATGTTTATTGAATTAATAAAAGAATAATGGCAAATTCTTTTAATTAGTTGGGAGGGTCTTATCCACTGTTACAGAATCTAGAATTTTCTGGATGTTTTAGGAAGTGTTCTATTTAGCATTTCGTAATGTAATACATCAGCATATTATTCAAAGATATTCCTGATATCTGCTTTCCTCTTAGCCAACCACAATCCAAAATATTATCAACCTGGACGTGAAAAGTTTTTATGATAAGTCCAGAACAAGGTGTCATTCTGTCACCTAAGCTGGAGCATGGTGGTGCAATCATAGCTCACTGTAACTTCCAACTCCTAGGCTCAAGTCATCCCCGCACCTCAGCCTCCAAACAGAATCTTTTATTATTATTAGTATTAAGTCATATACATATATATAGATCTTGAATACATGTATGCCTTTGTGGGATTCAATGTGTTGATTATTTGTACAAATTAGAGTGCTTACATCCTACTAATTAACATAGCTTGCACCTCATTTACTTAATCACAGTGTTAAGACATTTGTGTTCAATACTTGATAGATTTGTGCTCCATAGATGTGGTCCCACCAGTAACCCTCCCTCTTTCCAACCACCCCAATCCCTTCCCCTCCCCTTCCCTTCCCTCCTTCATCCTGGGCTATAGTTGTGATTCGTCTCTCATATGAAAGTGTGAGTGATTATAAAACAGAATCTTGCTATGTTACCTAGGCTGGTCTCAAACTCCTGGCTTCAAGTGATCATCCCACATTGGCCTCCTCATTCATGTATATTCCAAGTGTGAGCCACTGCACCTGGCTTCACGTGGAAGTTTTAGAAGGGGATAGGCAGGTGGTAACACCACCCCTACTTACCACCCCCATCAACTTCTTTCTCACAGGAAGTTGTCATAGCTTCAAAAAGATTGAAAAATCACCTACCTGAAATTATCATAAGATTCAAAATTACAGAGAGTCAAGTGTTCCTAAGCCGGCTAGGTATAAAATTATTCTAGGCACTAATTTTTCTTCTTATTGAAATAGCTTATCATGCGTATTTTCTGTTCTTGTTCAAACATCAGCCTCGTTGGAATGAACATATTGCTATGCCATTTCTTGTATTATTTCAATGTTTTTCAATTTGTTGAATTGAATTAAGTGGCGGGACCATATTGTACTTTTTTCTTCTAAAAAGTGAATTGATTCAACTCATTTTACCTTTAATATCTTCTCTGTGAGTTAGGAAAAAATTATCATAATATTAAAAATGATGCCTCCCTAGAATAATGATCATCCTCTTTAGCCAAAATAGAAATATAAGAAAAGTAAAGGAAAGTACTTTTTGGGACAGGGCTGCTTAATATTATTACACTGTACATTCATGCCTAAGCCTGATTATTGTTTCAAGGTATCACATAGGTAGAAATTAGGAAAAAGAATATATGCAGTAATTCACACATGTAAAAGTACTATGGATGAATTCTGAATATACGATTTTTTGACTTCTATTTCTTTAGTAATCTAAGTTATATGAGTGTATTACCAAACAAAAGTATTTTAAAAGAAAGATAACATGTGTAATGATAATATATCACAAATGATGTAGAAATAGATATTCCTATAACTTACTATTAGAATAAATTATTAATAGAATCTTTCTGTATTATGTTAATTTGCAACAAAATAGCTTTTTAATGGGCAACATTTTGACCCAGCACCTCTGCCTTTACTGCTGTTACTAGTAAACAGAGATGTGTGTAAAAGTGTTAAGTTCAAAGATGTTTATTGCAGCCTTTTATATGACAATGAAAAAAAGGAAGCAGGTTTAATTCCCAACAGTAGGGGATTAATTAATGATATTTTAATTTAGTCATATGAGAGAATATTTTTTATCCAATAAAAAAATAATAAAAGAGTTGTTATAGAAGAAAGCTTACCACAGGGGGAAATGTTCATTAGATATTGCTAAGTGGAAAATCCATCTACGAAACAGGATGGGCAACCACAGCTCCTTTTCATGGAGAATAAAAGGATAGAAAAAGTACTGGATAGGCAAAAACAAAATGTTAACTGTGTTTATCTTTTCTGGGTTTTCTTTCTTTCTTTTTTTTCTTTTTTTTTTTTTTAAAGATTTTGCTCTGTTGCCCATGCTAGAGTGGCTGGAGTGCAGGGGCGGCATCATAGCTCACAGCAAGCTCAAACTCCTGGGCTCTCAGGTGGTCCTCCTGCCTGAGCCTCCTAAGTAGCTAGCACTACAAGCACACGCCACCATACCTGGGCGTGGTAGGTGGTAGAGACAAGAGTTTTTTAAAATTTTTGGTAGAGACAAGAGTCGCTCTGTGTTGCCCAGGCTGGTCTTGAACTCTTGCCCTTAAGCAGTCCTCCCACCTTGGCCTCCCAAAACAATAAGATCATGGATGTGAGCCACTGCACACAGTTTAACTATATTTATCTTTAAGAGGTAGCATTAGGGTTGATTTTCATGATTTTCACTTTTGTTTGTCTATATCACCAAATTTTCTGCCTTATATATACAATTATTTTGTAAATGGAAACAAATACCAAAAGTCTCAATAAAGAAACCATCAGAACCATGAGCAAAGAAGAAAATCATCTTCTGAATTGTTCTCCAGACTTTAGCCATTCACATACCTCTTTTACAATTATTGCCATTTCTTTCTTTTTTTTTTTTTTAATTGTTGGGGATTCATTGAGGGTACAATAAGCTGGGTTACACTGATTGCAATTTTTAGGTAAAGTCCCTCTTGCAATCATGTCTTGCCCCCATAAAGTGTGACACACACCAAGGCCCCACCCCCCTCCCTCCGTCCCTCTTTCGGTTTTTCCTCCCCCCCATAACCTTAATTGTCATTAATTGTCCTCATATCAAAATTAATGATTGCCATTTCTAAGTACAGCCTGGATGATTATTGCTTTAATATTTCTTATTAAACCAACTCCCAACTCACTTTTTAACCCATCCTTATCTTAAGAAGTAACATATATGAAATCACAGCTTTGATGTACTCGTTGGTTGGTTTGTTTGTGTGTTCGTTTTTTAAATAATGTGCATTAAAATGAAAACTAATCATTAAAAGGAGCATTCTCATTTGGGTAGATAAGATCTAGATGACCTCTTAGCTCATCTTACACCCACCGTGAAACATGTAAGGCACTGTCAGGGCAGCCAGCGAGGCTGGTGGGACAGAGTTCTCTGATGCCATCCCAGAAAATAGCCCCAGACCACCCAGGGCCACTTTCATATGAAGTCTGCACTGCCAGACAACAAAGTAGAGATACGATTTACCTCCCTTCTCTTCCCTTGCTGGCGGGCTGCATATGGACGGGCAGAGGCAAAAATAGTGCACCTCTCATGCCCTGCAATGAAGTGTCAGAAATTACAGATTCAGTCACCTGCTTATCAGCTACAGTCAGCTCTGCAAGACTCTTATCAACTCACAGGAGCAAGGATACAGAAACGAAGTCATACTGCTTCCATGCTCACCCTGCTTAAATTGTTTCTCATTTTGTATTTTCTAGACCTTCTTTTCCTTATGAGACAAAGCAATTCCTAAGTGCTGTCAAACGCCAGAAATGTGCATAATGTTTTCCTCTTATATATATTGCATCCTAGGGGAAGCCGTGGTCTGATTTCAGGTGCTTCTTTCTGGAAGTTACTGTGCTCCCTATGAGAGCCTGCCAGTAGCTGCCATTTTTATTTCAAATGAGAGATAACATTTATCCAAAAGTGATTATATCAGTAGTTTGTTGTAATATGAACTGTACCTATGAAAACAAGGCTTAACAAATGTCTTTGTATTTTCATATAAAGTTTTTTTAAATTCTGTTTTATTTGAAATTAAAAGGTCAGTCTCATAGAAAAGTTTGCTCATACTCAACGTAGTATTTGAAGTAAAATAATTGACAACTCTTATTATGAGATTAGAAGTTTTTATTTTTCATAGACCCTTGGGACAAAGCCATCAATTATGTAGTTATTTGAACATTTGAGTTGAGTTCTAAAACTAACTCAAAAAAAGCAAGGGAATCTCTGAGTGTAGGTTACGAAATGAGGCTAAGGCAGATCTAGAATGCGCTTCTTCATGAAATGCAAAGCTGCTGCTGCTGCTGCTGACGGTGGTGGTGGTGGTGATGATGATGTGACACTTAAACCACTGGGAAGATGCACCATCTCAGCCCTTTCCTTTCAGTGGCCTCTAAAGTTGGTGTCAACTTGATGTCCCATTGTACCAGGTGTCTGCTGATGCTTACCCCTCTGCTAAACTTTACCCCTCTGCTAATCTTTAATTGTCTCATTCAAAAATGTGTGGACGTTTTCCTTCAAAAACACCTCAGAGTTGCATTTTAGGCATCCAGTCTATATCTTCATGTATTTTTAAATGCAAATAAACTCTTCATTGTGAAGCAACTCAGGTAATTTTGAAGGGATGTGGATGAGAATGAACTCAGGGAGACACCGTTTCCTCGTGTTTCGATGGTGCTCTTTGAAAATGCCATTTCCGGGTGTGTAATTACCAATCACACTCTTAGCTCCTGGAAACACCAGGAACATGACTTTGGCCTTCACCTTCACTATCTTATGTGCCTGACTGGCAGCAGGGGTAACATGCACACTCCAACTACTGTGTGTAGACGATAACCATATTGTTTTCATTTATTCCTCTCTGAATTTCCAGAGATTTTTTTTTTCAGGTACATCTGGAAGACTTGATTTAAGACACATAAAAGATGACTTCCTAATCTATAAATACCTTCATATTTTCAATATTGAATTCTTCATCATTATTGACCTGCTAATTTTCTTAACACTTTCTTTCCTTTCTTCCGATCCATTATCGACATGGCCTTTGATGTTGTGGTTATCTTATTATAGTACTGTCTTCCTAGGCTTGATTAGTACTTGGCAGCTTTTCAGATAGTTGATTAGACTCTGAAGAGAAACCTCAAATTATCAGGCTTTCAGCTGTGACCCAGATTGCCGGGTTGTATCCAGACCTCATTACAGAGTTTTTTATCTCCATCTCACTACATAGCTTTTTCCTGGTCCAGAAGTTTCCAGTAGATGTTGTGGCTAAAAAATTAGCTTCTTGGGTCAGACTCTATTTCTAAATCACTTTTCTTGACCCAGCATTAACAATACAGATTTTTGTATAGAATGATCTTTCAATAAATATCTTTTGAAGAAATGTTTTGTAATCTGGAATGGAGAGTCGTATTGGCAATCTAGTATTAAATACTTTTAATTAAAGGCATAGTTTCATTATTCATTCATTCAACAGATTTAAGCACCTACTATGCACCAGGTATCACGTGTTATGTGCTAAAGACAAAGCCTAAACTTTCTTTTTTTTTTTTTTTTTTTTTTTGGTAGAGACAGAGTCTCACTTTATGGCCCTCGGTAGAGTGCCGTGGCCTCACACAGCTCACAGCAACCTCCAACTCCTGGGCTTAAGCAATTCTCTTGCCTCAGCCTCCCAAGTAGCTGGGACTACAGGCGCCCGCCACAACGCCCGGCTAAAGCCTAAACTTTCTTATCTTGCCCTGGAATGGCCAGCTCTGTACCCCCGACTTTTTTCCTTCTCACTCACTACACTCCTCTCCATGACTTTATAGTTGTTATCCTGCTTAGAGAATTGTATTTGTTTCTTTAGTACTGCTGTGTAACAGCTGTACTACCAACTTAGCAGCTGAAAAGAATATTATTGAAAAACTTTCCTAGATCAGAAGTCCAGGCATGACTTAGCCAAGTCCCCTGCTCAGGGTCTCCCCGGGCTGGTATTAAGATGCTGGCCGGGCCATTTCTCCTATGGAAACTCAACAGGGAAGGATCTGCTTCTAAGCTCCATCGTGTTGTCGGCATGACTTTTTTCTTACAACTATAGAATTTTTCAGATCTAGCGACAGTAACAGTTTCTCTGGTGCTTCAACTCTCTCAGTTCTAGATGTACTTTTAAAAGGATTGCCTCATTAAGTCAGGCCCCTGAGAGTAATCTCCCCTTTGAAGTAATCTAAAGGCAGCTGATTAAGAACTTTACATCTGCAATCTCGTCACTCTTGTCCTATACTATGGATTAGAATCAAGGCGTAGGTCCTGCCCATGCTCAAGCGTGGGATGGTAAGGAGGGCGTATCTCACCGGGCCCAACTGTGGCTGTCATCCCTTTGCTCTCTCCCATCCCACTGTGTTTAGTGTGGCTGTCTCTTCCAGTTCAAATGTAACCTTTTAAGGGAAGCTCTCCTTTACCATTCTGCCTAAAGTGGGCTTCTCACGGTTTGCCTTCTATTCCCCCAAATCAATGCCTTATTTATTACTAGGATAGCACTTAACACAAATGAAACTATGTCATGTACTTACTTTGTTATTGTCTCTTTCCTCCTCTAGATTTCTTTAAGAGCAAAAACGTTGCATGCATCACTACCTGGTCAACACCTAACACGATGTCTGGTATAAAGTAGATGCTCCATTAAATACGGACTCAATCAGAAAATGCAGAGGCTGAGACATTTACAGCCTGCTGGGGCTTCCATGCCCACTATACACAAAGGTGCATTTTTTTTTGCTGTCAGTCTGTGACCTGAATCCATCTGGTACTACTCCTACTTTATAAGGTAGACATCTCCTTGATGTCACAGGACTCTTCCAGACATAAACTTTTCCTGTGGCCACATTCAACCTTGTCTCTCCCATCACACACTTGACTAATGAAGGACAGAAATTAAATCTCATCTTTCCAAAGTCATATAATGCCTCTAACAGTGATTAGATATTTGATGGCCTGCCAATTTTAAATAACTTTGCTTACCAGATGTACTTTAATTCCTGCATTCTTCAAATGGGAAAAGAAATGAGATACATATATCACATGAACATGTTCTACTCAGAGTTAGAGGCGTTCAAGTTGTGGGAGGTACAAGCCCGGAGAGGAATATTTAATTTCCCAGAGTAATAATTTTCTGAAGAACGTGTCGTGCTTTTTCTTATTTCTCTGTGAGTTGTTTCTAGAACACATGGCCAGATATCTCTGTGTGACTGCACCTGCTGTTACTGAGAGACTACCAGCAACGGAAAGTTGAAATCGAGAGACAGTGGGTGTGCTGCATCTAAGGAGCAGGGAGTTGGGCATTTTCTAAGCAGCCTTCGAAACTGCTATAGACGTTTCAGTAATCTCTCTTCTTTGTTGCCAAAATTGAATCATAAATATGATCATTTATTCCAAGTCTTTCTTAAGCATTGAGCCATAAAATTGTAATCAGAGGTGTTAAAGTGGGGTACTTTTAGAAAAGACAAACAAAAATGATATTCTCTACCTTTTGCCAAAAATGATAAAACCTGTTATAAACCATCTAGCACAGTCTTGCAAATAGAGATATGTCACCAGCCTTCTGACACATTTCACCAGCCCAGACTCCCATGGTCATGATTTTAATCGACCTTCTGCCTCCAACGTGTAGCCGTCTTGCTTCCTCAATGATTCAGAACTAAACTTAGCAGAAGCTTGGGTAATGGAGTGCAGTGTACTGAATAAACTTTGTTGTTAACCCTTTTTGTTTCAATCCTGTTTTGATATATGAATAAAATACATTAGTTTTCCTTCCTAGCTAGTGAATGATTCTACATCAGTCTTTTAGGGTAAAGTCTTCATCAGTGGAGGATTCCTGATCTATGTTCTGACCTCCAGTTTGAACGGCAGGCATACCAACCAAATATTAATATTAAACACTACGTGCCAGACACAGCCTAATACTGTACACACACACACACACACACATATATAACCATGTTTAACCCTCATAACAAACCTAAAAGTAGACATTTTTACCCACATTTTAATAAAGAAGCTAAAAGGGGGAGAGAGAAAGGATAAATGATTTTTCCAAAGTCAAAATCAAAACCCAGTCAGCAGTAGAGCTAGGATTTCAACTTGAGATTGCATGACTTCAAAGCAAGCTCTTAAGAAGTAATCTTTTTCACAGAGAAGATTTTGGAGATTAAGTATAAATGTTATTGATATGTCTATAAAAGGGGCCAAGAAAATATATACATATTTTAAGAAAGGAAAAAACTATCTTAAAATTGTAATACTCAAATTATGTTTGACTTCTGCAATTACAAGAAGTGTTCAAATGTAATTTGTATTCACCATTTGTTATAAGCATATATTGAGTATTATAATTTTAATACAGTTTTTTCCTTTCTTAAAATGTATATACATTTTTTGGCACCCTCTGTATATCCTAACAAGGTAGGTATGTGTGTGTTTTACCAAATCTTTTCTTAATCTTTTCTATATTGCCTGCTCTTTTTTCCCCCTAAAATTTGTTGGAGGAAAAGACAGTTCAGCTGAGGACTCAATTCTGCAGATTGGCTAATTATAATTATGATTTTAATGAGTGTGTCTAATCAATGGAGACTGCTTAAGTTGATGTGTGCTTCACTCATTTAACTTCCACTGTGTCAATACAAGCATTTCCTGGTTAAATTTTTCAAAATATTTAGCAAAGGCACACAGGGTTCACAGCATAGTTGAATGATCAGAAATGCTTGTTCTTATTACATCATAGCTTGGATATCACCTGGCCAACTGGATGACCTGGGCAATGTGAGCACCTTCCCGACTGGACCTAGTGCCCCCCAGAATTAAACCAAAATTGTTCTTGGGAGGAAAAGCACCTATAAAAGCATGCATAAAATTCAAATTACAAAGATTTTAAAAATTAAACCAGGAGTTGGTAAATATTTTAGACGTTGGGAGCCCTACAGTCTTTAAGCAATACCAATTGCTTAAATCTGTCATTCTAGCAAAAACATTCATAGACAATAAATAAAGTTATGGGCATAGCTGTGTTCTAGTAAAACTTTATTTATAAAAACAGTTAGCTGGCCAGGTGTGGTGGCTCACGCCTATCACTCTGGGAGGCTGTGGTGCGTGAGTTGCCTGAGATCAGAAGTTTGAGTCCAGCCTGAGCAAGAGTGAGACACAGTCTCTGTTAAAAATAGAAAACTGATCAGGCATAGTGGTGCACACCTATAGTCCAGGCCACATGGGAGGCTGAGGCAAGAGGATTGCTTAAGCCCAAGACATTGAGGTTGCTGTGAACTAGGATGATGCCACAACACTCTACCCAGGGCAATAGAGTGAGACTCTCCATCTCAAAAACAAAAAAACAAATAAAAACCCATCAAGTAGCACATTCAACCCAAGGGCTGCAGTTTGTCAACCCTTGAATTAATTATCACATCATAACAGCCAGGATTATTTACTTCCCAAAAAATTGCCCTATGAATATAGGATTTTAACTTTTCAGCTCAAAAAGTTTTAATATAAAATTTAGCCCATCTATTCTGTGAAAAATGGGAAGTTATGGCTGTTTATAACATTGGAACTGAAGACAGAGTCATTATATATGTATAACATGGAAGCCAAGAATGTGATGTCAGAGTCTTTATATCCTAGACTCACAGGTTATACTTCTTACCAACTCAGCTATAAATCCTGGAGAAGTCACAACTGTAAGCATCAGCATCTATAAAATTATAACATTAACATAATGTGCTTTACTACATTTATTATGAGTCTGTGAAAGGTAATGCTTGGTATAGGTGTCTTTTTTAAAATACTGGCTATCATCATTTATTATTGTTGCCTCTTGAGCCAAGACTTCATATATAATTAGGGGTTTACCATGGGTTGATCTTTTTTAGAATTTTACAGATAAGAATAGTTTAACTTTAGAATAGTTATAATTTAGCTCTAGTATTATGCAGAAATTAAACATGGAATATCAGGGTTAAAACATAGGAATCTACATAGATTTAGTTTTGCCTTCTGGTTCTACTACCCTGTTTCCTCGAAAATAAGACAGTGTCTTATTTTAAGGTGTGCTCCCAAAGATGTGCTAGGTCTTATTTTCAGGGGATGTCTTATCTTTCCTGTAAGTAGGTCTTATTTTCGGAGGATGTCTTATTTTCGGGAAAACGGGGTACTTACCGTGTGATCTTAAGTCAGTCTGTTGACCTCCCTGAGTCTCACTTTCTGCACACATAAAATAAGAATATTAATAATACCCCTCTGATGAGGTAGCTACTCCTAGTTAATACTACATATTAGTTACCATTAATTAACCAAATTCTCATGTCTTGAGAAAATTCCATTTTGCCTGATGCTTTGGAATCGGTTTTTTAAATAAAATAGTTAATTACACTATGTTTGGGAACAACTGAAGAGAAGCACCTTCAAGAGTGCACAATGCAATTTGAAGGAAAAAACTAATATGCAAGCAAAATTTTTCCACCATACAAAGTCAATATGTGAAACAATAGTCAATTGTAATCTATGGTGGCAGCTTGAATCTGAACTCAGCTATTTATTATCTATGTAACCTTTAGCAAGTTAATTAACTTCTCTATAAAGCAGAGATATTAATGACTACCCCGATAGAAATAAGGTTTGTAAAGAGCCTGCCGTATGATAGAAACTCTGTAAATGATCGCCTGGATCAGTCAAGGTAGTTGGTGGCTATGGGGGCAGGGAAAATAGCACTCTATATAATGAGCTTTAGATGCTGGAGGACTTTGGAGATCACAGATAACAATGGAATTTGATTGGTCAGTGGCCACTCCATTGAAGAGATATTGGTTGACCTAAGTTTGAATGAGGAGACTGCTGAGGCTTAATGAAGAGAGTTATGAGAGATGTCTGCTATCTTCTTTAACCCGATGATGGACTAGCATAGAGAAGAAATCGTATCATAAATACAGTGTGGTTGATTGAATAAACTATTCTCAATTTTTCACTCCCCTGCATTAAAAGTAAACACCCTACCATGGCTTATGGGGCTTTAAGTGAACTTCTCCACCTCTTGACTTTGGGCCTAGCCATCATGCTTGCTTTGTCAATGGGCTCCCATCAGACTTAAAGACTGGAGGGCTTGGCATGTGCTTGGTTATGTGGTTTTGCTGCTATCACACTTTGGTGAGCTTCCAGGAGAAGAACATGCCTCAGATAACTGTCCCCCTGCTAGCCTAGGCCTTAAGTATTATACATATGGGACAAACCTTACGGAACAGCCTGGAATCAAGTCCAGCCAACCCCACAGTCTAAAGTAACCCACAGTCTAAAACCTACAACTCTGCCAAGTCTAGACCAGCCAACACCAGTCAACTCACAGACCCAAGAACATAACAATAAACATATGTTGATATAAGTCAGTAAGTTCAAGGGTGGTTTGTTATCCAGCATTATTATGGAATGGCTGACTAACACACATTTAAAATAAGTATGCATTATGAGTAGCAGCCACTAGTGAAATACAGATATAATTATAATGGGGTTTGTTAACTACCAACCTCTCTTTATTATGACATCTGTCCTGATTCAGAATCTCTTCTTTTGCCTCCCCCTTATTCTGTATTCAACCTGAATTTTTCGCTTTTCTGAACTATACTGGTATAACTTCTTCCTGGCATCAATACCAATATGTTTACTTTAAAATACAATTTCTGGGGCAGTGCCTGTGGCTCAGTGAGTAGGGCACCGGCCCCATATGCCAAGGGTGACGTGTTCAAATCCAGCCCCAGCCAAACTGCAACAAAAAAATAGCCGGGTGTTGTGGCGGGCGCCTGTAGTCCCAGCTGCTTGGGAGGCTGAAGCGAGAGAATCGCGAAAGCCCAAGAGTTAGAGGTTGCTGTGAGCCATGTGAAGTCATGGTACAATGAGACTCTGTCTCTACCAAAAAAAAAAAAAAGGCAACTTCTGTGAAATTGGAAGAAAGAGAGAGAAAGGTTGGTGGATGTAAAAATTTGAAAACTTAGGGTAGATGGTTTTCCTCATTACTTAAGAGTAAGAGTGGAATCTGAATAAATTTGTGAACTGGAAAAGAGATCAGAAGTCTGAAATCTGTATTTATGGTGAGGCTGAGGAAACTGAACAGGGGTCATTTAAAAACTCAAAGCCCTTGTCTTTATCAAGGGTACACTTATTTTACAGTTGTGATGCCTGTATTGGTTAGCTATTACTGCATAACAAACTATTCTCAAACTCAATTGTATAAAACAAGAAACAGTCAGTATTGTTCACAAGCCTACAAAAACTGGGTGGTTCTTCTGGTCTTAGCTGTATTCACTTATGTATTAAATACAATATTTGTCGTCCCTGGAGTGTTTGGTAGGAAGTTTTTTCTATTTGAGTGTCAGATGACTATAGATTGATCTAGGATAATATCAGCTGGGATGATTCCACACCCTGTACTTCTTCACATGGCCATTGGACAGGGTTCTAAGAGAGTACAAGAGTGCAAGGTCTCTGGAAGTCTTGGTTTAGAACTGTCACGCTGTCACTTCTATCCCATTCTATTGGCAAAAGAAGTGACAAGACTAGCCGAGATTCAGGGAGAGGAGCAACAGACTCCATCTCCTGATAGAGGAGCTATGAATTCACATTGCAAATGGTGTGACTACAATCAGAATGAAGGATTAAGCTACTTTTCAATCAATAGCAGTTTCTCAGGCCGCAATTATTGATATGCCTTAGTATATAAATGTTTAAAGCAATATGTGCTCAATTTATTTTAGTGAACAGGCAATGGTTTATTGGAAAACAATGTTTTTATTGCTAGAATTAAAAAAATAATACTAAATATAACGTGGAATTAGGCCCTGAAGGTCAGTGACCTCTCCCAAGGAAAAGGGAATCAACGATTTTTAACATGGAAGTATTTTTGTTCTCAGGAAACTATTAGCAAATGTAGAAAGATAAGTGCAATAATGTTTTTACTTGGCAGTTTGGAGAGTCATCAGCTTGTTTTTATTCTTTCAAATGCATTTCAGAGAGAAGAACATGTTTTCTTTCTGATCCCTTTCTCACTGAGAAACACTGACTACTTCCTATGTCAGTCTAAGATGGGCAGGCAGTGCTTTTCTATCTTAAAATACTGTCTTGATTACAATAAAATCAGCAAAACCTGATTTTTTGAAGTGAGAAAAGTGAGGTGAGAGCAAAATTAGGTGTGTGACACTGGATGCACCATTAATGATGAACAACATTCAACATGAATTGAGTGTCTGTCATACCCAGACACTGTTCTAGGGACTGAGGATATAACGGTGATTATGATAGGCAAAATTCCTACTCTTATGAAGCTGATATTTAATGGATGAGACAAGGGTAAAAAAAGATAAACAAGTATATCATGTTGTACCAAGAGATAAGAGTGACAAAGAAAAACAAAGCAGATTGAGGGGCCAAGAAAAACGGGCAGAAGAATGGGCCCTGGACAGATCACACACCGTATCTGAGGCCATAGTTAGGAGGTTGAATTTATTCCAAGTATGATGAGAAGCTCTTAGGGATTTGTTAGTGAGGGACTGACAAGTTCCATTCACATCAGTGGAAGCAAAGAGGAGAAGATCAGTATCTATGAACTCTTTGTATGACTGATTTATTTATTTGGTTTTAAAAGTTTGATAAAATTGTAGTTTGAAGGTAGAATCATTTGCTCTGGTTTGTCGCAGTCCCTGTGGCCCTGGTCTCGATCACCACAGGAAGGAACCAGGAGTGACTCGGATTAGAAGTCTAAGCTTGCAGGAGGCGGGCTAACTTTGCTTGCAGGGTAGCCCCGAGCAACCTCTGTAGTAGCCTTTTATTGAGACAGTACAAGACAGGTGAGGGGAGCATTAAACAATGACCACGTGCCTAAGGATTGCCATGGGCTTGGGCCCTTTCTTTGCAAGGAGCACCTGTGGACAAATCATCCGAGGGTCCACCCCACAGCTGCAAATCATCTTGCTCGGAGGTTGTCTGCTTGGCGTCCTCCACAGTGGTTCTTGTATTTCTGCAAGTTGTCCATGTATGCAATAAAGAATTCTACTAGAAAGAAATAAAGAGTTCTTTTCTTATCCCAGCATTTCCCACCCACCTTTTTTTACATCTTACTCAGTATAACTTCTTATGAAGGAAAAAAAAAAGATGGCAATTACTTTTTTCTTATGTAATGACTTTCAACACTTAGGTTTATTCTTAACATTCGTTTCTTCTGTAAGATGAGATGGAAAGTTGTAGCATTAATGGATCAGGTCTAGGTATGCAGGAAATAAAAATGCTTACTCCATGAAATTATCTCTGAGGAGAATTGCCTGCAAATGATCCCAAATGATTAGTTCAGTGTCTAAGATTTGTTCTGGGGATGTTTCACCTACTAAATACTCTTATTTTTTAAAGTTATTTTTAATTTCAAAATGTTAATGGGGTACAAATGTTTTTGTTACATGGGTGCCTTTTATAATACTTAAGTTGGGGCTTTTGGTGTGCCCATCACCCAAATAGTGTTCTTTGTACTCTGATAGGCAGGTTTTAAATCCCTCACTCCTCTCCCTCCCTCCTTCCTGACAGCCAATGAGCTTTACCTCTCTTTATGCCTGTATATGCCCATTGATTAGCTCCCAATTATTAGAGAGTACATGTGGTGTTGGTTTTTCCATTAGGCTAATTGTCTCCAGTTCCATCTAAGTTGTTGCAATAGATTATTTCATTCCTTTTTATGGCTGAATAGTACTCTATGGCATATATACCAATACCACATTTTCTTAATCCCTCATGAATTGATGGGTTGATTTTGCATCTTTATAATTGTGCTGCAATAAACGGTAAAGTGCAAGTGTCTTTTTGACAAAAATACTTTCCTTTGGGTAGATACCCAGTAGTGGGATTGCTGGGATAGTTGGTAAGTCTTTATTGGGCTCAAGCTGTCCTCAGTACCATGCTGTTCTGGCTGCTAAAGCCGTATAGTAGAATTTGATGCTTCCAGATATGTTCTTTTTGCTGAAGCTTGTTTTGGATTCAGGCTTTGGGTTTGGTTTGGTTTGTTCTCCTTTTTTGGTGCCCAGAGATGTGATGTTAAGTTGTTAATTTGTGATCTTTCTGCCATTTTCTTGTAGACATTTAAGACTGTGAATTTATCTTTTAGGCCTGCTTTTTCTGTATCCCATACATTTTGATAGCTTACCAAAATCTTAGCAGGAACCATTTACTGCTTTTTCTGTTTATCCCTTTCATGCATTTCTTAATACATTCATTACCAATGTATATACCCTTAACAGATCTATAGTAGTGTTGTGACTATTTTAAATCTTTATGTACATCATACTGAACTGTAATTTTCTACCACTGCTTTTTTGATTCATCATTCTGTTAGATTCATTCATACTGATATATGTAGCTCTGTTTGTTCATTGTCTAGATTATATCTCAATTTGGATATACTTTCATTTAACCCAATAAAGATTCTAAGTTTCTGCTATGACAAAACATACGCTGTTATAAATGTCTCTATGCATGGCTCCTTAGGCACACCTATACAAATTTCTCCAAGGAACATACCTAGAAGAATAATTACCAGGTCATAAGGTAATTATATCCTAAAGTTATTAACATTACACATAATGCTTCATTTAGTTGTACATTTCCTTGAATAGAATTTAAGTAATTATTGTAATTTTTACAACTAGCCACAGTTCAAAAGTAAAATTGTATTATAATGGAGTAACTCCTGCATTGCTGTGGGAACGATGAAATTCATAAATTCTACTCATTAGTACATACATACCCAAGAGAAATTCACATATTTGTCCACCAAAAGATATGCAGAAGAATATTTTTAGCAGTTTCATTCTTATAATCAGAAAAAAAATATTCATCAACAGTAGAATGGATGTACTATGGCATATTCATACAATAGAATACCATGAAAAAAAAAAAAAAAAGAACAAGTACTGTCATGTTCAACCAAAAGGACGACTCTCACATAGAAAGAAAATATCCCAATACCATAAGTACATATAATAAAATTTCATTTACATGACGTTTAAGATCAGAAAAGACTAATCAATGGTGTTCAAAATCAGAGCAGTAGTTACATCGGTAAGAGAAGTGGGAAGGTAGTGTGCAGATATGTAGGTATTGATTTAAAGATGCACTGGGGCGCTTCTGAAATGACAGAAATGTTCTACATCTGTCATGTCCAAAATACCAGCAACCTCATTATATAAAATTTGAAATTCAGTTTTTCAATTGCACCAGCCACATTTCTAGTACTCGATGTGAGTACTGACATGTGACTTATGGCTGCTAAAATGGATAGCACAGACACAGAACATTTCTATCATCACAGAAAGCTCTTTGGGGTGGCTTTGTTCTGTATCTTGAGTTGTTTGATGATTACATGGGTGGGTGCATATATAAAAATTCATCAAACTGCACCCTTCAAATTTGTGCTTTATTTTATGTATGCCTCATAAATAAAATATGCTTCAAAATAAACATGTTATGCCTCATAAAATGAAAGGAGAGAGCAGGAAGGAAGAGAAAAAAGAAAGAGGTAAAACCCAAATCTTTCAGGGTCTTTTTCATTTAAATTTTGAATGTAATATATGACATAACCTCCGGGAAAAAATGCAAAAGAGCTCTGTACAAAAGTAACAAGTTAATAAGACTTTTGAAATGGAGATTATTTTTCATTAACTTTAATTAGGCTCCTTCTAAGTTCACAGGTTTGGCAAATTATCAGACCAAAAATAAAAACCTTAGGCTCATCTCTCAGACAAGTTTCTTCAAATTCTGCAGCATCCATGGATACTCTCCTGGAGTCATTACCTCGGTTTCATTTCTGCAGAACTAATTTCTGTTGCTAATCTGATTCCATCGTGAAGCACGGGCTCAGTCATTTTCTGTCCAACACCAGCGTCTTTCTTTGTGCGGGGATGCACACCCCCAACCCTGAGTGAAGATGTGCAGAGTGATGAGTTGGATTAGCCTGTCTGATTCCTGCTTTATGAAACTTAATTGGAGGTATAACTTTAATCTTTGTCACAGAACCCAGATTAACCCATCGCCTATCTTAAATATGCAATAAAGTACGCATTTCATTATATATTTTTTAGATTACCAAGGAGCATAAGACGGAAGCAGTCGAGTATTGTAGGTCAAAATAGACAGGCTCACACTGGAGATAAACACATGCCCTCCATTGCAGGGAAGCAGAGCAGAATGAATCTTAAGAGATGTGTGACCTTGGGCAACTTCTTACTCTCCCAGAGGCTCAGTCTCCTTACTTCCTGTCTCCTCTGACTCTGCCAGACACAGTTGTTATCTCCCTTCTGTTTGTTTCCACCACAAGACTTTGCAACCCCTGGGAAAGTACCGAGTCCAGTTGTCCTGTGACTTAGTCCCAGCCCGCCATCTCCCTCTGAGTCTCTGAGCTTCAGGAGGTGGTGCATGTTCCTTGCCTTAGGCCGTTCCCTGGCCTGCAGGAAATTTCAAAAGAGATTTGTCAAATAAACAAATCAGCGAGCAAATGAAGTAATGCTATGTTACCTATTGCCATGTAACACATTCCCAAAACTTAGTGGCTTAAAACAACACATATTCTTTATCTCACAGTTTCTGAGGGTCGGGAATCTGGGCAGAGCTTAGCTGAGTCCTCTTGCTTCAGGCTCTCTCACAGGCTGCTAGGAAGGTGCCAGATGGAATCACAACCTTCCTAAATAAAGCTGTATCCAAGCTCACTCTGTGGTTGTTGGAAGGGTGTGGTGCCTTGTAGCCCATGGGACTGAGGCGTTCATTTCCTTGCCATAGGGGACTTTGCAACACGGAAGCCTGTACCAGCAACAGAGAGCGTCTGCTAGCAAGACAGAAGTCACAGTCTTTTCTAACTTCATCACAGGAGAGACAGGCCATGGCTTTTGTTGAAACCAATTGTTAGAAGCAGTCACTAAGTCCAGGCCTCACTCAAGGGGAAGAGATTATACAAGGGTATGAATACCCAGGCAGAGTTTGTTAGTGGCCATGTCAGAAGCTGCCTGCCAAAACACCTACTTCACAAGACTATGAGGAAATTCAGACTGAGACAGTGTCTGTGCCACGTGTGATGTGCTGGCTGTCTGCTCTTCTAGATCATTCTTCCTCCATGAACAACACACTGCCCCTGCATTCTTTTCATCTTTCATGTTTCAGCTTAAATGCCACTGCCCACAAAGGGCCCTCAGTGAATTTTAGAGCCTGATCCCTGAGCAATTCTTTTATCCCAGCACCCTATTTATTTCCTTCTGAGGATAAATACATTTATAACGTATTACTTATAGTCAGGCTCTTCCACCTGGAAGTGAACTCCAGGGGGACAGTAATCAGCCTGTCTGGTTGTTCCTCTGTTACCAGTGCCTCACACATGGTAGGCACCATCACAACAAGGATGTTGACTTTGAGTTTGGTTTTGGTCATCTCCCTTTCCTGTTTTCCTTTCCAGCTTCTTCAGACCTCTCAAGTAGCCACCAGGGCCATAACAATCGGAAGGCCAAGCCAATTGCACCATGTGTTGGATGGCCCACCCACTCACCAAGCCCTCTCCCCTATCCAACATGTATTTTAAAAGACTAAAACTATGGGAGTGAGCAGTTCTGGGTTCTGGTTATGTTTATACTGCCAATCATGTTATCTTGGACACATCACATTTAAATCTCTGTCAAATACACTGGTCAAACTCCTGAAAGGAGGTCTATTAGAAATCTAATCCAGACCTTGACCATGGATATTGGATTGTCAGAAGTCAGAGCTATCTCATACCTATGCCAAATTCCCTTTCTCTTCCAAGCCTTTAAAACTAAAACATTTAATGGCCCAGGATATGGCTTTTGTGCAATGTTGCAGAAGACATCAGGAAAGACTATATAACTTGGTGGTAAAGATAGCAGGTTCTGGAAGAGCAGAAAGAGACCTGCAGGCAAAAGACAGTTTGTTTCTCCTTCAGCGTCTGGTCTCCAGGTGGGCTGCGGCCTCCAGGGACCTCGTTGCAGGAGTGGCCTGCAGAATCCTCATGGCAGAATGTTTTTTGTCACCAACTGAGCTCTCAGTGTCCTAGGTAAGCACGTGTAGTAAGAAATGAGCGTGGACTCTATGGTATATATATCCAGCACTCTGGATCCATTCCCTGAACATGGGAAGTGGGATTGGGGCGAGTTTCAAAGAGTGAGGAGTATGAGGGCCTGAGAGAAGCTCTGTGTTGGACTAGATCACTGTTGACCTTCTTGCCTGGATAATCCGAGGTTTTAGGTGGCTGTCCTGTGCATCTCAGGGTGCTGACCGCTTCCTGACCTCTACTCAGTAGACACTGGTAGCAACCCCCCCACCCCACCCCACCCCACCCCACACACACACACACTATGAATACCAAACCCCACCCCACCCCACCCCCACACACACACACTATGATACCAAACCCCACCCCCCCCACACACACACTATGACTACCAAACCCCACCCCACCCCACACACACACACACACACACTATGACTACCAAACCCCACCCCACCCCACACACACACACACACACACGATGACTACCAAACCCCACCCCACCCCCCCCCCACACACACACACTATGACTACCAAACCCCACCCCGCCCCACACACACACACACTATGACTACCAAACCCCACCCCACCCCCCCCACACCCACACACTATGACTACCAAACCCCACCCCACCCCACACACACACACTATGACTACCAAACCCCACCCCACCCCACACACACACACTATGACTACCAAACCCCACCACACCCCACACACACACACTATGACTACCAAACCCCACCACACCCCACACACACCACACACACACACTATGACTACCAAACCCCACCCCACCCACCCACACACACACTATGACTACCAAAACCCACCCCACCCACCCCACCCACACACACACTATGACTACCAAACCCCACCCCCCCCCCACACACACACACTATGACTACCAAACCCCACCCCACCCCACCCCACACACACACACACACTATGACTACCAAACCCCCCACACACACACACTATGACTACCAAACCCCACCCCACACCCCCCACACACACACACTATGACTACCAAACCCCACCCCCCATCCCCCCCCCACACACACACACACTATGACTACCAAACCCCCCTCACCTCACCCCACACACACACTATGACTACCAAACCCCACCCCACCCCACCCACACACACACACACACTATGACTACCAAAATGCCCTAAGACATTGCCAGATGCTCCCAGGGGACATTGAGAGGCTGTAAATCATAGTTGGAAGCCACTGGACCAGGGGTAGAGATGTGATATCACTCAGCACAGGCTAGAAACACTGGAGAGATAACCCCACCATCTCAATGGCTAACAAATTTAAAAAGCAAAACGTTTCTTGCTCATACTACATGAGCCCCGCGGGTGACAGGAGGACTCTGCGCTTCACGTTACTGAGAGACTCACGCAGAGGGAGCAGCTAGCCTAACCAGCATTCTGAGTTGCCGTGCCGAGGGAAGAGAAAGCTCTATTGTAATTGCCCTACCAATAATTATATGCTTCATCTCAGAAGTTTTACAGCATTTGCTCTAACACCCCACTGGCTAGAACTACTCTTCCCCCAAACACACAGAGACCAGAAAGTACAGCCTTACCACAAGCCCGGCCAAGAAGAGAACTAGAAATATAATATTTGACAAGCAGCCGTAATGACGGTAACAGGTGCAGAGAAGGTCTCTCTTCCCTGTTGATGCAGAATGAGAAAGTGTTACAGACAAGAGATGCAAGGGTACCCTGCTCTTCCAGAAAACCACAATAACAATACTGAGGTGCTAATGACTATAATTTGGATTATGCTTATTATCTGTCAGGTAACTTAATTATCACTCAATGACCCAATAAGGTAAATGCTTTTATTCTTTTCATTTTAAAGATTGTGAAATTGAGATACAAAAGGCTTCAGTAACTTGCCTAGAATCACACAGCCAGTAAGCAGCCAACCTGAGATTTGATCCAAGGTCTCCCTGACATTAAAGACTGAGCTCTTCACCCCACTTTGTAAATCAGTTTGGCTGGCATGCAAGCCCCTTTCTCAGGACAGGGTTGAATAAGCAAGCTGTCTCCTTTGTAACCATCCTGCACCTTTGGGAGTGGTTTCTGTTAGAGGCATGATTGATAACGTATTTGCAAATGTCTTCCACCCTTCTATTCCCTGACAATTTTTCTTAATGGATTTCACCATTCCTGGAGCATTTGGAAGAGGGCCCTTAGTCGCTCCCTTATGGGGTGATCAAGCTCAGAGAAACAAAATTTGTTTCCAGAAATTCAGAAACACCACTGAACTCCCTCAATTGGAGTATTAACAAAACAGGTACCTGAACTAAAATCAGGTAGTGGACTCAGCAACATGAATACTTGAGAGTGCTGTGACCACCCCCTAGAGACAGCCCCACACACGAAGGCCAGGAGGTTAAATACAAAAGCATGTCATTAACATGATGCTAGGTGTTGGTACACATGTGCATTATCTCACGCAGATGGTAGTAATTCCACAGTTTCAGAGATGAGAAAACTGAAGCTGTGAAGAATTAACTAGCTGAGGTCACACAGCAGGTTTTTGGAGGGATTCCAGATTTCACTCCAAATTGAAGGCATTTATCCACAGTAATGGACAGAGAAGTTGCTTAAAGTTTTAAACATACAAACACATCACTTTCTAGGTTTGTCCGCGCTCCCAAGTCAAGCTTACAATATTTATTTTTAAAAGAAAACAGAATAAAATATAGAGAGATCAATTTCACTTTCTTCTTCCCTTGGTCAAAAAGGTTATCTGAGAAGAGTTAAATATATCGTGTCTAAGAACAAGCAGTCACATTTTCCTGAGCAACCTTTGGGATGAGATAACACAGCCACTTTCAAGTTATTATCATGGAGAGAACATTTGCATTTGGAGATGAAGTAACAGTGAGTCCAAAGTCTCCTCAGGCCTCCAACTTTAGCTTCCAATGCCATATTGGAGGGGGTTGCTGAAGAACTTGGGTAATTATTATTTCTAAAGGAGAAAGTTAAAATTATGAAAAGAGAGTAAGAAAAGAGACAATTGAGATGGGTCTCAGCATCTTTCAAAAATTTTAAATAAATTTATTTAAGGAAAAAGTGAGTGTTCTATTTAAGAAAGACTTCCCTTATTAAGTTGTGAACAGATTGTTAAAGGTAACAAGTAGCATATAAATAACATCGACCTCCCTGCAGATGTCTGAGAAGAGGCCAGTCCTTGCCGGAAGAAAACAGCCTGTCATTTATTAGCTGTGTGACCTTGGGCAGTTACTTCAGCTTAGTAAGTCTCAATTTCCCCACCTACAAAAGAACAGTAATATTTACTCTACTGGCCTTGGAGATCCATTTACATAATCAAAGGACATAATGTACATACGGCCATTTCTAATTTGATAAGAGCAATGCGAGCACAACTAAACCAAAATTAAGGTTGAGTCATTTCTGAAAAACGACTTACTCTTGAACTTACAGAAAAAGAACAAGGCCATCAGCTGGAATGTTTTCATGTTAGTTTCACTCTAGGTATAAAGGAAAGCAGGCTAAGTATTTGGGGGAGGAAGCTTCATCAGGAATTCCATTTTCTGTATTCTATTTCCACCAGATGAATCACAGACTCCCAGAGTGGAAGCATACGCTTCTAAACGAATGTTAGTCCTGCCTCTCAAGCCAATGGTTAGAATAGGCTCCCATGGTTTCTCAATCAATGTTGTGTTAGTATCATTGGTTGCAAAACCTCCCTCCAATGAGAAAAAGTGTAAGAAGCTTCACGTTTCTGCAGGTGCCTCTTTAATGGACCATTGCCCACTTCCACAGGCAGCTGTTGAGAATGACAATGTTTCTTCCGTTGAAGAGGCTACAGATTTTGAAGTCTGTGACTATTGCTATGGAGACAACTATGAAATCGGAGAAAAGCTGGGTACAGGGACTTCAAAATCAACAATGGTCCAACTCAAACTGTTCTTCTGTGTTAGTTTTGCCTGTTTTGAACTTCATATGAATGAAATTGTAAAGTGTCTACCCTCTTAGGTCTTCCTTTTTTGTTCAACTTGGGGTCTGAGATTTATTTATATTGTGACAGGTAGCAATAGTTCATTCTCATTCCCTGCTATGCAGTATTCCAGAGTGTGAATATACTAACAGCTATCACGTGTTCTACTGTTGATGAACATTTGGGTTGTTTCCAGTTTGAAGCTACTATGAACAAAGCTGCCCTGAACACTTCTCCTATCCCTGCTATCGGATGAATGTTAGCACTCACTCTTGTTTCTTTTGGGTAGATACACAGGCGTGGAATTCCAGAGATAGCTCTCTGCATATCTAGAGAGAAGAGATTTGGATATCAATATCTAGGTATTCAGCTTTAGTAGATCAAGAGCTTTGCCAAGGTAGTTTTATAAGTAAACACTGCTACAATAATATAAGAGAGTGTGGGTGCTTTACATTTTTACCTACAAAGTAGACCTTACCTATGCTATCTTAAAGCAATGACCTTTTTTGCCTGAAAAAAAACCTGTGTAAGTCCACATAACTCCCAAATGCCTACCAAGGCCAGCATGTCTGTCTGGCCTTGGTAGGCATTGGGGCTTTTCCAAGGCAGTGGAAAGAACGTAACTTTCTTGTGGAAGATTTTAGTAATCTTACTGTGCCTTTAAGAAATAAGGAGAATTTTTGTTTGAGGGTTTGTTTGTTGGTCATAGGAAAAATATAAAGGAAGCAGAAGGGTTAATTAATTACTTGGGATAAGTATTGTTTTTGCTTTCTTTTGCCAGAATCGTATATTATTTATCATCAGCCATTGATCAATATACTTAATGATCCACTTGAAGATACTGCACACCCTCCGTACAACTAGAAGCTGAGCAATCTTGGGTTCCTGTAATTAAAGAGAAGGCAAATCAGCTTTCTCAGAATATATTTCACATCATAAGATGATTTAATGACTCCCCTAGAGAGGTGAGTCCATGGTTCCTGACAGGAGGAAGCAAATACCCAATCCCCCTCAATACCCCTCAATCCTCTGGCTAAGGGCCTGGTCTACTGAGAAACTCAGGGCTGTTTGTTTTTATTTAGTCCAGGGGCATGACCCTTTCATGTCATCTGAAACCAAAGGTTTGTTTCAAATTCGAATATAGGAAAGTCAGGAGTTTCAGTTTAAGGAAAGAGGTACAAATGTTATCATTTATTTCATGAGGAGAGATGAGGAAAATTCTTCCAAACAATTAAACACAAAAGCTCTTCCATGTACTCAAAGTGACTCTCTCTGTCACTGCCCCCACCCTGGACATCTGCCAGGCCAGAGTCACCACCAGCAGCTGCAGACAGTGACAGCCCAGCAGGTCCTCATCGCACAGCCCTCCCCTGTCTGTCCCTCCTGTGCGTTGGGCAGGCAGCATTCTTCACCATGGGGCGTCAGGCTCCCTTATCAGGGCCACCACATTAAGAGCCCAGTGTTTGAATCCAGATCCTGGCAGGTTCTAACAGTGTGAACTTGGGAAAACTGCTTTTGCCTCTGCGTCTCAGTTCCCGTCTCTGAAATGGGGTGGCCAAAACACTTGCTAGTCGGCCTGTGAGTGTGAAGTGGGATCCTGTAATGCTGCTGCCGCTGCTCCCATGGTCTGGATGGTCTGTCTGTGTGACATTGATTTAGAAACAGGGATGGGTATATTTTCTTTAGCAGTTATTGTAGGCTTACCTATGGGGCTTCCCACATGGTATGAACTAATTAAATAACCATAATAGCAAATGTACCAGTGATTTCCAGATACCAGGCAGTGTCTAAGCATTTTGTACCTATTAACTCATTTAATCATCATACAACCCTATAAGGTGGGTCCTAGTATCATCTTTGTTTTAATGGTTGAGGAAACTGAGACACAGAGTTAAGTAAACTGTTCAAGATCTCAGAGTGAATTAGTGTAAAAATTGGGCTTCATACTCAGAGACTCTCTCTGTTTTTGCTATACTATACTTTTCCCTTTGAATGTTTTTGTGATAATTTACTGGGGCTGCAGATCACTGCTAAGAATGAAGCTCACAAACTCTCAAGCTACGCTGTCTAATATTGTAGCCACAGTCACATGTCACGCTTTAACTTTAATTAAGATTTGCTCAAAATAAAAATTCCTTGGTCACACTAACCACATTTCTGGTACTTACCAGCCAACTGGGACTCTTAACTATCATCTTGGACAGCACAGAAGTCAGCTATTTACTTTACTGCAGGCAGTTCTTTTTTTTTTTTTTTTATTTCAGAATGTTATAGAGGTACAAATGTTTTGGTTACGTGCATGACTTTGTACAGTTTGAGTCAAGGTAATAATGTGTCTATCTCCCAGATAGTGTGCCTCATGCCCATTAGGTTTGAATTTACCTGTCCCCTCCTCCTCCTTCCCACCCACTTGAATTTTACTACCATATGTCCACCTCCATGGTGAGGTTCCAATTTAAAAACAAGCACATGTGGTGTTTGTTTCTCCATTCTTGTGATACTTCACTTAGGAGGATGGCCTCTAGGTCCATCCAGATTGTTATAAAGTGTATTAACTCACGATTTTTTTTTATGGCCGAGTAATATTGCATTTTACTAATCTACTTATGTATTGATGGGCACTTGGGTTGTTTCCATATCTTTATGTTTGTGAATTGCCCTGCTATAAATATTCGAATACAAGTGCCTTTTAGAAAGAGTGATTTTTCCCCCCCTTTGGGTAAATATCTAGTAGTGGGATTGCTGGATCAAATAGTAGGTCCACTTTTACTTCCTTGAGTTATCTCCATATAAACTTTCCAAAGAGGTTGTACTAGTATGCAGTCCCACCAGCAGTGTGTAAGTTTTCCTTTCTCTCTGCAAACTAATACAAACTCTTTGGAAACTAATAAAAAGTAATACAGATCATTCTATTAGACTTTAGATTTTGAATAAAGGAAATAAGAGAGAAGTTCAGAATGGATTTTGAGGAGAAGATTGGGATGTTCACAAAGGTGTGAAGGAAGTGAAGGCAGACAAAGGGAAGTCTTCCCAGAGGCAGGCGGGGTGCCAGGACACCAGGGGAGCATGGAGGTCACTGACTAGCGTCAGATTCAAACCCAGGCTCTGTCAGGAATTAGCTGTGCAACTAGCAAGTTATGTAGCAGGGGTCTTCTTCCCTAGGTGTGTCTCAGCGTATCCTGAGGATAGTGGAGGCTGCTGGAGGGTTTTCAGCACTGGAGAGATTTGATCAGATTTGACTCTCAGGGCTACATCTTTTTGAGGTTTCTTAGAGAAAGAGAAATCCAAGTCAGCAAAGTGAGTTAGGTTACTGGTTCCCACTTGTAGACCCTTGGACAGGTGACAGTTCTTGGCAGACTTTTCCCTGATCCATCGCGAAATGAGGACGATAAAGGCTGCGTGTGGATGTGTGTGTGTACATGAATTCCACCAATTTCAACTATACCTTCTTGAGAATGCCTTAATATTTAGAAACTACTTCTTTTCTAAATTTTTTGAAATTAAAATGCCTTTTGTTTATGACATAATGTTCACAGTATTATAGTAAATAGTAGGAATTTTTTGGCCTAAACAGGCAAAATAAAATATATATCTGTGCCTTGGTTCATTTGTTTTAAAGTCATTATTTTTTAGTCCATTAAATCCCCAAATCTGGGACCTTTGGAGTTACACCCCATTCCAAGAAGCCCACGTAAAAGCTGTCGAGTTCTTAGGGGAAAAGAGAAGTAGGTTTGAGAGAGAAGCCCTGAGACACATGGATGAGAAAAAAAAATCAGGGAGGAAGGAAAAAAGAGTGAGTGGTAAACAGCAGCCCAGCAGGGCCAGTGTGCCTGGACCCCCAGCCCTGCTGTGCTGAATCCATAGTTCCACTTGGCCCCTGTCCTGGGAGAGCTCCCGAGCATCAATCCTGATCACACAAACATCAAGGTTAAGTGCATACAGGGAAGCAGTTGGCTCCCGTCTTCCAGCACCAGCAAGCCACAGGCACAGCTCCATGCACACTGCGGTACCCACATGAGGCCACCTGAACTGTGGCAGCCTCCACCCGATGCTTCTCCTTCATCTGTCCTGTCCTGGACATGTGCCTTGATTCAGACTCTCCAAAGGCTCTGCGTGACTTCTGCACCTGTCTGAGACAATAGCCACCTCAGTGCCTCTCAGACAGAGCCCGCAGAGGCAGGAAAGGAAGCCAGCAAGGTGTCAGCGTGCAGGGAGCTGCCAGGCTCAGAGCAGCCGGCTGCTTGCATTTTAAGCAGCATATGCAAATTAAATTAGCAAGGGTTCCACTTCATCTCCCGAGCAGCTCAGCCACACTCTCTAATAATTCCCAAGCCAAACTGACCCAGTTTGAAATGAAAATCAGGTTTATTTTTAGAGAGATATATTTCCCCTTGCCTGGGTCTCTGTGGATGTTTTCTCTGTTTGGCCTGATAAACATCCGAGTACATTATTCCCAGACCTGCGGAGTCCTCCTGACAGCGGCTTGATAGATCAAAGGCATAGTAGAGTCTAGCTCATGTATAATCAGATGGCAGAGGGGAGCCCCACACCCTGTGTGCCAAACGAGAGCTGTCTACACTGTGTTCATTTTCCTCCACCTGTCTGCCAATGTCAAGGTTAGCATCAGGGTCCTTTGAACTGGGGAAACCTGGAGTTCAAGGCAATACTCTGGTTTAACAGAATTTACTGGCATTCTTTGGATACCTATAACCTTTTCTCCTAATAAAATTCTAGTCAGTATGAATTGCCTCCTGCAGCACAGTCCAAGAATGTTTTTCATCCTAGCTGAAGGCTCTGTACTTTTCCTCTGTAGCACTTTCCTTAAGGAATTATTCACAGAATTGTGTGATTAACATCTGTCCCTTTTTTTTTCTTTTTTTTTTTTATTGTTGGGGATTCATTGAGGGTATAATAAGCCAGGTTACACTGATTGCAATTGTTAGGTAAAGTCTTGCAATCATGTCTTCTGTGAGCTTTTGTGGATGGTCCCAGCTATCTCTGGCTTGCCCCATCACTATTCAAAGCCTAGTACTATAT
Source organism: Nycticebus coucang (assembly GCF_027406575.1). Taxonomy (NCBI): domain Eukaryota; kingdom Metazoa; phylum Chordata; class Mammalia; order Primates; family Lorisidae; genus Nycticebus; species Nycticebus coucang. The sequence continues at coordinate 36,615,269 of NC_069787.1, forward strand.
TAAGTCCTCAACAAATGAATAAAATTAGCAGCTAGATCAGTGGCTCTCAGCTGGGGACAATTTTGACACCACTGCCTTCCTCCCCCAGCAATTGTCAGTCTTTGTTTCCACTAGCGGTACAAGGTTCCGCCATAGGAATGTTGTAGAAGCTAAAGGCCAGATGCTGCAAAACACCCCACAGGGCATGGGACAGCCCACCACAACAACATATTACCAAGCCCCAAGTGTCGACTGAGGCTGAGAAAGCCTGTGCTGGGTAAACTGGTTCCTGTGTGTCCAGCTGGGCTCTCTTGGCCATGGAAACTACCAGGTACCAACTTCTTGGTCAGACTTGTACACCACATCACCCTGACCAGAAAAGAAGTCATTTCTCTTAGATTTTCCTCCACGTAGTAAGGATAGGAACTGACTTACTCAAAGGCAAATGAGCCTGTGGCTATACTGCAGCAGCTCACTTTCTCTGGAACCAGCCCTCATTTGCAAGACGCAGGATTTTAGGCAGGCCCTGAATCTTACCAAATGACTTCTGAGATGTTCATCTGGATGCCTGTCCTTGTTTATGAAGCCACTCGAAACAGATCTTCACCCATCACTGCTGCCAGTCTCCTCCACAAACATGTTGCCTCCCTTCTAGAACCTTCTGCAGGGACTTTCCAAGCTGCAGAAAACTTGGGGTGCCCTGCAGCTCTTGCCCCCAGAGTCAGCCATGCTGCCTTCCATAGGCAAGAGGAAGCCTCCCTCCCCAGCTCTGTGTGGACTGTTAGTTCAGCCTAGGCCACAGTGGGCACTCTGGAGCCAGTGCTGCCACTTACTAGTTTTATGACTTTGGATAAGACATTTAATTTCTCCATGCCTCAGTTTCCTCAACTGTGGATTAATGACAGTATCAGCCAATATTTAGTGGCACGTGAGCATGCGTCCTGAGTAGAGTTTTAGCACCTCACAGCTGATACTTGTTGGGGGCTATTCCTGTGTTGTTGTTATTGTGTTGTGTGTGTGTGTTGTGCTTTTGTGCCAGACTGTGATTCACACCTCATATCTGATGGTCAGTGACTACGTGAATGTGGCCTTTAACCTCCCCTGCCTCAGTTTCCTCATTTGCAAAATGGGGAATAAAATAGTACCTATTGCACAAGTTTGGTATGAACATTAAATAAACTAAAATGTGTAGAAAGCCCTTAGAAAGAGTGGCTGGCGCCAGGCGCAGTGGCTCACACCTATAATCCTAGCACTCTGGGAGGCCAAGGTGGGTGGATTGCCTGAGCTCACAGGTTCAAGAGCAGCCTAAGCCAGAGTGAGACCTCATTTCTAAAAATAGCCAGGCATTGTGGCAGGTGCCTGTAGTCCCACCTACTTGGGAGGCTGAGGCAATAGGGTCACTTGAGCCCAAGAGTTTGAGGTTGCTGTGAGCTGTCACACCACACACTCTACTGAGAGTGACAAAGTGAGACTCTGTGTCAAAAAAAAAAAAGGAAGAAAGAGTGGCTGGCCCATGGTAACTATAATTATTGTCCCGTAACATTATTATTTAAATTATTATTAAGTAAAAATAAGTAAGGTTTTGTTTGGCTTTTCTGTTGAATCTGAGTTGGAAAGTTGTCGAACAAGATAGTGATGATGTTGTAAACCAGCAGAACACTCTGGAAGTTAAGTCTGTTTCTGGAAGCTTCATAGCAAGCATAGAAGAGTTTGCTAAGTCCCTTAGGATGGCGTAATGTGGTGGCCTACAGGTGCTCACCCAGCCAAAACCTGGAGCATGCTGAACTTCAATTTTCCAAGTTTCCTACTGTTGATTGGACATAAGGCCAAGTTCTCCTCTGAGATAAAGTAAATGCCTCTACAAAATCTGTCCCTGATTAAATTCTGGCTGTGCTATCCCAGGGTAAGCATCCTTATTAGGTGGGTACCATTAGGGGGTCTCAGTGGCTTTGTCAACAAAAAAAAACTCTTGCAGGAGAGCTATCCCACTCTCCCAGGATCCCAGCCACTCTGAAGAACAGATGTGTTTTATGCCCTTTCCCCCTACACAGAGATCCGAATGTCTATTTTTACTTATCTTTTTTTAACAATCTAACACATACGATAGATAGTATGGATGGAAGAGTGACTGGCGACATGGGAAGTAAGGCAGAGTCAGCCTTCATCTCTTACAAACCGACTTTGCACATGGCAACTCTTCAACAGATGTGTAGTATTGTTGGTGCCCTTATTCTGCTGTTGTTACTTTTTGAGCAAGGATGTTTGGCTCCAGCTCTTACACCAGTCAGGATAGCCTACATTGTGCTGTGATAACAATCCAAAACCTCAATAGCCCCATGATCATATCAATGTACACAGCTATGATTTAATAATAAAAAAAAAAACCTCAGTAGCTTAAAGGAGAAGGATTCATTTCCTTTTTGTGGAATGTGACCACCACAGGATGACAAAAAAAGCTCTGTGACTCCACGATCCAGGCCGATGGTGTAGCCCTTATTTCAAATTATGCTCCCACTGTGCCACAGCAAAAGAAAGCTCCAGAGAGTCTTGCAAAGATTCTAGCCTAGAAGGGACACAGAGTGCTTTTACTCTCAACTCGTTGGCTAGAAGTGGTCCCATACTTCACCCAATCCCAAGGTTACAGGAAGTCAATTTATTCCAGGTTTACAGACAGACAGTGGAGGGCAGGAAATGTTTTGCTAACAACCAGATGAAGAGTGACCATCACAGCCATTGAGCATAATAATAGGATCAACCTTTTCTTTGGGCAATGGTTACATTTTTCAATCTGTGCAATTTTCAGGAATGCATTATCCCTATTTGCAGATTACCCAATTGCTTACATGGAACAAAGCCTCTCTGAGGATGGGATTGTGCTTGCCACTGAGGAGACAATGGGAAGCAAACACAGGCAAAAATCCCTGAGCTGCAGCCCATACAGCCACTGTGGGAGACCAGAGAGATGTAAAGATCACACCAGTGAGTTATAGTTATAAATTGAGATTTAAACTCTGAAGGAAAGAAACAGATCTTTGAGGGGAATCTGATACAGAGGTATCAGGGGCAGGGGCCAGTTTCTCTTGAGCTTGGCAAAAAAAAAAGCTGGGCCCTGTGTCTTGCCCTAGTAGTCACAGCTACTCCAGAGGCTGAAGCAGGAGGATCCCTTGAGCCTAGAAATCCAAGCCTGCCATGAGCTATGATTGTACATTGCCCCCCAGCCTGGTAACAGAGCAAGACCTCTCCTCAAAAGCCAACCAAACAAAGGAAAGGATTTGTAGGTACTCACCAAGTGAAGTAGGGAAGAAGCAAGGGACTTTAGGACATAGAGAACAGCCGGTAGGAAGGGTCTGGGCCAGGAGGAGTTCTAAAATTATGAAGGGTGGAAAAAAGGTCTGTGTGGCCAGAGCTGGCCGTAGGAGGGGTCTGACAGAAGATGTTGCCGGAAAGCCAGAGGCCATGCAGGTGCAGGTGACGTTTGGTCAGCATCTGGATCTTTGCTATGAACTGACACCTTAGAAGGACTCAGCGTAAGGAATTGGCACATTCCATGATGGCATTGCCATGATCTGTGAACTTACAGAAGAGCCCTTGGGTTTGGAAGGCCTCCTAATTCCGTTCCTTCACCAGAAATGTTCTGCAATCACAGAGCCATACCTCTACCTGCAGCATTTTAGAGCAAATTCTTTGAGCTTCTCTCCAAACCTAAAGCCCAGAGCCAGCTTCTTGTACAACAAATGTGTCCCTTTCTGTTTGCACTTCTCACATTCAAGGAAGCCTCCCACAGACTCTGGGAAGGAAATGCCATATCCACTCCCAGCAGTGTAGCTGCCTGCAGAGAGCAAAACCGCTCCTCATGCAACTGACAATATGTTGCTCCCTCCTGGGAATGTGGGTTGCACTCTGTCTTTCAGGAATGTGGGGTTAGAATGTGTCATCTCCTTAACCTTGGAGGATTGGAGTCTCCAGATATGCTGCCCAGACTTGACTCACGGAGCCCACCCCAGGCTCATGTCTACATCTTTACATGGATGAGAATAATTGAGCAATGGTTACTCACCTGGAAAGCATCTAGGGTTCTCCAGCTGACATCCTAGGCGTTACAGCTGCCTGTGCTAGAAGAGAGAAGGAGCCTGGAATGATCAAGTTCTCTGGGCATTTTTCTTCGCATTGAAAGAGAACAGTCCAGAAACGCTGTGAAGGTTATGTTTTAACTTTGTACTCTCAGAAGAAAGTGTCTGGCGCATATAAGACTCGCAAACATTTAAATAAGTGCATTTTTGAAAATGCCTCATTTGCTCATTCACTGGGCCATCATGTAGGGGGCAGTCACAGTGATTCAGCTACTGTGCCAGGTGCCAGGAATGTGAGGATCTGAACAAGATAGATGCGTTCTCAGTTCTGTGGCATTTTCATTCTGGTGAGAGAAGAAAATAAACATGTCACCGATGAAATAAGATCATTACAGATGGTGCTATTTAAAAAAAAAAGTAAAGGAAGACAATGGGATAGTGTGTCACAGGAGGTGAAGCAATTTCTTCAGAGAGCGGTAAGAGGAAAATAAAATCAGTCTAGGACATAGCATTTGGCACAAGAGCTAAACATTAAGAAGGAGGCAGCCCCAGCCTAGAAGGAAGGCAGAGGGAAGAGCACGGAGAAAATGCCACGTGCCGTAGGAACGCCCAGGGCACAGGGGCAAGTGGAAAGGGAGGGAGTCAGAAAGGTGGGCAGGAGCCACATCTTATCGGCTGTAAGAGTCCATGGTAACGGGTTTGGATTCTATCCTACCTGGAGCAGGACACTGTTGGTGAAGTTTATGCAGGGTAGTGATAAGATTTCACTTATATCTCGGAAAGATCACCGTGGCTGTTTTGTGGAAACTGTTGCTGAAGTGTGGGACAGGAAGGACGTAGGAAGACTGGGTAGGAATCTGATGTCGAGGACAAGTGGCTTGGAGATAGTGAGAAGGTGTCACATTCAATAGAAAACATGGAGATGGGCCGATGCAAATGACTGCTGAACTGGAGTTGGAATGTGAGGGGAAGAAAGAAGTAAGGATGATTCCCAGGGTTTTAAATGCAAGCCATGCGGCGATGTAGGTATTATTTTTAAAGATGAGAAAGGAGCAGTCTGCGGAGTGGGTGGAGTCAAGATTTCTCTCTCATGCAAGTTATCTTTGATGTTTCTGGCGTATATATAAGTGGATATGTTTGGGAGGTGTACAAATACATACGGAGCTCAGGGCCAGAGGTGTGATTGGAGTATCTGGTTGTATAATAAATGCCAAACCACGAGACTCGTTTGTTACCAGAACATTTGGCATTTCTCTCTTCATCACTTCAGCAAATATGTGTTTAATGCAATAGCGTGTGCGATTCTGTATCATGTCTCGTAGTGGCAAGTGAGCAATGCACCTCTTCGCTGGCCATTCTGCCTGTGTAGTTTTCCATGTAGTGGGTGGATTGAATGAGAGGTGAACAAAGTGGAGATATTTGCATATGGAAGAAAAACACAAAATCAACCCATTCTAGTGAGTAGATATCTAGTGTGTAGATACTCTACAGTATTTGATGTAAGAGAAAGTTTCTTTGCCACCTAGAAATTCTGAAACCACCTGAAATTAGTCTGCTTGGTGGACTTACTAGTTTTTTAAGTATCTCTACCTGCCTAGAGTTGTTCTTATGAACTGTGAACATTTCTAGAGGCTGCATGTACACCACCAGGGATTAGAAAAATATCATTTGGGACATGAGCACTAGATTTTTCAGACTTTGTGATACTTTATCACTCTCCAAAATATTTACGAATTCAACAAAAAAAGTCAAACTATATGATAGATGTTTGGTAGTGAAAATGAGCAATGATGGAGGAACAGTATGCTCTTCAGCTAATTGGTCTGAGACCCCATAAGTCTGATATAAAAGATGATCAATTCATTGTTCTGTCCCAATTCTGTCATTATTTTAAAAGGTTTGATTTTGATGCAGATAAATGGTAAAAAAAAAAACAAAAAAAAAACATGGCAGTAAAATCTACCTGTTTGGGCGACGGTATCCATGTGTTTTATAATATAACGCCACCTTCAGGAAAGGGCTAAGTGTTTTCCATGATCCATCACACCATGTAGCAAGTAAATGATATGGTATGTTCTGAGTTTGCACAAAGGTCTAGCTTCAAGTTTTAAAACAAACCAAAAAATATCATGTAGGTTCTGACCCCTGACCTTTCTAGATTTCCCAGAAATTCTCCTACACTCTTGACTGGGTCTAGATTTACAATCACATATTAAAATCTATTGTTTTCTTGCCTATAAATAAGAGATAAATGTAAATTTGAATAGTCTGAGACCATTCCAAATACGACACCCTATATTTTAAACAACTAAGGGGAATACCTTAATATTCCATTGAGAAAGACCTTATGTATCTTAAGTAGCATTTATGTTTTTGAATGTGCTTGTGTTCATTTGCAATAATGATTCCTAACGTTTATATAAACTGTCTTTTACTGAAATACTGTGGATATGGTATGTTTTGTGACTCAAATGTAGTATAATGCTTAATTCACCAGAAAAATTTCATTAAATTCCTTCTGCCTTCCAGACAGCATTCAATGAATGTTGAATGAATAAATAATTCAATATTATTTTATAACAATAATAGGGATTATTAATTTAATATGTACGAGACTTCCGTAAGGTATGCTTTCCCATTCTCTCGATGATGAGAAAACTGAAATACAAAGAGTTCCAATAACTTGTAAATAACATTATAAGCCTAATAAATATTGTAGACATTGGCTAAATTGAAAAATATTAACTTAATGATACGGGCCTATTATATGTATATATACAAAAGGGTATATATAATATAGAAAGAAAACCTGAAGACTGATAATAATACAAACACCTATACCTAGCTTCAGAAACATGTTTTGCCTTTTTTATTTAACTTTTTATTGTGTAAAATCTGTCACATGTGCTAAACTAAAAAGAACAGCATAAGGAGCCCCCATGTAGCTATCATCCAGATTTTGTCACCTGTCACCTAACAGGTTCTGGCCATTCTTATTTCATCTTTGTTCCATTCTCCTCTGTCTTCAGAGGACTTTGAAGCAAATTTCAAACACCATATCAACTGGATTTGTTTCATCATGTGTCTTCAAGAGAAAAGACTCCTAACAACACATAGTTATAGCCATGATACCACCATCATGCCTAAAACAAATCTACAAACATTCCTCATCGTTTAGTATCAAATACGGTCACACTTTTGTGTTTTTGTGTATGTGTGGAAATGTTTTGATACTTTGTTTAAATTGCTCTCTAAGTGGGATTCATACATGCTGGTTGCGTACTACGTTGCTTGGCTTCTTTGGTCTACAGGTAGAAAAACTTTTTTTTTTTTTCTCTTTTCTTTTCTTTTTTACAGTTTTTTTTTATTGTTAAATCATAGCTGTGTACATTAGTACAATCGAGGGGTACAATGTGCTGGTTTCATATACAATCTGAAATATTCTTATCAAACAGTTCAACGTAGCCTTCATGACATTTTCTTAGTTATTGTATGTAGACATTTGTATTCTGCCTTTAGTAAGTTTTGCCTGTACCCATTTTAAGATGCACCGTAGGTGTGGCCCCACCCATGACCCTCCCTCCACCTTACCAGAAAACCTCAGCAGCATACATGGTGGGAGATCAGCAGCAAAAACTGAAAATGACAAAAGTATTTTGCTCCTAAGCATCTTTTTCTTTAGGAATCTAGCCCAGTTATGTTTAAATCAGTGAATTTTGACAAATATTATTTTTTTCTATTTATTTTTTCTGTCCTTCTGAGTGGGCACCTAATGTTCTGAACCACCTGGTACTTTGCAGGCAGCCTTCTCCTTTTTCCTATAGAAGTCTCTTGCTTTGCCCAAAACGGCCTTTCTTTTCACCCCCATTCCTTTCCTCACCCCCCATTCCTTTCTTTACCCCACCTTCCTTTCCTTGCCCTCCATTCCCCTCCTCGCCCCACCCATCCCTTTCCTCACCCCCTCATTCCCATCCTTGTCCCCCATTCTGTTCCTCTGCTGTTGGAATCACAGCCCTGCAGTGATCGGCTTTCCCATGACTTTTCTGGCCTCTATTGATGAAAGCTTAATAGCAGTTCTAAGAAAAGTAACGGGAAAGGCAAAATCTTCCCTTGATAGGACCCCAAAATTGGCCTGATGGATATTTTGCCTCCCTAAACGATCTCTCCAAAATTAGAAACTGGCATAATAGCAGATAACAAAAATGAGGAAAACATGCAGTTAATAGACAGCTAAGCTGTTTAGTGGTGTGCCATACAATTGCTATGAAAAAGACTTTTGAATTCAACTGCATAACAGATAAGTTGACAGGAGCTTTTCCTCTGTACCAACTAACTGTGACCCTAGTTACATAATAGTGTTTAAGCATTTTTGATACTGAACAGGTTTTTGGTAGTTCCTAGCTCCTTAACTTAAAAGCTGGGTAAGCTTCAATTATCTCATGTACAAAATGGGACTAATAGTAATATATAAATACACAAGTTGATTTAACCAAAGGTGAAGGTTTTGGAAGGTGTGGAGAATTCAGAGCGAAAAAACAAATAACTGTAAAACAAGGTTGAGAAAAGTCAAAAAGCCAGGTGGCCACAGGGATTTCAGTAGCAGGAACTAAAGAAATGTCCCTTCAGGGCACGACCCCTGAGAAGCCTCAGTCTTTTTTTTTTTTAATTAATTAATTTATTTTTTATTAAATCATAGCTGTGTACATTAATGTGATCATGGGGCACCATACACTAGTTTCATAGACTGTTTGACACATTTTCATCACACTGGTTAACATAGCCTTCTTAGTAAATGTGGAATGCGCAAAAACTAAAAAAGAAGCCTCAGTTCTAACAGGAAAGTTTTAAGTCCCTGGCAAATGACACTGGCCAGGGCTGAGTTACTGTATCACCCCTTGACAAGGCTCCTCATTTGACAGCCCCTGCTGAGACAAAATGCAGTGAGGAAGAGGCCATTTTGCTAAAGGGAAGGGTTGTCCCTTACCAGGAGAAAGAGGAATAATTTGGGAAACAAAAGAAATGCCCTTCATGGTATCTCATGGAGTTTTTTAATAAGGACTAAAGAAGATACCACCTATAAAATTCACAGTATCTGATATTTAGAAAAACTCAGCAAATGGTGGCCAGTATTACTGTTATAGTATAAAGGAGAACATGAGGAACAACTCAGCTGTGATGAAGGCTAACCAAACATTAGCAATTCCTTCACTAGAAGAGGGTTCTGATATTCTAACTAAATTCTCGGAATTGGCCAGGTTTGATGTTGGCTGATTTGTTATCTATTAACTTTATGAGTCTTAACCTTTCTGGCCTGTTCCTCCTGGCACAAAATGGTGCCAATCAGACCAAGTTATGTCAGAAGACTGAGATAGAGTGAAGTTTGTGACCAATTGTCCTCAAGGGCTCAGGGAAAGAGGATTTGGTGCTAAACATCCCCAGCGGTATCAAAGGGAAGAATGGAGTAAGTTATACACAACCATATTTTACATACTCTCAAAACTATATTTTATTTATAACCCTACCTCATTTCAAAAGGAGTTAGGCTGCTCATATTTTATTGAAGTAGTGATGATTCAACTCTTAACTAATCAAATTAAGGGTGCAAGCTTAAGACATGGAATTCAGAAGTGAATAAGAAGGCTTCATTTTTAATTCATCATTTAAGAAACGTGTCTGTAACCCAAATAGGAAAATGAGCAAAGAGTGTAAACATTGAATAAATAAAAATATGCAATAAGCACATGGAAAAAGTCTCAACATTGCTGATCATCAAAGAAACGCATACTTGACAGCAGTGTGGATTTTCTCCCTAATTGGCAAGGATTTAAAATAAATACAACCAATACCTACTGTTAGCCAAGGGTACAGAGAACTGGCCCCTCACACAGGAGTGGGAGGAATATAAATTGGCACAATAAGATGATATCTGTCAAAATTAAATCACGAAATACCATTTGACCCAATAATGTCACTTGTAGTAATCTGCCTCACAGAAGCACTCATATACATGTATGCGACCAAGAAAATACATGTATACACCAATATGAATTGTTTTTAATAGCAAAAAATTAGAAACAATCCAAATTCTGACAATGGAGGGATTGTTTAAAATTGTAATACAGGCTCAGCACCTGAGCTCAGTGAGTAGGGCACTGGCCACATGCACCAAAGCTAGCAGGTTTGAGCCCGGCCTGGGCCTACTAAACAACAATGAGAATTGCAACCAAAAAAAATAATAATAATATATATATACATATATATATATATATATATATATATATATATATATATATATATATATATAGCCAGGCATTGTGGCGGGTATCTGTCATCCCAGCTCCTCAGGAGGCTGAGGCAAGAGAATCACTTAAGTCCAAGAGTTTGAGGTTGCTGTGAGCTGTGATGCCACGGCACTCTACCCAGGGTGACATAGCAAGACTCTGTCTCAGAAAACAATAAATAAATAAAATAAAACAAAATTGTAATACAACTATACAATTGGAATTCTGTGTGGTCACCAAAGAAAGTTGTGTATTTATCTTCCAAGAGGAAACAATGTCAAAAATGCATCTTAAAGTGCAAATACTAAGTTGCAGAAATTGGTAGTATGTGTTTATTGATATTTTAGAAGGACTAAAAAGCTCTTACTCAGGAATATGTTGGCTTTTTGAGTTGCTATTGAGTGGTCAAAACAAGGTTCGTGAGGTAATAAAAGAAAACAGAATTCCTCACTCATGCATGAAGTTAGGATATAAAGCAACATTATGAATAATATTAAATAAATATTAAATAAACTAACTCTGCAAACCTGGTACTAACCAAGAGAATAATCAGGGCATGCCAAGCTGTTAAGACATGGGGGGGAGACCTGGGATTCAATTTCATCTACCAGCAGCTATTAGGTTTATTGCTGGATCTTGTTATTTAATGAGTTAATAAATAAGCACCCATTATATAAAATGGTATTGAATTATGTTGATATCTGTATGTCAATAGGATTTATTATAATACTATATATTATATACATTTAAAAGCATTACACTGCGTAGAGATCTGTATACTTCAGAAGATTGCCAAGGAACTCTTGGCACAAAAGCAATTAAAACCTTCAATGTTTCTTCTTCTTTGCTTTCTTGCTGCAGAAGAAACCAGTGATTGGTTTCTGGGGAAGGGACACAAACCTGAGAAAGGTAGTGATTCCCTGGGATCAGGACAGGATAGGCACCTAGAAAATCTTAAGTCAGGGATTAAAAGGCACAGTAAGCCTGGGCAGGCAGTAGTGATAAGCTTGGGTTAGTCTAAGTGTTTAATTCCCTCTTTGCCTTGATAATTAACTTCATTAAGATTCAGCCGCTATTTCCTAGTCTCCATCACCTCATGAGGAAATTGCCCAAAGGCAAGTTCACAAACAGGGTGGGAGGTGGCAGATGTGCAAAGTCCAAGGTTCCCAGGATCTAAATCAGTGATTTCCCGCACGAGATGTACATTAGAATCGCCTGGGGAGCTTTGAAAACCATCTCAATGGGGAGAAGTAGGGCTAATGTGTGTTAGCCTGGGCAAGGCATGAGGGAGCCTTCTAGAGAGCTGATCTGGTTTGTGGTTAAATGGGTATATCCAGAACTGTAGCTTTAAGATTTGTGTGCTTATTCCTCAATTTAAACAAACAAACAAACAAAAAAAACAATTCCCAGGCCCTACTCATGAAGAGTCTAATTTAACTGATCTTGTGTAGGACCCAAGAATGAGTATTTTTTTTTTTTTTTTGAGGCAGTCTCACTTTGTTGCCCTCACCCTCAGTTGAGTGCTGTAGCATCAGAGCTCACAGCAACTTCAAACTCTTGGGCTCCAGAGATCCTGTTGCCTCCGTCTCCCAGGTAGCTGGGACTTTAGGTACCCACCACATCACCCAGCTATTTCTGGAGATGGGGTCTCACTCTAGCTTGAACTCCTGAGCTCAAGCCGTCCATCCGCCTAAGCCTCCCAGAGTGCTAGGATCATGGGCATGAGCCACAGAGCCTAGCCTAAGAATCAGTATTTCTTAAAAGCTCCTGCCCTCCACGCCCTACCCTAGTTGAGTAGCATATGTATCCCAGGTGGAGGGAATCATTCACTTAGCCGAAAGTCACAAATATTCATTTGAGTGCTAGGAGCAAGGTAGGGAGAAAGATAATCTCTGTTCTCAAGACTTCTTATTAAATGAGATAAAGTAATAATTACTGCTCCTGAGATATTAGCAGATAACTCAGGGGGCCTCCAGCTTCCATTTCCATCCTTAGCACTTCCTGGGGAGCATGGAGGAAAATATGGTTCCCAGGCTCCACCCCAGAGATTCTGTCTCAGTCTGGCTCAGGCCTATGCCTACTGAATCTGCTTAAGGAACAGTGACTAGCAGAGGTCTGGCACATAGTCAGAGAGCAACAAATCTGCTGAATGTGTGAGTTACTAGGCCACGGGCTCCACGTGCAGTATCCAATTTAATAATAGCAAACAACTCTATGAGGGCATGTGCCAAAGCAACTCAGCCTACACAGAAGGAAAACACAGATCAAAAACATCAAACGACTTGTCCAGTGCTCAACAGCTAATCAATCAGGGAGTGGGGATTTAAGCACATAGCTCTCGTTGCCAATGAACAAAGCTCTGTACTGACACACTATGCCAGTGTGTTTCTACAATTTTAAAAGTCTACATGAATTTGACCAAGTCTGATCGTGCATGAAGAAATACAGTTTTGTTTTGTTCCCCCTTCTCCAGGCAAGTTAGTGTTAGGGGAAGAGAAGAGGGAGTGGCCCAACTCATCTGCTTGTTTTTTGTTTGTTTGTTTGTTTTTATTAAATCATAGCTGTGTACATTGATATGATCATGGGGCATCATACACTCGATTCATAGACCATTTGACACATTTTCATCACAATGGTTAACATAGCCTTCCTGGCATCTGCTTGTTACATGACATACTGCTTTCTTTGGGCAGGAGCTGGCGGAACCGTGATTGAAGCTGGCATTAACTGTAAGATGCTGAGAAAAAGAATCTGAAGCTCTTGTTTAGCTTGTGCAACTACCTTCAAATGCCTTTCAGTGAAAGGGAAAGTGTTCTGGCGTGGGAGCTCATTTTTCTCCCTTGCACAGACCCTTCTCCTGGGCGGAGCCCTGGCAGGGCTGCGGTGGCTAATTGTTCTGTGTCTGTCTGCACAGCTTTCTGCTCAACTTCCAGTCCCTCAGGCTTCTCCGAAAGTTAAAACGCACTTACTCCCCCTCCGCCCCTTCCTTTATCCTGTTCAGCTATTGCAGCCGCAGCAGCTGCTCAGCTTTCCGTGTCCTCATTGATCCAGCAGTGGAGGCAGTTACAGTAGGGTCACTGGTGACTTGCTGGGCCTCTTGGTTACGTCTGATTAGGCTCCAACCTAATAAAGACTGGGAAGGAGAGAGAATTCCCCTCCAGGGTTCTTCATTCCCCAACTCGGCCATTAGCTCATCTCAGTGTGTTTACCCTCTCCAAATAGACAGCTCTCTCATGGAAAGGAAGCGAGGCGGAAAGGAGAGGGCTCTGGGGACAAGACGCCTGGGCTTACATCACCGTGAGTAGTAACCCTTGAGCAAGTTACTGACCTCTTGGTACTTCACTTCCCTCATCTTTGAAATGAGGATGATAATACCAGTACACATCAGATCATAAAGGTTAAATAAGATTTTGCAAGTAGAGCATGAAGCAAATTCTAATAAAATATACACACGCACCTATGTACCTCATATTTCATCGCAGCTACCTTTAATAAAGTAAAAATAAGCAGATAAAATGAATATTAATGTTTTATTTCATCCAGTATGTTGAAAATACTATTTATATAGTCAATATATAAATTATTAAGAAATTTGGGCAGCGCCTGTGGCTCAAAGGAGTGGGTCACTGGCCCCATATGCTGGAGGTGGTGGGTTCAAACCCAGCCCCAGCCAAAAACTGCAAAAAAAAAATTATTAAGAAATTTTACATTGTTATTTTTTTTAAGTCTGTAACTATTTTACAGTTACACACAACTCCACTTTGACCAGCCATATTTCAAGTGTTCGGGAGGCACATGGAGCCAGTGGCTTTAGAATAGATAACTCAGCCTTCTCTCATCGGCCCCCTTGATGAAAACTTCCCAATTCAGTATTTCCCCTTCAGTCCCCACTGTCAACTTTTGATTCTTTCATTCATTCAGGATGTGTTTATTAAGTGCCTACTGTGTGTCAGGCATTGGTTGAGTGTTGTATACATAATGAGGACATAATGCTTATTGTGGGGTCAATTGCGTCACCCCCAAACTCATGCTGAAGTCCTAACTCCCCAGTGAGCGTATACTTGGAGATAGAGTTGTTGCAAAGGTAATCCAGTTAGAGTGAGGCCATTAGAGAAGGCCCCATCTCCTATGATGGTATCCTTATAAAAAGGAGGGAGAAGTTTGGACACAGATACAAGAAAAGACTGTGTGAAGACCGAGGCAAAGACCAGGGGGGTGTTTCCACAAGCCAGGTCGCATCCAAGATGGCTGCCAGGACATCAGAAGCTAGGGAAGAGGCAGGGAACATACCCTGCCCACACCTGGATCTCAGGCTTCAGGCCTCCAGAATACATTTCTGTTGTTTACGCCTCCCAGTTTATAGTATGGAAGTGCTAGCAAACTCATACAGGTCTATTCTCCTCTGTTTTGGGAGAAGGAGGCCTCCACATTCACAAATGGTAAAGAATCCTTCTGCAAGTCTGTGGTCAAATAAGGGAGGAAAACAAAGGTAATTACAAGGTAATAGGGAACAAATGCAATACAAAATATTAAAAGAAGTAAATATACAATTACAAATGAGGCTAATCAGGTACAGTGACTACGAGTGCTATTAGGGGAGGCAGAAAACATACTGTGATAAGGAGGTCCTGGTGGGCTTTCTTAGGAGGTGCCAGTAAGTCTTTATCGGAGGAGGCAGGGATCTGGAGAATTCCAAGCAAAGGGAATGCCTAGGAAAGCCTGTGAGGTGGAAAAGCTCCTAGCACAATCTAGAAACTGTCAGAAGGCCAGTGTGCTAGAGGCTGGCAGCCCGGGCAGGGGCAACTTTGAAGGAGGGTGGGTGAGAAGACAGGACCCCCCCACCCCCCAAGCAGGACACAGAGCCCATTGCCAACAGAGCAGCTCTAGGCTACGCGCCACAGTGCAGCTGAGCAGGTGAGTGACACGGTATGATCTATGTTTTTAAAAGACCATTCTGGCTGCTGACAGCAGGATGGAGGAAGGAGCTCCAGGGAGGCTCCCAGTTATGTCTTTCTGGTGGGAGATGAGGAGCAGCTGAGGAAACCAGTGAGTGGAAGAGGAGAATTGTTCCCCAGTCTGCCTCCTGTGGCGGCTGCCTTTTTAGATAAGGTCGTTCTCTGCCTAGAAGGGCCATGACCTCATGCCCAACCCTGTTAGGTTTCCTGGATTAGGGGAGGGGGACCCAAACAGTGAAAGAGTTGTGCAAAGTCTATTGTCAAGAAAAGGACAGAGACGCAGCAAAGGAAACTGATTCTACCAATTTTCTCCCAGAGTACATCCTCCGTCTTACTTGCAGGAATATTACTGTTGTCGCAGTTTACTTTTAGTGCCAACCTATAACCCCACACATGAGCAAAGTCCAGATCTGATGGGCTTGATTGGCTGATGTTGGGTTTTCCAGAGATCTTGGTTCTCCCACTCTGTTGACTCCATTAGGGGCGTTTCCCCATCTTGGGCTACAAGTGGTTCACCAAAGAGAAGGAGGGCGATCTTTCCATGCTGTGATTTGTTAATTGATTGAACAGTTGTCAGATAGTCTGCAGAAAATTTACAAATTCGGCTAAAGTAGAAATGATCAAGTGTAATAGCACTCAGACCCATCTATATCTGCGAAACTTAGATGGTACCTTTTTATACGTTCAGGGGTGCTCTGGCTGATGTTACTCACCTTGTACAGGAGGAAGAAGGCATCCTAAATAATCCCCAGTACTTGTCAATGATGGTAACTTTAATTTCAATATAGCAAATCCATCACCATTAGCACTAAGTCTAATGCAGGGTAGGCAGAAGAAAGCAAGCCTGCCAGGTAAAAGAAAGACCAAAGACAGGATCCTAGAAGGGTGTAAAAAAGTGAACAAATAAAATGGTAGTAGATATAAATAGAACCCCAAAAGATACCAGCAAATTTCCTTAGGTATCATTAAGTCATATATGAGCAGTAAGGGGGATCAAACAAAATTCAAATTTATAATCATGTAAGCATAGCACAGACAAGCATCTCATGGCTACAATTTACCAAGAGAGACTGGTGAAATAGATTCAGAGAACAGGGAAGGAATATTCTCAGAGAGTAAAGAATTAATTAAATTACCTTTTATCACTCAGGCAGGAGAAATGCCCCTATACAACTAACCACTGTATTGTAATATCCTGTCTTATTTTCACCTATTAGCATAGGTGTAATTATCTAAAATTGTCTTCTTTGCTTAATGTTCTTGTTCATTGCCTTTTCTCTCCACTAAAATGAAAGCTCCAAGACCTTGTTTAAGTTATTCATTGCTGTGGCCCCAGTAGCTAACATGTTGCTGACATGGGGTACCTGGTACCCAATACCTGGATGGAAGTCACAATTAAGTCCTGTAGCATCATAACCTGCCGTTGCTTAACTATAAATTCCCTGCATTCCCCGGAATTCATTCATGGACACCCTATTCCAGAGGGAAGAGCTTGCAGAGCAACATGCTTTGCTACGAAGATGGGCCAACTGGATTGAACATGGTGTGTTATACACCAACTGTCTCATTGGGAGTCTCTACTCATCTTTCAAAATTACACCTTTGCAACTAAGGGAAAGCACAACCAGACTTTTCATCTCAGCATGATATGCCTGTTTGTCATCTTGAAGTAACACATTAAATGACCTTTGCTGGTCTCCTGTGGCTATGTCACATTACCTTAGGAGCCACTGGTTCCCATCTATTTTAGAGCCCTGTAATTCATTCTAACTCCCACCTGATGGTGTGCCACTTTTAAGATTTCTCTCTTCAACTTGCCATTAATCCCACTGAAGAAAAAATTGGCATTAGAATTCAGTGTTAGCTTCCTGGTGGGATAGGCCAAAGTCAGCCACATTTGAAGACTGTAGAAAGATGTTCCCAGAAGCTTCCTCAAATCCACACAATGCAGCCCCCAGCTGTGAGCTCTAGTGCCAGTTTCCTATACTGAAAGTCTACAAAAAAAAAAAAAAAAAAAAAACACTGATTTTTTCCTAGGTTAACTGCCAGACCATTCTCCATTTCTATCAAGATCTGCCTCCTTGGATAAAGTGACTTTTGGTAGAAAAGGTTTTGGAGTTCCTTAAGCCGTTTAATACATTCTCAGAATTCATTAAGTAAGGTCATTCGGTTGGCAGTGTGAGCCGTCTCAAGTAAATGCCTGTAGATTTACCAAACAGTTGAAGCAGGACTGTCACAAGTGAATTCATTTTAACAGTAAGCTGTCTTAATACTTTGTGATAATTCTGTCCAAACCTTAGAAGCTTTTAATAATATTTTTGTTATATAATGATGTTTATCTCAGTAAAAAGATGCCTAGGAACAGAATTATGATGTAATAATGGGGTGGTAGAGAACATGGACCCTAGGCCAGGAGGTCTCAGCACAGATCCCACTTACTGTCTGTGCCATGCTGGGCAAGTGACTTCACCTCTCTGGGCTTCAACTTCCTCATTCCAAGAAATGAGGCTAATGATGATACCCACTACACAGGATCATTGTGTGAATTAAATGAGATAGTCATATAAAGCCCTTAACAACAGAATGCTCTCCAGAATGGTAGCCACTAACCATTTGTAGCTGCTTTAAATTAATTAAAATGTATACGACTTTAATTCCTCATTTGCACTAGTATTCCATAGTCACCTGTGACTGGTAGCTGCCATATTGAACAACATAGATAAAATATTTCCACCACTGCAGAGAGTTCTCTTGGACAGAGGTTGCCAGAAAAGACTTTGAAATCATCTGTGCTTCCATCCAGTCAGTAACCCCCTACTCTAAAGTCCATACACTTCATGTTTGTCCCCTTCTCTCTGTCCCCATCATCATTAATCCATGGATTCCTTAATATTACCGTTTCACTGGGCTTCCTGCTGTCTGCTCCTCTGTGGGCCCTCCAGAGCTCCTGCAAGCTGAGCCCCCCCCAGCACCTTTGTTTCTCCCCTGGCAGGCTCAACTCCTATCACTGTGACTGGCCACTGTGGCCTCCATACTCCTTGAAGGCAGAAACCATATTTTATTTATTTTTATGATTCCCACAGCCTTTGGCATTGAAATAGGCAGTCAAATGTCTGCGTGAATGAATGAATCCCTGGATAAATAAAACATCCTCTGGCAGGGAACAGGAGGCTATATCTAGTTCTTGGTTGTTTTGCAAGGCAGGCTTCTCTGAACCTCATCAGTGCCCAGAGGCCCAGGTGCCTGTCCTGAAATCAGGTGGCAAGCAGCAAATCTTGTCTGAGCATCACTTCACCCTCAGGTTGTTTGAAGAGACTCTCAGTGGTCACAGGTTTCCCTGTTTCAAGAGCAGTGTTCCTATCTACGCTCTACCATACCTGCCCTTTATGTGGGCTGGCTCATCCTGTATCCCACTCCCAACAACACTAGCAATAATGACCATCTCCTGAAATGCAAGAGTAATGTGGGTGAGGTTGCCCTTTCTAGGATCCAACTCAGAGTTTCTATTTTGGACTGAATGTTTTTATTTTTCCTTCCCTCAAGAATCATACCTTGAAATCCTGCCCTGATGTGATGGTATTAGGAGGCAGAGATTTGGGGAGATAATTAGGTCATGAAGGTGGAGCCATCCTGAATGTAATTACTGCCTTTAGAAGAAGACCCCAGAGAGCAATGCACGTTAGCACTCTTTTTTTCTTTTTTAGAGACAGAGTCTAATTTTGTTGCCCTCATTAGAGTACCGTGGCATCACAGCTTTCAGCAACCTCCAGCTCTTGGGCTTAGGTGATTCTCTTGCCTCAGCCCCCTGAGTAGCTGGAACTACAGGCACCTGCCACAACGCCTGGCTATTTTTTGTTGCAGTTGGCCGGGGGCCAGGATTGAACCCGCCATCCTCGGTGTATAGGGCTGGCGCCCTACCCACTGAGCCACAGATGCCACCCACCTTATCACTCTTTCCACCACATGCGGATACAAGTAGAAGTTGGAGGACTGAAACCCCGAAGAGGACCCTCCCAAGAACCCAGCCCTGCTGGCAGCCAGACCTCAGACTGCCAGCCTGCAGAGCTGTGAGGAGTAAGGTTCTGTTTATAAGTAGCCTTTGGGTTGTGCATTTTGCACAGCCCAAGCTGCTGCCTCTACTATTAACTGTGGGCCCTGGGGACTTAGTTAAAAATTCTGTGCTCAGTTTTCCCAGTCATAACTAAGGATAATGATGGTACATCCTGCATAGAGTCACTGTCAGGATTGAGGGAGACAAACCATGCCAAATGCAAGCACATTTCCTGAGGCCTGACAAGAGGGAAATAGAGGTTATAGTGTTAGTGCTAAGAGGCCTACTCTAAGGCCACTGATGAGTCATAGGATTAGGACCCCAATTCCTTCCTTTAAAATGCAGGAATCGGCTGGGCACAGTGGCTCACTCCTGAGATCCTAGCATTCTGTGAGGCCGAGATAAGCAGATTGTTTGAGCTCAGGAGTTTGAAACCAGCCCTAGCAAGAGTGAGACCCCATCTGTACTAAAAAAATAGAAAAATTAGCCAGGCATTGTGGCAGGTGCCTGTAGTCTCAGCCACTCGGAGGCTGAGGCAAAGAGCATCACTTAAGCCCAAGAGTCTGAGATTGCTGTGAGTTATGATGACGCCACAGCACTCAACTCCAGGGTGACAGAATGAGACTCTATCTCAAAACAAATACATAATAAAATAATAAAATAATGAAAAAGATGTAGGCATCATCCTTAATAGAATGACTGCTCCTAGGGATTAAGTTATAATAATTATAATAATGAGAATTCAGATTTACTTAAGAAGCATTTATGATGCACCACACATGATGCTTCATGTCGGCCCTGCAAAATCTAACCTGACCTCCTGAGTAATCTAAGAGCGAGCCACCAAAATGAAAACCACAGTGCCTTTTTAGAACCTAGTCTCCAACATCACAAACCATCACTTCTGCTGAAGAATTCCACTCCTTAGAAGCACATCAGCAAGTCCAGTCTACTTAAGAAGAATTTGGCATCACCTCTTGAAGGAAGACAGCCAAAAGCTTTGTTGACATATATTTTTGAGTTTTTTTATTCCAAATATTAGTTGCTATATGGATCCCTTTTTTGCTGCTCAATTTAGGGCTGAGTGTCCATCACCCAAACAATATTATTTGTTCATTGTACTCAATAGGTAGGTTTTTACCCCTCCTGTCCTTCTTCTTTGCCTTTCTTTATTTCCTATGTCGTATTTCCTATGACTTTTACATTTCTTTGTGCCCACATATGCCCATTGTAATAAGCTCCCACTTATTACAGAGTACATGTGTTGTTTGTTTTTCCATCTCCGAGATACTTCGTTTAAGATAATGATCACCAGTTCATCAGAGTTGCTGCAAAAAACATTATCTCATTCTTTGTTACAATTGAGTAGTACTTTGCAATTACAAATTATGCTGAACTAAACATTCAAATGCAGGCATCTTTTTGACAAAATGACTTTTTTCCTTTTGGTAGATATCCAGTAGTGAGATTGCTGGGTTGAATGGTAAGTCTTTCTACATTTATTTCTTTGAGAAATCGCCATACGGTCTTCCATCAAATTTGTACTAATTTGAAGTCCTACCAACAGTATATAAGCATTCCTTTCTTTCTGCATCCACACCAGCTTCTATTGTTATCTTTTTTAAACTTTTTAATAGTAGCCATTCTGATAGGGTTAAGATAACATCTCATTGTGGTTTAAATTTGCATTTCTGTAGTGATGTTGAGCATTTCTTTGTGTGTCTGTTGGTCATTTTGTAGACATATTTTTTAAACCATCACAGATGTAAGATGTATTTCTTGTCATAGGTTGTGGTCTATGAGGTTTGAAAGCCACTTTTCTAGGCTGTATACATTATCCAATTTATCAGGTAGGAATCATAGACTCATTATATAGTAGAGACAGAAGACCCTTAGTGTTCATACATACTTGTAGAGCAGGCGTTGGGAAACGTTTTCTATAAAGGTTCATTAAATTAGAATCTCTGGGGTGAGAACCCATATATCAGATGTTTTGTTTTTTTTTTAAAGCACAACCAGAATTAAGAACCACAGATATGGGAGGTGATGACTCTACTTGAAGAAAATGGGGCCCCACAGGATAAAAAGAGAAGTCCTGAATCCCATCCACCTTGGCTGGTAGTGCCTGGACCAGCCGATTCCTAGGAAGGGGTCCAGGAAGACATGTTTGAGCAGGTAGTCACACAGCACACCTGGGCAGGCCAGCGTCCTGAGCCTCATGGAGGGACTTCCAAAAGATTTGTACTGTTCATGAAAAGTGTGAAGTGACTCTGGACAAGTAAATCCACCTCTCTAGTTCCCTCTTTCTCACTCATGAAATAATAACATATCTGAACATTTATCATACGAGGCAGAATGCCAAGTGCTTTAGGTACTTCCTGTCTCTGAGCCATGCTTCCTGTCTCTCTCCCATGATAGCAGACCCCAGTGGATGATGCTAGAATATCCATTTTGAAAAAAAGGAAAGTAAAGATCTAAGTATTTAAGTAACTTGCTCAAGATCCCATAGCTAAGAAGTGATAGAGCCAATATCTGAACCCAAGTCTTTGTGTCTCCAAAGCCCATACACTGACTGCCTTCTATAACTCTTGGGGTCCTTGTGAGGATTGAGTCAGATGACTTGCGAATGTGTGTGATAAACTCTACAGCCCTGCACATATTTCAGGCATTATCATAGAAGGCCAATTTTCACTTTCCAGGATTTCAGTGAGGGGTGTTCTGGAAATGTTATCATCAGAATATCCTCCTGTGTAAACAGTCTTATTCTGATCAGCCAGTCCTGCGTCCCATGGTTGGTGGTGATGCCTCTCTGGGCCCCTAGTTTGCAGTGAGTTACTAGTGACTACAGGCTGTTCTGCCCTCAGATGGCTGGGTCTCTGTTCTCCCTCTCTTGCCACAGAACATGTTCACTACCATGAATAGGGATTTTACACCCATCTCCATATTGTTTTACATTGCACGTCAGATAAGTGTCTTGGCATTGTTTGTCAACACGCCTTCCTCTTGATGTGTCACCTCCACTGTGAACAGTTCTAGAAGGCTGCAGCAGCACCCGCTGTTGTGGACCTGTCTGACTGGATCAGTGAGGGCCAGTCAGGAGACAGCAGCCAGCACTGTTATTTGAACAGAGAAGGTCTAATCTAATGCATTGCTAAGTATTCATAAAGTTGTTAACTGAATGGTGAAAAGAGAACTTTTCAGTTACTATTCAGGTAACTGAATGGTGAAAAGAGAACTTTAGGTATCATATAGGCAGTGACTATAGGAAGCAGCCACCCAGGGTTGAAGGAAGAAAGGGAATGGGTTGGAATTCTTCAAGCTTAGAAGCTGAAGGGAGAATGGGGCTCCCAAAAGGAGACCCAGACCTCTGAGAAGGGAGGCTGGGCACTGAGGCTGGTGCCTGAATTATGCTGAACTAAACATTCAAATGCAGGCATCTTTTTGACAAAATGACTTTTTTCCTTTTGGTTGATACCCAGTAGTGAGATTGCTGGGTTGAATGTTAAGTCTGTTTACATTTATTTCTTTGAGAAATCTCCATACTGTTTTCCAACAAAGTTGTCCTAATTTGTGGTCCTACCAACAGTGTATAAACATTCCTTTCTTTCTGCATCCACACCAGCTTCTATAGCACAAGGCCCTCGGAGGCTGGCACCCAGACCTCTGAGGAGGGGAGGCTGAGGGAGGTGTGATGAGGTTGGCTTTGCGAGTTGAAAGTATTGCAAACTGGAGTCAGCTGCGAGGGAGGAAGGCCTTGTACAGGGTGTGGAGGAAGCAAACAGGGGCAGTACCTTCTCCCTCTTCCACCCTATAGCTTCCCCGTAGCACCCCCTAGTGGCAGAGCCCAGCAGAATCGTGTGGAGTCCAGTCCCGTCATCACACCTGCTAATAGAGAAGGATGATGGGTTTGTAACCAAGAGACAGTCACTTAATTACTGGCCTAATTCACCTCTTTGACTATTAAACAGTCAAACCTGCCCTTCTATGCATGTTTGAGTTACCATATAGCAACGACACAACTGTTTCCACCTCACAGGATTCAACTATTCTTTACACTGAAGAAAAATCTTCTCCCTCTCCCTGAAATGAAAGGATGCAATCAATCATCATACTCATCTCTAGGTTCTGTTAATACCTTAAAATTCATCAAAATAGCATCTGGATTTTATGGAAAAACGAAGCTGTTAAGTCTAACCTTCAACAAAACTTGCATAAAATAATGAGTTGAAGGAAAAATTTAAACTAATGCTCAGGAGACTAGCAGATCTCAGAGTTACAGAAAGACAACATTCTGGGGGGAGAAGACAAGAAGGCTGACTGAAGCCAGCTTTCCACCGAGGCTCACGTCCAGAAGGAGAGTTAAAGGACAAAAATTCAGCAAGTAACCTGCTGGATTTGAGCTGCACTAAGAGAAAAGGTTGAAGAATGCACATCAACCCCGCTGAGGTGAGCTGCAACCACAAGGATACAAACAAAAGGTACAAAATCCATCACCAAGCGGATGGGAGTCCCCTCTCCCATGAGAACAGCTCAGAGTGACCCACAAACAACCGGGCAGAGTTCAAAGGTCCTCCCACTACACTCCACGGGAGAGACCCTCTAAAAACTGGACCTACCTCCCCTACTAGGGTGCCACGGCATCCTCCTGCCTGGCATAAAACTGTATATAGTCTCTACTTGGAATTCTGAGCTCCCAGCACTCCCCTCCACTCACACTGAGGTCTGGAGGCCAATCCCCCAGGAGTTCAGAGTCTTGGGTGATTTCTCGAGGGGTGTGGATGGTGCCTTCACTGCAGCTGGTTGGTGCCGGCTCTGGGGCACAGGAGTGAGGAGAGGACTGTCGGCAGAGAGGGGACTGCACTGGAGCAGTGGTTCCCTGAGGCACAGTGTGACAGACGTCTTTTGGCAACAATACGGCCAGACATAAAACTGTGTAAAACTGTGCGTATTCTCTGCCTGCAACCCTGGGCTCACAGCGCTCCCCTCCACTCTCGCTACAAGGTCTGGAGGCCTGTCCCCCAGGAGTCCAGACTCTTGGGCGATTGCTCGAGGGGTATAGACAGTGCCAGGGCTGCAGCCAGTCGGTGCATACTCTGGGACGCAGGAGCAGATAGAGGACAGTTGGCCAGAAGGGAGCTGCACCAGAGCAGCGGTTCCCTGAGGCATAAAACAGCAGCCCTCTTTTGCTAGCAATACAGCTCACTACCGAATATTCTGAAGCCACACCCCCTGTCTCCCTGGACAACCAGAGACTGTGAGTATAGGATTTGCCTGAGGCAACACCAACTTGCAAACCAGGAAACTCCCAGAGTGGGGCTGACCCAGAGGTCCGCTTTACTGAACCTAAGACGCACCTGGCCCTCAGGGGAACATCAGCCTATAGACAATACAAGAGCAAAGACAAGCTGATTTGGAACTCAATTCAGCTTCTCTTCTGCAGGGGAACCACAAAGTTGTTCTGTTCTGTTCTGTTCTGTCAGTAACATTAATCAGGGGCAAGACTGGACCTGAGTGAAAACCCCCCAACCTTCATCAAGTGCCTGAGGTTGTCAGGCCTCACCTCCTCCTGCTAGAGAGAGGCAGAGCGCAGCAGCCTGGCAGACTTCCTTGTGATTCAGGCAGGTACAAACTCCTGGAGTACTGATTCACTACAGGCAACTGGGTCAGCCAGCTGCAGGGCTATCAGTGACTGGGTGTGAAGTGGTGCAAGGTGGGGAAGGAGGCATCAACCTTCCCAGACTGATCTATTGGCTGGGTGGCTCCTCCTGACTCCACACAGCACTGGAGCAAGCCACACCAGAGTAGTCACCAGACCCCTGTGATCCAGTTCCCAGAGACTTCTTAAACTCTCTCACCCAAGACAGGTGCAGACTGAGACAATTGATTTGGACTTTTTGAATTGAACCAATCACCTGAGGACAAATCAGGTGGTGCCCTGGGTGCACGGTGGTAGGAAGGTTTGATTTTCCTTCTCCAATTGTTTGCCTGTGGAGGGCGGGGTGACTTAATTGCTGATATTTCTCCATAGCTGAGACTTCAATCCAGAGTATCTGTTTCACTAGAATGGAACAGAAACCAGCTGAAAACAAGACAGAACCACTTAGCCACACCGCACCAGACAGGGCCCCAGTTTCTCAGGCCAAAACACTGTACAGGCCCTCGACAAAGCCCCAGGGGAAAAAAAATCAAAGGAAGTAAAACAACCATGGGGCAGAGTCAGCAGAAAAGCTATGGTAATATGAATAACCAGAATAGATCAACCCCCCCAAGGAAAGATATGGTAGATGTAATTGAAGATCCCATTCATAAACAACTGGCTGAGATGTCAGAAATCGAATTCAGAATTTGGATTGCAGACAAGATTAATAAAGTGGAATTAGGAATTCGAAAAGAAATTCAAAAGTTGTCTCAAGAATTTAATGAATTTAAAAACAAAACCACCAAAGACTTAGACACACTGATGCAAGAATTAGCAGCCCTCAAAGATGTGAAAAATACAGTAGAATCCCTCAGCAACAGAATGGAGCAAGCAGAAGAAAGGATTTCTGACATTGAAGATAAAGCCTTTGAACGCTCCCAAACTCTCAAAGAGGAAGAGAAATGGAGAGCAAAAATAGGGGGGTGGGGCCTTGGTGTGTGTCACACTTTATGGGGGCAAGACATGATTGCAAGCGGGACTTTACCTAACAATTGCAATCAGTGTAACCTGGCTTATTGTACCCTCAATGAATCCCCAACAGTAAAAAAAAAAAAATGGATCATTCTCTCAGAGAGCTCTGGGATAATTCGAAGAAGGCGAATATACGAATAATTGGGATGCCAGAAACCTATGAGGTGATCTCAATGGGCACAGAGGCCCTTCTGCATGAAATTATGAAAGAGAATTTTCCAGACATGCCTAGAGATTCTGAAATTCAGATAGCAGACAGCTTCAGAACCCCAGCATGCTCAACCCCAATAAGACATCCCCTAGGCATATCATAATTAACTTCACTAAAGTTAATATGAAGGAGAAAATCCTCAAAGCTGCCAGGAGAAAGAAAACCATTACCTTCAAAGGGAAGAACAATAGAATGACTGCAGATCTCTCTGCTGAAAATTTTCAAGCCAGAAGAGGGTGGTCACTGACTTTTAATCTCCTAAAGCAAAGTAACTTGCAACCTCGGATCTTATTTCCAGCTAAACTGAGTTTCATTTATGATGGAGAAATTAAATACTTTAATGACATTCATATGTTGGAGAAATTTGCCATAACGAAACCAGCTCTTCAGGATATTCTCAGACCTATCCTCCATAATGACCAACCCAATCCTATACCACAAAAGTAAACTCACTCAGAAACTTCGGATCAAACTCCAATTTCCACCCTGGCAAAAGGATTAAAAATGCCCACTGGACTTTGGAAAAACTTGATACCCAAAATGTCACCAGACTTATCAATATTATCCATTAATGTGAATGGCTTAAACTGTCCTCTAAAGAGGCATAGGTTAGCTGACTGGGTACAAAAGCTCAGGCCAGATATTTGTTGCATATAAGAGTCACATCTTAACTTAAAAGACAAATACAGACTCAGGGTAAAAGAATGGTCATCCATATTTCAGGGAAATGGTAATCAGAAAAAAGCAGGTGTTGCAATTTTATTTGCAGATACAATAGGTTTTAAACCAACAAAAGTAAGGAAGGACAAGAATGGTCACTTCATATTTGTTAAGGGTAATACTCAATATGATGAGATATCAATTATTAATATCTATGCACCCAACCAGAATACACCTCACTTTATAAGAGAAACTCTAACAGACATGAGCAACTTGATTACCTCCAGCTCCATAATAGTCGGAGATTTCAACACTCCTTTGGCAGTGTTGGATCGATCCTCCAACAAGAAGCTGAGCAAAGAAATCTTAGATTTAAACCTAACCATCCAACATTTGGATTTAGCAGACATCTACAGAACATTTCATCCCAACAAAAATGAATACACATACTTCTCATCAGCCCATGGAACTTACTCCAAAATCGATCACATCTTAGGTCACAAGTCTAACCTCAGTAAATTTAAAGGAATAGAAATTATTCCATGCATCTTCTCGGACCACCATGGAATAAAACTTGAGCTGAGTAACAACAGGAATCTGCATACTCATACAAAAACATGGAAGTTAAATAACCTTATGCTGAATGATAGCTGGGTCAGAGATGAGATTAAGAAAGAAATTGCCAACTTTTTGGAACAAAACAACAATGAAGACACTAACTATCAGAACCTCTGGGACACCACAAAGGCAATTCTAAGAGGGATATTTATAGCACTGCAAGCCTTCCTCAAGAGAACGGAAAGAGAGGAAGTTAACAACTTAATGGGATCTCAAGCAACTGGAAAAGGAAGAACATTCCAACCCCAAACCCAGTAGAAGAAAATAAATAACCAAAATTAGAGCAGAATTAAATGAAATTAAAAACAAAAGAATAATACAACAGATCAATAAATCAAAAAGCTGGTTTTTCAAAAAGGTCAATAAAATAGATAAACCTTTGGCCAACCTAATCAGGAAAAAAAGAGTAAAATCTCTAATATCATCAATCAGAAACAACAAAGATGAAATAACAACAGACTCCTCAGAAATAAAAAAAATCCTTAATGAATATTACAAGAAACTTTATTTTCAGAAATATGAAAATCTGAAGGAAGTTGACCGATACTTGTAAGCACATCACCTTCCAAGACTTAGCCAGAATCAAGTGGAAATGTTGAACATGCCCATATCAAGTTTGGAAATAGCATCAACCATACAAAACCTCCCTAAAAGAAAAGCCCGGGACCAGATGGTTTCACGTCAGAATTCTACCAAACCTTTAAAGAGGAATTAGTACCTATAATACTCAACCTGTTCCAACCTGTAGAAAAAGAAGGAAGACTACCCAACACGATCTATGAAGCAAACATCACCCTGATCCCCAAACCAGGAAAAGACCCAACAAGAAAAGAAAATTAGAGACCAATATCAGTAACAAATATAGATGCAAAAATATTCAACATGATCCTAACAAACAGAACCCAGCAACACAGCAAACAAATTATACATCATGACTAACTCAGTTTTATCCCAGGGTCTCAAGGCTGGTTCAATATATGTAAATCTATAAATGTAATCCAGCACATAAACAAATTAAAAAACAAAGACCATATGATTCTCTCAATCTATGCTGAAAAAGCTTTTGATAATATCCAGCATGTCTTCATGATCGGAACACTTAAGAAAATCAGTATAGAAGGGACATTTCTTAAACTGATAGAGACCATCTACAGCAAACCCACAGCCAATATCATATTGAATGGAGTTAAATTGGAATCATTTCCACTCAGATCAGGAACCGGACAAGGCTGCCCATTGTCTCCATTGCTTTTTAACATTGTAATGGAAGTTTTAGCCACCGCAATTAGGGAAGAAAAGGCGATCAAGGATATCCATATAGGGTCAAAAGAGATCAAACTTTCACTCTTCGCAGATGATATGATATTATATCTGGAAAACACTAGGACTCTACTACAAAACTCTTAGAAGTGATCAAGGAATACAGCAGCGTCTCAGGTTACAAAATCAACATTCATAAATCGGTAGCCTTTATATATACGAACAATAGTCAAGTTGAAAAACAGTTAAGGACTCTATCCCATTCACAGTAGTGCCAAAGAAGATGAAATATTTGGGAATATATCTAACAAAGGAAGTGAAAGATCTCTATAAAGAGAACTATGAAACTCTAAGAAAAGAAATAGCTGAAAATGTTAACAAATGGAAAAACATACCATGCTCATGGCTGGGAAGAATCAACATTGTTAAAATGTCCATACTACCCAAAGCAATATAAAATTTCAATTTTAATCCCTATTAAAGCTCCACTGTTATACTTTAAAGATCTTGAAGAAACAATACTTCGTTTTATATGGAATCAGAAAAAAACCTCAAATAGCCAAGACATTACTCAGAAATAAAAACAAAGCAGGTGCAATTATGCTACCAGACCTCAGACTATACTACAAATCGATAGTGATCAAAACAGCATGGTATTAGCACAAAAACAGAGAAGTAGATGTCTGGAAAAGAATAGAGAACCAAGAGATGAATCCAGCTACTTACCATTATTTAATCTTTGACAAGCCAATTAAAAACATTCAGTGGGGAAAAGATTCCCTATTTAACAAATGGTGCTGGGTGAACTGGCTGGCAACCTGTAGAAGACTGAAACTGGACCCACACCTTTCACCATTAACTAAGATAGACTCTCACTGGATTAAAGATTTAAACTTAAGACATGAAACTATAAAAATACTAGAGGAGAGTGCAGGGAAAACCCTTGAAGAAATCGGTCTGGGCAAGTATTTTATGAGGAAGACCCCCAGGGCAATTGAAACAGCTTCAAAAATACACTACTGGGACTTGATCAAACTAAAAAGCTTCTGCACAGCCAAGAACACAGTAAGTAAAGCAAGCAGACAGCCCTCAGAATGGGAGAAGATATTTGCAGGTTATGTCTCCGACAAAGGTTTAATAACCAGAATCCACAGAGAACTCAAACGCATCAGCAAGAAAAAAACAAGGGATCCCATCGCAGGCTGGGCAAGGGATTTGAAGAGAAACTTCTCTGAAGAAGACAGACGCACGGCCTTCAGACATATGAAAAAATGCTCATCATCTTTAATCATCAGAGAAATGCAAATCAAAACTACTTTGAGATACCATCTAACTCCAGTGAGACTAGCCTATATCACAAAATCCCAAGACCAGAGATGTCGGCATGGATGTGGAGAAAAGGGAACACTTTTGCACTGCTGGTGGGAATGCAAATTAATACATTCCTTTTGGAAAGAGATATGGAGAACACTTAGAGATCTGAAAATAGATCTGCCATCATTTGGCCCAGAAGACCAAAAATCACATCATAACAAAGATATTTGTACCAGGATATTTATTGCAGCCCTATTCATAATTGCTAAGTCATGAAAAAAGCCCAAGTGCCCATCGATCCACGAATGGATTAATAAATTGTGGTATAGGTACACCATGGAATATTATGCAGCCTTAAAGAAAGATGGAGACTTTACCTCTTTCATGTTTACATGGATGGAGCTGGAACATATTCTTCTTAGTAAAGTATCTCAAGAATGGAAGAAAAAGTACCCAATGTACTCAGCCCTACTATGAAACTAATTTAGGGTTTTCACATGAAAGCTATAACCCCGTTACAACCTAAGAATAGCGGGAAGAGGGAAAGGGAGGGGAGGGAGGGGAGAGGTGGGTAGAGGAAAGGGGATTGGTGGGATCACGCCAGCGGTGCATCTTACAAGGGTGTATGTGAAACTTGATAAATGTGGAATGTAAGTGTCTTGGCACAGTAACTCAGAGAATGCCAGGAAGGCTATGTTAACCAGTGTTATGAAAGTGTGTCAAATGGTCTGTGAAGCTAGTGAATGATGCCCCATGATCATATCAATGTACACAGCTATGATTTAATAAAAAAAATTAATTAATTAAAAAAAATAAGACAACATTCTGTAAGTTGCTTCTAGGAATAACAGTGACAAGAGACATTCCTGCTTTCACCCTTGACTCTGGACCCTTGAATTCTGGTGCCAGAAAAGACAGCACCATAATTATTCTGACTGAAATCATCCACTCCATCCTGTAAGATAGAGCCCCATTTTTTTTTTCTGAATGCTGTCTCCTAACTGGAAACATCATTGAGTCTTTAGTAAACCACTCTGCCTTTAGGTTAGGTCAATTCCTTCTAGATAATGGGGTAAGACTTTTCATTCTACAGACAGAAGCCCGTTGCTGTACTTCCTTTGCTGTGAAATCAGTTTTTCACTCAGACATGGCTCTGTGCTGAATGCTCTGTCAACAAGCCAGGCAATCTGTGAGTCCACAGAAGTTAGTGTGGGCAGAGGCTCTATAGGCCAGGAAGGCAAGTCCATATCCAGGCAATGAAGACTAATTTCTGTTCCCTCCTTGATGGAAGGGGTCTAATGTAAACACCTGGCCACCAAGTGACTGGCTGCTCACCCAGAACCTGGTGAGGTTCTCGCCCATATAAGGGACTCAGCAGTGGTCAATGCAGTTGCCCGCTTAGGCACTCAGCAGTGGAACAAAGTGGGCCAGGCCTGGTGCGGGGGAGGTGTAGCTACGTGTAGCTTCTCTCCCTACCACCATGGCCACTCTGTACAAGTGCCGCAGTGGCCAAGGGAGAGACCGGCATGAACTTGACTCACAACATCCTCTGTCACTACAGATGCCCTTTGGTGGGCCTTCACACAAAACACAAAAGAAATGCCTTAGAACTGATGAACGGAAAGTTAGCAGGTTTGGTGATAAATGGCAAATGAAGAAACTCAAAAATTCTATTTTCAGCTCATCCTGGTGGTACAAATGGAAGAAATGAAATTTAGTATATTTTCCCATTCATTTATTCATCAAATATGTATTGGGAATCTGCTCTGTCCCCAGCATGATGCTGGGTCCGGGGGTTACAACTGATAAGCATGACAGACAGTGCCTTTGTCCTTGTTAGGTGTCGCTGATACCCGTGGCTAAGGAACAGAAAATTCAAAAGTAAACACATAGATACAAAAAATAAGCATGGTTTGCCAGAAGGACCATGAAGGAAATGGACAGAGAGTTGTGGTAAAGAGTAGTGAGTGGGGACATTGAGCACTCTGGAGAAAATAAATAGTCAGGAGGACCCTTGTGGGAAGGGGACCAGTGATAGGAACTGAGGCCTGAAGGAGAGGTGGGACCTAGGACAGGAGTAGGGAGGGACTGGCATTCCTGGCCAGAGGGAGGAAAACTTGTAGGGATTCTGGGATGGGGAAAAACATTCAAGAAAAAACAAAAGATCAGAGAGAGAGAGAATGACTCACAATTAGAGATGATATTAGAGAAGTTAGTAGAAACCACATCATCTACTGAGAGGCAATGATTATTCTATTAAAAAATGAGAAGAGACACAGATTATTTTTTAAAGTATGGACATAACATAACCTTCTTTACACAATAAAGATGTCAATTCTCCCTAAATCTATAAATTCAATATAAACCTAATTTTAAAATACCAATATGTATTATTTTATTAAAAAGAAACTGTGTGTATATAATCCAGGGACAAACATCGTCAAAGCAGGCAGAGCAGGTGGAATGCTATTGCACCTGTCCTGATGGGCAATGCTGGTGGCTTGGAATAAAATGATGATAGTGAGAGCTGCAAGGAATGACATCCCTGCAAAATATGGTTACAGGCTCAGATCAAGATTGGAGCTTATGGGTTCCAAACCATTTCCAAAAGGCTGGAACAATGTAAGTTTTATCTCCTGGGCCAACAAATATTTTTATTTCCTGAGTCAAGTCTGGTCAAGTACCAGTTGTGGGTTGCAGTTTTGAGGCTCAGTGGGAAAGAGTGTGGATGAGTGATGTCTGCTGCAGTGCAGGAAAAAAACGTACATAGTCAGTGTGCCAGATATTATTAGCCTTGTATGGATCAAATGGTTCCTTTCACCTCTGCGATTCTTATCCTTTGTTAAACATTACCTTAGCAGTGGGGTAAAAATGCAGGCACTGGCACCCTATCCCCTTGAAATTTTAAACCAAAGCCTTGAGGTGAGTTCTGAGTAGCTATATATATATTTTTACAAACTCTGGAGGCAATTCTGATGTAGACCAGCTTCATACCATCATCTATATTTTAAAAGGTTTTGTAAAGACGGAGGTGTTGAAAATTTCAGATGATGGATGTTAAGTGACAGCCAGTGTTTACACAAGAAAATCACGTGCATCTGGAGTTACAAATGCATTTTATAGGAGAAGACGACTTTATCAGAAGGTTCACATACTGTCATTCATTTACTTGTCTGAACGCTGAGAGAGGAAGTGCCATTACTGACTTGGAAGAACTATTTCTTAATAGGTCTTATTTTTAGAGCAATTTTAGATTCACAGCAGAATTGGCCAGGAAGTACAGAGATTTCCTATATTCCCCTTGCACCCACACATACAGCTTCCCACACTATCAAGATGCCCCCCACTGACACATCATTATCCCCTAAAGCCGTTAGTTTACTTTAGGGATCACACCTGGTGTGTGCATTCTCTGGGTTTGGCCAAATTTGTAATGATCTGTATCGTACAGGGCAGTACCCTAGAAAATTCTCTCTGTTCTACCTTTTTATCCCTCCAATCCCACAACCTCTACCAACCACTGATTTTTTTGATCTCCGTGGTTTTGTCCTTCCCAGAGTATCATATAGCTGAGTCATGTGGGATCCAGCCTTTTCAGATTGGCTTTTTTCACTCAATAGTGGTCATTCCAGGTTCCTCCGTGTTTTTTCAAAGCTTGATGCACATGTCTTTTTCATGGTGCATAATATCCCATTGTCTGGCTGCAGCCCAGTTTATTCCATTCATTTACTGAGGGATGTCTTATTTGCTTCTAGATTAGGCAATTGAAAATAAAGCTGCTATGCACATCTACATGCAGGTTTTTGTGTGGAAGTAAATTTTGAGTCCTTTGGGTAAGTACCACAGAATGGAAAGAATCATTGTCAAGGTGTGTTTTCCCCTGTGTGCAGATGAATGTTCCTTTATGAGATTCTATGAGTAGGCAGGGGGCTTCTCCTTCTCACCCCTCTCAGATCCATGTAGTAATCCAGCCCAACCATTAATTTACATTTCTGGGCTGCAGCCCTTAAACCCAAGACTAGATGAGGTTGGTAGGTATCAAGCAGAATTTAGTGGGTGGAAGTCTGCCTCCCTCTAGGCTGCAGTGAACAGAGGACAACCCAGGTGCTTCTTTTTAATTTATTCAGAGATAAGAATGGAACATCTGTGTTTTATTGCCAAATCAGGCTTTGACTTCACCTGTGGTCTTGGAAAGTTCCTTGGTGACTCACTTTCAGTCTCCCTTTCACACAAAAAAGGAGTCTACTATTGACCTTGGAGGAGTTTTATGAGAAAGAAAATATAAAGTTCTCTATGGCTTCCATGATGGCAATGAGGCTTTGTTCCTGAACCTAGTCACTCATCCATTTAATGAGCACCTACTGTATGCAAAGTTCTGTTCTAAGCACTAGGACTGGAGCCATGAAGGGCAGAGGCTGGTCCAGTTCCCACAGAGCCAAGAGGAAGGTATCTCAAGGAAGGCGTGCAACATGAAAACATTCATGTTGGTATTTCCAAATAATGTTCACAGTTAATTCATGCAAATGTCCAGGCTATTCTGTTGAGCTCCAGTATCACGTCACTAGCAAATGTGGTCAATACCATCTCCCTAAAGAAATATAGGCAATGTGACTACTTGGGTAGCAAATTGATTCCAACTAACTTGAACAATGGCATTTTTTAAAGAAACAATCTGTATAAATCAATCTATTCAATAGGCTACATAAAAGCTAATCACCAGGATTTCTGAGTATGAGAGGCTAGGAAATGAAAAGTGAGTATAGAAAGAAAATGGTCAGAGTTGTTTTAAATGATCCTAGTCACTTATTAGAATATGCTTGTAGAAGAAGCAGTCCTTCTCAGTGTCATCAGTGACGTTCGAAATCAGTCATTGCCCACTTGATATTTTAAAATGAGAAAACCTGTTTGGTGGCTGTGCATGGATGTGTCGCTTTTTGTTTTAGAAATCTGCCCTGCCATTTGGTCTTCAATCATTTGAACATCTCAAACCACTCTTGTACCTCTGCATGGCACAGAGTATAACCCCTACAGGGGAAATTGGCATTCTCTTGTACATGGTACAGAAGTGGTTTTTTTCTTCTGGCAATGGTCCCTGCTTCACTGCTTTCTTTTTATGAACTACCACTCCCATTTTGTTCTGATAGAATGGCAGTCTCAAGCAGGGTATGGCCTTCTGCCCATTGTCCCCACCCTCCTACCCAGCCCAAACCTGGCCCCCCAGAGCCCTCTAAATTCAATGGTACAGCCCCAGTCCACAACTGGCTCTGCTGGCTTTGATCTCCAGCTTCCTTCCTGGCTTCCTCCCATATGCTTTGCTCTTTCAGGCTTCCTCCTTCTCTCTGGTTGTTCCTTCTCTGACTCCTTCATTGTCTCTGCATGGTTCCTGTATATAGCTCTTCCCCATGGTTCCTAGATTGATCCCTCTCTCTCTTTCTCTCTCTCGTCTTTTAGCCTCAGTGACCTCATGAGAATATCAACTGCCTTTCTAATGAGGTGGTTCCCATTGCCCTGTCCCCTGCCTCTGTCTCTCCATTATGCCTAATCTTATATTCTCAACTAATCTGCCTAATATCTTTCATTCAACATATCCAAAATGAACTCATCACTTGTCTCAGCATACGGGTTCTTTCTTCCAGTTTTCCATCTTCTGATGTCATGCACTTGGGAAACTGCAATAAATCCTCAGAATGCCATCTCTCTCACTCCTACATCTGAGTCACCCTGTCCTAAACTATTGCTACTGCTACTTGCCCGGCTCAGCCCCTACCCTGCTAGCTAATTCCACTCTCTGTTTGAGCACTCTTCCTTTTTCATCTGGTATGGTTCCTCGGTCGCTTGATGTCATCATTCACTGTCCCCAAACCCTTTTAAAGTCTTCCCTATCTAGAGCAGGGTTCATGATTGCAAATGCTGACAGAGTTAACAGAAATGAATGAAGAAAGCTTGATGTAATCAAAGTCAACTTTGTTTTTTAGGACCTACAAGATAAGAACAAAACACAACACATCTTCTTGGAGATTATGATTCTCTACCACTAGAAAAACTTAACAACAAATCATAGCTACCTTTTTTGCTCAGTCTATTATGAAGATACCAGGGAATGGTGGAGACTATGACCAGCGGGAGAGTGAATGTCCCACTTAACAGGGGCAGCTGCTAATAATGTCCCCACATTGTTGGCAGATCTTCCAGAATGCCAAGAAAAATGAAAAAAGTCTCAATTAAAAATACACATATTTTATAGCACAATCAAAACACATCTTCCCTCCAAACATGGTACATGTGGTACTTGTTTGGGACTCTAGTCTAGAGAAGAATTAGCACTCTTCCCAGCTAATATATTCTCTGCTTCTTTTCAGTTTTGCCCTGTATCCATATTATCCTTCTAAACATGCTGTCAGCTTTCCTGGACCATTTTTTGCTTGTGCTATTTCCTCCTGCTAGAACCTTCCTCACCTCATCTCTCATTGCTCCCTTTGGAAGCCTTATCCACTCTCCCATTTCTGGAGCTACTTTCTAGACATTCTCCCAGTTACTAAAAAAAGAAAGGTAACACCTGGGAAAGATAATTCAATAAGCTATTAGCACATTATCAATGAATTGATTTATGAACCAGAAGCAAAACCTAAGGCTTAGAAAGATGAGGATTGGATCTGATAAATTTTAGGTCCTTGGCAGAAAAAAAATTTATAATATCAAGTATACTCGTGTCCAAAGAGTTTTACAAACTTACACAAACATGTCATCCAAATACAAATTAATTTTTTTATGCCCTACAACCTCCTCCCCCTGCCAAGAATGCTGGAGAACTGGCTGTCTTTTATAAAGCAGTGATTCAGTTATCACTCAGGGAGCTCCAGGGCACTGGCATTCAAGGGAAGGTCTGGGCTAACAGCCAGCCTTATTTCTGGACATCAGTTTGCTTCTCCTTCCACACTTGTACAGCAGTTGAAGGTCATTATCTCAGGCTGACCTTCTCTTCTCTTGGCATTATCCCTGGATTATGTTTACATTATGATTTTAAAGTTCATCGTGTACAGTCTCTTTAGATTCACATTTCCTTTTATAGAGAAAGTGTTTATAAGCCACCTAAGGTCATAACAGAAAAAAATGTAATGGAGGAATGTGGTTTCTTTTTTCAGCTCAGGTGCAGCATGGAAAAATTAATTGCACTGTTTCGCCTAGAGAAAACACTTTACTTCTTGGAGGAAATAAAATGTCAGCCATTCTTTATTCAACATGTATTCAGTGCTAGAACCAAGAAAATGTTTTATAACTAAAAATCATTAAAACTCTTGAAAGCTGACAAATCCCAACCTAGTAACAAAAGAAGTTAAAAAAGCATCATTTGTCACACTGCTATTCACACTCTGGAAAGATTTTTTTTTTTCTGGGGTGTATCTGAAGAAAATTGCTGACATCAACCCAATGCGTCATCTTCCTCTCTTCCCACGTCACTTCTCACTGCTTCCACAGACATCCCCTGGACAGTGGGTTACTGTCTCCTGAATCCCTTCTGCCACTCAGACATTCAGAGGCAGGTTGTTGGCGAGAAGGGAGAGCGAGGTGACACAGAAGCTCTGAATATGGCAATTCCTAAGAGGTCAGCCTAAGAAAAGTCTTTGCAAAATCTGAAAGCTTCCTTACAATTTGGGTGACAAGAGATGACAACAGAATAGGAGAGAGTGGTGTTTATGGATGGCAGGAGCAAGAACAAAATGAGGCTCTTGGGTAGCAGGTGGCATTAAGAGTTGGCAGCTGGCACAGCAGATAGAGCACGCTATTTGTAATCTAGACCTGAATTTGAGCCCTAAGTGTGCCTTCGTCTTCCTATTTGCACTGGCACGTAGTAGGTGGACACTGTAAATATCAGATGACCAGAATAAGAATGGTAATACAGCAACAGCATTTCCCACTCGCTGACTACTTCCAACCAATTCAAAAGCTACAGCAAGGCTATTAGCAGAAACGGTTATACCTATTTTAGAGATGAAAAACTGAAGCTCACAAATTCACTTAGCTCAGTGATTCTTAACTGAAGCAATTTTGCTCCCTCCACCTGGGGTATTTGTCAACTTCTAGAGAGAGATTTTTGGTCATCACCACAGGGGATTGAGTGCTACTGGGTAGAGGCCAGGTATGCTGCTAAATACCCTATGATGAATAGGTCAGGCCCTACAACAAAGGACTATTTATTCCCACATATTAATAGTGCTGAAATTGAGAAATCTTGATTAGCAGACAGAAAATTGTAATTAAATCATGGTCTCCCTGCTGCTGAGCATATTCTTCTAAACACATTGCTTTTCCACCTGACCAATGTGATGTGATTATGCCCCTGGCATAGTGCATGGCCAACAAACACTTGTTAAAGGAATGAATAAAGGGATTAGATAAATCATTTACTATAGGAATTTTTCTTTACCTTTCTGGGTCTTTATTTCCTCAGCTGTGAAATGGGTATAGTTTATTTCAGTTATGCCTACTGCACAGGTGTTCAGGTAAAAAAAGTCTTCAAAAGTTTTTTGTAAATTATAAAAAAGAAACGATGTGAAGGGTAACCTAAGGAATAGCAATAAAAACTCAATATATAATGCTGAAATTTAAAGACAAGATTTTAAAATACACAATATACAATATCAAAATAAAGATTAAAGTAGTCATGATAATCACCCCTGCGAAATGGACGTGTTCACAGCAATCTGTCCTGGCCCTACACCCCTAGTTCCCTAAGGTCTCCCAGGTCTCCCTTTCTGATGGTTTACCATCTCATCATTCAATTAAGAACAAGCTGAAATTCTTTTGGTTGGTAGCAATTAAGTGCTTTTTCTTAGAACTTATTAATAGTCAACCGAGAAAATGCCCCTGGCTGTTGATAGAAATGATTTCTACTTGAATCAAATAGCGTTTTGCAGTATTTCCTGCCCCATTTGAGACTTTTTCACAAGTTCTCCGAGGAGGTCAATACACTGATGTTAAGGACTGTTTTCTCTCCTTGTTTTGAGTGGTGAATTTTCGCCATTTCAAACTGCTCACTGACATCAGCCCTTTAGAAAAACAAGAACAGATGGGAAGGATTTGCCATCCCCCTCACCCCCCCACCCCCCGCTCTGTTCACAAGACCGTTGATCTCTCTTCTCTGCCATAACAAATCTCCTTGTGGTGTTTCGCCTTTGGCCATAAAGGAAACAACCCATGTTTGATGGCGATTCCCAGGCTGTTGTGACAGCTGCTGCAGCTGTACTACTTGGTGGCAGCCCAGAGCCACCACCATCATCACAATTATGTCATTAGGAACTAGTGTGAGACCAGCATCTTTTGGGCATTACTGTGTAGGGAGCAAAGGGTCTATGTAATTATGACAAATTCTCTAGTCCCTGATGACTTAAAATCTAATACACTCCTGCTTAACTACCCATTGCATTCTGGGAAGCTTCCTAAGCAAAAGATGCCATCAAAATGCATAATGTTAAATAAATGGTCTTTTCGAACTACTCACTAAAATACAAATGAGTTGGGCTTTACTTATTATGAGCCACTGGTACAAGATAGGCAAGGTCCGTCATGGGATGTAGTCCATAAATAGGACATTCAGAAGGCAAAAACAGAAAGAATGGAAAGGCACATTCTTCAAGCGCATCTTGTTTGTACATTAGCCAGGTTTTTTTTTCCTTATGCTTATACCCTGGCTTATAATGTACCTTAGGTTCAGTTGCTCCCTCCCCACTCTAGCCTGCCCTCCATAAAGTAAAGAAACTTCAGAAATTCAAGGGAAATAACCTTCACATTGAACACATGAATGTATTTATGTGGTTTAGAGCTGAAGACATCTCCTCCCTACTGACGTCAGCTCATCCATCGACTTCCTCCCTACCTGACTTTCTGAAGTAACTTGGATAGGGTGTCTTTGTTGTTTTCCCCACATAGGGAGGCATAGATATTTTATGCTTCTGAAATGTTAAACTGAGAAAATGAAAATGCTATTCTCTTTGCCAAAACATGTAGGATTTTTTTGTTTGTTTACTGGAATGCAGTTAACTTACTTTCTTAGCACGAATGTTCTTCATTTGTAGTCTTCTATACTTTTCTAATTGACGCATAATAATTGTATATGTTTATGTGGTGCATAATGATGTTTCACTACATGCAATGTGTGGTCAAGGTCATTAGCATGCCCATCATTGCAAACGGTTAGCATTTCTTTGTTTTGGGAACATTCAATAGCCTCCTGCTACCTATTTGAAACTCTATAATACAAGTCTATTGTTAATGATAGCCATCCTATAATACTACAGAACTTACTCCTCCTACTTAGCTATAATTTTGTATCTTCTTATCTTGACTCTGCCTCTTTCCAACTATATGGATAAATCACTTCACATTCTGGACAATGATTTATTAACTTTGAAACTAAAATATCAGGATTAGACTTTTTTTTTTTTTTTTTGAGACAGTCTCAAGCTGTCATCCTTGGTTTAGTGCTGTGGAGTCACAGGTAACAGCAACCTCAAACTCTTGGGCATAAGCAATTCTCTTGCCTCAGACTCCTGAGTAGCTGGGACTACAGGTGCCCACAACACCCTGGCTATTTTTTTGGTTGCAGTTGTCATTGTTGTTTAGCAGGCCTCAGCTGGGCTCAAACACACCAGCTTTGGTGTGGCCGGCACCCTACTCACTGAGTGACAGGTGCTGAGCCAGAATTAGACTATTTTTAAGTTCCCCTTTTCTACTAAGCAGTAACATCAATTCCTCAATTTATATGATAAGTTTATACTTCAGATGCTTCCATATAAACTCTATTCTTTCTTTGATTATATATTCCTTTAATCTTGATTACTTATGTCAGAAATGTCTATGTGTGTTTGTGTATGTCTATTAGCAGGCCAGTTTAGGAACTCCAAATCCTCTCTTTGGTCATTTTCTTTCTGTGTGTGTGTGTGTGTGTGTGTTTTTCTTTCAATTCTTTTTTTTTTAGGACATTTATTTATTTATTTATTTTTATTAAATCATAAGCTGTGTACATTGGTATATTCATGGGGCATCATTCACTAGCTTCACAGACCGTTTACCAAGTTTCACATATACCCTTGTAAGATGCACCGCTGGTGTAATCCCACCAATCCCCTTCCCTCTACCCACCTCCCCCCTCCCTTCCCTCCCTTTCCTCCTTCCCCCTATTCTTAGGTTGTAACTGGGTTATAGCTTTCATGTGAAAACCCTAAATTAGTTTCATAGTAGGGCTGAGTACATTGGGTACTTTTTCTTCCATTCTTGAGATACTTTACTAAGAAGAATATGTTCCAGCTCCATCCATGTAAACATGAAAGAGGTAAAGTCTCCATCTTTCTTTAAGGCTGCATAATATTCCATGGTGTATCTATACCACAATTTATTAATCCATTCGTGGATCGATGGGCACTTGGGCTTGTTCCATGACTTAGCAATTATGAATAGGGCTGCAGTAAACATTCTGGTACAAATATCTTTGTTATGATGTGATTTTTGGTCTTCTGGGTATATGCCCAGTACAGGGATTACATGATTGAATGGCAGAGCTATTTTTAGATCTCTAAGTGTTCTCCATATCTCTTTCCAAAAGGAATGTATTAATTTGCATTCCCACCAGCAGTGCAAAAGTGTTCCCTTTTTTCCACATCCGTGCCAACATCTCTGGTCTTGGGATTTTGTGATATAGGCTAGTCTCACTGGAGTTAGATGGTATCTCAAAGTAGTTTTGATTTGCATTTCTCTGATGATTAAAGATGATGAGCATTTTTTCATATGTCTGAAGGCCGCGCGTCTGTCTTCTTCAGAGAAGTTTCTCTTAAAATCCCTTGCCCAGCCTGCGATGGGATCCCTTGTTCTATTATTGCTAATGCGTTTGAGTTCTCTGTGGATTCTGGTTATTAAACCTTTGTCGGAGACATAACCTGCAAATATCTTCTCCCATTCTGAGGGCTGTCTGCTTGCTTTACTTACTGTGTTCTTGGCTGTGCAGAAGCTTTTTAGTTTGATCAAGTCCCAATAGTGTATTTTTGAAGCTGCTTCAATTGCCCGGGGGGTCCTCCTCATAAAATACTCGCCCAGACCGATTTCTTCAAGGGTTTTCCCTGCACTCTTCTCTAGTATCTTTATAGTTTCATGTCTTAAATTTAAATCTTTGATCCAGTGAGAGTCTATCTTAGTTAATGGTGAAAGGTGTGGGTCCAGTTTCAGTCTTCTATAGGTTGCCGGCCAGTTCACCCAGCACCATATGTTAAATAGGGAATCTTTTCCCCACTGAATGTTTTTAATTGGCTTGTCAAAGATAAATAATGGTAAGTAGCTGGATTCATCTATTGGTTCTCTGTTCTATTCCAGACATCTACTTCTCTGTTTTTGTGCCAATACCATGCTGTTTTGATCACTATCGATTTGTAGTATAGTCTGAGGTCTGGTAGCATAATTGCACCTGCTTTGTTTTTATTTCTAAGTAATGGCTTGGCTATTCAAGGTTTTTTCTGATTCCATATAAAACGAAGTATTGTTTTTTCAAGATCTTTAAAGTATATCAGTGGAGCTTTAATAGGGATTACATTGAAATGATATATTGCTTTGGGTAGTATGGACATTTTAACAATGTTGATTCTTCCCAGCCATGAGCATGGTATGTTTTTCCATTTGTTAACATTTTCAGCTATTTCTTTTCTTAGAGTTTCATAGTTGTCTTTATAGAGATCTTTCACGTCCTTTGTTAGATAAATTCCCAAATATTTCATCTTCTTTGGCACTACTGTGAATGGGATAGAGTCAAGTCCTTCAACTTGACTATTGTTCGTATATATAAAGGCTACCGATTTATGAATGTTGATTTTGTAACCTGAGACGCTGCTGTATTCCTTGATCACTTCTAAGAGTTTTGTAGTAGAGTCCCTAGTGTTTTCCAGTTATACAATCATATCATCTGCGAAGAGCAAAAGTTTGATCTCTTCTGACCCTATATGGATACCCTTGATTGCCTTTTCTTCCCTAATTGAGGTGGCTAAAACTTCCATTACAATGTTAAAAAGCAATGGAGACAATGGGCAGCCTTGTCTGGTTCCTGATTTGAGTGGAAATGATTCCAATTTAACTCCATTCAATATGATATTGGCTGTGGGTTTGCTGTAGATGGTCTCTATTAGTTTAAGAAATGTCCCTTCTATACCGATTTTCTTAAGTGTTCTGATCATGAAGGAGTGCTCGATATTATCAAAAGCTTTTTCTGCATCGATTGAGAGAATCATATGGTCTTTGTTTTTTAATTTGTTTATGTGCTGGATTACATTTATAGATTTACGTATATTGAACCAGCCTTGAGACCCTGGGATAAAACCGACTTGGTCATGATGTATAATTTGTTTGATGTGTTGCTGGATTCTGTTTGTTAAGATCTTGTTGAATATTTTTGCATCTATATTCATTAGTGATATCGGTCTATAATTTTCTTTTCTTGTTGGGTCTTTTCCTGGTTTGGGGATCAGGGTGATGTTTGCTTCATAGAACGTGTTAGGTAGTCTTCCTTCTTTTTCTGCCTTTTGGAACAGGTTGAGTAATATAGGTACTAATTCCTCTTTAAAAGTTTGGTAGAATTCTGACGTGAAACCATCTGGTCCCGGGCTTTTCTTTTTAGGGAGGTTTTGTATGGTTGATGCTATTTCCAAACTTGATATGGGCCTGTTCAACATTTCCACTTGATTCTGGCTAAGTCTTGGAAGGTGACATGCTTCCAAGTATCGGTCAATTTCCTTCAGATTTTCATATTTCTGAGAATACAGTTTCTTGTAATATTCATTAAGGATTTTTTTTATTTCTGAGGAGTCTGTTGTTATTTCATCTTTGTTGTTTCTGATTGATGAGATTAGAGATTTTACTCTTTTTTTCCTGATTAGGTTGGCCAAAGGTTTATCTATTTTATTGACCTTTTTGAAAAACCAGCTTTTTGATTTATTGATCTGTTGTATTATTCTTTTGTTTTTAATTTCATTTAATTCTGCTCTAATTTTGGTTATTTCTTTTCTTCTACTGGGTTTGGGGTTGGAATATTCTTCCTTTTCCAATTGCTTGAGATGTCCCATTAAGTTGTTAACTTCCTCTCTTTCCGTTCTCTTGAGGAAGGCTTGCAGTGCTATAAATTTCCCTCTGAGAACTGCCTTTGCAGTGTCCCAGAGGTTCTGACAGTTCATGTCTTCATTGTCATTTTGTTCCAAAAAATTGGTGATTTCTTTCTTAATCTCATCTCTGACCCAGCTATCAT
Organism: Nycticebus coucang; assembly: GCF_027406575.1. Taxonomy (NCBI): domain Eukaryota; kingdom Metazoa; phylum Chordata; class Mammalia; order Primates; family Lorisidae; genus Nycticebus; species Nycticebus coucang. The sequence goes on from NC_069787.1 coordinate 36,659,613, forward strand.
TCAGCATAAGGTTATTTAACTTCCATGTTTTTGTATGAGTATGCAGATTCCTGTTGTTACTCAGCTCAAGTTTTATTCCATGGTGGTCCGAGAAGATGCATGGAATAATTTCTATTCCTTTAAATTTACTAAGGTTAGACTTGTGACCTAAGATGTGATCAATTTTGGAGTAAGTTCCATGGGCTGATGAGAAGTATGTGTATTCAGTTTTGTTGTGATGAAATGTTCTATAGATGTCTGCTAAATCCAAATGTTGGATGGTTAGGTTTAAATCTAAGATTTCTTTGCTCAGCTTCTTGTTGGAGGATCGATCCAACACTGCCAAAGGAGCGTTGAAATCTCCGACCATTATGGAGCTGGAGGAAATCAAGTTGCTCATGTCTGTTAGAGTTTCTCTTATAAATTGAGGTACATTCTGGTTGGGTGCATAGATATTAATAATTGATATCTCATCATATTGAGTATTACCCTTAACAAATATGAAGTGACTATTCTTGTCCTTCCTTACTTTTGTTGGTTTAAAGCCTATTGTATCTACAAATAAAATTGCAACACCTGCTTTTTTCTGATTACCATTTGCCTGAAATATGGATGACCATCCTTTCACCCTGAGTCTGTATTTGTCTTTTAGCTTAAGATGTGACTCTTGTATGCAACAGATATCTGGTCTGAGTTTTGTATTCAGTCAGCTAACCTATGCCTCTTTAGAGGACAGTTTAAGCCGTTCACATTAATGGAGAATATTGATAAGTCTGGTGACGTTCTGGGTATCGAGTTTTTCAAAAGTCCAGTGGGCATTTTTAATCCTTTTGCCAGGGTGGAAATTGGAGTTTGATCCGAAGTTTCTGAGTGAGTTTACTTTTGTGGTATAGGATTGGGTTGGTCATTATGGAGGATAGGTCTGAGAATATCTTGGAGAGCTGGTTTGGTTATGGCAAATTTCTTCAACATCTGAATGTTATTAAAGTATTTAATTTCTCCATCATAAATGAAACTCAGTTTAGCTGGATACAAGATCCAGGGTTGAAAGCTATTTTGCTTTAGGAGATTAAAAGTCAGTGACCACCCTCTTCTGGCTTGAAAAGTTTCAGCAGAGAGATCCGCAGTCATTCTAATATTCTTCCCTTTGAAGGTAATGGTTTTCTTTCTCCTGGCAGTTTTGAGGATTTTCTCCTTCATATTAACTTTAGTGAAGTTAATTATGATATGGCTGGGGGATGTCTTATTGGGGTTGAGTCATGCTGGGGTTCTGAAGCTGTCCGCTATCTGAATTTCAGAATCTCTAGGCATATCTGGAAAATTCTCTTTCATAATTTCATGCAGAAGGGCCTCTGTGCCCAGTGAGGCCACTTCATCTGTTTCTGGAACTCCTATGATTCGGATATTTGCTTTCTTCGAATTATCCCAGAGCTCTCTGAAAGAATGATCCATTTTTGCTCTCCATTTCTCTTCCTGTTTGAGAGTTTGGGAGCGTTCAAAGGCTTTATCTTCAATGTCAGAAATCCTTTCTTCTGCTTGCTCCATTCTGTTGCTGAGGGATTTTACTGTATTTTTCATATCTTTGAGGGCTTCTAATTCTTGCTTCAGTGTGTTTAAGTCTTTGATGGGTTTTGTCTTTAAATTCGTTAAATTCTTGAGACAACTTTTGAATTTCTCCTCGAATTCCTAATTCCACTTTGTTAATCTTGTCTGCAATCCAAATTCTAAATTCGATTTCTGACATCTCAGCCAGTTGTTTTTGAATGGGATCTTCAATTGCATCTGCCATATCTTTTCTTGGGGGGGTTGATCTATTCTGGTTATCCATGTTACCAGAGTTTTTCCACTGATTCCACCCCATGGTTGTTTTACTCCCTCTGATTTTTTGCCCTGGGGCTTTGTCGGGGGCCTGTACAGTGTTGTGGCCTGAGAAACTGGGGCCCTGTCTGGTGTGGTGTGGCTAAGTGGTTCTGTCTTGTTTTCAGCTGGTTTCTGTTCCACCCTACTGAAGCAGATACTCTGGATTGAAGTCTCAGCTTTTGTTTGTATCCTTGTGGTTGCAGCTCACTTCAGCGGGGTTGACGTGCGTTCTTCAGCCTTCTCTCTTAGTGCAGCTCAAATCCACCTGGTTACTGGCTGAATTTTTGTCCTTTAAGTCTCCTACTGGACGGGAGTCTCTGTGGAAAGCTGGCTTCAGTCAGCCGTCTTGTCTCCTCCCCCTCTTTGGTCATTTTCAGTAAGTTTTCTTATTCTAGGTTTTTGAATGAAATTATCACTTTCAGTTTTCTTTTTCTTTTCTTTTTGAAAGTTTACATGACTTTATTTGCCATCTTTTTCCTAGATTGCAGATTAAAACCCAACTCAACTGAGATCTAAAACCTCTGTCATTTTCTAACACTTTTTTTTTACTTATTTTTTTTTATTAAATCATTTGTACATAGATCATAAATACATTTATTCCATTATGGGATTCGATGTGTTGATTATTTGCACAAATTGGAGTGCTTACATCCTACTAATCAACATAGCTTTCACCTCATTTACCCAATTACAGCATTAAGACATTTGTGTTCTATACCTGATAGATCCAACTTGTACTTGCAATGTGCTCCATAGGTGTGGTCCCCCTACTAACTCTCCCTCTATCAACCTACCCTACCCCCGCCCCTCCCCTTTCCCTCCCATTCCCTCCTTCATCCTAGGCTATAGTTGTGTTTCATTTTTCATATGCAAGTGTGAGTGATTCTAAATTGGTTTCACAGTAGTACCGAGTATATTGGATTTTTTTTTCCATTCCTGAGATACTTTACTAAGAAGAATATTTTCCAGCTCCATCCTGAGATACCATCTAACTCCAGTAAGAGTAGCCCACATCACAAAATCCCAAAACTACAGATGTTGGCGTGGATATGGAGAAAAGGGAACACTTTCAGTTTTCAACTGATTCTTGCCCTTTTTATTAATGGCTTTGTTTGCAGAAATGTGTTGCACTGTGCCATGTCTGCTTCTCTGGAAGCAGAGTTGGCATAGTATAAATTATAAGTAACTGAATGGGTCAATCCCTTACTTAACTGATAGCATAATTTTCAACTCTGTATGATCTCATGTCCTGTCTGATTATGAACTATTATAAGTTCAAGTACAGAGTCTCCGCCTTCTTTATTTCCTTCACAACATGAAGCAGTAACCTTAACCTGCAGTGGAGTTCTCTTACAGTTCCTTTCACATCCAGCAGAAAGACAGAAGAGCATCTCTCTCAGAAAAGTGAGAAATCTGCTTTCCCAGAAAGCCCCTATTAAGTGTCATCTTGCATCTAATTGGGGCATGTCCTTTGTACCAAAGTATCATGGCTGTAATTCAGTTACTGTGGCTGCGTATGTGGGATCTGCTGAATGGCCAAAGCCAGGGAAAACACTCACCTGGACCTGAGGATAGGATCAGCTTCCCCCAAAATACATGGGCCCCTTAAGTAAATAGTGGATATAAAATGAAATTGAGGGTATTTTTACAAAGGAAAGTGGTGGAAAGCATGTTTAGTTAAATCTTAGATTTTCCTTTTACTCAGGCAAGTAACTCGAACTCTCCAAGCATCAGGGTTCTTGTCTGGATTGAGGATAAAAATTTTTCTTTCTCCAGTAACAGTGAGTACATCCAGTGCCCAGATATTAATTTTTTAGTTGAAAAGAACCAGAGCTCCTTGAAGAAATGCCTGATTCTAGGGCTGCTATAGGCAATATATAAAATAGGCAATACAAATGAACCCCCTTTTTTTAAAGCCAAAAAATAAAAAAGTGCTCCAGAAAATCCAAAATCATGGCCACATGTCCAAGGGACATGGTAGCCAACAGAAAAAACTCCCAGTGGCCAAAGGGGAGCAACAAATTAAATAACACAGTATTGGGTTATAACTCAAAGTATAAAATAAATTTCCCAAAGTCCATATTCTAATAAATAATTGGTTAAATAAATACATTTAGGAGGAGAGACAAATGGAAGACAAATCTTCCATATAAAAGAATTCCAAATGATATACCTAGACACACATCAAGGAGGTGGAACATCCTTTCCCCTTAAGTTTGGACTACATGCAGTCTTCCAAAGAGAGCAATATGGACTAGGAGGAGAGAGAAAGTAACTTTACAGTAGAGAAAGCTGGAAAGCATTCCCTCAGCCAGGTGATCAAGGCTGATGGCCATGATAGTCATACTGTTAGCGCAGACCCTTGATAAGATATATTGAGAATGGCTCCTCACTTCTGTGGTCTTCATCCCCCAAACACATAAACCCAGTCTGTCCAGGGGATAAACACTAGACAAACCCAAATTGAGGGACATTATACAAAATACCTACCAGTCCTCCTCAAAACTGTCAAGGTCAACAAAAAACAAGCAACGTCTGAGAAATTTTCACAGCTCCAAACCATCTAGAGACGTGATGTGATGCAGTGTGGTATCCTTGGGGGATCCTGGAACAAAGAAAGACACTATGGGGGAAATGGGGTGCAAATAAATTATGGAGTTTAGTGAGTAATGATGTATCAATATTGGTTCATTAGTTCTGACAAATGTACCATGGTCATGTGAGATGTTAACAATAGGGGGAGCAGGGCATGAGATATGCAGAAATTCTGTACTATCTTTGCAACTTTCCTGCAAACTTAAAACTATTCTAAATTTTTTAAAGTTTGTTTAATTCTGCCCCTCTTGACAGAATTGTAGTCTTAGGTAAGTCCATGTGCAAGATAAAGCACCTTGCCTGTGGTAGGAAGTATAGTAGTATATTTAGTTGGCTCAGCCACCATCACCAACAGCTGGATTCACTCTTTACCTTTCCGATCCATTCTCTGCGTAAGCCAGAATGATGTTTATATCATAATAAGCTGAACTTCTCATCCCTTCTCCCCACACTTGTCAGCCTAACCTCTAGCTTTAAACCTTCCAGTGAATTCCTGTTGCTCGGAGGATAAAGATATAAAATAGGTCTCCCATGACCTGTAAGGCCCCAGGCAGTCTTTCTATGACCTATGAGACCCCATACATGGTTTGACCCTGTCTGCCTCTCCATCCTTATCCCATATGACTCTCCTCTTCACCTTGTATTCCAACTACACCGACCAACCTGCTTCCACATTCCCGCCTGCCACAGGCCCTTAACATGTACTATTCCTGCCTGAAATGCCCTTCCCCACTCTCTGCCTGGTTAACCTTTATTTATCTATCTATTTGTTTGTTTGTTTGTTTGCTTATTCATTCATTCATTCATTTGCTTGCTTATCTGTTTACTTAAATATATGTAAGGAGTACAGGTAGTTTTTTGTTACATGGCTGAATTACAGAGTAGAAAAGCTGGTTTTTGAATGTACCCATCACCCGAATAGTGCACCTTGTACCCAATAGGTAATTTCTCATCCCATACCCATGCTCTGTTCTGAGTCTCAGATGTCTGTTAAGTAGCCCTGTATGACCATGCATACCCATCGTTAGCTCCTACTTATAAATGAGAACATGCAATATTTGGGGTTCCTGGGTTACTTCACTTAGAATAATGACCTCATCCCTAGTTTTTTAGGCTTTCTTGCAAGAATTGTCAATTAAGCTCTAGTCCATTTTGGCATTTTCTGGTCATGTAGTGATTCACTGGCTTCCTAGAGATGTGAGTTTCCTATGCTAAAGTAGAATAAACAGTGGGGAAATAGCTTCTGCGTTTATCTTTAATGTCAAAAAAAAAAAAAAGTGGAGTTCTCTCCTTTATTCCAGAAATGCTTTTATTGTGGTATCAAGACACAGACACAAAATCTGTAGACTGTGAAATAGGGTTTCAATTATTAAAGAAGAAAGTCTCCACCTTTCCAAATTGTCTTCTGTCCCTTGTGCTGCCAAAAATAGCTCACTGTCATTCCTTCCGAGTATTTTCTGACTGCCTTTGAATTCGTTAGTTAATAAGACAGCCTCGCGATAAATTCTGAGTAACTCACCTACAGATGCAAACACAGTGTGTCTCTTTGGATAAAATTTCCTGCAATTTTTCTCCTCTGGAGAATAAAAGACCAAAAGTATTATTTTTCCCTTTATTGACATCCATACACAGCACCGCTTGTGCCACCTTGCCCGTTACAGAATTCAGTCTGGAAAAAAATGTAGAATAATGCAGGGGAATATGGGAGATGATGTTGGCATATTATAGTCATCAAGTTAGTGACTAAAGAGCCCACACTCTTCAAAACAAGCTTCCGGGGCAAGGACTCTGAAGGTGCATTTTGAATGGGGACTCATGTGGCTTTGTAAAACAATAAAAATACAACAAAAGCCTTCCCCACCATTTGTTTCTGTCTTCAAGACCCTGTTGGAGATCAGGAGAGAAACCAAATATATTTCCTGCCCTCAGAAGTTTCTAGTCATGTAGAAGCATTAGATCCCAGTGCAAATAATGATGATAATAACCAGAGTAGAACAGAAGGAGCTGGGAGCTGAGAGAGGTGTGGGGAAGTTAACAGAAGGAAGATTCACTTTCTTCCTCCTTTCTGCAGAAACTTATGAAACTCCTAGCACAGGCCAGGCTCTGTGCCAGTCTCTAAGGTTATCACATTGAGCAAAGCCCAAGGAACTCATACCCTCCTGCAGAAACAGGCATCAATCGAGCAACCACACCATGGGATGGATAATCACAGACTAACTGGGTTCTGTGATGGAGAAGGCTTGGTCTGTTGAAAGCCTTTGAGAAAGGCTGTGGTGGAAAGCCTGGGCAGAAGAATGGCAGAGGTGAACTTGGAGGAGTGAGGAAGGAGACTTCTAGGCGGGGCAACAGCATGTCCAAGGTGGGCTCTGGAGCTGGGACATGTTAGTTATACAAAGGAGTGTTCTCAGCCAAGGGAACCACCTCAGCAAAGACCAAGAGGGAAATACACAGAGTGGGGCTGGATGATTGCCAAAAGTTCAGTCCAGCAGGATCACAGGAAGCATGGCGGGTGAGAGAGCAGTCTGGCAAGGTGGACTGAACCCTCACTGGGGAGAACAGGGCCTTATCCTCACAGTTTTCAAAGCCTGGCTCATGGAGACCACTGGTGTTTTCCAGATTCCTTAGCACTGTAGTGTAGAAGTGGGCTCTAGACTCTCACCACCACCGCCACCATCAACACTATTTCAGACAGAGAAACTGTTTTCATAGCGTAGTATTATGATTGTCCCGATAGTACTTTCATTTTTAAAAGTGCTATGCTGCTTTTTGACAAATAGAAACCCATCTCCACAGACAGCAAGAAGTCACTGAATGTTCCTCAAGAAGAGACCAGATGTGTGTTTTAGGTCAGGTAGAGAGGAGGCGGGAGGCAGGCTGAGCACCGTCGCACCAGTCATGTAGGCCGCGTCAGGGGCCGGTCGCACCAGTCATGTAGGCTGCGTCAGGGGCCAGACGGGAGAAGAAGCAGGGAGTGAGGGGAAAGATACAAAGGTAAGAAGAGCAGCCACAGGGGAGGACAGAAGAGTGTCAGATAATGCCTGGATATGTGTGGGACAAGACAGGAATGTTACACAGAGGCTGAGGTCACAGGTGCCAGTGCCGGGGAGAACCAAGGAGTCCTTTATAGAAACAAGTAATTCTGAGTTAGAACCAGCGTGGGGGGTGGGGTGAGCCTCTGAGTCCAGATAAGCCAGCCCTTCACCTGCACAGTCTCATTGACTCCTTGTGGCAGCCCAAAGAAGTAAACACCCTGGCGATCCCCAGTTTTCAGTAAAGTGAATGGAGGTCCGTAGCAATGAAGCTGCTTTTCCAACACAGAATTTCTGAAAGGCTGAGTCAATGTGGCTCTGAACCACTCGGCCTATTGTCTCACCTGGACAATTTCTGAGCTACACAGCTGTTCTTCCTGCCTCCTCTCCATCTTCCTCTGCCTCAAGAACAATTTGCAACACAAGCCCAATTGGGGGCTCCTTTCCTCAATAACCTTTAGTGGTTTCCTGGTATCTATAGAGGTAGTTTTCCATTTTTTAAGGTACATAACACTTTTTAAAATGGAAATATTTATTGAAGGACATTGATATAATCCATAACTAATTTACTGATGATTCTGTACCAGGTAGGGGAAAAACACGAGACAGCTTTCCTTCTTTCCAGTTTTTACCTTCAGCCTTGCTGTGTTCTTTAATAGAACTCTCCCTGCCATCTAACAACTCCCCTTTGCTTTTTCAGTCACTTTCGAAAGTCCAGTCTGGTTTAAGATGTCAATGTCATATCCAATTTAAAGCCCTCCCTTCCCCTCCTGTGACTAGTTTCTTCAGGACTGGTGCAGGGAGTTGCTAAGCATTGAGCAGTGCAGGGTGGAGGTAGCCAGGTGAGGGTGGGGGTGGGGAAGGCAAAGCTCTTTTTACTTAATTGGGTCAGTGACTGTGATCTGCTCTTTGGTTGTTTCACTGCCTCTCTGTTGTGCTCAGTGTGTGCTGCCAGCTAAATGCTGATACTCTCACTCAGGCAAGGGGGAGTTCTTTGGAGGGGCAGTCCATGCCCATCTCTGGGGCTCCATTCCACAGCTTCCTGTTGCCCAGGTTCCAGGGACCAGTATTCACCTACAGGATGAAAGTCCAACAAGACACTCCAGCTCGCTGCCTCCCTCCATGTGCAACCACGCACCTTTGTCACAGCAAATAGTGGTGGTGGAGAGAGTGCCACAGGGGCCCCCCCACCCTGCTGTCTCCCTCCAATTGTCTTTGTGTTTTAGATCTACTTAAGTAGACAGAGAGGGCAGGTCAACCATCGGCTGCAATGCACGCATCCATCAGGGCAGTAAAAAGAGGTGGCAGCCTTCCTTCAGGAATCCCAGTCTCCGCAAGTGATTTTCTTCAAGGGGAAGTAGCAGGAAGACCCCAGGGAGGACATAGGGAAGCCGTACAGTCAGTCTCCTTTAAGCTACTCCCTCAAGGACCCCAACACATTTCTTTGGCTTTCTAATCAGTCCCTCTCTTCTCCTTTCCCAGTTGTCTGCTCATATACTCCTGGCAGAGGGTCACTGGGGGGGGGGGGGCTGGGCAGGACACCTCTTTATAAGGCCTGGAGATGTGAAGGTCCCACTAAGATTTAGGAAGTATCCCGGGAAACACCCTCTTGCAAAAGTTCTCCTGGGTCAAGCAGAATTATCTTTGCTCACATAAAAATTGTGTTTTATGACTAAAACATTTTTTAACGAGGAAAGAATGATAGAAACCTGGGGCTCAGTAATCTCAACTTCCCTCTTGCTGGAAGGCATATCAGGAAGGAAAAACTGGCTTAAGATGTTCTGTAAAATGAATTCATCGCGAGTTCTCCCTTCCAGTAAGATTAGTGCGGTTTCTCGTTCCAGTAACAAAATCTCCAGAAACATAGATGTTGGAATCAAGGATTAATTCCTTTCTACCGGCTTGGCGCCCGTAACTCAGTGGTTAGGGCACCAGCCACCTACACCGGGGCTGGCGAGTTCGAACCCAGCCAGGCCTGCTAAACAACAACAATGACAACTACAACAAAAAATAGCTGGGCATTGCAGAAGGCACCTGTAGTCCCAGCTACTTGGGAGGCTGAGGCAAGAGGATCACTTGGGCCCAAGAGTTTGAGGTTGCTGTGAGCTAAGGTGCCACAGCACTCTATCGAGGGCAACAAAGTGAGATTCTGCCTCAAAATAAATAAATAATAAATAAATAAAATTTTAAAAATTCATTTCTTCCTTACGAAATAGTGACATTGGCAAACCTAAAAATTACTAAAAATGTAATTTAGCAAGGATGGAGGGCAATGTATTTTGCCTTGTTGGAAAAGGAGTGGGGCTTTTCTACTTTCATCTTGAAGGGAAGTAAATGAGAGGTAGCATGATTGCCTTCTAAATCCTTCTTGAGGCCCCTAATTCAACCCACCCCCTCCTAGTTTTCTACCTTTCTTGTGCTGATTCAGTTCTGGGAGGCATCTCAGGCTTTCACGTCCCAGAGAGGTACAGTGTCTTATTTTAAGGTGTGCTCCCAAAGATGCGCTAGGTCTTATTTTTAGGGGACGTCTTATCTTTCCTGTAAGTAGGTCTTCTTTTCGGCGGATGTCTTATTTTCGGGAAAACGGGGTAGTTGTGTGTTTGTATTGCCTTCCCCCTGCAAGTGACAGGTTGTGGACCTGGTCCGTGAGTGTGTTGGGTACAGCACGCAGCGTGGAGGGGGGTGGGGCCTTGGTGTGTGTCACACTTTATGGGGGCAAGACATGATTGCAAGAGGGACTTTGCCTAACAATTGCAATCAATGTAACCTGGCTTACTGTACCCTCAATGAATCCCCAACAATAAAAAAAAAAAAAGAAATTTCAAATAAAAAGAATGTCAGAAGAAATATTTCCAGCCACTCCACTACAGCTTTCTCCTGGAACAAGGGAGCCTGCGGCTTGAGCATACAACACTGTGGGACTGATACTCTCAGAGCTCTCCCAGCAGAAAAAACCAATTGCTTGCACATGGGGGAGGCGATCTGAAATACCTGGTCAAGGTGAACTTTGCTTTGGCAAGAGGGCTAGCAAGAGTTGTTAAAATGGTACTGAAGATAAATTCCTGGGTTAATGCTGATCATGACCTAGACCCCCTATTAAGTGAGAATCTAATACCCTATGCAAATAAGCTTTGCAAATAAGAATCACATTTGCCTAGAGAATGGCAGTGAATAGCCATTTCTTTCACTCTGCTGTGGCAATACATGATGAATAATGAAATGGAAGTTGCTTTTTGAAAGCTCACAAAAATAAATCTTTACTTTCCTCGGATAAAAAAAAGAAAAACAAAACACAAAAATCCTCTCCAAGAAAAGTCCCAGTAGTTGAACTCCTGTGTCTTACACACCTCAGTGAAATCAACTCCAAGGCAGAATTCCAAAAGTACCTGTCTGGATTATTCTTGCAAACATGGCGCCTTCTTGTACAAATTCCTTAACCAGAGTAGGAACTATCAAAATTCTCATTCTTATCTCTTACCCTCCTCTAATTTAGATCTCAGCCCAGCTGGTCCTATTGGGCAGGGTTTAACAGCTAGAGGATTAACATCATGAAGTTAAGCCTCCATGTCAGTTGAGTAACACTCTCTTTGCCCATATAATCAAACGTTGTCAGGGCAAACATCTTATTTCCCTGAGGTCAGTGTCTACCACAGGGCTTCTCCAGCTCAGCGCTGCTGACATTCAGGGCTGGATAAGTCCTTGATGGAGGGGCTGTCTTGTGCATTGTTGAGACGTCTCTCTCTCAACTGTTGACAGCCAAAAATGTTTTTTAAAAAGTCTCCAGACTTTGCCAGACATCTTTGGGGCGACGGGAAGGGCAAAATGCCACCTTCCACCTGGGTGAGACCTACTGCCTTATACAGATTATAAAATTTTGCTATAAAAATCCTAATCTGGGTGAGTGTCAAATCTAAACCTTCCGCCCCACCCCCCAGTGGAGAAGAGAGACAGGAGGATAGAGAGACTGTGGGGTGGGAGAGACTTGACGCCTTCATCTTATAAATGATGATGGCTAATGTCACAGCTTATGTTGCAGACTGTCTCCTGAATTTCTGCAGCCCTGCTTTTCTGATAAGAAACTAGAGGTTGCTGTGAAATTAATCACTCCAGAGGGGTTTGCAGAGGGAGGTATAGCTTCAATCCTCGGCAGTTCTCCAGGGTTGGCCAATATAAATTGCCAACTCTTGTTGGTTTAGAGATTAATTATTAATGATAAGGAAGCTTATGAATTTTTCAGAATTTTCTCCTCTTTAGGTGCATGTGTGACTTCCTATCAGGAACCTTACAACCATCCTGTATCAAAGCCACGGGCTGTCACCCAGGGCGTTATCTTGTTCCATGCAGGCTGGCTGCGTATGTTGACTCTAAATTTTTTAATCAGCCATTTTCCAACTCAACTGCACATGTCAGCCTGTAGAGACAGAATCCATTAGGCACCATCTGAAACCAGCAGGGCCTTGTGGCATCACGACTTGATATCTCTATGGCAGAATTCACAATAAGAAATTACAGGAATACGCATTTTACTGAAATGTCAGGAAAATGCCTGCAGGACCTAAAAGAGGGTAAAGCCTAACAACAATAATAATCTCTGGGCAGTCTTTTCAAGAATTTTCGTATTTAGAGATCTCAATTTGTCTGCACCCTATCCTTTTAAACCACTCACTTATTTTTATCAAATAAAATGAATAGACAGCAGGATCTAATCATCCCTTAATCAATAGGAAGATAACAAGGAGCATTACAGGCTGAATCATACAAGCATAGAGAACAATTTTTTATTTAAAAAATTACATAGCACAGGCATGGTGGCTCACACCTATAATCCTAGCACCCTGGGAGGCCAAGGCAGGAGGATCACTTGAGGTTAAGAGTTTGAGACCAGCTTCAGCAAGAGCCTAACCCTGTCTCTACAACAAATAGAAAAAATAGCTGAGCATGGTGGCACATGCCTGTAGTCCCAGCTACTTGGGAAGCTGAGGCAGGAGGATCACTTGAATCCAGGAGTCTGAGGTTGCATTCAGCTATGATGACTCCACTGCACTCAAGCCAGGGAAACGCAGCAAGACTCTGTCTCAATTTAAAAAAAAAAAATCACACAGATCAGCCTAGAATACTGAAGGTTCTCTGTTACATGGAAGATGAAATATTTATAGGCAATCATTCAACAAATGCATATTGAGTTTCCATTTTGTGTCAGGTACTTCTGAGCTATTAACCTGAAAATCATTTGGGTTTCGTTTCATGCTAAAACTATTTCTCAAAATTGTATTTTTCCACTCTCCTACCTTATAATACAACAAGCATCTTGTGGAAAAACATCATTTTGCAAATCAATTCTGTATCTAGGAATATTAGCAAAAAAGGGCAGGATATTGACCCGATGCATACATTTGGTACTGCTTTTTAAAAACTCAATTCCCATTGTGAATTTACTTTTTGTAAAAGTTAAGTTCCTTTTCTAAAGGTGGCTAATTGAGGTTCCAGGGTAAATTCTTGTTTTCTCTGAGATTTTACGGTAATTTGGGAGTGAGGGATTTGCTATGATCACTACAAAGTTTTTTCTCTGAAGCCCCTAAAAGGCATTTTCTTAGTTCTGCAAATCTGAAAGGACAGAATCAGCAAATGAACTTTCTAATCTTAAAACAGCTCTGCAGAGGATTAGCCTAGTATCTAAATTACAAATAAAATTTCAAGAGATAAGAAGTCATCTGTCTTGATGGTCATTTACCAATCAAAGTGTTTCTCAGTCTGGGAAATAGTAGGCACATTAGAAAAAATTAGATTAGGAGACCCCTGGGTCCTCTTAATTCAGCTTCCTTGGCACTAGATCTGTATAGTTCTGTAAATATTGTTTTAATTTAAACTGGTTAAAATACTGCTTATTTGCAGGTTTCTTTCTCAGAGGACAGTACTACTTTCCTCTATTTCTTTCCTCTAGTCCAAGGTCATATTTGCCTTTCACAACACAAATTTAATAAAGGTGCACCCTGTTCACTTGAGTTGATTTCAGTTGATATAGAAGTGTCCACATAGGCCAGGTGAAATAAAGAATTGAGCATCTTCCAGATGCTAAAGATAGAGTCTGTATATTAGGCACTTTAAAATCCTCAGTATTTTTTGAGGTAAACAGAGTAATGCTTATGAAATGTTTTGTATATCTTCTTATGTTTCCTAACTTCATTTGAAGTTAGGTTAGGGCCACATGGTTATTTCCAGCAAACAGGCTATGAGTTCTCCTGTTGCCCTGAGCCTGGAAGCCACTGTCAAGGTGACAAGGGTCCAACATGGTGGTGTTCCTATCAGCCTGGATCCCTAAGTGATTCTGTGGAAGAAAGCCTACCCACAATTGGCACTGAACATGAAGAGTAAGCAAGAAATAAACTTGTTACTATCTTGAGCAGTAACCCTGAGATTTCAGGGTTAATTTATTACCAGGCAATAAATTAATGTATTATAATTTATTTGTTTCCCCATTTTAATTTACTTTTTCAGTATTTACCTTTGTTTTCAGCACAACACATGATTATCCTTACTTAACAATTGACATGAGATAATTGACCTCAACTTCCTAAAAAATATTCAACTTCATAAAAAATATCCACCTTGTTGAATATGACAAGATTAGGCATCTGTGATATAGTGCAACAGCTCTAAGTTAAGAACTGTCATGTATTAGAATAGCTGAAACTCAGATGCCTTTGGTCAGCTATGGCGCAAAATACAGTATATTTTATGAAGGAAGCATTTAATAAATGCTGATAATATAATTTGGGATTATTAAATCATTCTTTTTCTCCCATGTATCGGAGAATTTGGGGCCTCACTGTTTTTATTTATAAAATTACCACATCCTCTTTAAAAGTACCACAGATACTTTAAAAAAGACTAACAAAAAAATATATATCTACGTGGTTATGGATTTGATCCTAGGAACTAACCGGGGGTGGGGATTTAACAGGTTTAATCAAGGTAAACAACCTACCCTTAATAAATATTTTTGACTTTGAACAATAATAACACCAAAGTAAACACACTCTTCAGGGCAGGCAAAATGAGATAATGATGTATCTGGGTAAACTTATGAATAGACCAAATTTCCACCGGGTACTTGCCTAATAATCAACCGGGGACTGGAAATTAAGCACATCTTGTATTTGTGACGTGCCACTCAAAGGAAACAGCAGTGCGTGTGACAATCCTCATGTACCCTAGAAATTATACTCCCTCACCTCAATTTTAATTGACATGGGCAGCTCCATGAATTACAGACCTGGCTGTTCACGGCTGCTTGAGAATGAACTCTCTCTCGGGCTCCCATGTGCACGTGCATGTTCACTAAGGCCATCACTGCACAAGCTGGAAAACTCTATTTCCTTTTGACCTTGTGAGCAACTTTTATACAATGTTATCAATACTTGTAAATGAAGTTCATTTTCCCTTAAAATAAAGAGCGGGCATATTTAGTAAAAGTGTTCAATTTTATGAGAGGTTCTTTATTTATTTATTTATTTATTTATTTTTCTTAAATACCATCATTTTGTGACCAGCATGGTAAAGAATGACTGATGAATGCTAAATTTAGGGGGGATATTTTGTTTTTGTTTTTGTTTTTCTTTTCTTTTTTTTATTGTTAAATCATAGCTTATGAGAGGTACTTTAGACATCACGGGATGGATGTTTTCTGGATTTCCTATTAACTGCAGTACTTTTGCCATTTGTAAATTGCTTTTTACCATGACTTGATGCTGCCTAACAAGCAAAATTATTCAAGAGCACAAAAAAGCATTTTATTTCCTATAATATTCACATCAAAATCTCCAGAGAATGAGATCTCCTCTGGCTCATTTTGAACAAATGGCCTTTTCCCAGCAAATCAACTGCCTGAACAGAATTTCAGAAATTGGTGAAAATTAAATTCAAGAACTAATGACAATGAAAATAAATCATTTACATTTGTGTAATTCTGTACTAGTTTTGATTTAAAAAAAAAAAAACTTTCTGCTGTTGAAAGAGTCCTGAAAGTTAGCAAGGTCTGTGTTTATCCTGCTTTTCACAGCTTGTAGCACAATGCCTAGAACAGAGTAGCCTTTAATGAATGCCTTTCAAATGGTACACTGAGTATCAACATTCCCTATTTCCAGATGAGGAAACTGAGACTCACAGAGTTTAATTGAATCACACCTCTATTATTCACACCACCTCAGTCAGTTATTCTCTGTCCCTTTTATACTTAAATACCTATACTTAGTCATCAAAATTTAATGAGTTTAAACTGTTTGCATTCAGATTTCTATTTAGGTCGTGATTTGGGCACCTGTTATCTGTCAGAAGGCACCACACTAAGTGCTTGGATAAACAGTTCACTAACTCATTAAAACGTCCCTGCCAAGTAGATATTATTATCTCCAACTCAAATTTAGCTATGCGAATATTCCTTTCTTGCTTACTGTATATCAGTCACTGGACGCTTTTACAATGAACAAGACAGACAAAGCCTTTGTCCTCCAGGCATTCACAGCCTGGCAGAGAACGTAACAAAAAGCAAATCATGCAAACGTCAGGGGGTGATGAAAGAGAAGGTTCAGAGGGGACTCCAAGAGGCGCCCCTGAGACCAAGAAACCCTCTAAGGAAGCAATGCTGAGGCCAGACCCTGAGGACAGAGGAGGGGAGAGTGTGTCCTTCAGCCAGGTGCCAAGCGAGAATGTCATGTCTGAGAACCTAAGGACGTATAAAATGGCCCATGCCTGGCCAATAAGACGGGGTAGTGGAGGCGAGACTGGAAAGCTGTGCAGGAGCCAGGGGCCACAGCTCCTGAAGCTTTGATGAGGACCTCAGCCTCTTACTGCAAGGAAAACGGATCCTTACCGGAGGGTCTTAAACAGGAGAGTGACATGAGCAAAGGCATCTTCCGAAAGGATGAGCAGCCGGCCTTGCAGAGCGTGAGGTCCTTCCTCCTCCATGTGTGGTTTGCAGCATCAGCACCACCCAGGAGCATTTAGAAAGGCATATTCTTTGGTACTACCGCAGACCTACTGAATAAAAACTCTCCAGGGCTGAGGCCCAGGATTCTGTGTTTTAACTAGTTCCCTGATTAATTTACATGGGCATAAAAGTTTGAGAACCACTGGATTTTGGTAAAGGTTCTCTATTTTTGCTATGCATTGGAGTCACCTAGAGCAAAGATTTTCAACCGGTGCACCATAGCACACTGGTGTGCTGTGAGAGGATCTTAGGTGTGCCATGAAAAATTTTAAAGACCGGGGCGGTGCCTGTGGCTCAGTCGGTAAGGCGCCGGCCCCATATACTGAGGGTGGCGGGTTCAAACCCGGCCTCGGCTGAACTGCAACCAAAAAATAGCCGGGTGTTGTGGTGGGCGCCTGTAGTCCCAGCTACTTGGGAGGCTGAGGCAAGAGAATCGCTTAAGCCCAGGAGTTGGAGGTTGCTGTGAGCTGTGTGATGCCATGGCACTCTACCTAGGGCCATAAAGTGAAACTCTGTCTCTACAAAAAAAAAAAAAAAAAAAGGATTAGATTACAGAACAACCAACGAAAAAAAAAAAAAAAGAAAAATTTTAAAGACCATTAATTAAATCATTTTCAAAAGAAGTTCAACTCCCAGTAAGCATATTCTTTTGTTTTTACTCTTTCGTTTGATCAACATAATTCAAGCATGCCATGGAAGTACAGCTGTAGGTCAAGTGTGCCACGAGATTTAAAAAAGGTTGAAAAACACTGACTTAGAGGGGTAAAAAGAAAAGAAAAATATTGCTGCCTGGCTCAACCCAGGGGGTTGTCTGGTTTAGTTGTTCTGGGTACAGCCTCAACATCAGGGTTGCTTCTCAACTCTCTCTGAAAATTCTAATGTGCAACCAGGATGGAGTCCTGCTATATCAGAGGGAAGCAGGTGAAATCTGTGGTCCAGGATGGAGGTGGTGGCAGCCTGGCCTAGAGAAGTGGATAAACAGAATGGAGAGATTCCAGAGATATTTGGGAGGCAACAGCTCATTTATAGGAGGAAAGACCCAGGCTAGCACCCTGCATCCTCTCTTGACAAAGCCACCTGCTTCCTCCTTACCCTGGGTTTTGGCGCTGGCAGCTACACTCCCACCCAGAAATATAATGCCTGCTTTCCTCACTGAATGCTTTCTGTTCCCTCTGCCTTCAGGACAGTGCAGGTGAAGTGGACTAATCTGTAAAGATCGTTAAGATGATGCATTTAAAACACACACACAGCTGTATGCTCCATGCTGGATAAAAACTGTAGTCTCTGGACTCAGTATTGCTAAATTACAGCCCTAACCTTGCGAAGCCCTCCTATTTGAGGCATTGTGCTCAGTGCTTTACGAGCACGATCTCCTTTCATTCTCATAACAATCCTCTGCTGTTGGCATTGTTAGGACTCCCACTTTGCAAATAAGGCCACAGACTTCAAGAACTCAGTATATTGTCCAGTGTCACGGAGCTGGCAAGTGACAGAGCAAGCATTTGAGGCCAGATCAGACTGCTTCTGGCTCGTGGGCCCCTGACCACCGTGCCCTATGGCTGCCCTGGGGAGGAAGGGCATTCTAAGATAGAAAACCCTGGCCTGGATAGCAATGCTTGGCTAAAGTCATCAAGGAGGGCTTCTTGAAGAAAGTAAGTCTGAAACCAGACACTGAATGATGTGTCAGATTTGAAATGATACAAAGAAGGGAGGTCATTTCAGGACTAGGGTGGGAATGAGGAAAGACTGGCTGAGTGCTACAGGATCATAGCAAAGTAGATTGGTTTTCTGTTTGGGTTTTTTTCTGTATTTACTTGCTGCCTGTTCAGAGAATTGCTGCATTTGGAGCTCTTGGGTTATATTTACTGCATCGCCAGAAGCCAGCAAAGACATAAAACCGGTGACTCAAATGCAGGCACGTTCTCATTGGCTGACAAAACTAGGTTCTAAACCCTGCACTTTGCAATCAAGGAGAAGTGCACCCTTCAAAATGGAAACTTTGACCTGCTCAAGGTCTTCTCTTGGAGAGGAAATGGGGAATGGTTAAGAAAGGCACAAATGATCTTATTTTAACTCTCCCACAAATGAGATATTATCTCCTTGAGTGATTTTTATAAAAGCAGAATGTAATTGAGTATGCAGGGGACACCAAACTCCATGTTCTTTCTACAAATATCCTGGGAGAGAGCCCTTAGTTGAGACTCAGATGGACAGTGAAGCTGCAGATTTCACTGAACTCTCTTTCAGTAATAATAATAGGAATATACATCTACAGTGTGACCTCCGCTGTGTGATTATGTTTATTATCATCATGACAGTGGCCTCCAAGGTTATTATTTTCAGTCTACAGATACAGATGCTCAGAGACGTGGAGCACCTGGCCCTGGTCACCCAGCGGGTACATGATGCAAACAGCATTATAGCTCGAGTTTTCTGATTCTGACAGCCGTGCTTTGTTATCTCCTAAGGATTACTTTCTCTATTCGGAGTCACTTATCTCTGGAACTACAGGCAAACTCTTAACCTTTTAAAGCTCGGTTTCTTACTCAAAAGAAGGAAATCCGTTCTGCCTCTTCACATGTCAGCGTTGGAATTCAGAATGCAGGCTGCTAAGATTACTGACTGTATCAGCACGGCAAGCATTCTGCCAATTATCGTACAGACACTGCCTTGTTTAATCTCTTATCAATCCTGGGAGGGAGGGAGGATTATTACTATTCCCATTTTAGAATTAAAGGAGTTGAAATAAATTAAAAGCTAAGGCTCAGAAACATCCAGTCACTTGCCCAAGATCATTCATCTTTAATGTGGAAAGGCAAGGATTTCAACCTGGACGGTGGAGGCTGTGTTCCATTAATGGTGGACACACAGGAGACACAGGCTATAGGAGATGATAGGAAAGGAATGTGGAGACAGCAACTGGACAGCAAATGCTGTAATTATAGCCACAGTCCAAGCCTCAGGATATTCTTGAGGCAAGAGCTTGGGCTCCCCATCTCCTGGATAGGAACTGACACTGCCCCAGCAGTAACTTTCCAGACTGCAGTGCACCAAGCAGGCAGCGTTTGCTGGAGCAGTTTGTCTCTGAAGGAGGAGAAAAGTACATGGTGCTGTGGAGGAGAGGTGGGCCGCGCCAGCTATGAGAGTGCTTAGGGGAAGGCGCCTCCACCCTCCTCTGCAATAGCTCTCGGCAGCTTCTGTCTGGGACACTAATCCCTGGGAATCCAGGGACCAGGCTAGAAAGTAGAAAGGAAACGAAATGAACAGATTGAGCTAATCCAAGGGCAGCAGGTAGCTTTCACTGTAGCTGCTTACAGGGATCCCTGCTTCCCTCTCCCAAAGCCCAGAATTAAGGATGCTTTGTCAGGAATGTGACAGGTTAGAGGCCAGCGAAGTTCACTTCACCTCTTCTGCAGAGAATGACCCTTTCTGGGACACAGCCACTAAGCAGCAAGATATAGAAACTAGAAGTTGGCAGATTAGGGATTTGGTCCCAGCTCTCTCAATGATTATTGTGTGACTGTGGGCAGGTCGCTCTTCCTCCCTTGGTCACAGTTAATTAACACTGTCCTGCAGTGGGGCTTGCTGCCACTTTATTCTTCCACCAGGCATTTACTCAGAGCCCACTCTGTACTTGTCACCATGCTATACAAGCAGCACCTATAGATGCAGGTGTCAGGGACACAGAGCTGAGCAAAATCCCTGACCTCTTGGAGCTTACAGTCTGTTAGGTAAATGTCAAAAACTCACATGATACTGTGACAAGTGCTAACAAAGGAGAGATGTGTAATGTGGCAGAAGAGATTCTCTGAGTCTGGAGGGGTCTGGAAAGAGTTTGCTGCAAAAGCTAAAGGCTTTAACAGTCAGGCAGGTGACAAGGAAGAGTGCTCTACGTATAGAAGAGCCTGTGCAGACACCTGGCAGCAGGAGGATGCCAGCCTTTCCAGAGGCCTCAGCAAAGGACTCCAAGGACCACATGGAGGGAGGGTGTGGGGCTGAAGAGAGTGCAGAGTTCAGCAGGGGCCAAACCCTCAGCCCAAAGTCACGACAGCACCACTAAAGCTCTTTCTAGCTGGTCAAGATTATTTTCATTTCAATTCTGAGGCTGAAGTTTGTTCATTTACTCTGAGGCTGAGTACCATAAATTTTTCCTGAAAGCAGAACAATTATTCAAATAATGCACAGAGTAATCTGTCTGTTCCTGTTTTGCATGTTCTATGTATTTGAGTCACGTCCTCTCTTGGCTTGACTGAAGGCTGCCCCTTGGCAGTGATAATGACGACTTTGGGAGAGTCCAGAGAATTCTTCCATCGCATGAGCACCAGAGAAGTCAGTTACCCCCTGGGAAAGCTGGTACCCAACAACGTCTCCCAGGCACACTGTCAAGGCCAATCCTCTAGGGACTCTGAGGCTAATGAGGAGGCTCCAAACC
This sequence comes from Nycticebus coucang, assembly GCF_027406575.1. NCBI lineage: Eukaryota > Metazoa > Chordata > Mammalia > Primates > Lorisidae > Nycticebus > Nycticebus coucang. The sequence goes on from NC_069787.1 coordinate 36,680,494, forward strand.
CAGGCCCCAGGACAATTTTTTTAACAACCTAGAGGTCAGACAGGACATGCCCAGGTGGGCTTCTCTTTTCTGAGATCTATTTTCTCAGTGGGTTTGCTTTCTCCCCCCACAAAAAAAATTCTGTCCACAAACATAAAAAAATCAATCATGCAAGAGAATTGACTAGGTGCCAAAATGTGTTCCTGGGTATTCAGATGTGTTTCACACATGGGCAGATAAGTTAGGAGGATGTGGGGCTGCGTGAGGATGCCTTGGGTGAGGCGTCTTACTAGTACATTCTATGGCTCTCCACAAAGAGGACAGAAGAAGCAGGACTTCCAGACTGTCTGTGGCTGCAGAACACTTTCTCACTGAGGATCTAGATGCCCCAGAGGATTGATGTTCCCTAGCATATAACTTTGGAAAATACTCATCTCATCTTTTATTAGCATCCTGGAACATAAAAGCTTATAGCTTGTCATTTCTCAGGAGAAAGGACTGTGGGAAGAGAGTTATGACTTTGGCCCAAGATCCCACAGTGAAGGGCAAATGAAGCACCAGAACACAGTCTCTTAACATCCATTCCAGGATCCAGGACACCCCACCACCCTCTGGTTTCTTTCATAAATTCACAAAGGCAGGGAGGAAAGTTAATATGTGCTGAGCACCCATTCTGAAGTAGAGATAGCTCCAGAAACTATTTGCTGAACTATAGGACCTACTGTGTGCCAGCACCACACTAGGCACTTAGATGCACATCATCTGATGTAATCCTCAGAACGCGCGAGGGTACTTAGCCCAGTTTTACAGACAAGGAAACTGAAACTTAAAAATATTCAATTGCATGTTCAATTCCTTTCAGTAAAAAAATCACAAAGCCAAGATTTGGACCCAAGTTTGTCTTTTCAAAAGATAAAAATAATTTCCGCTTTGTAGGTGAAGAAGCTGAGGCTCAGCAAGGTCAGGAGACTTGACAAGGTGGCATAGCTAAGGAGCAGGATAAATGGGCACAACCCCACTCTGCTGGGTCTCAGGTCTGGGTTCAGCTGAGCCCTACAGTCACACTGATCTCAGTTCTCACCTCTACATTAGCTGGAAGGTCACCTGCTACCCAGGAGCCAAGGCTCTGGAGATACCTGTCTGCACTTATGCAATGCTGAGCTCAGTTCTCCATCGCTTTAAAGGAAAAGCCCACGAAAATATATTTCCCTTTGCTTGACTGACAAGTCAAAACAACAGCACTATCTCTGCTTGACCTGTGCTGGTAGGAAGATTATTTGTCTAATTAGGTAAAGAGCTTTTATGCCCATGTACATTTCTGAACCCGAATGAGCTGTCTGTGTGAGAGGCTTGCCCTTGTCTTGGTTCTCAGGCTGATCTTTCCTTTCCTCAGTGGAAAAGACCAGTGCAGTAAACAGAACCTCGTTTCCATGGAAGCTCACTCTCTGCCTTTTTTTTTTCCAGTACTTGAAAAGGTAATTACTTGATTTCTCTTGATATTTTTGGATTTCAGACAGTGGGGCCATCAAGCTCATTGGTTGAGGATGGCCTTCCCTATCATGGCAGGCTATTTTAGGGAGCTTCAGTCGCATTTCCCTTTTACCCTCTCTTCAGATCATTAGCTGTCAGGCAGCAGTGTCCGCCTTCGGTCAGTCCTGCTAATTAAAGTCTAACAGAGCAAAAGGACTCGACCCGCAGGAAGTGGGACACACAGAAAAGCCCAGGAAATTTATCAAGAGATGGGAGCCTCTGATCACATCACCTGCTCTGCATAGACTGTCAGACCAAGGCTCCACACCCACACAGGGAAGGACGGTGTCCCATCTGGCACTTCCTATTCTGATCATTTGACGCCCCATTGTGGCCCATGTCAGAAGTGCAGCCTGCATGGACTGTTTTAGTAAGAGCACAAGTAACAGCAGCCATCATTTCCCCAGGGTTTTCTGGATGCCAAACACTGCACTGAGCATTTTATATCTATTGTCTCATTTAATTCTTATGGCATCATTGGGGAAAGCTACCTGGTTATTCAGATGAGGCCCGAAGCACAGAGAGGTAAAGTAATTTTCCCAAGGTCACACAGCTACTAAGTGGCAAAGCCAGGATAAGGATACATCCATTGCTATCATGGCTTAGGGAGGAAATCTGGCTGTGCTATATAGCCTCCCCAGGAGAAATCAATTAGTCGTGACAAGTGACAGAGGGTCAACATTTCTCTGCTGGCCGGTGGTGGCGCTCTATGTCAAATCAACCTATATCTACAAGGAAAAAAGTGAGAGTGCCGATAGATAATTGTCAGAATCGATTAGAACGAGGCACTTAGGAAGGAAGCCAACATCGTGCAGGGCTAAAGAGTTCTGAGTTGAGGCAGAGCAGACTCAGCTTCAAATGGCTAAAACCACTTTACTAGCAATGTGGACTGTGGCATTTTTCTCGACCTTACCAACACTCAATTTCCTCATCTGTTAAAAGGGGAATAATAATAGTACCTATCTCATAAAGTTGTTGTTTCACATGTGGGATTTCCCAAACTACTCTGTGGAATGTTTGTTTTGGGTGCAATAGTTGTGTAAAAGACAAAGTTTGTGTGAAAAGACAAATGCAATTAAATACATTTTTGGCTCTAGAATTTCTCAGTCTTGATTATACTACTGTATATTATAAATTTTCAAGAGAGAGCAGCATTTCCTGATCCCTGTATCCTTTTTCCTCCAGGAAGCATATTAGCACCTGTTTCTTGAGAGCCTTTAGAAAAGGTTATGGAACAGGTCAGAGGGTAATTTGGCATTTGGTACAGGTATCAGTAAATGCTAACCTTGTGTCCAAGTCATAACTGTTCTTGCTAGATGTGAGCTCCATGAAATTGGGGCCTAGGTTTTCTGTTCTTTTCCATAAAATGTCAATGAGTGTATGAGTGAATAAGTGAATTAATGAATGAAAGACTGTACAGTAAGCTTAATGTCGACCTTGCCCGCCATCCTCATTGCCAGCATTCTCTGCTGTTTCCAGTTGCATGCTGTGAGGCCACCGAGAGAACTCAAATGCCTCTGGGAGATTCAGTAACGGTGCTGCTTCTGCGGGGTTGTGTTTTTGCCTTTCAGTTTTAACCTGCGTGACCATGATATCTTCTGACAGAATTCTCAGCTTCAGCCCTGACCAAATCATTCTGCTGCTTCTCAGAGAAGCGGTGCAGAGTGGTGTTTCGTTTGCATCTGTATTTTGAACAAGATAGCTCTGAGTGTTCTCAGGGAATTTACACCTGAATCTGAAGAACTCTTGGGCTTTCCAAGGGAATAAAAGAAAAGCAGCTCATTGGAGCTTAAAAACAGCACTGAAGACACCATGTTTCCCACATGGGCCTATCAGAAAGTGGTGATCAGGCTGGAACACTGGTCAGTGTGACTGCTTTCAGGTGGTTCTTTCTACATTTGTTTATTTTATTTTATGTTTTTTTTTTTTGAGACAGAGTCTCATCATGTCACCCTCCATAGAATGCTGTAGCATCACAGCTCACAGCAACTTCAAACTCTTGGGTTTAAGTGATTCTCTTGCCTCAGCCTCACAAGTAGCTGGGACTACAGGCGCCCGCCACAAGGCCCAGCTATTATCATTTTTGTTGCAGTTGTCATTGTTGTTTTAGATGGCCCCGGGCCAGGTTCGAACCCTCCAGCCTTGGTGATTGTGGCCGGAACCAGACCACTGTTCTATGGGCACCAAGCCTCTACATTTCTTAGAGCAGTGTTTTTCAACCTTTTTTTTTTATCTCGCAGCACACTTGAACCTATCTATAGTTAACCATCCACAGCACACTTAAATTATATTGGTCCAAAAGAAGGGTTAAAAAAAGAATATACTCACTGTGCTTTGAACTTCTTTCAAAAATAATTTAATGATCTTTAAAATTTTTGCAGCACACTTAAGATCCTCGCATGGCACACCAGTTGCAAATCACTGATTTAGAGCGTGATTTCCCACGGGGGTTTTATGAGCATTATACAAAAAGAAACACTTTCACTTTCAGTTAAACAGCAGTTGAGTTGGTCCAAATGTAAAAATGTCTTTACTACAAAACGTCTCAGAGTTTTGTGCTTTTCAACATGGCATTTTCCAAGCTTATCTGACCACTCTTCTAGAGCCCTTCTGAAAACCTTTCTTCAGAAGTATCTAGTATTGTTGTTCAGCCGAACATCCTTCGGAAAATACTGCCTTAGAATATATTACCAAATGTTGCAATCCAGTGTTCATGATCTAGGAAATAAGTCCTTCTCTCCAAAACTGTAGAAAAAAGAAGATAAAGCAATGCTAATACCTGAATTCAATAGGGTGATAAAAATCAGAGCATAAAGCCAGATGGATGTTTCATGTGTTTTGTAAAATAAACCAAAGATTAATTATGATGTTTCAAAACTATCATTATAGGCCAGGTGCAATGCCTCCTGCCTGTAATCCTAGCACTATAGGTGGCCGAGGTGGGAGGATTTCTTGAACTCCGGAATTTGAGACTAGCCTGAGCAAAAATGAGACCCCCATCTCTAGTAAAAGAAGAAAAATCAGCTGAGCATTGTGGCGGGTGCCTATAGTCCCAGCTAGTCTAGAGGCAGAGGCAGGAGGATCACTTCATTTTGAGGTTGCTGTAAGCTAGGCTAATGCCATGGCACTGAAGCCTCACAATTTAGTGAGATGCTGTCTCAAAAAAAAAGTATTATTATTAATTTTCTAGTGCTATTATTTACATCATATTAGATATAACTTATTTTTATTTATTTATTTTTTTAATAGCACTCAAAGTACTTTTATTGTTGGGGATTCATTGTATAACTTATTTTTTATAGCATTGTATAGTATAGGTGAGAATCTCTTTTTGTAAGCCCCGAGTTTAAAACTTCTGAGTAAAAATAAATTTTAGAAGGCAGTGACTTAGAAAATGCATATATTTCTTATGCTACTTTTTGTTGTGAGTTAATATATACTAAAAAGAGGAATTTTATTTGAATGTTTCTGTTCCTTATTAAATGTTTCTGTGAATAAATAATAACATGCTGGGAAAAGCAGACCCAGTAATAACACTTTGAAGGATAATGCTAAGGTTGCTTGGACATAAAGAGATAACTTTAAGTCCTAAAACAGAAATAACCAACTATGGCCTGCCACCTGTTGTAAATAAAAAAAATTTCTTTGAAACACAGTGGCTCTCATTTACTTATACATTGTCTATTTCATACATAGTAAAGGAGTCAATTGCAACAGAGATCTGAAGTTCTCAGAGCTTAAAGTCTTGATTATATGGCCCTTTAGAGAAATATTTGCTAATCATTTTCACTTTCATATCTTTGTAGGAAGATATGAAGAGGATGATGATTTCATAACCAACCCCTTATTCTTTAGATGGGAAACTGAAAGCAGAGAAATTAGGGAATTGTCCAGATTTATTTATTCTTGAGTGTTCTGATCTTTATATCCTAATAGCTCTCCTCTTCGGGGAAGACAAGAATAGATTTCAACTTAGATACCAACACTGGCTGATTGGAAGTAGCACTCTGGAGGGCTGGTTGGGAAGGTCTCAGAGCTTTCTGAGGAGGAATACAATGACTGATTCATCTTCCATGGTCTGAAAGTGGAAGGGCAGCCAGACACATACCGTGCGTGCACCGTGGATATGCACCATGTCTGCTCCCTTCATTTCTAATAGTTTCATTGCCATATTTTTCTTTGTACATCAACCATGTAAGCACTTCCTTCATTGGACCAAAACAGAGGTGCTGCCTTGGGCCCTCGTGAGAAACACTGCCAGCTAGCATTTCCAAAGTGATTGATGTTTGCGCAAGGTAATTCAATTGTCTCTTTTACCAACTGTCTACCACATCACACTCTGCCTAAAATTAACTTGGGATTACTCAAACTGGACCTTTTGGTTACCAGAGTCTGGTTTTTCATGAAATATGTCCATGGAACACAGAGTGGGGGAGGGGAGTGCAGAATGGAAAGTCCTGAGTCTGTTGGCCTTTGTGACCAAACTGAAAGTCTCAATGTTTGTGCTTTTGTGCAGCTGGACAATCCAGATGAGCAGGCAGCTCAGATCAGACGAGAGCTGGATGGACGTCTCCAGATGGCAGACCAGATAGCCAGGGTAAGGAAACATTCGGGATATTTTCCGGGAACCAGGCCGAAGTCCCACTTGGGAGGCACACTAATTATTAAGGGACTGCTGAAGACACAGCAGAGCAGCAGAGAGGGGGGACGATGAGGATAGTCCCCCTGGCTGGGCCCTCAGCCCTCTTCTCCCAAGGCGAGCTCTCCCAGATACCACTTGCATTTTTCTTGGCTCCAGCGAAAACCCAGACTCGGGCTTCACCTTTCCTTGGAGTTCTAGATTCATATTTCCAACTGTCAATGGAACATTTCCTCTTAAACACTCCCCTAGCACTTCAGGTTCAAAATCTGGCTTCTCATCTTCTTCCTCCCACCCCACACATACCTACATTCACTCCTCTGCATGTGTTCTATATCCGATTCCTTTGGATGAAACTGCCTAGTCACTGACAATCTCTCTTTCCTCTCCACAACACTCCACGCTCGACTGGTCACACAGCCATCCCACACTGCCTCCGCAGTGGGCCCAGGATGGCTGCTTTCCAGCCCCACTGCTCGAGCGGTGGTCCAGGCCCTCACCCTCAGCACCTGGGTGCTGCCATGGCCTCTGATAGGTATCCCTGGTTCCAGTCTCACCCCCTTCCTGTCCTTCCTACACATAATTGCCATTCTGAAACTCAAATGCAAACATCTGAAAATCCTTCAATAGATTGCCCTATTGTGCCAAACACAATGATATTCAAGGCTGTTAATCAGCAGGCTATACGTTTCCTTATTAACTTTGCCTCTCACAACTTTCCCACCAGAACCCCCCCAATCCAGATGCAGAGAATGTCTCCCTCTGAATATACCAGGCCCTTTCCAGACTTCTGCCTTTATACCAACTGGGGTCTCAACCTGGAATGACCTTCCTCCACCCCTCCACTTAGCAAACTCACCTCCTTCGGGACCTGACTCCTTCTCTAGGAGCTTAGCCATCAGTCAGCCCTCCCCACCTTTGTGCTCTGGCCAGACTTGTAGACCTTTATTATAGCAGGTCACTGAATGCTGATCATTTGTTTACGTGCCTGAGTCTCCCAGTAGGTAGAACGCCTCCAGGGTGAAGATCATTTCTTGATGTTGAGACAACTAACTGTTATCCACTCTTACTGCCGTCCCTGCCACATGCCTTATTATTAATAGCAGTAATGCTAATGGTGTTTTTTGAGTGCTGACTCTGTGTTAAGCATGCTAAATGCTTTGTATGCACCATCTCGGTCAATCCTAAAAACAGTCCTCTAAGGATGTTTTAGTTAGCCTTCTTCTTTCAGAGAAGGGAAAATCCAGGCAGAACCTGATAGGCACTGGTAAAGGGGCTGCACTGGACCCTCAACATCAGTCTGTCTAAACATTAGGCTTGCTGCTGGGCTGAGGTGTTCATTTCACATGCAAAATTTCAGGGGTTCCTGTGAACTCAGGGATCAAATTAAATGATATCTTAATAAATTATTTTAAATTATAATTAATAGCCCCAAATTGACAAAACAAAATATAGTATGTTAAATAACAACCAGGTCCTCCTTGTTCCTACTACAGCCACAAGCCATGGGTGCATGTGAAGGTAGGGCTGTCAGAAACAGCAGGGAGGGTGGACACGGGGTAAGCTTAGCACTCAGCCTTTCTCTTTATAAAAGAGGCATCTCACGACTCGTAGGAAGGAATCCTGCTGAAAGAGAAGTCAGAGAAAGATTCCAAGGAGTATGAAAATCCTTCTGTTTATGCACACTTTCACTACAATGTTTTGCATCTTGTTTTTGGACACCTTTAAAGTTTATAGTCAAGTCAGTCTGGTGGCTAAAAATAGTATGCATTCAGGGAGTTAGCTAAAGGTAGTGTAAGAGGTTCTTATGTTTTTAAATCCTGCTTAATGTGGGAGTAAACATTAATGAGCCTTTAGAATTTACTTCTCCTGTTATCGCAATGTCTCCTGTTAGGAGGATTATGCATAAAAGGGAGCCACTATTACAGTTCTAACAAATTCTCATCTAATATGAATAAAATCACACACCCATATTTCAAAAACAAGCTCAAGGCACCTTTATTTGAGTTGCTTTTTTACTTTGAGGCTTACTGTGATAATTTAAAACTAGTGTTAGACTAATTTTAATTTTTAAAAGATCCCAAATGAACAATTGGCATACACTGGCCAACGTGCTTTTCTGTGAACAGTAGATCAAAGAACTCTCTCCGAGCCCATACCATTAAATATTCTAAAGTTAAGTAGGATATTATCAACGGCTTAGAATTAAGCCTTCTTAGATAATGAAATGGGCAGTTAAAGTGAATCTTGGTTAGTATTTACAGAGAATGAAGAATAACTAAAATATATGGAGGATCCCTCCCAACCGTGAGGATTTTGAGAATTTCCGTGAGTTAGGCTTCCTGTGACTGTCTTCAGTTCTTTTAGAAGTTGGCTTTCTTATTCTGAAATGTTCATTCGTATTGTGGCCACCTTGCCACAACTGGTTGGTGTTACAGTGAGTTCTTCATCCAAACGGAACCAATCACAGTTCCCAGCCATCTCTGGCCACAAGTGATTAGTCCAGAAATGGATACTTGATGCAAACTAAACCAATGAATCCTTTCCCTGGGGGCTGCTGACTGGGTCTATAAGGCTGTGTCTTCCAGTAGTAGAAAGATGCCTGCAGCCTTGTTCAATTTTTCCATGTAGGAAAAAGAATATGAAACAATAAAGCAAACAAACTCCTTTTCATAGGAGAGAAATAGAGATGAGGAAACTACCCTGAAGTATCAGGGAGTCCTCAGTTGTTTTAAGTGCCTTGAGCCTTAGTCATGTACTTGCTTTGCCCTCAGTTTAGTAGGATTCCAGAAAAATAAATTCTCTCTTTGCCCAAACCAGGCTGGCTAATAATTGCAAAATAGCTCACTACTAAAAATTAAATAAAATATCAAGATCTTGGCTATTGGCTAGTTTGTGAAGACATTTTGAAACAAAGCACCTCTGCTTATCTTCTTTTAGCATGCCCTGATTTTTCTATTTCTGGCATCACAGTGATTTTTAGTGAAGATGTGCAATTCAACCCATATGGCTAAGTGTTATCTCCTGTAAATATCATCACCAGAAATTCCTGAAGATAGTTGTCATCCATCATATATAATTCACTGTGTGCTCTGAATTAAAAAAATGGGTAGAACACTGTTGATTATAAATAAGAGGCACCAATTCAAAGGGGCTTATGTAAAGGAGGAGAATTAGGGATCGAGAAGTATCTCACAGACCCCATGGGCACATTGCAGCTAGAATTTAGGAAGAAACCAGAGATCTCAGAGTGGTCAGGACTTCCCTTCCACTTCTTGTCTTTGTGTGTCATATTCAATATCCTTTTCTTCTCTGCAAACCAGCTTTTTCTTTTCTTCTCAAGGGAGAAGCATGGGTATCCCACAGTTTCACGTGTTTCTGGTATGGCCAAATGGAGAATCCTTAAGATAGTCGTCCTTCCTCTCAAATCTTTCTCCTCCTCTCCTCTTACCCCTTTTCTTACTACTCCCTGCAAATTCACAAGTCCCACGAATTGGACCTTTGATTGGCCCAAGTTGGTTCAAAAGCCAAACCCTAGTGAAGTCAACCAATTCACAGTGGAGAAGGAGTGAGAGTCTTGTTGAATATACAGACGCTGGAGATTTATCACTTAGGGTAAAGGGAGAAAGTTGAAGGGCTGTGAGTAGCCTGGTCATTATGAATTGGGAGACACTGTAGATGTACCCAGTAGCAGTAACTATCATTTATATAGTGTTCTCCTGTGTCCCAGACTCTCTTCCAAGCATTTTACATTTGAGAGTCTCTCTAATCCTCCAACAACCTTATGAGAAAGGTGTTATCAATATCCCCAATTCATAGATGAGGAAGCTAAAGCAGAGACATGAGAGGACTTGGCCAACGTCACTTTATGACAAGAATGTGGACTCTTCACCAGTAATAATATTATCCTTATTAAATACCCTTCCAAACACAGGTCCTCATTATTTTCTATTTATTTATTTATTTATTTTTATTTATTTTTTTTTTTGTAGAGACAGAGTCTCACTTTATGGCCCTCGGTAGAGTGCCGTGGCCTCACACAGCTCACAGCAACCTCCAACTCTTGGCTTAAGCGATTCTCTTGCCTCAGCCTCCCACATTATTTTCTTTCTCATCCTACCCCAAGTATCCAGCATGCCCTTCACCCAGGTGTTCATCTCCCCTCGTCCAGACCGCTCTCTCTGCTAATCAGTTCTTTATTAAATGTGCCAGGCACTGGCTGTACAATTTCACATAAACCCTCATCTGGACCTGTGATGGACAGTCCTTGGAGTTACACTAATTTTCCCCAGTTTAAGCAAATCAAAGCGTTTCAGTGATACACCCCAGTTCACTCAGCTAGTAAGCAGAAAGCTGAGTCCGGTCATTTCATCTTTCATGCTCTTTCTTTTGAGTAATCAGATAAGAGGCAGGAAGTTCCTCCCAGACAGGATTGTTCTCTGCCCCCTTCCTCTCTTCCTGACGGTTCCCCCTCCTAGAAGCTGCTTCCTTTACTCCACTAAAAGTTGCTGTGTATTCCCTTCAGGTTACCCAAAAGCCCGGAGGCAGCAACAGTGTTCAGCAGAACTGGGTCCTGAAATTCACAATCCTCTCTACCTGAATTTTTTTGGACTCTGGAAAAGATATCGTGGGGACCTCTGGTCATTCTGCTAGTAGCATCTGTCACACATTTCCGCTAAAAGGATGATATTTGTCCTCTCTTCTTAGAAGAGAACAGGGGCAAGAGCACGCTGGCTTTCTCTTTCCCACAACTTTGTACTGTAAGATTACACTGTGACGTGCAGAGAATACTTAGAACATGATACATAGAGAAAATCTCTAATGTTTAAAAAAAAATGGAAAGTGTCATTTGTTCTGCATAGACTCACTTGTCTCATTTCTAAGTACAGCTTATCAGGGAATTGAGGGAAGAAAAGGTCGCACTAACATCCCACAAATCATCAGACAGAGAAGCTGAGCAAGAACACCAGACAGAGACGGTCTCACTGTGAACATCAGTCATGCTGCCTTAGAAGTTCCGGGAAGAGATCTGAATGCATTTTTTTTAAGCTGGTAGAAAAGACTTCTTAATCCCTGTTCAAACGTTTTCCCAAATCCTCTCATGTTGATATTAAAGTGTTCCCAAATTTCACCCAGGAATTAAGTTCTAAGTTATTTAAATTGTGTAATCAAAAGTTGACATTAAAGCTTAAACAGGCAGATTGTGGCATTAATGCTACTGTGATATTTGCCCGTTCTTTTGGCCACGTTTTAGGGTGAAATTCCAAAATTCTTGAGCTAATTATTTAGGACAAATAATATGGCTTTTGTAGTATGAGTGGCAGAGGCCTAGGAGTGAAATACCATTGCTTTTTCAAGCTGTCATTTGAAATGTGGAATTGCCATTTAGACTTCTCTTCTATGCCAGGCAAAATTAGCATCTCATACCCTGTCCCTATTACAAACATCAGTAGAAATAATATCCAAATATTTCTCTGATGCAAAAATTCTGTTCTACATGCTACCAAAAAATCAGATAGAAATGGAATCTTTTTCTATCAGAGAATGAAACTAACCCCCAGTTTGCAAACTAATGTTGTATCTGGTGTTGTTCATGCTGTGTGTTGATGTAGCACCAGTGTCCAGCACACAGTAGGAGTTTATTTCAATTTGTTATCCCCCCAAAAAATGTGTTATGAGGAATATTTCCCTAACTCTGGCCTTTGTCAGATAACTAAGAAACTAGGGAAATCTGAGTTCAAGGAAAAAATCTAAATGCCAGAGAGGTCCTCTGAAGCTTGTTGAAGAGAAGTCCATCTAATTCACTGAAGCTGAGGAGGTAAGACCAGTTGGGTAAAGAAGCCAATCCAAAAAACTCTCATGCCTGAGCCCAACGTGCCTTCCAATGTATGTGATACTGATTTTGACAAATTACTACCAAGACCTTTTTTCTCTCATTTAATGTGCTCACCTCTTCCTGGTCTCTCCCTATACTACCCTACATTGTGCATGTTGACTGGGTAATGGTAAGTGCCTTTTGCTGAGTGCTACAAACCAAGGTGATGCATGCAGGGGCACCGTGTGGGAGACCCCATAGGATTGCCTCAGCTCTGTTGCCATCTGGAACCAGGTAGTTGGACTCTATCATACCAGAGCTGAGAACATGTGCTCCAGAGCCAGTCTGCTGAGTTTCAAATGCAACTCAACCAATTATTGCTTTCATTTTTGTGCCTTATTTTCTTCCAAAAGATGAGAGTAAATAGCAGCACTTGCCTCAGTGAGTTGTTGGAAGGTTTGGATGAGATAAAGGATGTAATATATGTGAGCTAGTGTCCAAGACACTAGTCAGCACTTGGCAAATGCCAACGAGCATCACTATCCGTCCTATAGTCACCATTATTTTAGTAATATTGTCATTAGTAGTGATGGTCATAGCATAGCACCTGGGTGTGTGTGTGTGTGTGTGTGTGTGTGTATGAGAGAGAGAGAGTAGTCAAAAAGTACTCATGTTTGTGATTAACTCTTATCCTTCACAATACCTCTATGACATTTTTTATTTTCATTCATTTCAAATGCAGAATTCATATCAAAATTCAGATAGGTAAAGAAATCTATCTAAAGTCCCAAAGCTAGTAAGTGGCATACCAGGATTCAGAGTCAAGTCTGTTCACAAACATGGACTGGACAAGGTTCCTTGGTGCCCTCCTGGTCCTCTGTGCGTGGCTCTGTTGCTTCATGTGTCACATGGTGTCCACTTCGACACTTTCTGACATTTTCCCCCCATCCCGTCACTGCCCTGCTGACACTTTCATCCCCAGTGACAACCATGGCACCTGACAGGAGCCCTGGAAGTGTTTGAGAGATTGGACTAAAGAGCTGCAATATTGCTGGGGGCTCCTATATCTAGAAATGTCTGTTCTTCACGCCTCTCCTTCTGATCACTTTCTGGTATATATCATTTCAGCCTTTGGGGTCCAGGGAACCTCTCTTTGAGAGAGGGTAGACTGGTCAGTATCTACACACACCCCACTCATCCTCTCTGGTTAGAATTCCAAAACAGGGGGAAAAAAGCCAATGGCTCAGGAAGCTAGTGACCTAGTGACTGTTAGAACATTTAAATACTATTTTTCAAGATGTTCCAAAATCCCTCAGAGCATGAATAACCCTGGGAGGAATTGTCCTGGGGAGGCCATCCTTGTTGAGGAATATTATCAGCCCAAAACAAAAATAAATATCCAGCCGAGATTGTCTTTGGAGGGCTTTGTTCACCCATGTGCTGTGTCTTCCATAAAGCAATGTGAATAAACAATTCTTTTGTCAAGGCTAATTTATTTTTCTGCTTGGAAGAGTAGCAACAGTGATGGACAACTGCATTTTCCTTATTTTGGCACAACTTTAGCTTGGAAATGTGTTTGTAATGGGTCTGCCACTGAAAACGCCACTCAGGAACCTCAGGAGCCTAGATTGACAGAATGCTATTTCTTTTCAAGGCTTAAGTTCTCAGAGAAGAAAAACGGCCTTGTTTTCCTTGCAGACTTCAGTTTTATGAGCCGCTTTTTATGATGTCATTAGGAACTGCCCAGGTTCTGAGAGGAGTGATCATTCTTTGGATTTTTCCAATATTGTGCTAGGTAAAATTTGGTGCAACCTAACCCTGGGCTACAATGGTATTGTCTGTGTCAACTGGCTCTTCTTCAAAAATATCAAGATTGCGGAGTTAAATGGTATTGAGTGAGTGCCAAATAGGGGGTGTAATAAGAGGAAATGATTTGACCATACAGTCTCTCAAAGCTTCAGGAAAGAATCCACTTCACAAACATTATTTCTCTCCATCCCCCTGGCAACTGCAAAGCCAGCAACTGGCAGTAAAATTCAGAAATACCACATCCTCCTCAATACCACATAGTTCATTAGGGTTGGGCCCCAGTATGAGGAAGAAAGATATAGTTAATGTAATGACTTTGAGCTCTGAGGATGCCACTTTTTTTCCTTGGAGATCTTTAATGCGGCCCAGGGACTACTTTTAGACCGTGAGTTAACCTACTTTATTCTTCTCTTCGTTCTACAAAAGGACCATGTTCCAAAGGAGATGAGGAAATACTGTGTGGCTGTGTAAAGTTATATAAACCTTCTTAGATTCATGTTGCCTATAATATTTTCCATAGGAAGTAGGAAAGAGCATTAGCTCTACCTTACCCAACCAAATCCATTGGCATAGTCTTCACCATCCATCAGACCCTCAGCCCAAAGGTCACCTCCTCTGGGAAGCCACCCCTGATCCTCTCAGGAAGAATTCACATCTCATATACCTCCATTACGACATCTGCCTTGATGTTACATGGCAGATTGTTCCGGCTACTTGCTTTAAGCATGAAGAAGAGCCACCTAGTGTCTGGCATTGTACTAAGAACAGTGTTTAAGGCAATAAATGTTTTCTAAACGTTGGTGGTCCAGAAATCAAGTCATCACAATCTCACAGACTTTTGCCTAAAGGATACCCAATTTCTAGTGCTCAAAGTTGTTCCTGATCAAGTCCAAGAATGAGAAAAATCAAGTTCACTATGCAGAAGTTTTAGAGAAATAAGATTTTCTGGCTTTTTTTGCATTGACTCATTCCTACTTCTTGCTGAGACAATCAGCCTATCGTCTTATTTCAGAAGGATTCATCCTGCTTCTCCTCTCACATTCACCCACAGTGTGTCTAGAAACCACCACACAGTAGTAGGCTGAGCCCAATTTTAAAGCAGGAAATGATTTTGCTAAGAGGTTCCAGAAGGAACCAGTACTCCAAGGTTGCTGAGTAGATTTCAGACCCCCATACTCATTTACATGGAAGAGCAGAATCTCAGTGTTCTTCCAGAACTTAATTTGTCATTTCTCCACTTCCTCCTCACAGCTGAGTTTTAGCTACAGTGATATTTAATATGAACATTTTTGATAAGTTGTCAATCATTCACTCAACTCATAAGTATTGAATATTTATTACATGTCAAACATTATGCTGGATAATAAGAATTCATCAGGGGTTTCAAAATAGGTATGGCCCTGATTCGCGACCCAGCAGGGAAGACAAACATTAAACAAATAAATTTCACAATGGATTCATCAATTATAACAAGTGGTCTTGGCCCATTTGGAATGATATAATAGAATAACACTGATGGTTTATTCACTACAGAAATTTGTTTCTCACAGTGCTAGAGGCTGGGAAGTGCAAGGTCAAGGAACCAGCAGATTCAGTATCTGATGAGGGTCCACTTCCTGGTTCATTGACTGCCGTCTTTCACTATGTCTTCACATGGTAGAGCAAATGAGCTCTCTGGGCCTCTTTTATAAAGTCATTCATTCCATTTGTGAGGGCTCTGCCCTCATATCAAATCACCTCCCCAAGGACAAATATGCACCGTCACACTGAAGATTAGGTTTCAGCATATGAATTTGAAGGGGACACAAACATTCAATCCATTGCACTAGACATTATCAAGAAGCTAAGTTAGCGAGTACAATAAAAGGACCCAACCTAGGGAAGTGAAGTTTAGAAGCTGAAATATGGAAGATGACAAGAAGGCTATGAGTTACCCAGAGAGGGGAGGAGCAGGGGAACAACACTTGTGGAAGCTTCCAGGTAGGAAAAAGACTGGCACAGCAAAGAGATACCACCAAGCTCTATGCAGGGATGTCCAACCTGGGGGCTGCATTCAGATATTTTGAGGACTGTTTTGCTTATCTGAGGTGTCAAACTGTGAAAAGTATGCATGGACCCTTTCTTTTGTTCAAAAGCTTCTGCGAGCATTTGTGTATTTACTGTGTGGCCAAAGACAACGCTTATTCTTCTAATGTGTGCCAAAAAAGAAAAAGGTTGGACATCCCTGCTCTATAGGGAGAAACCACTATAGGTATTGTACTGAAGTTTCAAAGTGGCAAGGAAGAAACACCACCACTATAACTCACTAGTGGTTAAGGGAATTATCGAAAGGAAAATGGGAACTTCTTATATAACCAAAATAGAAGAGGAATAACTAGGCCTGTGGGAATTAGAAGACCAATAAAAGTCAAAGAGTTTTTCTATAACTCTAGAAGCCTCTTCTCTCTCTTCTTTTCTCTCCTCTCCCTCCATCTCTTTCCTTCTTTATGCCTCTGCCTCTTTCTCTCTTCTTTGGCAAGTGCCTTATTCTGCTTTGGCCTGGTCCAACATGGCAGTCAACTCTGAGTCTATATAATCTTACTATTTCAACCTCACCAACCAATTGTAATCTTAATGCATCTCACTTCAATTGCTCGAGAGAGTAGATCTGAGTGATGGCTGGCCATTTAACAGAATCAGTTGGTTGACTTTGAGACAGGTGTGCATGTGCTAGCCATCTTAATTTTTGCCATATAGAACTCCAAACCAATTCATGTTCCTTGTAATCTAGGTGGACTTCTAACCTCCAGCCATAGGATAGGGGATACAACTCATGTCCAACCAAATCAGCACAGCACAGATTGGCTATAAAAATCAATTCAAGTTATACACATACGTTAGACTTTGGGTGAGAATTCTAGGATGAAAACTTCCGATCTTCCATGGACGTTACAAGATAAAATAATCACTCTTCCTCTAGATAGCATGACATGACATTTCTATGACATTAAAGGAGACAGGTTGAGCATGGAGCCACCCCGGAAAAACCAAATCCAGGATTCTGAGGAAAAATTCAATTGTGATGACATTATCCAAGCCCTGATTCCAGCTTTATTCCAAGCTGGATGTATTTTAGGATATTTTCTAACTAATCAAATTTTTTTGTTGTTTAAGCCAGTTTGAGTTTGCCTGGGGGCCATGGGTGGAGGGATGTCAGTTAAAAAAAAAAGTCAAACTGGATTGGCTTGCTTCATACCCCATAAGTTCCAGGGCAGGGCTAGGGAGGGCCAATTCATGCTCTATGTGGGAAACGATTCCTTGAGAAGGTGATTAAACCAAAGCATACTCAAGGTTCCTGGACAACTTGGAAGCAGAAAGACACAAGAGCACGGCTAGAGCGTGTTGCCATTACAACCAAATTCCTGAGAAAGGAAGGAAAAAACACAGGTCAGTTCTGATACTAAATTGTTCTTTTCAAAGGATTCTAGTCACATTTTTCATTACTTCATTAATTTTTCTTGAAAACTATAACTATTCTTCTTAGAAATGGCCATAGACTATCTTTGAGAAGTCTCAAATGAGCTCCCTCTGAATTATTCATGTGCGAAAAATCTCTACTGATATCCAAAAATAGGGTGTCTTTCTGTTTCCATAACTTAAAAACAACTGACTGTATTTTGCTAAGAAGAAAAACTGAACTGAAAGCAGACTTTAAAATATCACCCTATTTTTCTTCCCCCCCAAATCAAATTTGCTGTAGAAAATGGAAGACCGGCTAGAACTATAGTAGAGTATTTGACTGTGTCTTGCTGTATGTTTATGTATGTGTTTCTTACCTGTTAGAATTTTTAAATAACCAAAAGGCGGGCAGCTGTCTACTCCACTAGGCTGAATATTTTTCTAGTACACGGCCATGAAATCTAGGTGAATTTGACTAGTAGTGTATGTGTTGCTAATTCTGGGCTGTGAGACAAAACCCTTCTCTATAGATGAGGTCTCTGTTTACTCCTTTGCTCATACTTTTCTTTTTCTTCACAAGGAACGCAAATTTCCCAAGTTTGTATCCAAAGAAATGGAGAACACATATATTGAGGAGCTGAAGTCCTCTGTCAACTTGCTCATGGCCAACTTGGAGAGCATGCCAGTATCCAAAGGCGGGGAATTCAAGCTCCAGAAACTCAAACGCAGCCACAACGCTTCCATCATCGACATGGGCGAGGAGAGTGAGAACCAGCTCTCCAAGTCAGACGTCGTGCTGTCTTTCTCCTTGGAGGTAAAAAGCCCTAAACCCTTGAAAGTTTCTTGGCGCAGCAAGCAGGACATGGGTGATTAGACACATCGCAAGCAGCTTGTTTTTCCCCCTGCACCCCAGGAGCGGTTATTAAAATAGCAGCGTGCTAAGCATAGGTCAGCTAATCAGCAAATGAGTCCTCATCTCCAGAAGCCCACATTTTTCTTAGGGAAATGCAATCTTAGGAACCATCTACTAAATATAATCTTGCATTACTTTTCCTGCCCTAAAGCAGTGCTCAAGGATTTTGTAGAGGCCTCATGCAGTTTAGAAAGTTTAAAATTTGACAATCTGTGTTACAGGTAAGAGAGGCCATCTAGCCTCATTTCATGGTGCGTTGTCTATTTTCTTTTCCATTATCTTTCTTGCTGGCTATGTGGTAGAGAGTAGCTTGTTGTGGTACAGGCTTTTAATAGTTTATCTCAGCACCCAAAGGAAGCACCCATTCAGGCCAGTATTATGGCAGAATTCTTAATTCTTATGCAAATTCCTGGGTACCATGCAGAACTGTGGAACCAAAGTCTCTCGGGCAGCCATTCTCAACCTGTGGGTGACGAGCCACAGGAACTGTAGTAAAGGACCACGACATTAGAAAGGTTGAGAACCACTGCTCTAGGGTATAGAAATATAAAATCGTGCAGCCACTTTGGAAAATAGGTTAGCATTTTCTCAAAGAGTTAAACATAAAACTGCTATATGATCTAGCAATTCTACTCTTAGATATTTACTCAATAGAAGTGAAAACACATGTCTTCACAAAGATTTGATTGCAAATACTGATAGCAGCATTATTCATGATAGCCAACAATGGAAACAACCTAAATGTCCAGTGGAGTATCCAATTGAATGGATAGACAAGATGTGGCCTACCCGTATAATGGAATACAATTCCACAGTTAAAAGGAACAACCTACTGATATGTGCTGTGATGCAGGTGAACCTTAACAATATGCTCAGGGCCAGGCACCATGACTCACACCTGTAATCTTAGCACTCTGGAAGGCCAAGGCAGGTGGATTGCCTGGGTTCACGAGTTCAAAACCACCCTGAGCCAGAGTGAGACCCCCATCTCTAAAAATAACCAGGCGTTTTGGCAGGCGCCTGTAGTCCCAGCTACTTGGAAGGCTGAGGCAAGAGGATCGCTTAAGCCCAAGAGTTTGAGGTGGTTGTGAACTGTGACACCACAGCACTCTACCAAGGGTGCCAAAATGAGACTGTCTCAAAAACTATATATATATGCTTAGTGAAAGAAAGCAGACCCAAGAAACTATAAATTGTTTGATTCCCTTAATATGAAATATCCTAAGGCAAATCTACAGATTACTGTGGTTTGGGACAAGTGATAGAATGGACATAGGGATATTATTGGGGAAGACAAACACTTTTTCCAAAACTAAGTTATGATGATGGTAACATAGTTTGGCAAATTAACTCACTGAATTTATACCTGGAATGGGTTAATTATATGATATGTAAAATGAATCTACCTCAATAAATCATCAGAAAGAAAAAGAAAGTGTAGCTTTCTTTTCAGCCCTGGAATGTGTACCGTTAACAAGTGCTGTAGGCGCTTCTTATGTACTCCAGAGTTTGAGAACCACTTCCAACTTACCACAGCTCAAACCCCCACATTTTATGATGACCCTAGATTTAAGGAGACCAAGAGATCAAATTTCTGTACATTTAATTAGAGTGCATAAATACCACATTCATTTTCTAGAGCATCAGTAAGGCTTGCTGTGAATTAACTTCAGGTAATTTGTTTCTCTGTGCTCAGTTTGAATCAAGCTACTCACGTTACAATATTTTCAACATGCACTGTGCATTTGGAAGAGGTAGTATTCAATTAAACAGAGAGCATTTGGTGTGTGAAAAACTCATCAGTGTAATTTCACAGAAACTTTTAAAAAAAAAAATACTGCCACCTGAGGTACTGAATATATTTTCTTAGGTGTCTTTGAATCTGATGATTGCCAATTAGAGGTGGCAATTTATTCCCTATTGCCTCTTGTTTTCCTACAGAAGAGGAGGAAAAGGGGTTTATTGATATTTATGAAGCTTTTAAGTCTGTAATTTCATAATTGTTTATTAGTACTCAATATTATAATTGATGATCCGAAATATAGATGTGGGTAAGTTCCTAACCACACTCCCCTGTGTACATGATTCAGAAGGCTTTAACTTGGAAATACAGATGTAGGATTCCCAAATACTTGTTAATTAGAACACTAAATTGCACCTTATAGCAAAACTGCCAGCAAAAACCATTGCACCTCTATTTGTGGATGTGTTTGGGGGGCATGGCTGAGGGAGGCAAGAAGAGAGGGAGAAATGGGTGTCATCTCATCAGGGCAGATTAGGATTTGAATTTGCGAGCTGGTGCAAGAAAAATTTTCAGTGTAGAATTGCATGGCTGGAAGGGGCACCAGAAAATACTTAACTTTGCAACCAGGGAATGGAGGTGCAGGGTGTCCACTGGCATGACCTTGGGCAGGGAGAGGGCTGCTGATGAAAAGCAGCAGGTGTTTGTAGAAGGTCACTGCAGGCTGCATGCTTTCTCATCCTAACCCACTGAATCCTCACAACAGCCTTTTGAGGTATTTGAAGATATGGAAAAGCAGCCTCAAAAAGGTTAAGAAACTTGAGAATGATTACACAGCTAAGGAAGGTGCCTAATCAGTATTTGAAGTCAGACATTTTAAGTTCCAAAGGCTTTGCTCTTTCACCGTGCTTTCTATTTCTTCCATCTGTATGGCTCCCCACAATGTAAAAATGTTCAGTTGTGTCCATCGTGTCTTTGATCTTCACACAGCAGCCACAGGGTACGTACATATTATCTATGTTACAGATAAGAAAAATAAGAGAGGCCCTGGAGATTTGAAAGAAAAATAAAGGGACTTCAACATCGAGACATTTACCTAACCAACATCGCACGAGCAGTACAGTGGTTCTCAAAGTATAGCTTCTGGGTCAGCAATGGCAACAGCAGCAGCAGCAGAGAAATGGTTAGCAACGGAAAATTCTGGGCTCCAGCCCAGACATACTGTTTGGAAACTCTGGGGATGGAATCCAGAAAGCTCAGGCTTAACAAGCTCTGGAGCTGATCCTGGTTCACATTAAAGTTTGAGAACCAGGAGGCTATTAAGCAGCCAAAACATGACTTGTGGAATCCTGGCTCAGTACTAGCCCTATGGTGTTTCCTTGAATTAAGCCCATTTAAAGAGGATGCATTTTTTTGCATGCCCATGTTCTCCTCCTGGTAAAATGCCATTATCTCTTTTGCAGCACAACGGAATGATTTTTTCCATTACTCACTGTAGATCTCTGACACAGGCCATTTGTTTCCTATTCTTAAATCAATTTATTTCTTTTTTTCTCCATCTTCATACATTTCCTTTCTCCTTTTTCTTTTCTCTCACTCTTTCTTTCTCATGACAAGACATACTGCTAATTATCAGAGTAGCAGGTGATTGAATGGATTGTGGGCAGTGGTGAGAAGTGATAGAAATTATAAATGATAGATCTTGGTCCATCGTAACCCCACCACTTTTCCTCTGTGTAGACCAGAGACTATTCAGCTACAGACATATTTTTGTTTTGACTCAACAAGGTTGGCCTGCACAGAATCTATGTATTTTATTCCTCCCTATTTGGATTATTGTCGATCTTTGAAAATCAGATTTCTGGCTGTGATTCTGATTCGGATTTCCATTTTCTGGTAGGAAAAGAAATGGAATAAATGATAACTCTAAACTAGAGAAAGACAAGGCAACTGGCATCTGTTGCAACTGACATCTGTTCCCTTTAGATGGAGCATGTGCTTTCTAGTTTGCCATAGTCCCCACTGCTTCTTATTGCTTCTCTGACTCTAATGCTGAATGGTACTTGCCCTTTATCTTAGTACTTACACTATTGCTTATCTTATTGTAAAGGGAAAAGTGAATTGATGAGCCCATGCCTCTGTTGAGTGCTGAATCAAAAGCTAGAACACTTTTAAAGAAAACAGGAAAGAGTCTATTTCTTGATGGAAATGACAAAATGAGCTCATTTATTTAACATGAAAAGAGTAGCCCATTTATACTGCCTGTCTGGCTCCTGCAAGCATCTGAATTAGTGGCCCTTATCTTTCCACCTGGGAGGCAATAAGCTACGCTAGAAGGACCTACATCTTCATGCTAGGCTGATCCCAGCATGGTTGCTAGATACCTGACAGAAGCCATCCGATACCCAGTGCTGTGCTGTTTGTCATCTGTGTGTTTTCCCCTCGGCGCTGCTGCTCATGGGCCCTGCTGATGACTTCCATTATGTGTGACTCTGTTTTCAGGTGGTGATCATGGAAGTCCAGGGCCTCAAATCCTTGGCTCCCAATCGCATCGTGTATTGTACGATGGAGGTGGAAGGAGGAGAGAAACTGCAGACTGACCAGGCCGAGGCGTCTAAACCAACGTAAGTTATGTTTCTCCATGGTTCATCTTATGGAGGGTTGTCACCATTGGCTCTATTTTGGCCAGTGAGCCAAAGAAGCTTCTAGAAAACACATACCTTTTTTTTTTTTTTTCCAAAGAGGATGACTTACCAACATTTTTTTGGGGGGAGAGGGGTCAGCCATAACAAGAATTATAATTCCTTCAAAACAGAGGGCTAAAGAAATTTATAGAAACAGGCATTTTTCTGACAGTTTTTGGTATTCACCTTAGAGGGTTTAGTCACAACTGCCATTCTTCAATATGCTATATGCAGGGGAGTTTTGTATAAATTTGCTTTGTGACATTTTTAAAATAACATTTGGTTTACAGCATAAGAATTTTTTATTTTTCTCTATGTGCCATAGTTATGAACATATTAATTACATTGAATAGGACACATTAACTCACTGGGTTAACACAATGTTGTCAAATGCCTATTGTGTGTGTAAACAAGGTGTCATTACGCAGGAGAGAGGAAAATAGTCACTGGTGTAGCCCGACAGAACTCACAGGTTGGTGGGGGTGGGTGTCAGAAAAGTAATGATGCAAATGTATACTTGTAAAGTTATAAATGGTAGCAAAGAAAGCGTGCTTGGAGAGGAGTTAGTTGGGGAGAGGAAGTGAGCCAGGTTGTGGGGACAGATGCAGCATAGGCCTTCCTTAGGACAGGTGAGATATTCTAGCTAATAGTATAAAAATTAAGGCATGGAGGTAGGGGTGGAGAGCATTTGAGGCAGAGCGAACAGCCTATGCAAAAGGCTTGGTTGGCAATAGTCCTGTGACAACAAGGAATTCAAAGAAGGCCAGTGGGGCTGGAGTTTGGAGAACAAGGGGTACCACACACTGCCAGAGAGGCCAGCGGGGGCCATACCATGAGGTCCTTGTCAGGCCACTGAGAGAAAAGCCTGAGAAGAAAGGCTTAGAGAGATGTGTGTTGGAAGATCACTCTGGCTGCAGTGAAGGGAGCCAGAGTTGATGTAGAAGCTCAGCTAGGATCCTGTTGCAATGGTCCACAGGAACAATGGTGGATCCTTCAGTTATGTCCATAAACTCTCGGGCCTCAAAGATTCTTGAGAGATCACAGTTCCCTTTGCTCTCTACCCACTACCTCTCTCTCTTCCCTTTCTATCTCAGTCAAGGCAGTCCGGACTAATGAGCATCTTTTTGTGTTGGTGTTAATTCATTAAAGAGTCTTCAAAAGGGTCACCCCGAATAGCAGCTCACTGCCTCTCCTCACCCAGAGCATTATGAGCTATTTGGCAGAACATGAATAACTTACCATGATGTTCAAACAAAATAGTTCAAAGAAAGCATTGAGTTTTCTGGACTAGACAAAATCTGAGGGCATTGTATGCCTTCAAGTGGCTTTTTGCATGAATAGGCAAAAGCCTCAGATGCTCAGAAACTGGGTGAAATTAATGAGTGTGTGACGGCAGAAATGGAAACCAATGCACCTTGACTCATGCCACCCTCTCTCCCTTTTTCACAACTTAGTTTCAAATTGGCAATAAATGCAGTTTCTTTTTTACTTCCATTGATGAAATCCTAATTTTTCCTCCACTGGTCTGATCATTTTCAACACTATTATGCTATGCTGCACTATTTATATATGCTTTTTAAAAATGTGTTATGTATGGGGGAAGAAAAACCTATTTGGTGCTTCTGCCAACCTTTTAAGATGTTGGGCCAAATATGGTGTCATAAGATAGAGAAAGAAGGAGAAAGTTCTGGTTATTCTAACAGGCTGTTGTTTCATACGAGCTGTTTTAGCTCAAAATGTATTTTATGTCATTTTATTTAAAGTAATGGTTTTCATTGCCAGAGAAAATGATGAGTTGATTTTCATGAGTTTATGAATGGTTAAAACAAAATTACAGATTGTAAATAATTACAGAATGAAATGCTCATTTCTCATATATACATATTTTACTCACAGTTGTACCTGTGGGTTATGATGCTTATACACATAAACATCTCACATTGAAACATTTTACTTTTCTAGCCAGAAATATACTTTCTTGATTCCTCTTTAATCAATGAGGGACTATTAACAAAGCTTCACAATGCAGTGCAGTGCCTCACACCTGTAATCCTAGCACTCTGGGAGGCCAAGGTGAGTGAACAGCTTGAGCACACAGGTTCAAGACCAGCCTGAGCAAAAGCAAGACCTCATCTCTACTAAAAATAGAAAAACTGAGGCAGGAGGATCACTTCAGCCCAAGAGTTTGAGACTGCTAGGAGGTATGACGCCACGGCACTCTACCCCAGTCTGTCTCAAAAAAAAAAAAAAAAAAGAAGAAGACGGATGAATGTTTCATGACCACAGTCAAGTCAAATCTGTCAGCAGTGATTATCGGCTGCATAGTATATTGAAAAGGATTCTGAGGCCAAATCTGCATTCAGAGGAAAATAATGCCAAGATGGACTTGTCATGTCTGCCACGGGAGAAGAAGGGGTCTGAGTACTCTCTGCCATTTCTATAGCATGACAAGGGGAGATACCTGGAGTTTAAAATCTGACAGTACTTACATTTCTTCCTATCCTTTGAATATAGATTCTCCCTACACCCATTACTGATCTGCCTTCTAAATCCACAATGTTTTTCCCAACATTCATCTTTACCTTTTCCTTTGTGGTAGTTCAGTCCTGGTAGTTTTCCTCTGCCTCCAGTTTCATCTGGCAGGATGAATGAGCCTGTTCTTGCAGGTCCATTTTCTTCCTGCCTCTCTAGGGTGGAATTATTCGGAATGCTTTCCATCATTTCTTTTTTTTTTTTTTTTGTACAGACAGAGTCTCACTTTATGGCCCTCGGTAGAGTGCCATGGCATCACACAGCTCACAGCAACCTCCAACTCCTGGGCTTAAGCGATTCTCTTGCCTCAGCCTCCCGAGTAGCTGGGACTACAGGCGCCCGCCACAACGCCCGGCTATTTTTTGGTTGCAGTTCAGCCGGGGCCGGGGTTTGAACCCGCCACCCTCGGTATATGGGGCCGGCGCCTTACCGACTGAGCCACAGGCGCTGCCCCATCATTTCTTTTGAAGCTTTTATTTCTTCCCCCTTTTCTCCACCCCTACACACCCTCTGTTCTACTTACAATTTATCCCATTGCTAATCTTCAGCTGTCATCTCTGCTACTTGCTTTTGATTATCCTGAGAAGTATCCTTTTAGGGGTTATCTTTCATTTGTCCTAATAACTCCACTTCATCCTCTGACAAGTTTAGCCCTTTGCCTGCCCTATTCATCTTCGGAATCTTGCCTTTGACTATTCTTACAGCCAGCTGACGCCTATGCTTTATTTATATATTCTAAAACCAAAATTCCGTGCAAGCCTGTTTTATTTATTACTCACAAATCCTGCCATTGCTCCCACCAAGCATTATGCCTAGTAACTGGCAACATAATTCTTGCCATGTCACATGTCTACAGGGAATTTGGCTGTTGTCTTTTTTATTTTTCAAGTATAGTCACAAATCTAGGAGTATATTACATATCCCAGTTTGTCCAAGAGTTTGTTTTTTAGAAGGCTAGTATGTAGAATTAGACATTGAACATCCCTCATCTCCCCTCAATGCCATCTCTTGCCTTACAACCAGGGTCCTGCTCTTACATAATTTAAGAATGCTCTGTTCATGAGTTAAAGATATTTTGTGGTTGGAAAATATGGCATGTGTGATAGTGGAGACAGCCTTATGCTCGCAGCTAAATTGTGGCCCCAGTTCATCCTTCATTTCATCAATCTGTTTGCTCTAGGTGGATTATTTACAAACAAACTATCTTTTCAACTCCATTGTCTTTCTCTTAATAGGTTTTTAACATAGAAACCCAGGAGAATATATGATCAAAGGTTCTATGAGATATAGTACTATTTGCAATACATTGTTTCTGCCTCTGATGGGAAACCAGTGGGGTACTGAGGCAGAAGCAATTGAAATCCTGTTGTTAGGTGAGCATTCTTAGGACGACATGGAGAGGGAGAAGGGAAATTCGAGAACCCAGGTATACCTGTTCACCTTCTTGGAAATAGAGCAGAGACAAGTACTTGTCTTAAGGCAGTATTTTTCAAAGAGTGGTACCCTTACCTGTGCTGATAACACAGATTATGTTAAGAACTACCAAGACATGGCATTGAGTGGCATCAAATCATGTGAAAAGGAAGATAACCCCTTTTCCATCTATTTTTTAATTTCAGAATCTCACAGGGATGTAAATATTTTAGTTACATAAATTTCTTTTGTACAGTTTAAGTTAAAGTTACACGTGTGCCCATCACCCAGATTATGTACATTCTACCCATTAGGTGTGATTTCACCCACCCCCACCTTCCCCTTCCCACTGGCTTGATTTCTGGTGAATTTTACATCCATCTGTGCACATGAGTACTAATCAGTTAGTTCTAATTTAATAGTGAGTTTGGGTTTCAGCACTTCCTACCAGATCAAGGAGAACATTTTAATTTGTACTGGTAGGCCTTTAACACCTCCACAGGCCTTGAGCTCAAAGCTTCCTGCAGGAAATCGCCTCCAGTCAGGATTTCATGGTGTCGCTTAGACCTCACTGCAGTCACCTGCCCTTCAGGGCTGGTGGCACTGCTCTGTCTTTCACAACTGTGACATACGTTTCCTTTCTTAAAGAAATATATTAACATTTAAAAAGTGAATTAATTTAAATCAAATATATTAAGTAAATAATAGCACAGGTGGTATCTGGATGGGACAAAAAGTGATTAGACGGTAACTTGTGCTAATTTATGGAAACAGCAGAGATTAGAAGGTTGGTGTGCAAGCTGATTTGGAAAAATTGATATAAAGACCTAACATATTCCCTGACTAGTAGATACGCTTTAAAATTACTATCTTTGTTAGTAGTCTTCTACAATTTAAGTTACATTACCCTCTAAGAAAAGTATGCCCAGAAGATTAAATATCAGAACATTTAAATAAATTTGCTAAAAAGCAAGTAAATTTGAATTAGCAACCCAGCGTGAGAGAGCCCCCTCTGGGCAGAAAGCTCTTGAGCTGATCCCTGAAGGATGAAGAAGAACCCTTCAGTAGAAGAGCCCAGAAAAGAGCATTCCAGCCATAGGGAACAGCCAGTGCAAAGCCTTTGAAGTGGGCAGGGGCTTGATGTGTTTTCTGGACTAGAACGGAAAATAACATGACTGGAGATTAGTCAGTGAGGGGAGCATTTACCGGAAGAATGCAAAGAATAGGGCAGGGCCAGGCAACTCAGGGCCTTACAGGACACATGAAGGGTTGAGCTTCATTCTGAGATCCTGGAGAAGTCCTTGGAAGAGTTTAAGCCAAGGGGAGTATGATTGGATTCCCATCTTGAAGCCTGAAGCATCTTAAATGACCAGAAAAAACCTGGGACCACAGATATATCAGTCAACAAACATCTACTGAGCACATACTGTTTGCCAGACATGAGTGTTAGGGTGGGGAATAATGCAGATGTGACCTTTGAAGTTAGAGAGCCGTGGAGAAAAGCTTCTTGGAACATTCCGAGTGCCAAGGCAGAGAGCCAAATTGTCCAGGGGCCACTGTAGCTTTTGAGAACCTCAAAGGCTACTACAAGCAAAAGGAAATGAGGCCTCCAGGGAAGCAGCTCCTTTCCTTTCTACTTTCTGAACACTCCATGCTCAAGTTCACAGTCCAGGAGACATAGATACAGAGACCTTATGTATAGAAACTTAGGTACCTCTCGTATCTCCTTCCGGAGAAAGGCTTCGTTTCTTTCAGAGTTAATTAAAATCTTAAGTGGTAAAAGCCAACACTGACCCAGAAATTTGATTTTGCTAGGCTCCCAGAAGATATGTGGGGTGGGAGGAAGTAAAATTATAATCACAGGATGGGATACTCAGACACTGTCCTGCCTCTCAGACCAGGTTCTAAAAGCTTCAATGTTTATTTAAGAGCAGTTTGTTTTTGCTTGTGAGCTGGAGGGTGAAGGTAGGCAGGCTAGTAGAACAACAGACAGTAGGGTAGATGGTGGGAAGGAATTATGTGCTATAGAACAAGGCTTCAGGAATGAGCTCCTATTTGCCAATTTGTCTAATATTAATATAAGCCACCAAGTTTTTCAACTTCATCAAGTCTGGAGAACTGGTATTTGAGACTCTTCCCATCCCTACAAGTCTGTAATTCTTTCATCCAACTAGTCCAGAGAACCATAGTGACAGAGCTGAAGGTGGAGATTTGAGGAATCACAACTATGATTTGGTGAAATTTCTGAAGTTGATAGTTCCAGAATGGGATAATCAAATGGCAGCTGGAATTTGTCAGTTGGATGTTGATACTCTATCTAAAAGTGAAAAATCCATGAAAATTCTAATTTCATGAGTAGTCCCATCTTGAGTAGATATGAAACAAGAGTGTACATTTTATTGATAGCCCTGTTAAGGACTAAGTGAGTGGAAGCCGTTTCCTTTCTGCTTCTGCTGTGTGATGCCTTACCTGGGAAGATGACCTGTCACTTATATCTGGAGTCATCTAAGAACTGGGCTGGTTTTCCACCACTGTTCAGTAGAAATCCAATTTAATATATCTTTTCCTTTCAAGTGTAGAAAACTGTCACATTTGTTATTTAGTGATCAGAGAAAACACATGAAGGAAGGCCAGATAGTCATGTACCTGTAATGAGGGGACTCCGTGTAGAAACTTTAAATCCTCACTAATAAGAAGACAAGGGATGCTTGACTGAGATCATCGAAGCACAAAGGCTGTTTGGCACCATTGACAGGTCCACAAAATTGGCAGCTCTAGGTCCACATCTCATCTTTGTGACCTTGGACAGACTACTTACCTCTTTGTGCTTTAGTTTCCATTTTCTTACGAAAATTTAATTAATGTATATAAAATGCTTAAGACAGTGCCTGTCACATAGTAATCCTGTTTGCTATTGCTTTATCCTTCTTGGGAGGGAGGAGGAGAAGATGGAGAAAAAAGATATACTGGCTCTAAGATGGTAGTCGTTAACACAGATTCAACACTTTCTGAGGGACAGGTGCTAAGTGTTTCATAGTTATCGTCTCATTTAATGTCCTACCAAAAACTAATGGTAGTCCCATTTTACTGATGGAAATACTAAAATTCTAAGAGATTAAGTGGCTTAAAGTTGTGTAGATAATAAATAGCTGAGCCAGAAGCTAAACCCAATGCGTCTGGTACCCTACCTCTAAAAATAAAAAAATCAGACCACCAAAAGAAAGTAAATGAGGGCAATTGTGGTAGCACACACCTATCATTCCAGCACTCCTGGACAACATAGCAAGACTGACCACGTCTCTTAAAAAGAAAGAAGAAAATTAAGAAGGTAATTTAATTAGCATTGAATATTCAGCATAACTATCTAAAAGGACTCATTTTCTCTCCATAAATTCAGTTATTCTGTGAGTTCAAACACTGTGCCTGTCTAAATGGTGCCAAATGTGCCATCACTCATACCAGCATGGTGTTGCCCCACTGTAGACATTCAGGAACTGCAATATCATCACTGTTAGGTGCTACGTGTCTGAGCCTACAAAAATAAGCCAGAGAGGTCCCCTGCCCCCGAGGCACTTACACTATCCCAGCAGAGTGACTGACGGTAGTAATTATTCTCTGGGTGGGAATCATTACCAATAAAAATTGCCTCTCCCATTTATTGAAGTCTACTAGATGCCAGGCATGGAACTAGCTGGTACCATGTGGCTAAGAGGCAGGCCTGGGTCTAAATCCCAGCCTCTCCATTCACCAGTGCATAACTGTGGGCAAGTAATTCCTCCTCACTGAGCCTCAGTTTATCCATATTTGAAAGGCAGACAAGAGCCTATCCCATGGGGTTATTGTTGAAAAATGGTATGATCTATATAAAGGGCTGAGTTCAATGACTGGCATATTGTAACTTCTCAGGAGATAGTATTAACAGCTAAAAACCCAGTATAATCTCCCTGAATTCCCCCATGGTACTGTTATGAAATAGGTACCCACTATCTCTTCATTACATAGAAGAAAAAAAAAAAAGCTCAGAGAAGTTAGGAAACCTGCCCTCCTATAAGACAAGTCTGCAAACCCAGGCTCCGAATACCTGGAAAGCAAAAGGTCATGTCTGCCAAAGAAGAAAAGAGCACTGTTGCCAAAATGCTTTCCAGACCCACAGGACATACTCTGAGGGTGGGCTGCTATCAATTTGATGATACAAGAGCTGGTTTAAAGGCAAGAGAAATCAAACGGGTAGCATCCTCCTTGAGTCACAGCCCCTACAGCCTGGATCTCCACCAGCCCATTCTTTTGGCTTCTTTCTGAATCAATACCCTTATTCAAGAGAAGTTAGAGTGCAGCTGAGATAATACTTTCTCTATGAGTGTAAGTTACTCATCTCACAGCAAACCCCGACCTGAACTGTCCCATAGAACTCCCCTCACTACGAGGATGCGGATGAGTGTGGGAAGATGGAGCATCTTAGCATGATGCCAGTCATCAAGGTGTTTGGAAACTTCTGGGACTTTGATATTTTTTGAACTCTAAAGTCCTTCAAAGCTACTTGGGTTCCTTGGTAAGGGTTTACCAAGGTTTACTCACCTCACCCTGTAGCTTCCAGTTCAGAAGGTTTCAGGTGGGGCAGCTATTTGAGGTGGGTTTGGATAACTGGAATCTGGTTGGAAACATTTTAGCAATTATATGGAAAATAAAGGTAAGTGTAAGCATAAGAGCAAAAAGCTTTGGGGTAAGAGAAAGCTCCTAGTTTAGATCCCATTTGTGCCACAACCTGGTTACATTGGGTGAACTACTGAATCTTTCTGAACCTCAGTTTCTTCACTTCTAAAATGACATTAATGATAGGCTGGTTGATAAGGTTTCGAATTTAATAATATATGCAAAGCACTTTGTACAAATGTAAGAGATGTTATTATTTTATTTATCATGATTGTTGTCAGTGGACCCTCGGTGAAAAACGATGTCAGCACAGGCCATCAAGGTCAGCTGGTATGAACCAAAAAAGTTAAAGACGTTATCTCTCAGCCAGGTGCCCTTTTTTAGTTTCCTTTGGAACATGTTCATTTACATGTAGATTCCTTACTTGTACTTGGACAATTCTACATATCAGGCTGGTTTTCTCATAATGCCTTCTGTGTCATGATGCTCAATAGATCCTAGTTGATTCAGAGTTAAGCCATAGTGGCAAGAGGTGAAAGGCCATGGGAAAAGCCAAAAAGGGGCCCCACGTGATGAGTTTGGAACCTACGTTAGTGCGCTGATGGCTATAAAGATATTTATCATGGAGATTTTACTGCTCAAATGAGTGTTCCATATCTGAAAAAAACAGAAAATGACTGCAAATTATCTGAAAGAATAGAAAAACAAAGTGAACCCTTGATACCAAACCACTGTCCAATATACATATACTCTAGGACTTGCTAGATTCCTTGTTAAGCCTTATATATGTGAAGGTATCTTGACTTTGAGCAAATAGGCTGCCATGGAATCTAATTAAGGCAGAGCTTTGTTTTGGATGTTCCTCTTCTGTAAACTTACTAGAGAGATAGAAAGAATTTAAAAACAAGCTCTCGTCTACCATGACTTTACACACAGATTTGTACAATGCAGCTGCAGTATCAATATTTGAAGACTGTTAGGAAAGAAGAATTAGACACAGGAGGCTTTGCGTGTGATGCCCCAGTTCTGCCCTGCTGTGTGATGTCACCTTGTCTTTCTCCCTGCTGTGTCAAATGATTCTTGATACCCCAAGAGCAGAATTAGGAGATTTTCTATGAGCCAAACATAGCAGCCTTGGGACCTAGAAAATGCTTCTCTGTCTTGCTCCTGCTTTAAAGAGATCCCCTAAAAAATGAATCTCAAAGCTAGCCAGGTCTGTTGAAATGGCAGCTTCTAGAAAAACTCACTGTGCCCCTTTGGTTGTGACCAGAACTCACCCCTTGGGCCTGCTACATGCTAATCCCACAAATACTTGTAAACCAGGGAGAAAATCAAGTCACAGAGAGAAGAAGACAGGATGCCCTTGGCCAGGCTCCTTCATTCATTCCTTCAGTCAGCCCGTTCCTTCATTATCTCACTTTCTTGTGCTGCCATGTGCTATAAACAATGTGCCTTCAAGGTGCTGGGAACACAGCAGTGAACAAAAGCAGAAACCCTGCCTTTATAATACCTGCAATCTAATGGGACAAGCAACAGGCAAGGCAAGCATCAGTCATTGGGGAGAGATGCATCAAAGTTAGCCCTTGACCTTACTATTCACTTACAGTATATTATATTCCTTCGACTTCAACTCAAAGTCGTTTCTAGAATCTCTGAACTTGTACACTCTCAGTGATCATATAAACACATAGATAACCATCTCAGCCAATCAATGCAATATCTGTACCCTTGTAAGTTATGTCATTGTGCTTTAATTAATATCTGAATATTTTCAAATATATATAAGCATTTCAAATGCATATTGGTGTTAGAATCTTCTATTAGTTTAGTCTATTCTTGAATCATATTAATTAAATTATAAAAATGTGTGTGTGTGTGTGTGTGTGTGTATGTATGTATTATCAAAATGTTAACATGTGGCTCAGCACCCATAGCTCAGTGGTTAGGGCGCTGGCCA
Organism: Nycticebus coucang; assembly: GCF_027406575.1. Lineage (NCBI taxonomy): Eukaryota > Metazoa > Chordata > Mammalia > Primates > Lorisidae > Nycticebus > Nycticebus coucang. The sequence goes on from NC_069787.1 coordinate 36,713,594, forward strand.
CATGCACCAGGGCTGGTGGGTTCAAACCCAGTCCAGGCCTGCTAAACAACAATGACAACAACAACAAAATAGCCAGGCATCGTGGCAGGCGCCTGTAGTCCCAGCTACTTGGGAGGCTGAGACAAGAGGATCACTTAAGCCTGAGTTTGAGGTTGCTGTGAGCTGTGATGTTACAGAACTCTATGGACATAGTGAGACTCTGTCTCAAAAAAATAAATTAACAATTAATAACATAACTATGGAAACTATTTTATCTGAATAAACAATAAGGAGATAAATATTAAAAGGATGTCACTTGATATCTTTAGGAAGAACATTACATCCCTTTTGAGTCAAGAAATCTTTATAAAATTTAAATAAGACAAAGCAGGAAAGTAAAGGTTAGGCTATATCATAATTCTAATGTCTGTAGACCTGTTTGGTGGATTAATATTCATCACATTATACAAAAAAAGATAAGGTTTACCTTAATCCCTTTCTATCTGGGGGGAAGAAAAGCTTAACAACCTGCTGTTAATATCACTGTCAGCAATTTGACACACCAGATAAGCTGGTTTCAAAATATTTCACTCTCCCACCAGCTTCAAATCAAAATAAACTGCTCTTTAGTTCATCCTAAGTATGTCATATAGCGGCATCAGGGGAAGTTTTTAGCTGATAGTGCTAAGATAGTATTGTTCCTACACTATAATAACAAAAGTTTAGATTTTGGCTATTGTTTAATAATAAAATTATCATAACTAAATTGTTAATACTTTCAGTTTGTTCTTCTATCCTCAAAAGTTTATTCAATGATATAGACCTTCAGTTTTGGCTAAATATTGATTTTCAGACCTCAGCCCATTTAGTGCCAAATTGAAGGTGCAAGTCCCCTCCAGCACTGCTGTGAGGCACAGAGGTAGAGCAACTTGGTGAGGACTTGCTAAATTGGGGAGAAGAAGCCACCTTAATTACACAGGTCAGAAAGTGCCCTTAAGAGATGATGTTTGAACTGAAACCTAAACAAGAAGGAACCAGGCATGCAAAAAGCATGGCGAGCAGAGAAACAGCAAATGTCCTACCCTGTGTAAGAAGGTACCAGCATGTTTGTTTGAAGGCCAGAGAAAAAGCCAAAATGAGGGGGAAGAGAGAGCAAGGCCAGCCGGAGAGAGATCCCATAGGGTCTGGAGACCAAGGCAAGAGATTTTGATTTTACATCCGAGTAATTCATCATCCCTAATCATCACAGAAATGCAAATAAAACCACCCTGAGATATCACTCAACCCCTGTGAGAATACCCCACATCACAAAGTCCCAAGGCTGCAGATGCTGGCATGGATGTGGAGAGAAGGGAACACTTTTATACTGCTGGTGGGATTGCAAATTAATACAACCTCTTTGGAAAGAAGCGTGGAGAATCCTCAAAGAACTCAAAATAGACCTTCAATTTGATTACACAATCCCATTACTAGGCATCTACCCAGAAGGGGAAAAAAAATTTATCATAAGGACGTTTGTACTAGATTGTTTATCACAGCTCAATTTATAATCACCCAAATGTGGAATCAACCCAAGTGCCCATCAACCCATGAATAGGTTAATAAACTATAGTATATGTACACCATGGAATAGTATTCAGCCATTAAAAAGATAGAGACTTTACATCTTTTGTATTAACCTGAATAGAGTTGGAGAATGTTCTCTTTAGTAAAGTATCACAAGAATGGAAAAGCAAATATCCAATATACTCAATACCAATATGAAGCCAGTAGAAGAACTGGTGTATGGCACACCTCATGGATGCAGGACGCAACTACAACAGGGCCCTTACCTAACAAATGCAAACATTGTAACCTAATCACTTGTACCCTCATACTAATCTCAAATTAAAGTAAAAGTAACTTGGGTAGCTTTACCTATTTAAAAGATCACTATGGCTGGTGTATAGAAAATGACTCCATGGGGCATGAGCAGTGATGGGAACAGGACACCAGCTGGGAGGCTGTGGCCCTCATCATGTGAGAGATAACAGTGGTTGATGGTGGCACAGGAAAGGGAGTCAAGGGAACAGGTTTGGGACCCATTGGGACATAGAACCAAAAGTCTCTTTTTAGGCTCCATTTTCTACTCTTTTCCAAGGGTAGAACTGCGCCCTCTGGAGGTTGCCCTCTAGCAATGGACAACACTTGTCTCTTCTCATGAGTTTGCAATTGTTAATCACCACCAAGCCTTGCTGTCCACACACTGCTTGCCAATGTGCAAGTTGTAGAGTCTTGGTGAATGACCTTGAGTGAGTTTGAAGTCAGCCTGGCGTTCTGTGAAGAACAGTAGAGAAGGGATGCAGAGTTGGGAACTGGGGCCATCAGTTCTCTAGCTGGCTCTTTTACTTCCTACAAGGATTATTCTATAGCTGTACCAAATTTGTTCTTTTCCATGTTAGCAGAGACGTGTCTTTTACAGAATGTTACATGCTGACATTAGGGTGACATTGACACTAAACCAAAAAAGAAAATTAACACATTCTCTTCCCCTTCTCAGTTTCATTTCCTGCTTGGTTTGTAAATTGGATTGCTCTGTGCTTGTAGTAATGGTTGCTGCTGGGAGGGAGGTATTAATAGGAAAAGATTTCAAGAAATAACCTACAGTGGGTCCAATCCCACTGAGCGAGCGAGCTGTTCTCGGTGGATAATGTCAGTGTAGGATACTCGAAGTCTTTCAGGAGGATAATGTCTAAATTACATAAAAATAAATCAAGCTTGGCTCCAACTCTACAGTGGGATTTTGGACCTCGGAATCTTCTAACAGATACAATGGCTGAAAAATCAGGGGTGGGGAGACAAATGCATATTTTATCTGTATACTTTAAATAATATTTATTTGGTAACTATTTTGCATAATGCACTACACTTGGTCTTATTATTGGCTTACTTTTTAAAATAAGATTTGATGTTTTTCTGACCAGCAATTTACTGTGGTTATTGCAGAAAATTGAGAGAAAGGAAAAATTAAATATTACAAATGATCCAAATACCCAGCAATAATCACTGTGTATCTTTCAGGTTGTTTTCCAGTTTGTTTTTCTGCATCTGTGAGCGTGTCCATGCCCATCCACAGATACATGTGGCGGATAGATAATTTCATTTTAAAATCTTTATGCTCATCTGTCAATGAGGGTTTCCTTTGGATAAATTGCTAAAGTGGTACTATTAGTTCACAGCTAGTTATTTCTTGTATGTTGATGAGTAGAGTGACCAACTCATCCTGGTTTATCCAGGACTCCCCAGTCTTGGCACAGAAAGTCTTGCATCCTGGGGGCAAACAAGAAAGTTGGCCACCTGATTGCTGTGAACACATCAGCTCAACATCCATCATCCTGTATACGAGGAGAAAGTAAGTGGCTGAAAGTCACTTTCTGTATTTGTTAGGAGACCTCTGTCACATCAGCTTCTACCATCAGGAAGCTATCCTTGTCTCTGGCAGCCTCAGAGAATTCATTGCAGCTTTTAAATTTGAGGCTCAAATTAAGATGAGCTTCAGCTGTTTGTATACAAACAGCAAACAAATCATTGTGCTCAGATGAAGGTCACTGCCCGGCCTCACTGAGCAATATCAATTTGCTCCATTTGTCTGGATACATAAAAAGCTACACAGTTAGAATTATTATATAAACAGCAAAGTGCTCCTTCGTGTAACTAAGCAAGCAGATTACGTTATGGTGTTTGTACATCGAGGTGAGAGCAATTAATGTCTTAGTTATATTTGTGCAGGATCTTGAGCAGAAGCATCAGGTGAAAATAAAGTCATGGGTTAAAATATACAGAGAGGAGGAAAGAGAATGTGCATGAAACAGACACAACTCATCGTGGGAATTTTCTAGGTCTTTCGTAACTACTAGTAACAGTATAAGTCCTTTGTAAACAGAGGAGACCCAATGTTTCTTCCCAGTTATTTTTAACCTATTGGTGATCAGGACACCAAATTCATGTTGTACATGTTAGGTTCAAGTGAATGAACCAAAATTAATACAATTAGTTTTAATTACAGTGACCTGAGATTAGCAACCAACTTTGTTACCTACCATCTAAACTTTTCTAGGGTCTTAGGATAAAAAGGTGTGTGTGTGTGTGTTATATGTATTAAATATATATACATATTTATTTATATAAACATATATAATATATAAAATATATTAAAATAAAATTGTATGTATATTATGAATAAGTCATTTATAATATATTACATCATAAATTATTTATAATATAATATAAATAATAAATTATTGTGTTTATTAATATAAATAAAAGTGTATTTAATATATATAATATAAATATATATAAATATATATAATATAAATATATATAAATATATATAATATAAATATATATATTTAATATATACACTTTTATTTATATAAACATATATACAAATATGTAAAACATATACATATAATATATATTTATATATATATGTAATTTGAGGAAAGAAATCACTTTTTGTTTTGGTTTTTATTAGCCCTTTTTAAAAAGTAAACTACAAAAGAGGTTTGACCCATATTTCAACGGAAAAATATTCAAGGACTTGAGAAATAAAAGCAGTAACCTAAGTAACCTTCAGACACTCTAAATAGAGCAATAGTCAGTAATAATAGGGCTTTATTCTAAACCTAGGTTGCCAGGGTGACTAAAACCACAAGTCTCTTAAAATTTATATCAAATACCTTGTTTAAAAAAGTGAGGTTAAATCACACAAACCTCCAAACCAGCAGAGTAATATGTTGTTAACACTTGTTTTTAGGCCCAGAGTACTGATCACAGTGTATATTTTCTCTGCATGAGGTTAAACTAATCAAGGGCCAGTGATTACATTTTCTTCATAAGAATACTTATTTTAAAAAGAAAATGAGAAAGTACAGATTGAAAAATATTATCAATTCAATCAAAATAAAGACTATGGTTTGGTGTGAATCTAATGTCTATGGGTTTCCCCCGTCCACATCCACTTGGCATCCTGATTTCCCCTGTTTCCTCGTTTATTCAATAAATATTTACATAAAAATAGGCATTGATTTAGGCACAAAGAATACAACAAATGAGACAGACACGTCCTTGCCCTTAGTATCTTTATATTCTAATGAGGGGAGACAAAAAATAAGTCCAGCCATAAAAACGTATCATTTGCAGCAATATGGATAGAACTGGAGAACATTATCCTAATCAGGGGTCCTCAAACTTTTAAAACAGGGGGCCAGTTCACTGTCCCTCAGACCGTTGGAGGGCTGGACTATAGTTTCAAAAAAAAACAAACTATGAACAAATTCCTATGCACACTGCACATACCTTATTTTGAAGGAAATAAAACGGGAACAAATACAATCACACCGCCTCACGTGGCCTGCGGGCCGCAGTTTGAGGACCCCTGTATCTAAGTGAAATATCTCAGGAATGGAAAAACAAGCAATCATATGTACTCTCTAACAACTGCAGCTAATCAATGGGCACACATGAGCACAAAGAGATGTCAAGGTCATTGGAAATCAAGTAGGGAAAAGTAGGATGGCAGGGGTAAAAGCCCACGTTGGGTACAATGAGCACTATTCTGGTGAAGGACACACCAAAAGCCCCCAAAAGCATTATACAATACATCTTTGTAACAAAAATACTTGTACCCCCTCAATTAATATTTTGAAATAAAAATAAAAAGTTTTTCAGAGGAGATTAATTGATCTCAAAGTACCTTCCTGAAGACGTATTATTTGAGTCAAGACTTCAATGTCACGGATTCAGGCACCTTCAGATGAAGTACAAGAACAGTCAAGGAAGAAGGGAGAGCAAGTTTCAAGTCCCCAAGATGGGAATAAATATGATGTTCGGGGGACAGAAGGAAAAGCACCGTATCTGGAGTCTGTGAGCAAGAGAAAAGGTAACAAGATATACAGGCAAGGACCACATCATAGAGAGCGTTTTAGGCCGGGCAAGGACTTTGATCTCTGTTTTGACTGTGAGCAGAAGCCCTGAGAGAGTCGTATGCAAAGAACAGTGATGGTATGGTTACTTTGCAGGAGACGGATTGTAAGGAGAAGCAGAGTACTAAGTAGCTTCTAGTTTGAAGTTAAGTTATGGTCTCCCAGGTGTTTATCTATAATACTATGCTTCAGAAATCACATATTAGGTATACTAGGTAGCAAAAAAAAAGATTGAAGTCTTGATACATGTTGCAATACTGATTGATAAGCCTCAAAAGATTATGCTATGTAAAAGAAGCCAGATGCAAAGGACTTCATACTATCTGATTCCATTTATACGAAATGTCAAGAAAATGCAAATCTATGAAGACAGAAAGTAGATTAGCGGTTGCCTAGCATTGCGGGTGGGAGTGCGACTGACTACAAACCGACGCAAAGGATCTTTTGGGGGGTGATGTTTGTATTCTAAAATTAAAGTATAGGGATGGTTGCACAATGCCATAAATTTTCAGAGTCATTGAGTTGTACACTTAAAACATATGCATGTTATGGTATTACAACCTCAATAAAGCAGTTATTTTAAAAATCATCAGGAGGAATAAATTTCATGCACACTACATTTTTTTTTTAAGATAACAGACACAGGGAGACAAGCAGGCATCTCTTGCAGTTCATGTAAGCAAGTTATGATGGCGGCTTAGATTGACTTGACAGAGAAGAAAAGTCCATGTGTTTTGCAGAATAATATAAAAGGGCTCATGATTGAATGAAGGGGTGGGAGGGAAGTGGTTGCAAGAGAGGAACTAAGGACAGTACAATTGTGGCACCATATCCACAGGTGCAGAAGAGCAAGTTACTAATTTGTCACCCCACTTGGTAAGTCACCCTCAGGACAAAGCACCTTGCTAGTGATTAGTTAACTACATTTTGCACACATACAAAAAATTGTAATGAAATATAGAAGACTCAGTGTCACATCTGTATTAACATCTCTCAAATTCTCTTGTACTTTTGTATGCTTTGAGTTTGGGAGAAAACCATTTCAGAAACAAAGAATTGCCTCTACTCTGTCTTTTGCCATGTCTGTGTCACAGCCCACAGCCAATGGCTGTGGCTAAGGCAGCATTCGCTGCTGGAGCGGTTTGAACAGGTCAGGAAGTGCTTCTTTCAAATCTGGTTGTGCCCATGGGGGCAAGTGACACAGCAGAACACTTTTCTAATTTGCTTCTTCCTAACTTGTGAATCTGAACAGAGAAGGAGGAACATTCTGCTTTATCTACAACAGAGAAGACCTAAATATTTAGACATTATTCCCATGAAAAATTTTACCTGCAAAAACTTCCTAGGGCAAGGGGTGGATCGACTGATTTATGAACACATTGCTTACCCTGAAGTTTCTCAATTGGAATTTCACATGACAGTTTGAGGCTGAATATACTTGAGACCTCAAATACTACATGTGATGGCTTTTTCAGGAAAAGGGAATCCTATCTCTTCCCACTGATTTTTGAAACATCCATAGTGACACAATCCAAATGACAGGGGTCGGGGGAGAAGTAAGCCTTGCTTGAGTGATTGCTGGGGTCAAGACTAAATTTCAAAAAAAAGTCATAAGTTAGGGTCTTCTGACTCTATAGATGGCTTATACAGCAGTTTAAATGATAAGCATAAGTAATGTATATATATATACATTTTTTAAATTGTACATCATCATACACCTTTAAGAACTCAAATAATGGTTTGTTTTAAAGATTCTCATATTATCCTGAGAGCCGTACTCTGTTTAGTAATTTCCATACATACTGCATCAATATAGTTGATGTATTTCAAATCTCTAAGTTTGAAATTTTCAGTTGCGTAAACAGGCCATAAAGTAGGTCTTATTTGCTTTCTAACAAATAAGGCAGAACAGCTTGCCCATGGGGATTTAAATCATAATTTACATTATATTTATTTTTATAGATAGGCCATAGTATGATTTGCAAAGCTGCATAAAACTAAGGCACTAGAAAATTAAAAAGAGAGATTTTGTTCCCCTTAAAATTGAGCTCAGTTGTAATTTCAAACTAACTGCTTTAATTATACAGAATAGTTGGATTAGGTGGGGGTTTGCATAATTTGTCAGAATCCGAATATGACAGTTAATATTTGCTCTTCTGTTGAGAGCAGGATACATGTACACACGGACACACGACAGGACAGAAAGTGAAATGTAACATGAAATGCTTCAGAGGAATTAGGGACTTCACATGATGTAAGATTAAATATTCATACATACACATTAATGGCATTTCATACAAAAATCCATTCCAAATACGCCTCTGAGAAGAATTAGGACATATATCTACTTGTGAGATACCCTTCCTTTTTCAATTCCGACATATCTTTAACATTTACTGCATGAGCAGGCACAATGGCTCGTGCCTGTGATCCTTGCACTTGGGGAGACTGAGGTGTGAGGAGCACTTGAGACCAGGAGTGTAAAACCAGCCTGGACAATAAAAAGATCTTATCTCTACAAAAAATTTAAAAACTTATCTGGTCATAGTGGTGGATGCCTGGAGTCCCAGGTACTCAGGAGGCTGAGGCAGGAGGATCACTGGAGCCCAGGAATTTGAGGTTCCAGTGAGTTATAAAAGCACAATTGCATTCTAGCCTAGGTGACAGAGCAAGACTCTGTCTCAAAAAGAAACAAAAAATATAACGTCCACACTTTTTTGAAAACCAATCATTTCTGACCACTCAAGCATTGATACTGTTATTTGTTTTACATTTTTCTTTAAATCTATTCTTGTTGTTTAACTTAGATTTTAAAGGGAATCGTGTTCTGTCTGATTGTAGAGAGTAGCCATGAAAATAACTTCCATGAACACCAAACAATGTCAAAAAATTATAGATAATTCAGTTCTCTGCAGAAGAAGACTCCAAATGTCAACAACATTGCCCTTTCTATAAAACAAAAACACTTAACCAATCAAAGACATTCTTCGGCCACACTAAGAATTTCCTCCTGCAGTAACAGAAGAGAATGACTGCTTCACCATTTGATGCCCTGTCTCTGTGCCACCTAAAATCATTTCCAGGGATACAAGATCTATATTTTGAGAGTCACAATGCTCTATCTCTGTTAAATAGCTTAAACATATGCTGTGAATTTTCCTGGTTTACACTCATCATTTTGGGTGGTTTTTCTAGAGCATTCCATGGTTTATCTTCTGCTTAGTAAACCTTTCTGTGCCAGCTTGCAAAGTGAAGTGAATGAGAAAAACATAATTAGTGACTTTGTTGAATGTGGATAGTCAAGACAAAAGAAAGAAAACATTTTTGTTCATAGCCGGCTTTGTCTTCTGAATCATCTGAATGAAATGTCAAATGAAAGTGTTCATTCTTGATGGGAATACCAAGGATGGCTTTATAGGGAAGAAAATATTTCACAGAGACTCTTGTTTTTCTCTGATTTTTATTTTGACATATTAGCATTTTGTTTACCCTTGAAAAAGATGATACAACAATTATTGAAGTAGTTCTCAAGCCATAAATAAAATGAATAATTTGTTTACTTGATAACATTTCAATTGAGCATCTACAATGTGTAAAATACTATAGATGCCACCGAGAACCAAGTGAACAGCAAAGACCTTCCCCTTAGAATACATGCATACACATGGAAATAAGTCGTGTGCGTTAATGATGAATGTAAGATAGTAAGGATTGCGTTCTGGGGGTTAACTACAGATTCCTTCTTGTTGGGAAAAAGGAGTTAGCCTTTGAATTCGCCCTTGAATTTTCCTAGGAAGTGCTTGCAAGTACAGAGTGGGTGAGACAGGCATTCCAGCAAAAGGAAATATTGTCCACCAACACCTACAGTCTCAGAAGTGCTGGACTGTGTAGGGAATGTAGATTCTAAAAAGGTGTCAAAAGAGGAAGAGAAAGAAATCTATAAATATAGGCTGAATCAAGGCAAAAAAAAAAAAGAGAGAGAGAGAGAGAGCGCCTTGACAATTCATCTAAGGGGAGAAAGCTGAAAGAAGTACCTTTTGAAGGGACAACATGAACACTGGAGAAAGAAAGATCCACAAATAGCCACCCGTGTGACCCAGCTCTGGCAGGTACCTATTTCTGCCCCACCCCCGTTACCACAAGGTGGGATTCTGATTGGCTCCCCTTGGGTCAGATGCCCCGGATCAGGCAGCCCTGGCCAGGAGGGCAAGACCATACACCACAGACATGGCGACTCAGAGGCCCCGACCCGTAAGAGGAGGTGGGGCCACAGAGAAACGATTGTCCTGAGCTGGACACTAGTGTACAGCCAACCTGAGAACAATTCTGTAATGGAGGAATTATCATCCCCATGTCATAAACAGGAAAAACTGAGACTCAGTAACATTAGGAATGGGTAGAAACTGGAGAGTACAAAGAAAAGAAGATAAACTCATATCTGAGAATTTCTAAATTCTAATAAAGCAGTAAACAAATCCATCTGAAAAGAGATGAGCAACTTAATCTCTTAACTAGAGATATTTTTAAGTGACTCTTTAAGAGGCAGGAGAAGTCTTGGAATGGGTTCCTTTTTTAAAAAAAATATTCCAAGTTCTAGTTTAAATGGTTCTTTGCAAAGCTGTGTACTTAGCAAAGGACAAGTCATTTGCATTTTTGGATTCTTTCTTCTTGGAGACAGATGGATGGTCTGATGAAATTCACCAACAGCTGGATCAGGGAAGGATGTGCAAATATACTGAGGTGGGAGTGGAGAGAGGAATCGGAAGGACAGAGATTCAGGGCCCAAACACTTATTCTACCCAAGCAGTCAGATAGAAAGAGCCCCATCGTTCCCTTTACAGAGTTGTGTAACTCCTAGAACTGCCTAAAATTTCCCTAACACTGGACGAAGGTGAAAGATTGGAGCATGATTTCTCAGTGTCAGCAATATTGACATATTGGGCCAGTTAATTCTTTGTTTCAGGAGGTTGTCCTGTGCATCATACTGAGGTTTAGCGGCTGTCTTGGACTCTAAAAGTTTTCTTCTTTTCTTTTTTGCAAGTCTTTTTTTTTTTTTTTTTTTTTTTTTGTAGAGACAGTGTTTCACTTTATTGCCCTCGGTAGAGTGCCGTGGCATCACACAGCTCTACAGCAACCTCCAACTCCTGAGCTTAGGCGATTCTCCTGCCTCAGCCTCCCAAGTAACTGGGACTACAGGCGCCTGCCACAACGCCCGGCTATTTTTTTGTTGCAGTTTGGCCGGCGCTGGGTTTGAACCCACCACCCTCGGCATATGGGGCCGGCACCCTGCTCACTGAGCCATAGGCGCCACCCCTTCTTTTCTTTTTTGAGACCAAGTTTCATGCTGTTGCCCTAAATAAAGTACCTGTGGTGTCAGCCTAGCTCATAGCAACCTCAGACTCCTGGGTTCAAGCAATCCTCTTGCCTCAGCCTCCTGATTGGCTGGGACTACCAGCATGTACCACCATAGTTTTTTCTATTTTTAGCGGAGACGGGGTCTCACTCTTGCACTTTTGCTCGGACTGGTCTTAAACTCCTGAGTTCAAGCGATCCACTGCCTTGGCCTCCCAGAGTTCTAGGATTATAGGTATGAGCCACCACTCCCAGACTAAAAAGTTCTAAAACAGTAGTTCTCAACCTTCCTAAGGCCGCAATGTATTTTCATTATTAAAAAGGGATCGCAACCCACAGATTGAGAACCGCTGTTCTAAAAGGCTCTTAAGAGTTATAAAAAGAATAGAGAAGACAGAAATCTATAAATATAGGCTGAGTAGCTGTTGAGAGCACCCTCTACCCCAGTGGTGATAACCTCCCCCTGAAAGTCAATAGATATTGCCCAATGCCTGCAGGGAGAGGAAGGGCAAAATCACTTGTAGTTGAGAATCATTAAATTAGCCAATAATTCCTTTTATCTGTGATATCAAGCCATTTTAATTTATTTTTACTGACTAAAACAGTGGTGTAAGAAAATGATCTTTCAGCTATGGGAAGTTACAGTTTGTGTCTGTTGTCCTCATTGACAATATCTTCAATGAAAGACTATATTGACGAGTCTGGTTGCCTGGTGCTTAACTCAGAAAAATCATCAGTCCAGGATCTAGTGTTCCTGGTTGACAAAAGGTGACCAAGCTATAGCTAGCACACAGGAAGGCGAGGAATTTATTGTAAACCAATTTAGGGCTTGATTCCTGGGTCATACATGCCCAAAATAAATGGAAATCTTTTTCAGTCTAGTCCATTTCCTGATGGCATCCAGGGATAGAAACTGATTAAAATGACTCAATCAGAGGAAATGGAGAGATTATATTTCAGTATTAATTAAATCCAAGGGACTTATCAGCCACTAATAAAGAATAATCCAGTGGTACTTTCCATTCTAAAAACTCTGTCTCTCTTATCTAAGTTTCAGATTTTCTGAAGAATAAGACCTGGAATGGCTCTATAGGACCTTGTGTCAATCTCTACTGGGTCACCTCTGGGGAAGGGGCAGAGCCACATGGCATACATGCAAACATCATAGCCCATCTTCTCCCCACACATCAGAGGCTACTTCAAGGGAAGGGAGGTAGAGTGTTCATGAGCTACACTTACCTTTCGCATCATTATTATGCTTTTATGTAAAAGAGAATCAAGGTTTATTTTTTAAAAAAAACAACCAAGGTGCTTTTTAAAATTACATTTGAATGTTAACCATAACTCAAATTCTTCTTTATTAATAGTCAATTAACTCTACTTGGTTGAATTTAAAAGGTAGTTAAGAATGCAAAGGACTTAGTGTTCTTAAACATTTCCAAATTAGCCATAATGTTTCTGTAGCAAATGGAAGCGTACTTGGAGCTCAATATTAAGAATGCACCCTAGCTGAATCTTAGAGAAGCTCTCTTTGAAGTTGGCTAGCGGTAAAATTGGGGAAGCATTGACAGCCCAGGATTGCCATCTAGTGGCTTCTTCCTGTCATGACTGTTTTCTCTCCTGAGCTTCATCAACCTCTTGTGTCTCAGTATCTTCTCAGGGAACAAATCATTAAATAGAACCAGGGTATCCATGCAGCCCACCGTAGGTAGAAACAATAAAGAATTATGATAGAAAAAAAAATTAGTATTCCTAATAATACTAGTGCCCAATGTTTATCTGGGCCTTTTGTTTATATTTTCTGTTTAATCATGGCCAGCATCTTACCTTTAAAATCCTAGCTAAAATAGGAAAGCCTACAGTCACCATGTTTTAGAAAATAAATCAGATGTGACTTACATATGGACATGATGGTTCAACTTTTGGAAGATTTATTAGTGACAAAAGTAAAAAATAAAACAGAAGCCTGGTAGACAAGTAATAATCCTGTGTTGACCTTGCTCCCTGTGTAAACCCCAGCACCAAGCACTTTCTATATAGTAGAAATTCAATAAACATTTGTGACTGAGAGGGGAAGGTGTCCAAAAGTCAGAGGCATTTACTGCACAGCCCAGTTTTCTGCGAGCAGCTTGGAATACCAGCCTCCCCTTTGTGCCTCTCTCCCGTCGTCCTTCCATCCAGGTCACAGTCCTCTGGACACACAAATGGCCCTGGGGAGGTCTCCACAATGCAACACCCAAGACCCACTTCCCAGAGCAGGCTTGTGGTGCCCCATATCCAGAGATCTGTCTGTGCTTTCAGTGCATACAGGATTCATAGGAAAATCTCTGACACCCTGGACAGAGAGATTAAATGACAGAAACAAAGGTGCTGGATCCAGAAGGGAGTGGTGGGTTCATTCTATCCAAGCTTCTCGTTTCAGAGCTGAAATGACTGGCCAGAGGGAGGATGGCGCTTGCTCAGTGTTGTGCAGGACCGCAGGGGGCTAGAACCTGGGCCTCTGGACTCTGGTGCTGCTTCTGATCCACCACTCTGCATTCTGAGAGAGGAAAGGGGAGGCCGAGTCCCTCTCCCTCTCATGAGTTCCTGCCAGGCCCTCAGTTGAAACTACCAGACAGAAGGTAGACTTGGCAGATGGTGGGGTCAACTCTAATAGGACAGCAGGGGTGTTCGTTTTGTGGGATGCTATATGTGTCGAATGCCAGTTCCACTCCCAACAAGGAGGGGCATCTGTGTTAGCACAGGCTTTTTAAAATATGACTCTGAAGTCAAATTGGGTCTGGGCCTGAATCTCAGCTTCATTCCTTACTAGTCTTGTGACCTGGGGCAGGTTCTCTGATTTCTCTGGACCTTAATTTCTAGCTCTGTTAACGTGGAAGCCATAGGAATACTTGCTCAGTAAGGCTATGATAATTAATAAGATCATGGGATTCAAGTATGTAGCATAGCACCTGGCATATAGAGTGCTCAAGTTAAATTAATACTATTGGTTTATCTCTTTGCTAAACAAATAAGCAAAGTGCTCTTGCTTACTTCAAAGACCTTGAAGTAACCCTTAAGTTACCTAAAGACTCTAAATTGCAATGTCTTCATCTGTAAGATGGAAGTAAAAGCTTCATCTTGAAGTGACCATGGTGCCCATTTGATAACATCCTGCAGAGAACACATTTAGCACAGCACCAAACACAGAATAGACCCCCGATCAATGTCTTTAATGAGTAAACTGTGAGATATCCCTAAATGGTAAGAGTCCCTCAGCTCTGTCTGCCCTTCCTATCTGGATAAGAGGAGGAGTCGGGTCTGTCTGATGAAGTGATTCTCTTTCTGATAGCGTTAAATTAAATCTAACAATATGGACAGTTTCCCAAGAGTTAAAAAGAAATCAATAGCACCCAATAAATAATCAATGCCTTTTTGTACATCAATAACAAATGCAGTGCTCCAGCCACACAGAACAATCTCTCTACCACAAAGCATGCCAAAAACATAAATAAAGGCAACAGAATAATCCATAATCATAACCTCAGACCAAAGGATACATCCTGAAGCAGGCTCTGTCCACAGTGTATTGATGGGCTTCAACAAAGTATCTCAAAGATAAGTCCACCGGGGCAGGGCATAAAACCCTGTATTGAATAATATAAAAATGTCTCCTCTCATTAGGAAAACTGTAACATTTCATAAAACCTAAACTGATAATGCATCAAAAACACTTCTCTGGCCCCTGTAAATTCCAAGTATTACGAAGAAGCCAGAAGGGACCCCAAATGACCTAGAAACAGCGGTCTTTCCCGAATGACGTCATCTCTGTGATGGGAAGCAGAGGGGTTGCAGGAAATGCAAAAAGGCTCTCTCCTCTAAGCCACAGCATGGAACTTCCCACATTAGAGACCTGTGATTTCTAATGCAGGCTGGGCTTCTCCAGCCAGAACATTGGTGGAACTTGAAGTCATAGAGTTCAACAGGGAGCAACTTCCTGTTGTATGAACGTGTGGGTAAAATATAAAACACTTTCATAGTGAAATAGGCAACCATGTTATGGGATGGAATGCAAAATATATAGGGTTTTTTAAATCAGAACACTTTGGATAAATGAGCTTGACGTGTGGAATTTCAAGTGGTGCCACCAAGATCCTACGGGTTCAAGCTTATCCATTATTCATTCCCACCAATAAAAAGAACTGAACTAATATGCTGGATCTCTTAGGAATTCTTTTATGCCCCAGATGCCTTTGTAAAGAAACATGGCTTAGGCCAGGGGACAGCAAACTTTTCTGTAAAGCGCAAGATAGCAAATACTTCAACTTTCCACACCATAGTCTTTCTTAAAACTATTTAACTCTGCCACTGTCATGTGAAAGTAAGCACAGAGGATATGTAAATGAATGGGCATGGATTTGCTCCAATGAACTTTATTTACAAAACCAGGCAGTGGGCCAGATTTGGCCCAATGGCCTTCATTTGCCAATTCCTGGGTTAAGCCATCCCTAATCATCAATGCCTCAGTGAGATTCGATTATTACACAACAGTCTAGAGCTGCGGTTCTCAACCTGTGGGTCGTGACCCACAGGAACTGTATCAAAAGCTCGAGGCATTAGGAAGGTTGAGAACCACTGATCTAGAGTGTTAGCTCCGTGAGAGGAGGGATCTTTTCTTTCTAGAATCAGAAGTGTCTAGTGCAGTGCCTGGACCTCATAGGTGCCAATCAATGAGTTGAATGAATGTATAAAGGAAATCTTAGGTTTTCAAACTAGTCTGTGTGCTGGTAAGAGCATGAAGGACTACAACCCAGGACAGGTCAAATTTGATTAGTAGTTTGTTTTTGTTGTTGTTGTTGTTGTTTTGAGACAGTCTGACTACGTTACCCTTGGTAGA
This sequence comes from Nycticebus coucang, assembly GCF_027406575.1. Classification (NCBI taxonomy): domain Eukaryota; kingdom Metazoa; phylum Chordata; class Mammalia; order Primates; family Lorisidae; genus Nycticebus; species Nycticebus coucang. Next base: position 36,729,764 of record NC_069787.1, read on the forward strand.
GTGCTGCAGAGTCACAGCTCACAGCAACCTCAAACTCTTGGGCTTAAATTAAGCAATTCTCTTGCCTCAGCCTCCCGAGTATACGGGACTATGGGCGTCCACCATAACACCCAGCTATTTTCTGTTGCAGTTGTCATTGTTGTTTAGCTGGCCTGGGCTGGGTTCAAACCCACCAACCTCAGAGTATGTGGCCAATGCCGTAACCACTGTGCTATGGGCGCTGAGCCTGATTAGTAGTTTTTAACGCATGCCCAAATCATGGAGTAGCACCAGCCTGGTTGGAAGAGCAAAATGTCAGGTGCTGAGCCTGAGGGCAGCAGGCGTCTGAGGGGGAAGAAGGCACAGGAACATGGAAGATGGGAAGAAGCAACTGGAAAAGCAGGTGTCAGGTTAGGAAATATAGTTGAGCTTGCTCTGCTTTGCTAAAGTTTCCTTCTGTTGCAATTTGCAAAACCCCAATTCCGGTCAGCTTAAACTGAGGAAGGATGTCTTCACTCCACGTAACTGGAGGGTCTAGGGCTCTAACTATGGCTGGGCCCTAGGGTCACATGATGTCATTAAGAATTTCTCTCTCCTCGGGCGGCGCCTGTGGCTCAGTCGGTAAGGCGCTGGCCCCATATACCGAGGGTGGCGGGTTCAAACCCGGCCCCGGCCAAACTGCAACCAAAAAATAGCCGGGAGTTGTGGCGGGCGCCTGTAGTCCCAGCTACTCGGGAGGCTGAGGCAAGAGAATCACTTAAGCCCAGGAGTTGGAGGTTGCTGTGAGCTGTGTGAGGCCATGGCACTCTACCGAGGGCCATAAAGTGAGACTCTGTCTCTACAAAAAAAAAAAAAAAAGAATTTCTCTCTCCTCTCAGCTGCTTTCCTCTGGGCTATGTTCGTTCCTGGGCAGCCTCTCTCCTCATGGAGGCAAGGTGGTTGCTGCTAGTAATTCAGGGGTTACATTCTACAATGTAGTAACCCCAACAGAAATAGCTTCTCTCTCTCTCTCTGTGACTGACTCTTTTTGAATCTTCTGAGTCAAGTACCTATCACTGTCCTCATCATCATGGCCTAGGAAATGTGGTGTCAGGAATGACTGCCTGTCAATTCAGGGACAGGGTCGGCTGCACCTGAATCACATGAAGCAAGGTCAGGGAGAGGTATTCCCAAGGAAGAATTGGAATGCTGAAAGCAAGAGCAAAGACATCGAGTAGGCAAAAGCAAAAGATGTCCATGAAGTTTACTTAACTTCGCCACTTTTCCCTGGGCCAACTCTGCCTGCCCTCTCATTCATCAGACCTCACCTACAGATTTCTACCCTTTCTCCAGTAGCCTGAGTCAGCCACCCTCCACAATCACCAGTACTTCCCTGTGAAAGGGAAGAACTGACACCTTGTGTCTCAGATGTCATTACAGTGATGTTGAACAGCCTTCCCCCTCTAACCCCCACCTTAAGTAAGCTCCCATATTATGCAATCCTTCGCCCCTCAACTTTCCCCTTCTTGAATCTCACCGCACATGCCTCATATAATTTGGGGGATTTTCCACCAGCCCATGAGCCCCATAAAAACAGGAACCATGTCTGCAATAATTCCAAGCCCAATAAGTACTTGATAAATGTTTATTGATTGAAGAAATGAACACAGAATTTGAAATTTATCCTAAAAGCAAAAGGATGTTCAGTAACCATTGCTTTCACCTTCCCCAATATGCTTTCTTTGCCCATCTGATTTTCTCCCTATTCCTAAAACCCATTCTATTAAATAGTTGGCCTTCATCCCAAAGATGCTCTCCCACGTCACTGTGGGTACATCACTCTCACTCTCCTCTGAACCACCGTGTTCCTTACCTCTATTATTCACATTTACACTCATTGTGTTCTGCCTTGGGGCATTTCTTAAACTATATTAAACTGTTGAGTTCCTCTCTGCAGCTCTGTAATTGTGCAGGTAATCACTCGATTCTTCAAATGAGCTAAGAAACTGGGAAACAGACGTTTTTGTAGCACTCCAAGAGTTAAGAGTGGTATACAAGGAGTAGATTATCAATTAATGTTTATTCAGAGATTGATGGTACATCTTTTCCCAGGGTACCAGGGCATTGTAAAATCTAACATGTCTATTTTTTTCTGCAGTATATTTTCTATAGGGTTCAAGGAGTATTTGAGGAAAACAAGTTATTTCTAATAAAAAATGTGTATACATTTACTCAAATACATATACTACATCTTACAATAAATATCTGCATGTTAGACAATTCACCTCTGTGAATCTCTGACACCTCTCACACAAAATAGAAGCAACCCTAACTGCATCATGGAGTTGTTGCAAAGATGCAAGTGGATGATCTACATACATGTGCAGTGCTGGACATAGTGACCATTTAATCCATGTTATTGTTGTTAATAACATACAGAAATGTGGAATTACAAATAAGATATAATATGATCCATTATTACAGTAAAACATTGACCATTGGTCAAGCTTTGGACATGATCATCAAATTGCAATCCAGTTCTCAAGCTGAGATATGAATACAAGTTAAACATAAAGCCCTCAATACCACCACTGTAAAAAGGGCTAAAATGACATATCAGTCAGTCATTTGTGTCACTTAGCTGATTCTTTGACATTTTCTCTCATTTTCTGCAGAGCATAGCTTTGTTGTTTTTTTTATCACCCTCTATGGAGGAGAAAAGTTTCAACACCCTACATATCACCAATATTTGTGCCTGACACAAGACAGATGGAAAAAAAAAAAATCTGATCCAAACAGCCTTGAATTTTCATGTTAGACCCATGTTGAATTTTTAATGATGCAAATAATTCATAAAAATTTACAAGCAATTGTAATGGATAATGAAATTATCATTCCTGCCTTAAAGTGATGAGATGAATGACTACAATTCTATGAATTTTCTTGGATGATTGATGGGGAGAATAAAACTAAGTATTTTTTTTTTTTTGCAATCGGAACAATTTTTTTTATTCTTTTTTTTTTTTTTTTTCAGTTTATTGAGCTTATTATGAACTGCTAGAGCCCAAGTTACTAATGACTATTAGTTGAAAAGAGGGAGGGAATTTGTAGGCAGAGAAAGAAAAAGACACATAGGCTTCTCTTGGAGCATGGAGACCAGAGTTTCCCTGGAAAGTAGTGCACGGTCAAATCTGGGAAGGGAGGCAAAGCTAAGTGACAGCACTCAAAAAGTCGTAGTGTTGACTTATTACTTCTCTAAACCAGCAAGTGTGAGAGGAGGATTCAAAACAGAAATGGTCTAGAATTCTGATTGTCAACAAATTCACTTATTATAGTGTCTTACGTTTTTCTTTTCACTTCCTCTTTCTCTATGTCTCACAGAACGTGCTCATGCACACATATGTGCACATTCTCTCTCTCTCTCTCTGTCTTTCTCTGTCTCTCTGTCTCTGTTGGCCTCATGTTCCTTGGGTACTTTATAGTCCCACAGTATTATGGGACAGTCACAATAAGCCATTGTACATTCTCTTCTTATCCAGTTCTGTTTTCCAGAAATTGAATCTAAATTGGGGTCTCAGACATGCTTCATGAGTCAAGCCTTCTTGACTTTGGCTGATCTTGTCTTGCTGAGATGTGTTAATAGTCAACATTCATTTGACTCAGGTTCAATTTTTAATTTACTGAATGAGATGATCATGTAAAAGAAACTAACACAGGCTCTGGTTCAGAGCAGGCACTCAATTGATGTTTTGTTATTGTCATTGTCATTTGCTGGGAAGTGGGTGCATTGCTCTCATTAACTTCTAACTAAGAGTCACTCGTGTAAGAGCTCTTCCCAAGTTACTGTTCCAATAGCCACAGTTCCAATGTGCCCATTCATCGCTTGCAAACTAGAGAAGCCTGTGGTCAGCATTTCAAAGAAACTGAGTAATAACTCTTTTCTTTATGATTGGGAGACCAAGACCTGTCTTACACAGTCATCAGTTTTACGATATTTCATCAGAATACCAATATTTGCTTAGGAGGAGGACACACTGGTCCCAACATCCCTTAGAGTTGACCTTGGTTATCCAGAAATGATTACTATCTAATAAGAAATTCACTGATAGCTCTTGGAGAGTTTGTGAAAGAATCCTCTGGTCAAGAATTCAAGAAAGAATTCACTGGTCAAGCTCTTGCAGAGTTTATGAAAGAATCCTCCTTTTCTTCACTAAAGGGAGGACAGAGAAGAAGGTGAGCATATTGATAGGGACTCCTCCTCTCTCTGTTCTCAGCTCAAGTGCCTTGTCCTGAAGCTGGATATCCCCTGACCACCCCACATACTATGGCCCTTCCCCTGCCATTCTCTGTGTCACAATCCTGTTCTACCATTTTCATAGCTCCTCCATGTCTCAGAAATCTTCTGTCTTGTTATTTGGTTATTTTCCATCTTGCCTAAGCAATATGAACTCCTTCCTGCATGAGGGACTTTCTCTGCTTTATTTGTTGTCTCTACTGAGCCCAGAGCAGTGCCGTGGGTGTATGAGGGAATGAATGGATGAATAACAACAAAGGAGGCCTGTGGAAGCTCCATCAGTAAGCTTGCCCTCCTTCACTGAAGAGCGTGGAGGGTGTGGCAAGGGCAGCTGTCCAATCAATTACCTGTCTCTAATTCTCTATTATTGCTCCACCCTCTTGTCTTACACTCCTCACAAGTCCAGGGTAAAGTCTTTTCTCAGCCCCTGGTGACTCATCTCCATCATAAATATAACTGTTCCCTTCAGCAACAAGTCCCTTATCACAGTAGTTTATTTGGATTAATATAAGTGGAATCAGAGGACTCAGAAGCCTGGGAGACCCTGAAATGAGCCTGAAAAGTCCAGCAAAGGCTGAATAGGTAAGAGGAAAGAGGGAATACTGGTAGAGTCCTTTGACGTTGAGTAGCTAGAGAGGAAATTTTTAGTGGGCTCCTGTACAGGCTGGAGAAATTCCCCACAGATAGCACCATTATTATCACTGCTCCACTGAACATTTATTCATGACTTTGTATGTTATAGACACAGAGCTGAATGCTTTATGTGTTTTATTTCCTTGAGCCTCATGAGAATTCTAATAATTTTTCAGATGAGGAAATGGAAGCCCAAAATTTTAAGTAGCTTCCCATGGTTAACAGCATTTAAGTGGCGGAGAAAGGATTCCCAGCTGGCCCAGAACACTTGGAGTATTCTATTTATAACGAATGGAAAACATTCTGACATCGTAACTCTTCAGTAGCATTATTTCAAAATTGAAAAACGTATTTGTTAAGTGTCTAAAATGTGTCAGGCATTGGTCTAGAGTTGACTGACCCAACAGAGAAAAAGACAAGAGCCCCAGCCCTCCACAGAACATGGCTTTTAGGGGAGGGCTGGGGGGAGACAGGTAATAAGCAAACAAAAATAAAACATGTTGGATGGCACCAACTGCTAAGGGGAAAATTGAGTGGATGAAGAGAAGGAGCATTGGGGAAAGCTTTGTTTCCCTGACCATCTTGCCTAAAATAAGCCCTCTGCACTCCTGGGAAAAGCTAAGAGATTGATTCATGCAGGGAGTGGGGGAAGAGCAGCCCAGGCACAGGGAACACCAGGTACAAAGACCCTGAATGGGGAGCAGGCTCAGCATTTTTGAGGAACAATGGAGAGGCCAGTATAGCTGGCGTGAGTGAACAAGAATGTGAGTAAAAGAGACAAGGTCAGAGGCAATGAAGGGCCAACTCACATATGGCTCTGTAGGCCATGGTGAAAACTTGGTCATTCATTCTGAGAGTGAAGGGAATGCTTTGGGGGATTTTGAACAGAGGACTGATCATAACGAATTTACATTTTAAAGGCTTTCTCTGGCTTCCAGGAGCTGGGATCCTTTTCTACAAGGCAAATGTAGAAAAACACATTAGAAGGTCATCACAGTCAAGGGAGAGATGATGGTGGCCTGGACTGGGGTGGGTGATGTCAGTGGATTGGTGAGAAGGGGTCAGATTCTGCCTACATTTTGAAGCTAAGACTAATGGATTTGCTGAAGTGTTGGCTGTGGGATGTAGGCAATGCACAGGAGGAGTCACGGAGAATTCTAAGCTTTGGCCTGAGCAACTGGAAGGATGGAGTTGCCAGCTGCTGACCTGAGGAAGCCTTCAGAAGAGCCAGTTTGTGTTTGGAGTAGGGAAGATCAGGTGTTAGCTTTTAAGGGTAGGATGCATGTTACACAGTAGGAGGTGGTCAGTATAGACCAGGATTTCTCAGCCTCAGTACTGCTAACATTTTAGGCTGGATGGTTCTTTGTTGTTGGTGACATTTCCATGTCAGGTGTGTAACAGCATCCCTGGCCTCTACTCACTAGATGCCTTTAGCAGCACTACCCTCTCTGCCCTCACCCCCAGCAGTGTAACAACCAAAAATGTCTCCAGACACAGCCAAATGTAGTCAAGGGGCAGAATCACTCCCCACTGAGATCCATAATGTAGACAGAGAAAAGAAGAGGTGGGCGGTCTGAACCTGAGTCCATTAAGGTTTAGAGAGGAGATGAGGAAAGGCAGCAAAGGGAGATGGAGGAAGCTGAGGAGGTGAAAGGAGAACCAGAGATGACGTGTGCATTTCACTTGCCACTGGAATGATCTCGAGTCGTTGTTTGATAAAGGCCTCTGCAAACAAGTCCATCAAAGTGTGCAGAATTTAATGGTAAGCAAATTATGGCTGGGGCTGAACAGCCCAGCTATACGAAAGCAAGGTGTTTTTCAGTGTAGGTATGGCCTTCTTCAAGAAAGCCTCCAAATTCAACCACTTGGATTTTTAAAGGGCCTTTTAAACTTCTGTCACCTCTGGGAAGTAGTTGATAATAATAACCGTACCTGACATTTATTCAGTCCAGCCTGCCATGTGTTCTCGTGCTAGTGCTTTGACTGAACTATCTAATTTAATCTTTACAACAACCCCATGAGATAGACATTTTGCTTTTAACTACTGCACAGATGAGGAAACTGAGGCTCAGAGAGGTTACATCCCTTGCCCACAGTCACCCGGCTCCTAGGAAGAAAGCCAAGATCCAAATAAGCCTGTCGAACTACAGAGTCCACATTTCTAACCACAACATCTTTAGATTTCCCCAGAGGCTGCACCTGGCTTTGCTTTCTGCCACTTAATTTTCCAAAGCATTGAGCCTCAATGTGGTGGAAACCTTAAAAGGTAAAATAGAACATCTGACAAACAGAGTGGTGGGAATGCAGAGGTACCCAGAAGCTGGCAGACTCCAAAAAGATTTAATTATACACCGTGTATCCATCTCTAAATGAGAAAGAAGAGGGTGTAAGAAGGAAGGAAGAAGGCAGACTGGATATGCCAAAAAATAGACTCCAGTGGAAAAAAACATTACCTAGTACTTGTGAAGGCCTTAAAAGCATTACGATGTTTTTATAACTGTTATCTACCTGGAGGATTAAAGAAAACAAGTTTTGTTTTGTTTTATTTTGATTTTTTTGTTTTGTTTTTCTGAGACAAGGTCTCATTCTATTGCCCTGGCTAGAGTTTAGTGGCATCATCATAGCTCACAGCAACCTCAAACTCCTGAACTCAAATGAGCCTCCTGCCTCAGTCTCCCAAATAGCTAGGACTACAGGCATACACCACTATAACTGGCTAATTTTTCTATTATTTTTTTAAAGACAGGATTTTTCTCTTGCTCAGGCTGGTCTTGAACACCTGGCCTCAAGCAATACTCCAGCCTCAGCCTCCCAAAGTGCTAGGATTATAGGCAAGAACCACTACACCCAGCAGAAAGCAAATGTTATTATTCTCAAATCCATAGCAAGTAAGAAAACTTCCAGAGGTGAGGCTTTGTGGGGTTGAACCCTTATGTTTACATCTCCCCAATACGAAGACAAAGGGCATTGCAATACCTTTCAGCAGGAAATGCCTGGCAGAAATATCTGCTCTCTACTTTACCTGGACAAAAGTTATGAAAAAAATTTTTGTTAGAAGGAAGCATACAAGTTGACATTGAGTGAAATTAGAGTTAATTCTGGCCCTTACTATTTAGTAAGCCTTCAGAATTCAGAATAAAAAACGGAGTATCAGTCATGAAGTTTTATTTATTAGTAACATCTTAGCTTAAGACACGTGGCCAATAGGGCGCAAATGTTTTCTGAGAGCCTAGGAAACTATCTAAACTGTAAAAGAAACTGTATTAATTTTCAAATATATAAAGATTACTATAAAATCAAAACTAACATTTAATTAAATGTCTTTTTAATTTAACCTATCTCATCTAGTCCATTGCAACTCAATTTTCATTCAGCTTACACACATTTTTTTCAAAGATGGTTTTTTAGTATGTTTAATATTTTGTGGGGGAGGGTCCCAAAGTAGGCGTAGCTAGACCTTGTGGAGAATTTAACATGGCCCCCAGTGGTCATTGCAAGGCGACCCAGGTGTAACTAGAACATAGGTGGTGTTACTGAAGCTTGGTACTTGTCTCTGAGGCCAAATCAGTGAAAATGACAAGGACACGTGGTTTGAGGAAAAAAGGAAAGAGAAGCTTATTAATTTACCAGCCAAGGAGGAGGTGGCAGACTAGTGCCTCAAAGACCACCATCCTGCAGAAATAACAGGGATTTGTAAGGGGTAATTTTTGGCTCGGGTCATCTATGTGATGGGTATCACTTGTTGTGGCTTTGGGCTATTGTTGCTTAACTATTAATAAAAGTATTCATGTTGGAAGTACTAAAAAAATAAAAGTACTACAAAGATGGGATGATGTACATGGGTAGGTGATTTAATATAATTGGTTGTTTCAGTCTTGGGTTATCGTGACCTTATCTCTAGTGACAAGTGATTTTGTGACCCTTATCTGAATAATTCTGTGAGCCATCTCCTGTGGCTTATGGTAATAGAAAACAAACAGCAAAGAACATTTTTCTGCCCCATTGATTTAGTAGCTTCAGGAAGGAATGCAAGTTTTAATTTCCCAAAAAGGAGAGGTTTTAAAGACACAACTTGTGGAACATTTTATTGCCCTTTTTTAGACCTTTACCTGTATTACAGCCGTATTTTCTCAGATGATGGTGGCATACCCATGTCAAGTTAAATGTGGTGATACTACTGAAAAACTGTGTTCTTTATATCACCAGCAAAGAGAGAATCTCCACTGGTAAAGCATTCAGGTTTTTAATTCTTCAGCCAATGAGTGAAGAAGGGGAACTTGGGCTCTAAAAGTACTTTCTTCTTGAGCAAACGGAGATGAAGGACTTTTTAAAAGTTAGATATGGGGGCTCAGCGCCTATAGCTCAAGCAGCTAAGGCACCAACCACATATACCAGAGCTGGTGGGCTTGAATCCAGCCCAGGCTGCCAAACAATGACAACTGCAACCAAAAAATAGCTGGGCATTATGGTGGGCACCTGTAGTCTTAGCTAATCAGGAGGCTGAGGCAAGAGAATTGCTTAATTCCAGGAGTTGAAGGTTGCTGTGAGTTGTGACACCACAGCACTCCACCTGGGGCAATAGCTTGAGGCTCTGTCTAAAAAAAAAAACAGATATGGGACATGTGTGTGGGCATGTACAGGGTAGAGTTTCAGATGTACAGATATAGTTCACATGCATGCTGCTTCATATATCACATGTACAGAAAATGGCAGCATTTCTCACGTAGAGTGATTTTTCATATTATGGTAATAATAATTTAATGAGTTAAAGGTAACTAGCAGTCGATCGCCCTGGTATGCACCAGATATGTACAGATCTGGACCTCTGGCATCTGTCAGGAGGTCATGTGGCTATTTGTAGCATTTGGACCACCTGGTGTCCTTGAACAACTGTGCTTCTAGATAATGAAACTAAAGAAAAAATGTTAAAAGAAAGAAAGAAAATAGAAGGGGAAAAAAACTGCCAGAGTTTTTCTTATCTGCTTTGTCCAGGTGTCTCAATGATAAAATTCTCCATAGCTGAAATTCATTATTTCTCAAGAACAACTCTCTGGCTCCAGGTTGGGCCCGTACCATACACCTGGCCTCCAGAACAATTTCCTCAATGCTTTAAGACAACATCTCTGCCCTCACTGAAGGGCATTTGGCCAGCTGGCCTCATTCTTCATTTCCCTTTGAGACTCCTGGCATTCATAGCCGTTCTTCAGTAGTTTCTCAGAAATGTTGAACAGAGAAAATAAAGATCAAACCCACAAGCCAGCTTGCCTGAGGAAAGAGACAAGCATGGCTCACTACAGTGTCCTCAGGGACCCCTCTCTGTGGGATGATGGGCACCCAGCCCATGAGAGCAGTCAACCCTCTCCCCAGTGCAAACCAACAACAGTTTCCATAATCCCCTCTGTCAAAGGCCTCTTGGGAGGGGATCTGGCTGCTTGGAGGGCAGCCAAAGCCCTGAATGGCCGTGTCTGAATCCCATAAGAGTTGTCTCTATGTGACCACCACAACTTAGGTCCTGACTCAGACAGAGCACAGATGCTGGGAGTACTGAAGTTGGCTTTGTGGTTATTGGTTCCATGTGGGAGGCTCAGTTGGGAGTGCCTTTGATGTGGTTAGGGCTTCCCCTGGAAACACTTGACCGCTAGTGGTTTGAGAGACATTGGCTGCCTGCCTTAGCCCTGGGAAGTGTTGACATGCTTGCTCATTAGGGAACCTAGAAAGGGCCTGTGGCAGCCTTAGCCAGCACAAGTCGGCACCAGTCCAGTTCTCACACTATGCGTAGACTCTGTCTCATTTGGCACTGGCAAAACAGGAAGGTCATTTTCAACCCAGCAAAGCCATTGGGCAGGTGTTTATCAAGTGACTGCCACAGACTTTATATGTTATGCAAGGACAATAAATGCATCTGGGCTCTACATGATCTAATATTCTAACTGAAGACTCCAGACTGCTCTACAAGACATAAGGTAGAAACAGAATGATATGATTAAGTATCAGATTAGGGGGGCTGTATCAGTTAGCTACTGCTATGTAACAAAACACCCCAAAACACAATGACTTAAAACTGTGGTTGTTTATTCTTATTCATTCCTATGCAAATTTTTGGAGGTCCGCTGATCCATGCTAGACTCAGCTGGGTAGCTTCAGGCTATGGGTCTGGCTGGCCTTGGCTCCTCACCAGGTTGGGCCCAGGTCTGCTCCTCGTGGTTCATTCTGAGATCCAGCCTTAGGGGACAGCAGCTACTTGGAGGAATCTTTGCTCATTACAAAGGCATGGGAGAGCTAGCCCAACCACTCTGGAACATTTCAAACCTGTGCTTACATCACATTTGCTCATGTCCCACTGACCAGAAAAAGTCAAGCTACTGACTCAGTCTGTTTTCTGAGGTTGCTTTTTAACAATACCTGAAACTAGGTAAGTTATTTGGAAAAAGAAGTTTATTTATTATAGTTATAAAGGCTGAGGAATCCCAGGTCAAAGGGTTGTATTTGGTGAGGGCCTTCTTGCAGAGTCCCAAGGTGGCACAGGGCATCACCTGGTGAGGGAGCGGAGATGCTAGCTGGAGTCTCTCTTTCTCTTCTTAGAAAGCCACAGATAGCATCATCCCTGTTAATAACCCATTCACCCCATTAATACAATAATGAATTACCTCTTAAAAGACCCATCTCTCAATACTGCCACATTGGGGGTTAAAGTTCAATCTGAGTTTTAGAAGTGACAAATATTCAAACCATAGCCTAAGTGACAAATATTCAAACCAAAACATAGAAGTGGTCACGTGGATAAACCCATCGTAAGTGGGGCAGGAAGAAAACTCTTCTCTTGGAGAAGACAGGAGAGAGTGAATCTCACTGAACAAGCATCTGACCTATGTCCCAGGGTCAGGGAAGGCCAGTGCAGGAGAGGAAGTGTTCCAGACCCTGAGAGAAAGAAGTCAGAGAAGTGAGAACAAGTCCTTTTGCCATCACTGCCAAAAATGTCAAACCCAAATTCAATTCCCAACTTTATTTTTCTAAGAATGAGAAAACACAGAAGCCATTGCTCAGATGATTGGGAAACATTTGCAAGGTCAGCTCGTATCTTGATGTTTGATTCTAGTTTGGCATTTGGTCGAGACTGTACGTGTCTTTGAGGTGTCACTGAATAATTATCACTACACTCTTTATAGGAGGCTTGCTGACAGTCAGGCTGGGAAGCATTTTGTAATGTAATTCTTTTTTGTTTTTCTTCATTTTTGCAAAATTTTATTGCACCAGTGGGAATGTATACCAATGGGAATATGCCAATATGAATATACCACTAAGGTGGGTCCCAAAACTAGAGGGATAAAATGTGTATTACTTACCAAGAGCTTATGATACAGGGTGGGAGGCAGAGAATTAGCCAATAACTACTGATATGGTTATCATGGAATAATTTATACTGGAATGTATATGAGCCATGTAGTGACCTACATAGGTCACTATAATAGTTTTGAGATAGACTGTGTTATGGTCCATTACTTCACTTCCAAGAAACACAGTTGACAGCATCCTTTCTAATCCACCCACATAAGTTTCAACTTGCTTGGCTTATTGGTGTTGCTGGGAGGGCTTCATTTGTTTCCATCCAGGAAGATTTTATGTTTCTTGATTTGTGTGTGTCTCAAAACTTTCATAATGATCCATGTACTATAGATAGAATAAAACATGGCACTGGATAATAGAAGGAAGAATATGAGTGCAAGGATAATGCCTGATAAAACAGGCTCGATATCATAAGAGATATGAGCTTAAATAGATGCAAGAAGAGGAAATCTCACTTCATCAGGGAATCATGGAAACTGGTTCATAACGCTGGATAAAAATAGAGAGAGAGACAAATACGGTGAACGGCCTGAGGTAGCAAAAGGCATCCAGGCTGGATAATGCCAGATGTTCTTAGAGATTACAGTACTCAGTTGGATTGGAGGACAGAATACATGTTGAGAAAAAGAAGAGGTGGAGGGAATTAAAAATAGGAAACATTAATATTTGTTATGAACATGTAATACTTGGGCCATTGTGTATAGAAATTTACAAAAATTGTGTCAGTTGCCTTTACAATTATACTAGCAAGATGGGTATTATCGTCATCAAGGTGAAGAAACTGAGACCCAGTTGATTTAGATCAAACAGAAAGTAAGTAGGAATTTGAAATCACACATATAGGATTCTTTTTGATACAATGTATTCCATCATAGAAAAGTCAGATGAGACTGAAACATTAAATTATCTCTTTTGAAGCATCATCTTGGGGTTCATTTGGTTTATGCCCTCCATGAAACTGATGGGAATTCAAAGGTATTTGCAATACACTTTGTAATTCCTCTGGTCTTGCTAACTGTAGCCTGAGTTTTGTATATCCCTGAGCTTTCTGACAGCTACAAAGTGTCCTGAGGAAGATTCAAGTTTTAAAGACACAGTTAGACATAGAATAATTCCCTGTTATTCATGGGAATTACAGGTTGCGACTATAATAACCAGCTCAAGTTACAAAAGTGATTATAGGAAAACACCCAATGTTGGAAATTAAATAGGAGTTGGTTGGTTGAGTCACAGAGAGGAGAAAATGAAGGAATGCTTTCCCTGCAACCTTGTGAGAGCCCCTTGTTTTGTCTGCCATGAAGTGAACAATTTATTTTCTCTGAAGATCCATAGGAACTCAAAATAAACAAATGATGAGAGGAAGGCAACTAAGTGATGGAGGTGCAGAAGAGCCCTAGATGGGAGAGACAGAGCCATCATTACCAGTGACAAACACCTCGCCTCCTTTCACAGCAAGGGAGCTCCCCGGGCCATGCTGTGTGCTCCATGTTAGAGAAGGCAGCACTGCCATTCAGGTCAGCTGACGTGCTGTCATCGCCATGATTTAGCCACTGAGAGTTCTTCCTCACAGTACCCTGTTGTTTAGCTTCAACCTTGGAAAATTTAGCTTTTCCTGTTGACCACCTCTGTATTTCCCTAAGAGTCAACCTTCCATGAATAACACAATCTAAGTTCTCATGGCTGGATAAGATCTCCAAATATCCAGGCTAGTGTGGACTTCTGGTTCCTAGTCCTGCAGGCAAAGAATTTGGAAGTTGTCGTTCTTGTCCTCACCACAAGGTGAAAAGCCAATCAGACTGAAAAGTAGCATCTCAAGATCTTTCTGAGTGAAGGTTGCAGGGCACACGGCTATCTCCTAAGGAGGAGACAGAGAGAAAGACAGATGCTGAGAATTACAGTGTGCTGGGGCAGGAGCTAGAGCAGACATTGCTGCTGCAGCCGTGCTAGCTTCTTTTTCTTCAGGATATCCACAAAAATTTGCTTTCAATGGAAATTAGAAAGCATACTAAAAGACAAAGTAAACACCATTTAAAGAGAGAGAGCAGTCGTCAGAACAAGACTCACAAAGGGCAGAGACATTGGAGTCATCAGACCAGGAATTTATAAAAAATGACTAATATGCTAAGAGCTCTAGTGGGAAAAAGTGGAAGGTGAAATAGAAAAGAAAAATGAAAAGGAAATGCTAGAAATCAAATACTCTTGTCTTTAGAACAAAAAAATATTAGCTGCTTCCCCCATTACACAGATTAAACAGAGACTCTGCAAGGACTTGGCCAGGGTGACACAGCTGGTGAAGAATGAGGCCTGACATGCAGGCCTCCCGTATATGCACAAAGTGTCGTGTATCTTGGTCCCTCTCGCTGTGACTCAGTGGGAACTCACTGACTGGGGCCTCTGCCCTTAGCACTGAACTAAACACAAATACAGCAGTAAGCACCATGGCCTTGCTCTCGGGAAGTTTTTCTCGCTACCTCTTTACCTATACCAAAGAATGTCCATGGATAATCAAACATTGTTAACTTTCACTTTCAACTTGAATCTCATCTCCACAGATTTATGTGTATAGAGGAATTCACAATTCCATGAATTCATTTCTTCAGCAAGTGCCTGTTGAGTGTGCCCGTGTGTGAGTCGCCATGTTAGAGACCGGGGACACAGCAAGGGAGGAAACAGATGCAGATCCCTGCCCTTGGAGAGCTGACTTTGTAACCAAAGGAAACAAAGGAATACATTCTACAGGAGATAAATGCTTCTTAGTGATTTCCCAAGGCCACCCTATTTAAATATTCCCCCAGCCACCCCTTCCTGATACTTCCAACCTCCTTTTCCTACCTTTTTTCTTCCAGAGCCCTAATCAGATTTGTGCCGTAAGTAGGAAGTATCAAAGATTTGGGATGAGGTGGATGTCGGGCAAAGAAGAGAAAACAAGAATGATGTCTGGGTGGCTGGCAGTTCCTGTGACTAAGCCAGGAGAGCTGTAAGGAACAGATGTAAGGTGGAAAAGTTCAAACTGAGGTTTGGACACATTTGATTTCAGACTCCCGGAGTGGAGAGGTAGCTCTGAAATGTCAAGGAGGCAAACCAAAGCCTTCACCTCTCCACCTCCCAGATGGCCCGATTTCTGCAAAGCAGATGCTTTACTTGTGTAGATGAGAGGTAGCTTAGCTTTTCTAGTACATTAAGGCCCCAGCTCCCAGCCTACCAATGAGTTTGCATGAGACACACTGCGATGGTTCAATTGATCGGCTTGCAGTAGAATATCCTGCAGTCTACCTAAAAGGCAGGCCAAAGGATTTTAATGCCGTTGTCTCCAGGCAATTAGTAACTTTCCCTCTTAGCAACAGGACCACGGCACTTTCATTCCTTGAAATGACACTTCTTTCTTGTTAAAGCCTACAGTTAATTTTATAAACCGCACCAATTTAACACCCAGCTCACATGAGCCGTATACCTTGAATAAATGCAAATCCAGTCTCCAAGACGTGAATTATGGCCTTATGCTGAGAGTCACCATGGCAACTAATGACATCACCCCCACCCCAGCACCAACCTGCACAAACTCTAATTCTCCGAGGGTCCTTATTTGCCCAATGTGGATGTGTTCCTGGCTTACTCACACAGGCATTTTGTAAATATCACTGTTGTCAAAGGTTTGCAGTGGATGTTTACTGTCATTTTGGGAGGTATATTCCCTATGTGGCAAACGTTGACTTTTTTTGTTCATGGGGGGAAAATTCTAATGAAAATTACTGTGTGTATTTGATTAGCAACATTTGTTGATAACATATGGTCTGAAGAGGCTTCACAAATAAGAAGCTTTAAATAGTAAACAGAGATGTGACTGCGATCGCGCAGATGCTCCCCGAACCCTCAGTACGAGGTTGCTTTGCCCATAGATTTCCCTCCACCCTACCCCACCCCCACACAGACCCCTCTCCCTCGTTTTCTCCCCCACATCAAAGTATTTACTTTCAAAGCAACAGCACTGTGGAATGGATTTTGAGAAATAACGTGCTATGACTTTAAAAGTCATCTCCACTCTCCCCCCAAGTATGAATTATCTGCTACTCGTGTTGATTGTTTGATACTAATAATGATGTGGTGTGACCAGATGCATCAGCTGCAGTGGATTTGGAGCAGCATTTGGGCACCACGTGTCTGAAATGCTGGGATCCACAAGCCCAAATTTTCTATTAAACCCAAGAGGGCTGCTAAGAGCTTCATGAAGAATTTGGAGCAGCAAATTGGATCTCCATGGGGTGAGCTGTCCTTGTAAGTGCATGTTGACCGTTTAACTCTGTGAATATGCTGGGTGAGCATGCTTCTAACGTGCTGTTGAAATTAAAAGTATTTCCATGGGGTGGAGTCAGCAGTTTCAGCCAGGCATGGCCCATGGGCCATGTTTACCAACCCGGAGTTGCAATTCCAAAATGAAGCCTTCCATTATTTGGTGCTTTTTATATGTCAGATATTGAGTTAAACACTGAATATTCAATAGTTAATCTCCTACACAGCCTTCTGTTGAGGACCTTTTCCTCTCTAGTTGGTACTTTTTTTTTTTTTTTTTTTAAGAGAAAGGGATTTCACCACATTTCCCAGACTGGATTTGAACTCTTGGGCTCAAGCGATCCTCTCAAGTAGCTGGGGTTACAGGTATACCCACCATACCTGGCTGGGGGGTGATACTATTCTCATCCCTATTTTACAGATGTGAGAGTTAAGACTCACTCTCAAGCCTTTTAAGTGTTACCGTGTCTGCACATGGGCTCTCCCCAAATAGAATATAATATCCATGAAGGCAGAACTTATATCTCACTCACATTTGGACTCCTGGCAGCACCTAACACAGTGACTTGCACGTGGCGGACATTCAGGAAGTGTTTTCTAAATGAAGTAGTAAAATTTGGAGCATTATCCAAAGCCACGTAGGGCTTGTAGGTTAGTCATTTGGGCTGTCCATCTATTTATTCCTCAGCTCTTGCAAAAAACGACTTGGTTTGGAAGAGACACGTGTCTCTCCATATTTGGAGGTGCCCCTGTGGGTGACTGCATTTCTACAGTCTGTGCTTATGTGATTGTGGATGGAAAGACCAAAAGTAATAACAGCTAATTTTATATCTTAGTGGCACTTGCTATTATTATACCACTAGCAACCACATTGCTGCCAGCCCTTGGTTAAACATTCCTTGACCTTCAAGGATCAGCGCCTTGTAAACTCATATGCTGAGTTTTCCCTGCATGCTGCCAGCTGCTGAGAGTACTTCAGAGAGTTGCTCCTAAAAGACACCTAATCCTCAAGGAAATAAAACTGTCATTAAAGGAGCCTGTGACACACTTTTAGTTGTTGCCTGGGTCATCTTTCTGCAAGCCCCTGAATCTGGTGACAGGGTTATTCAGAATTTTTCACTCCTTCCTTGTTATTAAACAAATATTTATTGTGCTCTACACCCTGTGCTAGGTAGAAGAGACTTTTTTTTTTTTTTTGCAGTTTTTTTGGTGGGGGCCAGATATGAACCCGTCACCTCCAGTATATGGGGCTGGCGCCCTACTCCTTTGAGACACAGGCGCTGCCCCCAAAGAGACTTTAAAAAAAAAAAAGTAAAGCCCACCCGGTTTACTGCTTTGAGGTCAGAAATTCTAAGGTCAAAGCCTGGGTCTATGATAACCTGAGATTCTGGCCCAGTTACTTAACCTCCCCAAACCCTAGTTTCTCTATTTATGAAGTGGGGATATGGCCGGGTGCAATATGCCTAGAATCCTAGCACTCTAGGAGGCAAAGCTGGGAGGATCCCTTGGGCTCAAGAGTTAGAGACCAGCCTGAGCAACAGTGAGGCCCTGTCTGCACTAAAAACAGTACAGGGCATGGTGGTGGGCACCTGTAGTTCCGGCTCCTTACGAGGCTGAGGCAGGACAGTCACTTGAGCCCAGGAGTTTGAGGTTACAGAGAGTTATGATCATGTCACTGCATTCTACTCCGGGTGACAGAATGAGATTCTATCTCAAAAATAAAGAAATACAAATAATAACATAATACGTCTTGCAGAGCCATCAGAAAAATTAAATGAGATAATCCACAAAAAGCACTAAGCCCAGGGCCAGGCAATCAAGAAACATTCCATAAATAGTGGCTATTTTTAAGGTTTTTGTAAGCTGACCACAGTGCAAGAACATTGGTAGAAATGATGGGATCACAAGAAAAGGGACGCTTAACCATTTCACTTTATCTACCTTGTGTTCAGAGAAGAGTTAGTCAGTTAACCTTTTCAAACCTCTGCTTGCAATAAATATCACCAGCCTTGGTCTTTTTGAATCCAAGTGCAATTGTTATTTCAGTTCAAGAAAACTTTCAGGAAGAGGAATTCATCTTAAAAGCCACAGGCAATTGCACAGCAAGGGAAAAGCAACAGGCAGAGGAAAATGCGACCATGAGGAATAGACTCGTTTATGGACATGTGGCCCCACCAAAAAGCCAAGTGCTTTTGATGCTCCTTTCACTGGCTAATTTGTCTGTCTGGGATGTAGTGCTCTGTGAAGCCTTCTGAACATGTGAAATACATCCAAAGTTAGAAGCCAGAGTCAGCACAAGTTCAAGCTGTCTTCAAACAGGACTTTCCCTCTGAGTTAGAGGTAACTTAAGTTAACTGGATCAACAGACAAAGGAGTGAGCTGGTGGGGAGAGTGGAGGAGGCAATTTGGTGGCAGGGTTAAGAGTTTGGATTGCAGAGTCACCCTGCCATTCACTGACACAGGACATAGCCTCTCGAGTCTCAGTTTCTCCATCTGTAACTCAGGAGGTGACACTTTTCACTTTTAGGTATTTCACAGGATGGCCAAGAGGCCTGAAAAAGATACTTGCACACACGACTATGTACCACTTAGGATAGTAGTTCTAAACCTTCCTAACCTTCCTAATGCTGTATTAGGAACTTTAATACAGTTCCTCATGCTGTGGTGACCCCCAACCATAAAATGATTTTCGTTGCTACTTCATAACTATCATTTTGCTATTGTTATGAATCGTCATGTAAATATCTGATATGCAGGATGTATTTTCATTGTTACAAAGGGGTTGTGACCCACAGGTCGAGAACTGCTGACTTAAGCGATAGTAATTTGTGCCTAACCCATAGTAATCTGAATAAATATTAGCTAATTTTATATAAACATAGCCAGGTCTCTCCCTGGCTATAAAAAAGACAAAGACAAAGAGGGGACATTTTCTTGACTTTTTTTCTAAAAGGGAAAGGGAGATAGGGAAGGGTGTTGATAATTAAACCTTGATTCTCCTAAGGGTAGGCTACATCGGCAGAAAGGAGCCAGGAGCAGTTGTCACAGACTCCAATGACTGTAAAGGGCAAAAGGTTCATGTCCACAGCAGTGGCAGCTCACATCCACTGCACGGCCCCCCTTAGCCAAGGCTAAGTGGAATGGGGTGGCATTAGATCAGAGCCAGCTTGGTGACATGTGACCTGTGCTCAAGAGGGACCCAGGCTGCCATCTCAAAATTCTTAATAATTTTATCTTGGAACTTGTGTATGTAAGTGAAGTCCCAAGGGAAAATGGAGCATGCATCTGAGCAGAAGAAATATTCAGGAAAAGAAAATCACTTTATATTTTAGTACTTTCTAAAAAAAATACAATCCGGGAGCAATATTTATTAATTAAACTGTGTCTTATAGTGTACAAAGAGGCTAATGAACAACAAAAGTATAACTGACCTTAAAATCCTCAGTGAGCCTGAAGCTTCACATCTTCTTCAGAAATCTGCAGTGTGCTCCAAGCAACGAGGCAGGGCCTGTGGCACGCAGGCTCCTGGAGCAGCACCTGTAGACTGCAGGATAGGAGACCAATAGGTTCCTCAAAGCAAAAGATTCCTGTCTCCTTTGGAAGTGCCATTGTCCCTAATCCCCATTATCTTTGTTTGTCTCCTGTGATCCTAGGAAACCCACTCTGAGGAAAATTGCCCCAATGATGACTGCAAAGATTAAAGCTTTCAAGAACAGATTCTCCCCACAATAAACTGAAGACTTGGTGTAGAGATGGAATTTGGGAGTCTGGAATAGTTTAGTACTCTTAATGGCCTTTTTCCCCTGCTTTTTGTAAAAGGAGCCCTGCATTTTTACTTTGCAATGGACTCTGAAAATTACCCAGCCAGTCCTGATCAGACTGGAGAGCTTCTCTTTTTTGTCTGCTCTACTAGGTCAGGTTATCGTTTTGGAACCTGATGGTTACCTTGGGATTTGGTAGTGACCTAACAACTTGAAGTAAGCCAGAGGTCATGGTAGGAAGTCAAAAGCACAGCTGCGGGCCTGCTGGAGAGGAAAAGCTACTTGGTGTCTAAGTAGACAAGGGTTGTTGGGGCAGCCTCCCATGCTTTACATTCCATCCAGCTGATGTATTCTCAGACACATCACTTCCCCGCAGTCTGAGTCATGTTACAGGTCTTCTGAGCTGAGCATCTTTGGGTAGCAACAGGGATTCAGCCAGGATGAGGTTGATACCCACTGAGCAAGCCAGGAAATCCCTACAAACTAGCCCCAGGACTGTGTCATGGGGATGCAGGTACCCCCATAGCCCCAAGCTCCAGTTCTCTTTGCAGTAGAGCATTGAAGTTTGTTATTTCAGAATTCTTGGTTTCTAGCAGAAATCTTTCTCATCCCCAAGACCAAGTATGATGAATGGATGAAGAAATTAATAGCACAATTACTCATGAATAACAAATTGATGGACATGTTCTTTGCCAGTATTGCTGATCACTGGTAATGCTTGTGACTGATCATTATGACTCTCATAGCAGGGAGCTATAATGTGGAGATCAGAGACTTGGGTTCTAGTCCAGTTTGGTCACAATTCAGTGGAACAAAGCAGGCACTATCTTGAGTTTCTCCTCAGTTTTCTCACTTGTGAAATGGCAGCAATAATAACTGTTTCATTGTTTACTATTGTAGTAGAAAGGGTATTGTCCATCTTCCTTCCTTTTCACAGGGTAAGATAACTTAGAAGGTGCTTGATAAATACTTGGATGGGTGACACAAAGGATCCAAACGTACAGCTAGCTGGGAGGAAATTCTAGCGGCTCTCCAGTGCTATGGGGGGCAGTTGGTTATTGTATATTTTCACATAGGTAGAAGAGAGGATTTTGGATTTTTCCAACACAAAAAGTGATAAATATTTGAAGTGATGGATATGCAAAAAATCCTGACTTGCCCTTTACACATTGTATGTCTGTACAAAAACAGCACTTTTTACCTCACAAGTACGTGCAATTATTGTGTGCCAATGAAGCATGAAATAAATAAATAAATAAAATAAAATAGATCACTATTGCTAGAATACATCTCCTTCCTTCAGGAAGGGAAGGTGACCAAAATGTGTGGGGTTGTCATCCTATTGCAAAGCTGCAGCTATTTAGTCTTTACAACTACTCTGAGAGATGAGCTTATTTTATAGCTGAGGAAGAAAACACCAGGACCAAGGTGTCCCTAGCCTAGGTGCTTGCTGCAAATGGTGCCCAGATAGCAGTTTCTGTTTGCACCTCAAACATTTTGCTGCTGCTGTGTTGGAAACTTGTCACTCTTGGTCCTGTCTCCTGGCCTCGCCCATCTCTATTGTGACTGCTGAGCTTTCTTTATGGTTTTCATGCATTAGATCCCTGGATCTGGGTTCCCTCTCATCTAATCATTCTGGTGCCCTCTGGTCACCTCCCACCAGATTCCCTGTGTCTGTGAGTTTGATTAATGGGTTTTATGTGATTGGATGTGCAACAGTGAGACTAGAGGCAGGTTTTTGTAATTTGCAAAAGAATACAAGCAGCTGGCAAATACAGGGTGAATCATGAAAGCTCTTGAGTTGTCAAAGACATGCCCACAAAAGCGACAATGAGAAAATAGGCCAGAATAAAAGGTGAATTGTGACACTCGGTGCTGACGAGGATGCCCTATGGTCTGCATCCTCTTTCCCAGATGGTAGGACAGTCACTGCCATGTGGAAAGCATTTGGACAATGGATATCTCAAATCTTGAAAGTACTCATTGGTGAGCACAGTTCCTACAACACTTTAAAAGCTCTACATATTTGTTGATGAATGAAGAAGTGATCTCCCATCTAGGTCTCTGTCCAAGGGAATAACCAGAAATGAAATACAAAATGAATGACCAACCCAATTTCAATAACAGAACAATAGTTAGATAAATTATTATGCTTACGTAAGATGTAACATTATGGAGTCCTTAGAAATCCTATTTTGATGAGTATTTTACAATGTGAAAATTGGTCATTCTATAAAGTAAATTGAAAAATTCTAGCCAGGCCTGGTGGCTCACGCCTATAGTCATAACACTCTGAGAGGCCAAGATGGGTGGATTGCTTGAGCTCAGGAGTTCAAGACCAGCCTGAGCAAAAGCGAGACCCCATCTTTAAAAATAACCTGGCATTATAGCAGCCATTTTAGTCCCAGCTACTTGGGAGGCTGAGGCAAAAGGATCACTTGACCCCAAGAATTTGAGGTTGCTGTGAGCTTTCATGCCATGGCACTCTACCAAGGGTGACAAAGTGAGACTCTGTCTAAAAAAAAAAAGGAAAGAAAAATTCTTTATACAAAATTGTATCTATGTTGCTTCCTAGTTCTGTAAAAGAGTGTATATTTGGCATCATTTGTTTATTCAACAAATGTTTATTATATAGCTTCTGTGTCAAGCAGTGTGCTAAGTTCTAAGTATTACAACACAGAAAAAACACACACAGTCCCTATGCTCAGGGAACTTACAGAATATTAAGGGATTCTGCTATTAAACAATCACAACACTCAATATTTACAAATCCAATGATTGCTAGGATGCAAAATTAAATACTATACCAATATTAGCGTTTAATATTAGAACCCAATTTAGACTGAGAGATCAAGGGCCATGTCCTCTGGGAAAGTGGCATTTAAGCTGAGCCCTGAAGAGGTAGCCCAGTGAAGGGTTCTGTAGGAGAAACATCGCCAACAGAGGGACCGTGCATGCAACAGGCCTGAGGTGGAGAGTCAAGGGGCCCAGGAGACTAGAGGAGATGAGTTTGAGGGGTCTAGCTCACCTCCCAAGTACAATGGAACAGGGGGCACGTTTGGGGTGGGGCCAAATGCAATCCAGTTAACACTTCCAGAAGATCACTCTAAGTACAGGTACAAAATGGATGGAGGAGAATTCTCTGTAAGAATAATGATGAGTGAGTGAAGCAGGCACATCTGCGGGCCACATCAGAGGCTCCCGTGAGCCACACTTGGCACTCTCCCCAGATGCTAGGTAAGCCAGGCTCCCCTCTGCAGAGAACTAGGACTAGACACTCACAAACCATGAGCAGGACATGGCCTTTCCCACATTCTCCTCCTCTGCCTTCTAATCTCTCTTGACTCTGGCAGGGTGGAGCTCCACTCATCCCCTTACTCAGCTCATTGTTGAATGCCAGAGGGAAGGGGGCTGCCCTGCTCCCCACCGCTACTGCTGACTTTTCGTTTTAAACTTAGGCATTGGCTTGAACTAAATGAAGCCCCATCCCAAACTCTAGAACTATAATTTCCAAGAACTAGGGCTATTCAAGATACAATGAAATAATAGTGGTTGCCCTGATTAGTTGGTAGGTACAGCAAATACATGGGAGAAAGTTCTCACCAACTTGATTTCATGCTAATTCCAAGTGATTCCTTATAGTGCTCTGTGAAGACCCTGTGGCAACTTTCTGAGCATCTGTCTTGCATTTGCCTAACAAGTTAATTAACACTTTTCGTTACTCTGGCAGCTCTGGAGGAGACGGAGGAAGATGTGACAGCCAGTGCTGTCTCAGCTTAACCCTGAATTCACCTGACCCGGGAAGAAGAGAATAACTTAGCATTTGTCAGGACAGGCGCGTCTACACTGACCTCTCTGATTCTGTCTGCAGGTGGGGCACCCAGGGTGACTTCTCCACGACCCATGCCCTGCCGGCTGTGAAGGTGAAGCTGTTCACAGAGAGCACAGGTGTCCTGGCCTTGGAGGACAAGGAGCTCGGGCGGGTAAGCACTGCCTGTCACAAGGGGACTCGAACTGACTCCAGAGGGTGGCTGTCCCCAGCTGGGCCCCCAGTGCATGGGCCACCAAGAGGCCAGCTTTGGGGGTTAAATCCCGGGCTCTACTCTATATTAGCCGTGTGACCTTGAGCCAGTCCCTCAACCTCTCTGAGCCTCAGCTTTTCTTCCATAATCCTAAGATAATAAGATTTTGCACTGTAGAAGGTAGAGCAGGGGTCAGCACCATCAGACCTAAACATTCTCTGTGGCAAAGATTTGTTACCTTTATCATCTTAGAGTGAAATCCTTAGATGATTTAACTGCCCAACCAACTTACAATGTCAAAGCCAACACAATGACATAAAAGAGAAACAAAAGGAAATTAATTAATAGTAAAAACTTTCGAAGTGTAAATACTCAAAGAGCTAAAGAAACAGTGCTTTGCTTGCTCACATGTGGAGAGTCACCAGGAAGGTGACAACCGAAACCTCTATGGTGGAATATGGAGGTGTGCTAGGTTGGGGACTCCTAAGCCCAACGGTCAGTTAACTGATTTACTGAAGGGGTGAAGTTCCCTTGACTTCCCTGGAAACATACCAAAAATATTTTGCTTTTAAATGTAAGAAGGAGTTAGGATTTAGACTCAGTGCATTATAAACAGGGTTTGTTCTGCCTCAGAGGGGCTGCAGGACACTCCTCACTGGGGAGGATGATCTGACTCCTTGCAGGAGGCTTCACACCCCTGGCTCTACCATTCAGTGCCAACGGAGACCACCAAGTGTTTTGTCAATGAAAATGTCCTCAAAATTTCCAAACACCCTTGAGCGGTGTGTCACGGGCCCCCTTGACAACCACTGAAATGACAGAGGGATTTTGTCTTTTGTCTCAGCCATTGGTTCTGTACACGCAGCCGGTACTCTTTTCAGAATTTGGATTGTCACTTGCTTCATTTGTTTCCGTGGCCCCACACCGCTTATGGTAAAGTCTGAACTCTTTGGCAGGGCCCACGCCACCCGTGGGATCCGGCTTCTGCCCACCGGTTCCCCTCCACCTGCTACACACTCATCCCGTCCACTGTACCCCCAGCATTGTTGGCCAAGCTTTAGTCCTTCAAACAAAAGAATTCTTTCTCTCCTCCAGGGGCTTTCTATCTGCCTGGAGTCTTCTCTTCAGACATGTAATACCTTCTGTGCATAAGTGCCACCTCCTTGGAGAGACCTCTCCGGATGGCCCGTCCTCCTTCACTCACTAGCTCAACCCCGGCCCTAGCCCTGTTCACATCCTCTACTGAGCTTATCACCAACACAACAAAGAGACAGAGAACTGACAGAAATCGTGGCTTGTCTCCACAACTGGACTGTAAAAGCTCTGTGGGGAAAGAAACCTAAGCTATGTAATATTTTGTTCACTACTTTATGCCCAGAGCCCAGCCCATAGAGTTGTAATAGCACGTAACTGTTTGAACACGTAATCCTTCCTCAAAGATGTGTAATCCTAGCCAGGCCACTTCTCTGACCCTCTGATGTATCCGCTATTAAATAATAAGCGACCACCCCCAGATAAGCACCCGGGCATACATAACCTAACAGTGCCAGCCAGAATTCACTTTCTGTGAGTTCTTTTTTCGCATTTTTTTTCTTTCCCTCTTTCTCTCAGTCTGGCTCTCATCTACATGGAATCATAGTACTATGGATCATAGTACTAGGCTATGATCCTATTCCATTCCATAGGATATGGAATCATAGTACTAGGGCATCAACTACACATGGGAAAAATAAAAAGTAAATAAGGTAAACAGCAAAAACAAAAACAGTACCCCTCCCAGAATAGGGAGGAGAAGCATAAAAGAAAAGGTTTAGCTGTTTTCTTTAAGACATGAGTTAGTCATTTCTGTTCCTAGGGAAGACACAGAGTAGAGAAAGTAACCCATTTTTTGTTTTTTTCTCAAATTTTTCTTTTTCTGAGAAGGTGCATGTCAAGAATCATAAGAGTCTCAGAGACCCAACATATTCGTGTGAGAAGAGATGAGCATGACTGACCAGTCCAGGAATGCTCCAGCTGGATCCACAAACGGGCTTCCCAGGAGCCCAGATGCCCTGGAAATCATTTGCAAATACCTAGGGGGCTGGGAAGGGCTACATGCGTTTTCCTGGACTGGCCAGGCCCAAGTATTCACCAGCTTCTCAAAACTGTTTCCACTCAGGGGCGGTGCCTGTGGTTCAAAGAAGTAGGGCCCTGGGCCCCTATACTAGAGGTGGCAGGTTCAAACCCAGCCCTAGCCAAAAACTGCAAAAAAAAAACAAACAACTTTTTCCACTCAGGAAAGTTAACCCACTGGGCTATTCAAATCCTTTGTTTTTTAAAGGATAAAATTCATACTCACAGAAGGCAGAAGACTTTCCCAGAGCCACCCAGGCAGTCAGGGGCCCACGTGTCAGGTGTCACTGGCCAGGCCACTGTCATGCGTAGCCCCTAGGGGCCCCTTCGCCACCACACACTGAGGCAGACACAGTCAGGGCCTCTTTTGTGCCCATGGCATACTGCTGTCCAGAGGGTTCAGCCACCTGCCAGGAATGATACCGACTCCTCTGTGGAGCAATTGTCACCACACTAAATTGTCCCTAGGCAAAAATAAAACCCTGAGCTCGGGTGAAGCCTGAGCTGGCCTCAGCCCCACACAGACACTCATTTTGTAATGACTCATTCTTTGCTCCAGCCACATCATACCTTCCTCCAGACACTAGTTGTCTCTTCCTTGTGCCAATCAAACTTTCCACTAGCGGCAGCAGAGCCTCCCTGCCTGGCCCCGGTGCTGGCTGGGTGCCCTCTGCTGACAGCGTCAACACCGACAGCAGCTGGGTGACCCAACAGTGTGGTCTTTTTTGTGATAATGTGAGGCTGTTCCTTGGACCTCCACAAGAGAGTGTTTCTATGCCCTGATTCTTCCCAAGCTTAGCAGAGCCACATTCAAAATCCTGGTGTTACATTCATTCATTCAACCATTTTTTAGTCTGCTTCATTTGCCTTGTTTCATTTTTATTAACCTTTTTAATTAAAAAAATCCATGCACATTGTAAAAATAAATAAATAAAATGTGTAGATAGTGAAAGCCAATGCTCTCTTCTACCTTGTGCTGGTATCCCTTCCCTAACAAAAATTTTGTTTTGAATTTATGGTGTATCCTTCCCAAAATACATTGTGTATATTCAAGCATTGAAGTATAAGTATATGTGTATATATCCCTCTTTTTAAAAAATCACAGCTGGCTGAGTGCAGTGGCTGATGCCTATAATCCTAATACTGTGGGGGGCTGAGGCAGGAAGATTGCTTGAGCTCAGGAGTTCCAAAATAGCCTGAGCAAGAATGAGACCCCATCTCTACCACAAATAGAAAAGTTAACCAGGCATTATGGTGGGTGCCCATAGTCCCAGCTACTTGGGAGGCTGAGATAGGAGAATCATTTGAGCCCGGGAGTTTGTATAAGCTATGTGACTCCTTGGCACTCTAGCCTAGGCAATAAAGTGAGACTCTGTCTCAAGGAAAAAAAAAAAGCACAATGGAAAGTTACTGTAAATAAACTGCTCTACCTGCTGCTTGAAATATCAGTATGTTTGGAAGTTAATCTCTACCAGCCTTTTCTGGTCTATCATAGCTACATAGTACCCTATGATGTAGACATTTTATTTACCAAGTCTCTATTCATGGATTTTTAGATTGTTTCATCTTTGGTTATATAAACTCCTTCAGTGAATAGCCTGTATTTATTTCCTTGCATAGTGTGTAAAATTTCCCCCAAAATTTTATTTTGCTGACTAAAATTTGAAATGTGACAGATACTGCCAAACTGTCCCCTAAAGAGCATGTCCATCTGATACTTCCACACAAGGCGTAAGAGAGCACCTGTTTCCTTGCGCCCCTGTCAGTGCTGCAATATTATCAAATTTTCATTCATCAGATAGGATTGTGAGCAAACAGGAGTAAGGAGAGGCACAAATCCTTCCCTCACAAAGTATACTAGATGTAAAACACAGACATAAAACCAGAAGTTACAGTGCAATGCGGGAAGTGTTCTGTTAGAGAAAGGACAGCTGGGCAGGAAGTGCGCAGCAAGAAGGCCCAGCTGCATCTGAGCAGCAGGGCGGACACTTTCCCCAGGGATGCAGCAGGGGTGCAGAGAGAGAGAGAGGCTAAGCTGTGGAGGCCTGGGACAGGCCCTTCCTGTGTGTCCAGGCAACTAGGAGAAGCTGTGGCTGGCTGTGGGTCATGGGGGGCACATCAGCATCCCCACATCAAAGCACAGCACACTGGGGGTTGGCTGAGAAGCGGAAGTGCTGATCAGGAGCCTGCCATGTCCAGATGAGGTCCCTGGTCTACTCAAGGCTCACCAGAAGGACTCTAGTAATCCCGCAGGGCTGACGCATGCAAAGGAGCAGAGCCATGGGCCCGTCAGGGGCGTGGCAGCGTGGTGACAAAGATGGAAGCCAACTGCAGTCCTTTCATCTCTCCATCCACTCTGGAGAGACAGTCTCCCCAGGAGCAACCACAAGGCGGGAAGAAGCCTTTGTGGAGCGGCCAGTAATGAGCTGTGGCCATTTGTGACATGAATGGACACCATATTGCCAGTGGGAAACGTGCCCAGAATCCATATGGTGGGAGGCCTGTTAACGAGCTCCGGGCGCCCAGAGTGCCGCTCCTGCTTTGATTTTGCCAAATGAGCAGGAGCAGAAGGAAGCCAAGGGCCTTTGCGGCTGCTGTTCTGGTCCTGGCTGGGGTTTCTCTTACAGTCCCACCCCTTTCTGGTTTCCCAGCATATCAAACCCCTTCCTCACTCAGGGTCAGCTCCACTGGAGTCCAAACCACCCTCCTGTCCATCTCCCAGAGGGTCAGGTCTCATGATGTGGCATGTGATTCAGGGTGATATGTAAGATCAAGCAGTTCCTAGAGGGCAGGCAGATATCCCCGTGACCCAGAGACACCCTGACTCTCATTTACCTCCAGCCTCCATCCTACGACATGTTGCAGTTTGCCGGTGCCACTTAAGTGAATTTCTACATCTGATGACATATTTTTAACTAAATGGACCCTCACAAAATAAACAAATAGCCTAAGAAGTCAAAAAGCTCTGATACTAGTAATAGGAGACTGATGAACAACAAGAAAATGTTGGAGTTGATGCCTGACCGTCTAGTATCCGGAGATGAAAACAGTGCTGCCCTCATCAGACGGGGTGAGACATCAGTCCAGACATTTTGCAATTATTCAGACTACTTGAACTATAGATTTTCAGCCAATCTTATTAACAATGCAACTTGCTGTAAATATATGTGGTACCTTAAAATATTTAAAATATAGGTAACAGTAGTAAAGAACCACCACAATTAGCAAGGCATTTGAAAACAGCGTTTTTTAAGATCTTTAGCTCATCTTTTATTTGTCTGTATTTTATGATATATATAGTAAGGTAATATATTAACACAAAGTAAACATATATAATGTATAATAAAATGTCAAAAGGTCAGGCACAGAATCTGAAGACATGGGAAATCAGCACAAATGAGGCATGTCAAATTGATTTATTTTTTTTCTGCCTTAGCTTCCTACCTTTCTGAGAGGATTTCCCATAGGTGCACAAAAATGTCTAGCCTCTAAGCGAGGGCCATGCTTGCATGACGGATATAGCTGATACAGCTTCTAGAAGGCCAGAGAGTCCACCCCTGAGACTCTGAGCCCCTCCCAGCTCCCTCCAGAGGAGAAAGAAGCCTAGGCAAGGAGCCCGCCTTTCCTGCACCGGGAGAAAATAAATGCTTTGAAAACAACCAAAGCAGCGTGCAACAAACCAGGGCACACTGCCATCATAGAAGCAAATCTTAGCAAGCCCAGCTTTTGTTGTGCCTATATTTAGTTCATGTTCCCTTAGTTTAGGGGATTTTCCAAATATTTAATTCCTCCATGAGTGCATGTTCCTTGGATCCCATGTGGCTCCTGAGAACTCCATCATCATGAAATAGAAAATGAAGTTACATAAATGTTTAAGGTAACATAAAATGAGTTACCTACTTCTCACTTCACTCCCAGTGTCTGAGACAAGGAGAACTGAGGCAGAAGACTCAAGTCCAAGTGCCCTCTCTGAAGCACACCAGTGAGAGACATTTTCTAGGAGCTGATCCTTCTCCACACCATGTGCACCAGGGCGAGGTTGAGTGTTATCTGATAGGATTTCCAATCAGGTGAAACTGGGTTGAAAGGTGTGACTCTAAGCAGGTCCCTTCCCTTCTCTAAGCCTTACATTTCTCCTCATCTAAAAAGTACCCTTACATTTTCCTCTGTGGCCTTTAATTGATTTAAAATAGTAAAAGAAATCGTAAAGAATAGGGGGGAGAAAAGGTGGGATAGAAGGGCCCTGTAATACTGAAGCACGCGTCTGCCATTCACACAGCATGCCCCGTTCCGGGTTTCTTTAGGACCCTGAACTTTCGTAAAGTCAAAGCAGAACCACAGAATCATGATTTTTTTTCTTTTACAAAATTAGCCAGAAAGGGAGAGGAGGCGCAGGAGAGCGTATTTCTGTCCTTGGGCCTGGCAGCTCGTCTCCAGGCAGCCACAGCGCCTGGCGAAGCCTTGGCAGGGGACCTGCTCACATCACTCTACTGCTCAGCACTGAAGTTTCTAATGTATATAAACATAACAGTTCTTCTGTTTTCTGGCTAAGATGATTGTCTTTTTTCCCTACAGGTTATTCTCCATCCCACCCCAAACAGTCCCAAGCAGTCTGAGTGGCACAAGATGACGGTCTCCAAAAACTGCCCTGATCAAGATCTCAAAATCAAACTTGCTGTCCGAATGGATAAGCCTCAAAACATGAAGCATTCTGGGTAAGTGTTTCTTCACCAAATGTGATTTTGGATCCACATCCATTCATTTATCAAAACAAAAATAGAAACAAAGGGCCAGGCACAGTGGCTCATGCCTCTAATCCTAGGACTCTGGGAGGCCAAGGCAGGTTCAAGACCAGCCTGAGCGAGAGCGAGACCTCGTCTCTAACAAACAGCCAGGCATTATGGTGGTCATCTGTTGTTCCACCTACTTTAAGGCTGAGGTTTGAGGTTGCTGTGAGCTGTGATGCCACGGTACTGTACGGAGGATGATAAAGTGAGACTCCGTCTCAAAAATAAATAAATAAAAAATAAAAACAAAAACAAGATCTTCACAGAACTATCTGGAAAGAAATATAAAGGATTTACAAGAAAGCATTAAAATACTTGACCATGAAATTTAGTATAGGCCTCTTCAATTCTTATGATTACTATATTTGCATTTTTGCTGTCAAAGAAGAAGAATTTCTTCTCTTTCTCTGATAGGACTTCCAATACAGGTCAAAACCTATAAGAAGTATGTGAGGTGATTAACAGCCCCATCCATCAGTTGTGAGCAGTGGCCATAAGCCAACTTCAAATAATCAATTCACATTGAATCAGTTTTCACATTCAGTGCAGCATTTAAATGAATGGACAGTAAATAGAAAATTTGTGACCATCTTTACTTTATAAAGTCTTGACAAAAAATAACCAATTAAGTAATTTCGAGTAGAGCAAAAAGAATAGGTAAAAAAAGAAAAAATAATACAGATTTATTTTGCAGATTAAGCCAGTGATTGATACAGAAAATGTTTATTGACAACTGAATACATGTTAGGCTTGGCCTATTAAACTAAATCACTTGTACCAGCCCTGTTATCTCAAAAAATATGAGGACTGAGAGGAGTTGAGCTGCATAACTCTGAATAGTGGACCATTTGACCAGCTGAAAGGAATGCATTATTTCTCAAATATTCTACAGATACCCTTTGTCAACCTCCTATCATTCTGCTTAGCAGAACCTTTCTCTGGTTACTAGAAAGGTCTCATTAACTCTCTTTTGAATATGTGTAGGTTTGTCATAGGGTTTGCAGTGCTAAAACTGCCACTGAAAGTGAGAATTGGTTGTGTGTACTAGAGGTTTGGCAAATTAGGGCCACTCATTAAGACAGGTTTAAAGAGGTGTACGTAAGAAGTCCAGGAGCATGTGGCCAGGTCAGTAAGTGGACGTCCCAATGCTTAAGGAGACCACAGCATGCGCTGTCAGAGAGTAAAACACAGTACCCTCACGGTGGTGTCTCAGAGTGCCAGGAAACAAAGAAAGCCCAAGGTTCCAGGGAAAGGTAGATACTTACCAGTCAGGGTACCAGAGAGGCTCAGGTTTGAAGGGCTCCAGAGAAAGCAAAGGCCACCCGTGAGCTGCAGACTGGTTACCGAACTCAAGCTCTGGCTTGGATTTGGGGAATTGGCATTGCCTTGTGTTGGGCCCAAATTGTTCCAACTCAAGGTGGAATTATGGCAAAGTTTTTCTGTCTGGGGGCATGCAGAGGCCTTGGAGAAGTGAGCCAGGCCCTAAGTACATACTCAGTCCTTTGTCAACCATCCACAATGAAGCACAAATAGCTCTCTCTCGATTAAATTAGCTTATCTTATGAAATGTCTGCGGTCAATTTTTCCTCCTTCTTTTCACATTCTTGGCATACATGCATATTCCAAAAATATTAATGGGATATCTTTGTGGTACTTCTTCCCCTCAATGGTAAACATCCTAGTCTCAATGCCGAGGGGCTGAGAATTCTGTTAGATTCCTATAGTATACAGCAGCGGTTCTCAACCTGTGGGTCACAACCCACGGCAACTGTATTAAAGGGTTGTGGCATTACGAAGGTTGAGAACCACTGGTATACAGGCAGGGATGCTGCATCTTCAGCAAAATCCTGCCTCATGAGTACTCGGAAAATACTTGCTGAAGGAACCAGCACATGAGTGAGCGGGATGGAAGCAGAAAGAGAAAGGGGAAGGAAGAGGAGCAGGCAGAAAGAGAACAAAAATAGGAATGAAGGGATCTGTCCTCGAAACTGCTCTTTTATTTTTTTTTTCAACTGCTTTAAAAGGATCAGTTACCTCAACCCACATTGTGGGCCCCTCTGCAGCACTATTCTAGGAGTTTTACAGACACTCTCTCATTTATTCCCCACAACAACCACCTGACCTGGGTATTGTTTTGTCATTTCCCACATTCTTTTCATTTGTATTCGTGGAAATAGCACTGATTTGGATTCATTTGTAAAATCACCTTATTAATGCATTTCAGGCTACCTTGACCCTACAGGTGACAGAACCTGCTCACTTCTGGCAGGTTCCATAGCTATTTCATATAACTAGACTGCCATATGAAAATTAACCCTTCCAGGAAATACAGGAGAGCTTAAAATAGCTCTGAAAAGTAATCAATGGATGCCCTGATCACACCATCAGATTCAATGTGGCCTAAATCAGGGTGAGCAATCTTAATTCTATAAGGGGAATTCCAAGAAATTAAAAATGTTTATGGACTAAATTTTTCTTCACTTAGATTTAAAATAGCTTTGTTGAGCCCTCTCGTATGGGGAAAAGGGATAGAAATATCAGAGTAATGTCACAGCTTAAAGAGTGGGAGAGAGAAAGGAATTTTTAAGAAAACACAGCTGAAGTTTTAAATTGTATCCACTTTAATGTTTTTTGAAACATAAAAGGATCATCAGAATCACTGGGAATTGCCTGTTGGTGTACACAATGTTTTCTTGAATGAGCCACTGGGCCATTCAAAATAACTTTCCTTATGGAATAGAAAAACATCAATGAGAAAAGTCCACACTGCCTTTTGACCTTAAAACATTAATATCTGGACATCTTTATTTGAGAATTAGAAATTTCTAGGCAGCTAATTTTCATTGTTTACATCCATAGGATATTTTCAAGTTCAGAAAGTGCATTCATTTTATCCCTGACACAGCCTTAACCATTAGGTATTATCATTCTCCCATCATAATAAATGATTCTTCCAGATGTCCACAACAAGAACCTTGGAGTAGTCTTTGATGTTCCTCCTTCATTATGGCCCCTCATCTCATCCACTGTCAAACTCTTTTTCACTCCACCTTCTAGATAAATCTAGACTTCTAGCCACTCCCACCTCATCTCATCACTGGCCTCCAGGCCCTGTCCCGGCTCCCCTCACATGTTGCTCCCGCCATATACACAGTCCCCCTGCTCTGCTCATGACTCCCTGTAGGCTCTTTTCTACCCTGAAACCAGGGGAATTTATTATTATTGTTGTTGTTGTTGTTGTTGGACATTCATTGACGGTAAAATAAGCCAGGTTACACTGATTGCATTTGTTAGGTAAAGTCCCTCTTGCAATCATGTCTTGCCCCCAGAAGGTGTGGCACACACCAAGGCCCCACCCACCTCCCTCCTTCCCTCTCTCTGCTTTTCCTTCCCCCCCATGACCTTAATTTTCGTTAATTGTCCTCATATCAAAACTGAGTACATAGGATTCATGCTTCTCCATTCTTGTGATGCTTTACTAAGAATAATGTCTTCCACTTCCATCCAGGTTAATACAAAGGATGTAAAGTCTCCATTTTTTTTAATAGCTGAATAGTATTCCATGGTATACATATACCACAGCTTGTTAATCCATTCCTGGGTTGGTGGGCATTTAGGCTGTTTCCACATTTTGGCGATTGTAAATTGAGCTGCAATAAACAGTCTAGTACAAGTGTCCTTATGATAAAAGGATTTTTTTCCTTCTGGGTAGATGCCCAGTAATGGGATTGCAGGATCAAATGGGAGATCTAGCTTCAGAGCTTTGAGGTTTCTCCATACTTCCTTCCAGAAAGGTTGTACTAGTTTGCAGTCGTAACCAGGGGAATTTTTTAAAAAACAAACACTTGAGTCAAATCCTGCCACTCCAATGCTGGAAAACCTCCAGGGACTCCCAGTTCGTGAGAGTAAAAGCCAGAGTTGCTACTGTGTGTCTCACCTTGATTGCTGCTCCAGGCTCACGGGCCTCCTTGCTCTTCCACAAAGGTACTGAGTATACCCCCAGCTCAGGGCCCTGGTCCCTTACATTTCTTCTGCCCTGGGTGTTTTTTCCCTCTCATCCAGATGTCCAGTGGCTCGTCTTTGTCCACATCTCTACACCTTCTTAGAAAGCCTTCCCTGGCCCACTTGTGTCCTCCCTCTTTTACTCTGCTTTCTTTTCACCAGACTACTTACTATTGTCACATGCATCATATACAATAGTTGTCTGTCTTCCCCAGCAGACTGTGAGTTCCTTATCAATAGGGACATTTGTCACCTTTGCTCACAGTACCTTAATAGAGGGTCTGGCATGTAGCAGAAATCCAGAAAATTATTTGTTCCATGGGTGAAAAAGTGAATAAACGAATCCTCACTTTACAGATAGAGAAACTAAGGCTCAAAGATGTGAAAAGACTTTCCCAAGTCAGAGTAAGCATCATACCTGGGTCTAGAATTAAACCTTTCAGTTCAACTATAATGAAGGACCTGAAGCTTGACTAAAATACAGAGCACCACAGGGCTTCACTTTGGATTCATTCAATGAACACACTCTAGCAATCTGGAGTAATTCACAACAATTCCAATTTTCCTCTCATATTTTAACAAACCTCAAAAGGGATATAGTTTATAATCCTCAGCCATCTTCTCAAAGTCCTCTTTTCTCTATTATTTTCTTAGCTATGCACTGTTCTAGACTTCTTATTCTTCAAAACCATCACACTCCTCCAAGACCCCATCTTATTGGCACAGACTCTAAAACCAGACTACTGGGCCAGACTAATAAAATATTGTTAGGACTCCATCTTATCTTCCTTATTATCTACAAATGTCTATTGACTTATTATCTACAAATGTCAATTAGATCAATCAGTTGGTAGCATTGTTTGAATATTCTGTTATCTTCATTTTCTATGAATTACTAAGAGAAAGATCTCAAAATAACTGAGTATACTTTTGGATTTGTTTCTCCTTACGGTTCTGTCCATTTTTGCTTCATATATTTTGAAGCTCTGTTATTAGATGCATAAACAATTAAGATTATTACTCTTTTCTGGTGAAGTTACCCCATTATCATTATGAAGTGATCTTCTTTATCCCTAGAAATATTCTTTGCCCTGAAATTTACTTTATATTACAGTAATATGGCCAATCCAGCTTTTAAAAAAACTGTTAGCATAGTAAATGTTAGCTGTGTTTTAAAATAAAAGGATGTGGGGGTTGAGGGGACAAGGGATGTGATACACCTTTGGGGGACAGGACAGAATTATAAGAGAGTCCTTATCTAACAAAAGCAATCAATGTAACCTGGTTCTGTGTACCCTCAATGAATCCCCAACAATAAAAAAATAAATAAATAAAAAATGATAAAAAGAAAACTTTAGACTTCTTTTCTATCCTTTTATATTTAACTTATTTGCATTTTTATATAGCCTTTTCTATCCTTTTATTTTTAACTTATTGACATTTTTATAAAGTACATTTCTTATAGACAGCACAGAGTTGGGTCTAACTTTTTAACTCACACTGAAGATCTCTGCCTTTTAATTGGATTATTTAGTCTATTTATATTTAATGCAATTTATGGTGTAGATAGGTCTAAATTTATTATTTTGCTATTCATTATCTTGCTATTTTCTGTTTGTCCCATTAGATCTTTGTTCTCTTTTTTTCTTTTTCTGCCTCTGTTTAGATTAACTGAATATTGTTTATAATTCTATTTTATCTTCTTTCTCATCTTATTATGTCTGAATACCAATTAGATTAAATTGCCTAGAATGAAATCATTGGTACAACCACTTACTAGCTATAGGCAAATCACTCAATCTCTCTGGTCTTCATTATTTGTCAATTAAAAAGAGATTTAAAAGGATTTTAAAAATTATAAAATCATTTTTAACCGAAAAACTGCCTTGCCTCATGATCACTAATGATGTACCAGGCAGCACAGTAGCAGAGGGACAGATAGGAGAACAGATGCAACATCTTCCCCTCTCAGAGCTGAATCTTACTCTCCACCTAGACCAGAGCAGTACCAACTCTAGGGACTTTCAGCCTCATGCCTCCTTTATATGAAACTGTGGCCTGTCATGGGTTTCCATGTTCCTCTCAGCCATCCTTATTCCTCTGTCAGGTGCTTAGCGGCAAACAATTCTAGAAAATGTCCTTTTCCCTGCACTAGAAGCTTATCCTCAGTCATCCACACAATAAAAATGTTCCCCACGCAATTATGATTTAATAAAAAAATTGTTAAGAGAAAAAAAAATTCCATGAATAGTTATCACATTAACTCATCATGTTCAAGCCTGGTGCTAAGCCTAGTAGATACTTAATAAGCAAAGCTACATGACCAATTCATATTAAATTAACAGCACTACATGAGGGAAGACTGTCCTTTTTCATATACAAAATGAAAAGTTACAAGAAAATTGCCATGGTGCTGCCATGCCAAGTAATTCCAGGTCAGAGGGACACCGAGCCCAGGGGTCTTCCATAACTCAGCAGTTTAGGAGATTCCTGGGGAGTTCAACCCAAATGTATCTTCTTCTTTTATTAGTCCTTTGAAGCTCACTCTGAACTCTCATATAACTAAAATGACCCCAGCAAATGACAGGCATGCCAGTGACCACCTGGCATGGGTTTTTAAAAAATACCACAAGAAAAGATGTAGTAGAGTCATGATGTAAAGTTCCAAAACTGGACATATGTGCCTCCCTTTATTTCCCAATAGATATACACTGAAAAGTTGAATTTAAATGAAGACTCAAAAGAGAAGCCCTTTGCAATGTTGGCAATTATACTCTTTCTACTAGGACTACTGTTTCTACTACTACTAATAGTAATAAGCATGACAACAATGCCTAACATTTTTCTAACATTTGCCTAACATTTACGTGTGTCAGTTACTATGCTAAACACTTGAAGTGCATCTTCACAAATCCCCACAACAACCTTATGAGGTAGACATTAGTTTAGCCCCATTTTACAACTGAGGAAACTGAGGCACAGGGCAGCTAAGTCAAAGGAGAGTTAATTACAGAACCAGAATTCCCACCTAGGTGTTTTCCCTCTACTCTGAGCTGTAACCACTAAGCTATTATGCGGCTCACAACACTAGAATGCTGATTTATCTATCGTAAGTCCAGATTTCCACATATTCAGACAGCCTGAAGGAGAGAGTGGAGGCCACTAATGCCCACACAGCTAGCTCTGTCTGTAGTGCGAGGAACTGGAAGGGAAGCGTGTCTGCAGTAACAGAACTTCCATCTGCTCCAGGTGCTGTGCGTCTTGTTTAATGAGCATGTTTCAGCCCAAGAAAATAAATAGCCAGAGCTGACTAGACAGAAACAGTACATTGCAGCCCTCCGTTTTTCTTGGTTTTGACACCTTCTGGTAGGTGCCAAATTAGCAATAAATTCTGAGGAAAACTTCGGAGGGAAAACCCCTCCCTCACACAAACCAACTGATACTTTCCAAAGAAGAATTGTTAATTTTTCTCTGATCCCACCAGCTTTCCCATTCAGAAGCCTTTAACCAGAAATCCCCTCTGTTCTATTAGAATAGCAATTCAAGTTCTTACTTCAAAAAGGAAACCAAGGTTTATCAACTAGAATGTGAGGGAGAAGACTGTGATAAAGAGGACACTTTAGAATTAGACTGTTCTGAGTTTAAATTCTGGTTGGGCACAATGGCTCAGGACTGTAAGTAATCCTTGCACTCTGGGAGACTGAGGCAGGTGGATCCCTCAAGCTCAGGAGTTCAAGACCATCCTGAGCAAGAGCAAGACCCTGTCTTTAAAAAATTGGCAAGGTGTTATGGTGGGCACCTGTAGGTTCAGCTACTTGGAAGGCTAAGACAGGAGGATCATTTGAACCCAGGAGTTTGAGAGTGCTGTGAACTAGGCTGATGCTATGGCACTCTAGCCTGGGTGACAGAGTGAGACTCTGTCTCAAAAAAAGAAAAAAATTCTGGCTGTCATTCAGCTGTGGGAATTCCAACTGTAGAATTAATTTATTCATGTAAAGAGTATCAAGTAGGGCGGTGCCTGTGGCTCAAAGGAGTAGGGCGCCAGCCACATATGCCGGAGGTGGCAGGTTCAAACCCAGCCCCGGCCAAAAACTGCAAAAAAAAAAAAAAAAAAAGAATATCAAGCAAATCATAGAATAGGTGGACAGATGTGGGACAAATCACAAAAGTGGAGTGTGAGAGAATAAAGTCTGGGGCACCTTTCCCACTAAAATGGGAATACTAGTATAATGGTGTGGCTGATAGTATTTGCTTTGTGCCAGGTATTGTTTTAAGCACATTTTCTACTTTAATCCTCATAATCCTTAAAGTAGGTGCTATTACTACTATCCCCATTGTATAGATGAGAAAATCAAGGTAAGATAAGTCTAGCAATTGATTCAAGACTGCACACAAACCCAAGAAACACCTCTCCCCGTGCGAACTCTTAACCCTTCCAGGTGACTATAATCAATTCACTTAAAGTGACTGGCCCAGCTCAGAAAACTAGTAACATTATACTAAGTAGTAGCTGTTATCTTTATTCTGAAAGAAAAGTTAATGATTCAATATGAATTACATTCTGTGGCTTCTAGTGAATTCCTTTTCCTACTTCCATTTTCAAACTATTAAAAAAATTCCATTTCTTAACTATTAAAAAAATAAAAAATAAAATTATACACATGTTAGACGTTGCACCTGTATTCATTGTTTCAAATCTCTTTATGCGGATGCGAGGTAAGGGGCACACGTAGTAGCTGCCACATATAATTCTGGAAAAATGTGAGACTGTTACAGCCAAAAATATAAAAACTTTTGCCCACTATTTTCATTTGATCTTCTAAGTCGACCACTTGCCTATGTACATAAGCCGAGATTTGGTTTCACGTCTTTAGTGATTACTGCTAATATATCTTCCTCTGTACGCAGAGAGATTTTATGATAGGAGTGACATTTATTGTGCATCTGTTTTCTGCCATGGCTCATTCTTAAACTTCACAAGCTTTATCTCTTCTGCTCACAACAATTCTGTGAATGAGGAACCATGTATCTCTGCCCTGTTTTACAGTGCACTAAGAGGTTGAGTATCTTGCCAGCATCTCACAGTAACTGGTAGAACTGTACCTGGAAGACTGTACTCTCAACTGTTACAGGCCAATAACTCTCCCTCTCTGTGTGTGGCTCCCTCTTTAGCCCTGGCTGAGCCTCCCTTTCATATCCATTTCTGCCATGAATATATTAATATATTATTTCAAGCACTGGTCAAGACAGCTAAGTGATCCATTTAACAGCACACTTGACCATGTTGGCCCCAGAGCCATGCAGGGCTAATAAACTTAGCAGTCATCCAAGCACACGCACTGCCTCAGCTTCAGTCCAGCCACCACCTGTCCTGCTGCAGCCTCATGGCCATCTCTGTGCTCATCTCTCTGCTTTTTCTCTTGCCCCTTCCTGTGAATGTGAAAGCAATTAGGAGGCTCTTGTGCAGTCCAGGTGGGGTGATGGTGGCTTGAGTGGGGCATAGCAGTGAGGATGGAAAGAGATAGGGTATACTTCAGAAGCAAAGTTCAAAGAACTTGGCAATGGATTGCCTGTTTTCTGAAATTTTTAGATCTCATGAGAAATCTTTATAAATATAGCTCTGGTCTCTCAAGAACATGGCATGTAAAACCAATTAAAATATTAAAAATATCTATTCACTACTTAACCATATTTATGGAACTGATAGGAATTCAGAAAGAACAAGTTTCTGTAATAGGAATTTAGAAAGAAAGAACAGGGCTCCTTTCCTCCCGGCACTCACAGTCCAACGGAATAATAAATACAAAAACAAATAAATTTGAGCTATGGGATAATTGTAACAGCAGAATTAGTTACAAAGTTGAAAGGATGACATTAGGTAAGAATTTAAAGGGAGGAAGAATATGAGTTCTAACATAAGGAGCAGGCAGAAGGCATTCCAAGCAGCACAGTTATACAAAGTTGGGGAGGTGTGAAACTCTCTGGTGTGGTCAGGATTCACAGACAACACAGTGTGCAGAAGCTTGAGTCTAGGCAACCAAGCAGAGACAGAAAATGAAGAGGTTTTGTGCCAGATCAAGATGCTGGACTTTTCCCCCCCATGGACTTTGTTTCTGAGTGTACATTCATCCCACTGATGGTACGCAAGATGGTTTTAGTGATAAACAGATGACCAGGAATTAAATACAGTTGACCTCCCATATCTGCAAGTTCCACAGCTACAGATTCAACCAACCTTACATCAAAAATATTTTTTAAAAAAACAATTTAAAAATGACAACAATACAACAATGAAAATAATGCAAATTTTAAAATACAGACTTATTACTACAGTAAATTGACCGCCCAAGGGACAGTCTTACAAACTGGTCAACATTCAGAGGTGCTCAACATAAGAAACTAAGCCTACTGTACTGATAAATACATGTGGTACATGGCCGGTCTTTGAAAATTAGGTCAACCTAAGGTAATCAATGCAAGGAGTGGTCAACTATGGAATTTCTACTATGAGTGTATCAAGCCTATAATACGGTGTTTTTCAAACTTTCTTATCTTACAACACACTTGAACCTATAGTTAAACTTCCACGGCACACTTAAATTATGTTGATCAAAAAAAAGGAAAAATACTTACTGCACTGTGAACTTCTTTCAAAAATGATGTAATTAATGAACTTTAAACTTTTTTGCAGCACACCTAAGATCCTCTCATGGCATACCAGTGGAAAATCACTACCATAATATAAAGCTTCCTTTCAAAATTAATTTATTCATGTAATGAGTATCAAGCAAATCATAGAATAGGTAGACAGATAAGGGACAAATCACAAAAGTAGAGTGTGAGAGGATAAAGTCTGGGGCACCTTTCATGTGAATGGGGGGGCCACCAAAAGAGTTTCAGCAGGGAAAAGGTATGATAGGGTTCCCAGCTGGTCAGCTCTGTCTCACAGCCAGGAATAGAATGAAAATCATTCTTGTGTCCGTGAAGGCAATGAAGAGGTTCCTCTACAGTTGTCCATGGACATGGAAATATGGGCAGGGGCTGAAATAGTGGAAGTAGGAAACAGGAAGAGGGGGCAGAGTGAGGAAATCTCCAGAGGGTAAAGAATCAGCTGCCCTTGACCCCTGAGGAATAAGGGTGAGGAAAGTGAAGGACTTACAATGACTCTTGGTTTCCTGCCTTGAAGGGCTGAGTAGATTTTTGGCTGCCAGCCCCTCCTAGGAGCCCCGGAAATTTGTCACACAGTAAAAATTTTAATTAGGTCCATTCTCCATTATGTTCCAAAACAGAAATTCTTTCTGATTTTATGTGAAATAAGGACTTGGAAGTTTTCCAGTGGTTGTTGATAGCAGGTAAAGCCAGTTTTAGAATTCAAGTATTTGAATGCATTTGAGTATGACCAGGTCTGTCCTTTCTTCCTGAAAACCACCCCCCTCACTTCCTAGATCAAAATGCCAGTTCACATAACAACCTACAAGGCAAATGGGATAACTCATGAATGAATGAGTAACATTGATCTTAAAACCTCCAAACAGCTCTGAGCTATGCCTCTGGGGATTCTTAATCTTCCTTTTTATTTCATTTTTACTGTGTAAAGATTCATTTCCATCAACAGAAAAACATTTAGAAAAGAAAGAAGGGAGTAGAAAGGACTTCCTAGATTGACTTGGAACTTTGTCTCTGTAATGTACCAGTGTTTTCAGAATTACAGCAAAAGAAAACGGGAAGATTTTCCTGAATGAAATTTGACAGAAGGCACAAGGGTTTAGAGCTGTGAGATTTATCACTTCTTTTTTTCTTTCTTGTGCAACGTCTTTCAGGAGTTTCCCTACCTTTTAGCACATTTACAAATTAAGTTGCCATGTAATGTTTTCCAAGGTGCTTTCTAGCATCAGTCAAGGAAGCTAAGTCAAGTTTGATGATGGGCCACAATTCCCATGGGCAAGTGGAAGTGAAGGATGTCTGCAATCCTTGTGCCCAACCACAGGCTCCCAAATCTGTGCTGTTTCTGAGCCACGTGTATTCCTTGCTTATGAGGATCACACTTTGTGGCAAAATGCGTTCACCAATCCACTCACTCAGGCACTAATCCAGCTCTGGTCTTTCTCCTTTCCCTTAGGTATTTATGGGCCATCGGTAAGAATGTCTGGAAGAGATGGAAGAAAAGATTTTTTGTATTGGTGCAGGTAATTCTTCAGCTCTAATATCTGTCTTAAGAGACATCACTATTAAAGATTTGACAGGATGAATGGATGCCTTTTAACTGCGGTATAACTGTAAACAATACACAAAGCTCAAGCATTTAGCTCAGTGAAATTTTCTATATTCTCATGTAACCACCATTCAGAGGAAGAAACAGAACGTTTCTAGCACCCAAAGAGTTCCCTCATTCTCTTTTTCCTATTTTTAACAATGCACACTCATCATTTCTTAATTCTAACAATGGAGACATATATAATAAGATAGGTCAGGGAGAGTAGATTCTCGTCACTGCCCAGT
Source organism: Nycticebus coucang (assembly GCF_027406575.1). Taxonomy (NCBI): domain Eukaryota; kingdom Metazoa; phylum Chordata; class Mammalia; order Primates; family Lorisidae; genus Nycticebus; species Nycticebus coucang. Next base: position 36,773,463 of record NC_069787.1, read on the forward strand.
CCCCTGCCAGCATGTGTCTGATTAGGGCAGTAAGGACATTAACACTGGCTTTAAAAAACTTAGTCTTTCTAGCCAGGCATGGTGGCTCATGCCTATAATCCTAGCACTCTAGGAGGCTGAGGTGGGAGGATCTCTTCAGCTCAGGAGTTCAAGACCAGCCTGAGCAAAAGTGAGACCCCATCTCTACTAAAAATAGAAAAATTAGCCAGGCATTGTGGTAGGCACCTGTGGTCCCAGCTACTTGGGAAGCTGAGACAGGAGGATTACTTGAGCCCAGGAGTTTGCAGTTGCTCTGAGCTTAGCTGAGGCCACAGCACTTTAGCCTGGGCAACAGAGTAAGACTGTATCCCCCCTACCAACAACAACAACAACAAAAAGAATTTAGTCTTTCTAAAAGCAATGAGATAGGCATTATGAGAAAAGTCAGAATGTAGTTAGACTTTTACCTCTATTTTATTATTTAGTATGTTTGATTTTGACTTACCTGCAGGGGACCACTTCACTCTTAGTGGTGCCTGGGTTTCTGAAAATCTTAACCAACCTTTTGTAACCAAGTTTAATAGTTTGGAATGTACCTTTAGAGACAGACTTTTTTTAACCAAAGCTAACCAAATCCTTTATGTTGCTGTACAAATTGTTTTTTCATACAAGTTATTATAGATACTTTTCCATTTTTTGTATGTTTATCTCTGGCTCTAATAGCTGTAGCCTTTTCCTTTTGTAATGGAGTTCTAGGCTTTCCTAATTTGGGCTATTACTAACAGTGCTGTGAGGAACATCTGTGTATATGTACATACAGATATCAAAGCAGAGGTTGACACTAATACACTGGTAATACATAAATAATATCTTTATTCTCTTGAATGTTTCTTAAGATCATTTCCATGTAATACATGTCGTTTCAAAGCTTCCCTCTTCCCTTCTTCCCCCCACCTTGTTTTTGTTTTATTTGGGTTTTGCATCAGGACTCTCCAGTTTACAAAGGAATGTACCCCTTGCCTGTTTTTAGTTTGCAGGTTCCAGAAGAGCATTTAAGCTATAATTCAATTTCCAAAAATGTAATTTATAACATACACTGAAAGACATCACAAAAATGAGTCAACTTGTAATTCAGCAACAAAAGGTACTTACTGAGTTATTGACTCATGATAAGAGTGCTACTAATTCTGAGACCTCACTATAAAACCACACCTCCCTGTTAGGTCTAAACGACCTTGAAGGTTCTAGCAACTTTAAACTTCTAAGGCTATACCCTCTACAGATCTACTCAAGTCTTTTCCCTACTGCTAAGGCAAAGTGCAGTTCTATGGCTGTTAGCAAGAGGTCATCTTTGCTTTCATTATTGTTATAGGGAACAACAAAACCTTAAGAAGTAAATTACCCAGAAGAAAAATTTTGGAATAATGCCCATGCCCCAAAATAGCACCTGGCTAAGCAATGGAAGCCATTTTCATCCTGAGATACATTTTCTTAGACTGTCAACTGACTAATATTTGTTGAGCACCTACTTTGTGTGGGGCACTGTGTGAAGACATAGAGAACAATGAGGTCTGGTCTTAGGTCCAGGAAGGTATCCCTTAGAGTCTCGTTTATGCAAACAACAGAAATAGAGTCAAGCTCATGGAAGTTTTAAATAAAAATGAATGTATGGAAGGCTGTGGAGGTAGCTCATAGGATTGTTGAAAAGGCTGAAGTTCTCATCCCTCTAAAGGACAAGGCCTAGGGTAGCTCCGGAAATCTAGGTGGTGGGAACACTGTCACTGGCATGGTCAGAGGAAGAATTGGCTCTGGCCATTTTCTATCCTAGCATCAGTCCACTCAAGGTTCACATTTCCGAGAGAGGGAGAGAATTCAGTTAGTCAGCCTGGGATACATGTCCAGCTTTTGGCAAGAGTGAGGGGTGGCACTCTAATGGACGGTCTGTCCCACTGGGCTATCTTCAATGCAAAAGCGGGATGCCATTACCAGGAGGAGAAACAGATGCTGGGCAGGTAAAAGCAACACTTCAGTGTCCACTCTAAAGATAGCACATGAATGGGGAGACAAGATGCGTCAGAAGAGGCAGTGCTGAGTCACGGACAGTCCTCAGCAGGTGGTTCTCCTCATTGCACTTGGCAGCCGCTCTCAGAATCACTTGGGAGAGCGCCCGGCCTCCCCGCCACACTGTGTGCTGCGGTAGGGCCCGTTCTGTTTCAGGTTCTCTTCGTGTCCTTCCCTCTTTCCCTTACCACACTCCATACAGTCTCTAGCGCATTCAGGAAATGTTTGTTGGAAGAGAAAAGACAAAGGAAGAGAGAACAAAGCACAGGCACGCGTCAGATGGTTCTGGAAAAGGAGACACTGTGTTCTCTGGAGAGGGGCTGCTGGCAACTTCCCAGAGGACATGGACACGTGGTCCTCTCACCATCAGGTAGAATCGCCCTTCCCACTTGGAGGCAGCTCCTGTCAATGCTCTCCTGTCCATGCATTTCTTCTCTGAGATGATTTGAAATGATGAAGTGCTTCAGAAAAGCAGTTGACCTCTTATTCGAGAGAGGATTTTTTGTGTGTGTGAAGTGGAGGAGCTCTTCTTGAAAGCAGCAAGGGGAAATATGCTGGAAATATCAGTGTATCCACATCTGTTCAATAAGAAGAGAGCTGAAGGAGAGAGAATGACTTTTCTAAGGCAGTGCAAATGGCACAGAGGTGTTAGGGCCTTCACACTGAGCCTTCTACCAAGAGAAGACGAGAATTACACAGAAGCTAAAAAGCAAGCTCTGCTCACTTCCAAAAATCGTCAAAGGCACAGCTCATCTGAAGACAAGCATCTTTCCTGGAAGGGCAGGAGAGAAGCATACGGGGATTTTGTGAGTTGTTTTTATGTGCATGTGATTCTCACTAACTTTAAAGAACCATCAAGGTACATCGGGACGTCAGTGCCCCAAATTAAACCTTCGGTTTCAACCTGAATCAGATCCCTCCCTTAACTTCTGTGACCTGAAGAGGTGACATGACAACCCCACCATCAAAAAGTTAGTGGGGGAGCCAGGGTGAGAACTCAGGTCTTCTCTTCCATCCCTGTCCTGTGCACCACAACAACATGCACAGGTAACCCAGGTGTCCTACCTAGAAAATGCTGCATAATTTTTTTATTCTTCCCCTTTTTTTCTATTCTCCCTTATTTAAGTGATCACCTTAGAAGCACAAAATGATAAAGAAAAAACCTACTCTCTTTGAAAGAGTCCAAGAGAAAAGTTCAAGGCCACCAATCCTGGCCCAATTCAGAGGAAGCAAAAATATCCCAGGTCCTGTGAAGAAAAGGATGGCGATCCAGGCAGTGACAGTCAGTGCCCTACAGCTGCATGCAATGTGGAATTCAGCCATGCATTCAGTTTCCAGTTTCTTTTTAGCCACCAAACCCTAGCACTGACATTCAAAATGTGAACGTGAAACCAGGAGAACTACTCGGGTTAAATTCGAGGCAGAGTGAGGAAGCTGGGGAAGGGAACAGGCTCCCTGAGCCTATGCCTGCTCCCAGGCAACTTCAGAGGGAGGACTGTGTGGAAACCACCAAACACAAAGTGAATCTACCAAAGGGACCGACTGAATCTTTATTTCTTTCAATTCAGATGGTCTTGTGGAATGTATTTTACAGAAAGTGGACAACACAAATAATTTCCAACACAATTATGATTTAATATGTAAGATTTAATCCAAGGAAAATTGTTAGAAACACCTAAAAAGAAGAGAAGGTATCAACAATCAGCATCCCCAAATTCCTCCCCTGCCCTCCACACGCACACATGTGTATACTTTTTTGTTTATAACACAGAAAATGTTAAAATCTACTTTTTTGTTTATAACACAGAAGTGTTAAAATTCTCAAGTGAAATTTCCTTTTAAGGCTTCTACTTTGGGGAACCAAATGATAGGTTGTAAAGGGACTTTTACTAGCTAGGAGCAAAGGACATAATCCTCAGCGGGTGTTAAACAAAGCAGCAATTCCCAATTTTGTAAGGATCAGGGCTAAAATTATTATGGAGCTGACTGGAGTCTGCCTCAACTACTGTGAGGGGATGAAGCAACTGCAGGGTGCTCCTGTCCCAGAGACTTGAGCATTCCTGTACTATGAGACGGAGCTCTCCCAGTGTGGGCTTGGGCCTGCTGTCTCATCTGTTATTTAAATGCAGCTCCCAAGGTGTCCTCCAGAAGACTCTGATGCAGTAGGTCTGGGATGGGTACTGCAATCCGTACATTTAACAGGCATCCCAGGAGATACTGATACAGGTGGTCCAAATACAACCCTTAGAGAAGCAATGCATTGGATACTAATGATAAATGTGCAACTTATCACCTATACCAGCTTAGAAAATTCTCAACTCTACCATCTTTTTATTTTAAAAATATTTTTCTACTATGCTCAGAAGATTTCTGGTTAAAATCAGCTTTTGATTGGTCTTCAAAGTGTTTCTGAGACGTTTCCTGCCCCATTTTCCTTTAAGTCACTTATATTTATATATGGTTGCTTCAAGTTTCGAAAGAGCTCATCAAGCTTTTCTTTTCTTTTTCTTTTCTTTTTTTTTTTTTTGAGACAGAGCCTCAAGCTGTTGCCCTGGGTAGAGTGCCATGGCATCACAGCTCACAGCAATCTCTCACTCCTGGGCTCAAGCGAGTGTCCTGCCTCCGCCTCCCAAGTAGCTGGGACTACAGGCGCCCACCACAATGCCTGGCTATTTTTTGGTTGCAGCCATCATTGTTGTTTGACAGGCCCAGGCTGGATTCGAACCCACTAGCTCAGGTGTATGTGGCTGGCGCCTTAGCTGCTTGAGCCACAGGCGCTGAGCCCATCAAGCTTATCTTTACATTATTTCTGTACTACAGTAAGGACAAGCCTTTGCCCAATTTCACGTCAGAGGAAACTGCATGGTTAAATGGCCTCCTAGGCAGCCAAATGTGAAACCTAACAAAGGTGTTGATTACAAGTACCTTAGACTCCAAGAATTTAGATGGAGCTGGGGCCCAAAGAGATTTATGTACCCCAAATGTTCTAGAACTGAATTACTTGGCATCAGATGGAACCGATGTAGTTCCTATGTCTATAACTTGTCTTTCATTCCCTATAGAAAATATTACTAAAAACCATGTTCTGCTTTCAGAAAATTGCTAAATTGATAAGAAGTTGTTGGATAATGTAAAATGCTTTAGAATACAGCAGTAGACATCTTGGAATACAATATTAAAATAGTTAACCATGAAGAAGAATTTTAAGATATGTAAGTAGATGAGTGACTTGTACTCTCAATGAATGTCTGTTTTTCCCACTCAACTCCACAGTTACCCTGAATAGCATTTATATTTATATTCTAGCTGCAAATGACAAGAATCAACCCAACAAAGCTTAAGTTTTTTTGTTTGTTTGTTTTTGTTTGTTTGTTTTTTGCAGGGGCTGGGTTTGAACCCATCACCTCCAGCATATGGGGCCGGCGCCCTACTCCTTTGAGCCACAGGCGCCATCCCACAAAGCTTAAGTTTTAAAAGGAGATGAACTATACTGGTTAGATAATTAAACTAGTAATTAACTGAAGAGTCTTCTGGCATGGCTGGGTCCAGGGCTCAAACAATGTCACCAAGACTCAGTCTCTCTGTCTATACTATTTCTTGGCTCTGCTCTCCTCTGAGCTGACTTTACTGAGCAGAGATCTCGCCACATAGTAGATTCCAGCAACCCAAACTTTACAACACCTTCTTTACCAGTCCCCAGGAGGAAGACAGCGCCCTCCCCCAAAATGGTTCCAGAACAGGCCCCAACTAAGCTCTGATTGGCCCAATATGGTCATGTGCCCCTCTATGCACCAATCACAGCAGACAAGGAGATACTAAGCTGATTGGCCAGTCCTGGGCCACATGTCCCACCCACCCTGGAACACTCACTTAACTCTCAGGGGGAGGTGCAATTAGCTCCCATAAAGGTGGAAAAGAGGGGTTAGTTCCCCAAGAAAAAGAAGGGTTCTGTTGTTGAAGGGAAATGAACGTCCCGCATATTATCATCTCCATTCAAAAATCATGGAACTATATCATAGCAAAGTTAATTGAATTGCCCCAGGGACCTATAGCTAGAAAATAATGGATCTGGAAATCTACTCCAGGTCTATACAACTCAGAATCCTCCTGTCTCTCAACCCAACCAATGGCGTTTATTTCAGCGTCAATCGGGAGTCTGGGGCTTGGCACCTGTAGCTCAGCGTTTAGGGCACCAGCCACATACACCATAGCTGGCAGGTTCGAACCCAGCCCAGGCCTGCCAAACAACAGTGCCAGTTACAAGAAAAAAGTGGCCAGGTGTCATGGTGGGCACCTGTAGTCCCAGCTGCTTGGGAGGCTGAGGCAAGAGAGTCACTTAAGCCCCAGAGTTTGAAGTTGCTGTGAGCTGTGACACCATGGCACTCTACTGAGGGCGACATAGTGAGAATCTGTCTCAAAAAAAAAAAAAAATACAGGAGTCTGGGATTTAGACGCTGTGATCCTTCATTCACTATGACATCACATTAAAATGGTCCTCAGTCACCAGGAATTGTGTGTTTCACCCCATGAAAACTTTCTTCATCCTCAAATCTTAGGTCAATCAGTTAATGCTGCCAAACCAACTGAATATCTTGCCCAACCACCCAACTGCACTAAACCCCTCCAAGATCTTACAGTACCATATAACCTTCTTTTTAATGTCTATCACTATTAAAATAACACATTTCTGAAATAATGTGATTAATGTCTGCCTTTGCACTAGACATTAGGGCAGGAATCCTGTTTGGTTTTGTGCATCTTTATATTTCCAGCACCAAATATACTACCTAAGTATTTGTTGAGCGAATGAATGAATTTGCCATAAAATGACACTTTTCTGAAATGTATATATGTGAACTTTGAGCAAGAGCTAGTAATCAGTGTTCAGTAAAAATAATAGCTGATTAATTCTCAAAAAGTTATGACGATGGCAAGAAAAAATAAATTGGGGAAAATGCATTCTGTGTTAGTTGTGTGTTCAAGTGTCTTAGCTTTCCGCAGGTGACTGGGGACGGTGAAGAAAGACTCAGGGACAAGAAAAGACTTTCTTTTCTCATAACCAGATTCTACTTGCTAAATATAATTGAAACTTGGGGCAACCTTAAGTGTTCTGGACAGTTTCTATATATTAAAACAGTGGTTCTCAAAGGATTAACGAACTGTGATATATGTATACTGTGGAATACTATTCAATGTAAGTGATTACATATTGGTTTCATAATAGTATTGAGTACATTGGATACTTTTTTCCATTCTTGAGATACTTTACTAAGAAGAATATGTTCCAACTCCATCCAGGTAAGTAAACATAAAAAATTTTTTACATAAAAAATGTAAAGTTTCCATCTTTACATATACACGGTATACATTACCACAGTTTGTTAATCCTTTGAGAACAACTGTTTTAATGTATAGAAACTGTCCAGAACACTTAAGGTTGCCCCAAGTTTCAACTATATTTAGCAAGTAGAATCCAGTTATGAGAAAAGAAAGTTTTTTCTTATCCCCAGTCTCTCTTCACCTTCCCCAGTCACCTACAGAAAGCTAAAATACTTGAACATACAACTAACACAGAATGCATTTTCCCAAATTTATTTTTTCTTGCTTTTTTCATAATTTTGTGGTTTTTTTGCAGTTTTTGGCCAGGATCGGATTTGAACCTGCCACCTCCGGTATATGGGGCCTGCGCCCTACTCCTTGAACCATAGGCACTGCCCCCTTTGTCATAACTTCATTATTTTTACGGAACACTGATTACCAGCTCTTGCCCAAAGTTCACATACATACATTTCAGAAAAGTGTTATTTTATGGCAAATTCATTCATTCATTCAACAAATACTTAGGTAGTATATTTGATGCTGGAAATATAAAGATGCACAAATGATAAAACACAAATATAGTCCAAAAAGAAGAAGGAGAGAGGATGGGGGGGGAAGAGGGAGGAGGAGGAGGGAGGATAAATATTTGGTGGGATATCGCCTAATGTACACAATGCAAGGCTACATTTCAAAACAACTAAGTAAATTATAAATTTTGTCTTATCACAAAAAACAAGTGAAGTGATAGTTACGTTAATCAGTTTGACTTAAGCATCCCACATTGTATATCAAATCATCACATAGTACCCCATAAATGTATACAGTTATGATTTAATAAAAAATTAAATTTAAAAACAAATAAAATTCTGTAAAGCTCAAGGTACAACTCAATAAATAAATAAATAAAACAGTGGTTCTCAAATCTCAGTGTGCATTAGGAAATATCTGAGAAAATTATTAAAAATGTGGATTCCTAAGGCCCACCCTGACCTGAGGTTCTGATTAAATTGGTCTGACTTAAAGAATCTGCATATTTATAACCTACTCTCTCCCCACCCTGTGAAGGTAGCTGCCGTCTAGTCTTTAAGAAACATTATTTTATGGGTACAATGAACACTATTTGGGTGATTAGTAGACACAGTTATAGCCCTGACTCAAGCCATGTATCAAAACATTTGTACCCTCTTAATATTTTGAAATAAATAAAGTAGATACAGTGGGAAGGGGGAGGGAAGGGAAAGAGAGGGGAATAAGGAAACAAAGGAGAAAGAAAAATAAACAGGAATAAAGGAAGGAAGGGAGAAAGATTATTTCAAAGTACTTTCTCATTTAAACAAGTGGTTGGAATTAAGCTAAGGGATTCTTTGTGTATTTGAGGTCCAGCTGCCTTTACAGTAAAACCATGAGTCATGTACCTTCAGAAGTTCCAACAGTCTATCCCATTATTGCCTGAGAAAGTACCTACCCTTTGAAAATACCAATGATGGTAAAAAGCGAGTCCTTCAAGTCCTCTGTCCAAAGTGAACTTTCAGATGTCTGCTGGTCACTTGAGATCACTGGGCCTCGGTTTCTGTTGTTCTATGCTAAGCGTTCTGACTTTCATGGCCAACTTTCTCACTTCCTGGCTTCTGACATGTATTCCAGGCTCGGCCATCCCTTTATTACAAGAATGCTTCCTGCCTCAGTAAGTTTTTATCAAAATAGAATTTTAAAAGACTTCTACTATGACAGGGAAACATGCATTTCATTGGGGATAGTTTTCTTTAGTGTGGTCTTGTGAAAGTTTAAAAATAATTTTAAGTTCCCCAAATTTTACTGTTCCCACACCTTATCAGCACTCTATAAAAACTGAGGTCCCCCAAGCTCGCAATAATTGGAATCATTGAAAGAGAAATAATTCCTTCTCCCCATCTTTTATTTCCCTAAAATAAGCTGCCAAATCCTAAATCAAAATGCTCCTTAAAACCCAATTCAAGTTTATTTACCAACTCAAACAAATTTGGTTTGTTGGGAATAATTTCAGCAATATAACCAGAAGAGGGCATCAGCACACAGCGTTCCAAGAAGCAAGCTTCTAAAATAGAAAAGGAAAAAAAAAAATCAAAAAGCCCCAATCGTGTAGTAATAGTAAATGCATGAATCTTGAAATAACATCCTTCTGTTGTGATATTTTTCTGATCTCAAGTGAGTATCAGCAACTCTCGGTTTGGCTAATCACATTAACAAACTATGTCATCTCTCACTGTTGCCAGATGAGAAATACCAGGTAAAAAACATCACCATGAGACCCTTTCTGCAATATCTATGATCACTGTCCTGTGGTCAAGGAATCTGTTATCCATCTGACCAATAACAGGTTGAATTTAACACCAGCTGCTGTGCGGGGAGTGACATAGTATATTTTGGGGGTAAACACCTCTTTATTGGATTTTATATTTATATACTTGAACCAAACAGATTCAATTAGTGAAAGCTCATTATAATGTGAATATTGCTGATGGGGGTTCTGAAAGTCAGAACGCTTAGCATAGAACATCAGAAACCGAGATCCAGTGATCTCAAGTGACCAGCAGACATCTGAAAGTTCACTTTGGACAGAAGGCTTAAAGGACTCGCTTTTTACCATCATTAATATTTTCAAAGGGTAAGTACTTTCTCAGGTAATAATGGGATAGCCTGTCGGAACTTCTGAAGGTACATGACTCATGGTTTTACTGTAAAGGCAGCTGGACCTCAAATATACAAAGAATCCCAACCACTTGTTTAAAAACAACCAAGATGTATGACTCCCTAGACCTTCATTCAAAGGATTTAGACTTCAGTGAGCAAACACACCTACTGAGCTACCCTGCATGTGAATGTCAGCGTCAAATGCAAGGAGGAGGTTGATATAAGTGCATACACTGAGTGTTTGGTCTGTGGGTATCACCCATGATGTGTCAGGCTCAGTTAGTCCTCCAGCCACAAGATGTGGATAAAATGCAGGTAAGGACTTTGAGGCTTAGAGAGGGGATAGCTTATCTGAGCTGGGATGGGACCCCAGGCCCATGGGAACCCCCACTTGTACTCTGAACCTTCCATTTTAGAAGAAGAGAATGTAATCTGTGGTTCTGCTTATTACAAAAAATTAACACATGTTCCCTTGTGAAAATACTCCTAGCGACCTGGCCTCGCAATGGAAGTTCTCCAAACCCTATCTATGCGCTATAAAGAAAACCAGGGTGGGTGGTTAAGTTTTCATCAGGAACCAACAGAGGGCAGCAACCAACCACCAAAACCTCCTGTGGCCAGCCTTCATCTCTCCACGGACCTCCAAGCCTTGCACCGCGCTGGAGAAGGGTGTAGGCCTCAAGAATGCCAATTTCTTATAGAGGAGACTAAAAATGTCCTCAGCTGGGATGAAAGTTCACTTAGAGAATGTCTCTTTTAATAAAGGGAACTAAGGCATTTGACATCGTGGATAGTAAACATGCCCGAGAGCCTTTAGCTCAAAGTTGGGCGGATTCTTGCTTTGTGCAGCCTCCTTGCAGATGAGCTGGATGCAGAAATGCTAAGTCTACAGGCTGGTCTAGATGCATGGTGGCAACAGGGTCCTGAAGGCAGGCCTGCAGCTGCCAGCACCCACCCTGCCCTGGCAGGGATCCTGTCGATAGAGTGAGGGCTGCCACTTAGGGCACCAGTGACAATGGCCATGCCATTGGGAGCTGAGGATTGCTCTACTGTGACTGGCACCTAGCGATGGAGTGCTCATTGCTTGTGACAGCATGTCATTCCTACACTTGTCTGAGATGAAGGAAAGACTTTTAAAGCAACGAAAAGCACTCCTTCAGTGGGAGGAGGGCAGGGGGAGGGGGACACAGTGTGCAGCTTGATGCCAAGCAAAATGCTACAAAAAACAAAATACTAGAATAAAAAGGCACAAGCAAATGAATGTCTAGTAGTCTCTAACTTTGGACCAAAGGGTCCATGTAATATCTGCAAGCATAGCAGTCTCAGCCAGGGCCATGCTCATATTCCGCAGAACCTATAAAATTGTCACCAACCTACAAAAATGGCAATCACATTTAAGCTTAACCTGGCTTTAACAACAGTAATAGTTATAATAGCTAACACCTATTGAGCACTTACTAAGTGCCAGGAATAGATTCCAAGTATATTCCATGTGTATACTCATTCAATCCTACAGTAAGCCAGTAACGTAAGTTCTAAGTTTATATCCACCCTACAGATGAGGTAACAGAGGACCCTAGAGGCTAAATAACTTCTCAAATCCACACAGCCGAGAGAGAGCAAAACTCAATTTGAACCCAGCCACTGAGTGCAGAGCCTCAAGGGTTCAATGGGGAGGGTTTCTTTGGGGAAAACAAGCTCTTGGGGACCAACCTCACCCCCTGCTCTTCCTCACCAGGTGAGTCAGTACACGTTTGCCATGTGCAGTTACCGGGAGAAGAAAGCCGAGCCTCAGGAACTCCTGCAGCTGGATGGCTACACTGTGGATTACACCGACCCCCAGCCAGGTATCCTCCTGCCCGTTAGGCCATGAGCCCAGAAAACTCTCACCCTTCCCAAATCAATGGTCAACTAATATTTGCTGGGCATTTACTCCAGGCTAGGGACAAGGCCCCTTCATTTACTGAGGGTTTCCCCCGTGACCACGACAGCCACAGTCCTTGATCTCATGAGTCACCATCCTGGTTGATTAAATGTCATCCCAACCTAGGGCCTAGGGCTTTGGTTTTGACTCAAAGGATTCTCTGGTTTAAAAGCAAAAAGAAGAAATAAAGTATTTTTCTTTTGCATGCCTATACCCACATTAAATATGGACTTTACCATACAAAGTTTAAAAATAACTTCTGAGAAAGAAGGTCTGACACGTGCACTAAGGAATAGGTCTGTGTGTGTGTGTGTGTGTGTGTGTTGTTTTCGCCAGTGAGGTGTGGGTGTGGCAGATTTTGTCTCCGTGACTGAATGAGCCTGTCCTATGCATCCATATTCCCCAGCTATGGTTAAGAGCTCATAAGGCTAGCCGACGCCACTTAAATGTCTTTTTTCCTAAGAAGACACCGATCCACAAGCATAGACACTGGGATCCCGAGCCTTATGTAGCAAAGAGAGCCACGCAAATGGTGGGATTGCTTGTAAGTTCTACATTGCCCAAGTTCTACATCCTGCCCGCTCGCACCTCTCCCCCCACCCATTTATCTTTTTCCCAGAAAAAGAAATAGAAATCAGCCTCAAAGAACCTTCAAAGTGAAGGGGGGTGCGAAATCATTTCAGCATATTAATGAACAACAAGCACCAACAGCCCTCTCCTGGAGAAGTTTATTTTTATGCCAAATCTGCACAAGGAAAGCATTTCCAACCATACTGCATTATTTGGCCCAAAACCTTTTTTTCTACTCCCATATTGCTCTTCCACATGCAACAAAATACACAGAAAAGAAAAACAGAGTTTGAGAGAAGATGGGGTGTTAACCTGAAAAGGTGTGATAGGGAAGGCCCTGGGCCCAGCCCATGTAGGAAAATTAGCACCCTGAGCTGTCGTGACTTGGAGCAGCCCCACTCGGCAGACGTCATTTGCATCCCCCTAGACTATAATACAGAACTGACCACATAGGCGTAAAGGAAAAGCTCTGTCTGGAAATCTTTCATATTGAGTAGAAGCTACGAGTTTGAAAGAAACAATTTCAAGCACTATTGAATGACGGGGCGTCTCCATTGAGATTCACCTTTAGGATGTTCTGTAATGGTTCGCGTCCTTCCTTCCCAAGTCATTGGGTTGCCTTCAAAATCAGCTGGAAGTGGTGGCTCACAACTGTAATCCTAGCACTCTGGGAGGCTGAGGCAGGTGGATGGCTTGAGCTCAGGAGTTCAAGGTCAGCCTGAGCAAGAGTGAGACCCCCCTCCTGAAAGCAGAAAAAATAGCTGGGCATTGTGGCAGGTGCCTGTAGTCCCAGCTACTCGGGAGGCTTAAGCAAAAGGATCACTTGAGCCCAGGAGTTTGAGGTTGCTTGTGAGCTACGACGCCACAGCACTCTACCCAGGGTGACAGAATGAGTCTCTGTCTCAAATAAACAAAATAAAAAAGAAATAGATCCAGTCATTCCTAAGACCTACTTTGTAAAGTGGGAGACTGAAGGGCCGATCTGAGAAGGAAAACCAGTACCATCTTACAACAGCGATTCCTTTTGAGCCAGTTCCCTCCTCCTTTCCTTCTATGTAATTGCCTTTAGCCCTCACCATAGTCCCACACATGGATAGGACCAGGATCATCAGCCCATTTTGTAAAGGGAGAAAACAGATTTTGAGAGGTCACAGGCTATTGCTCAAGGCTGCCTGGTGGCCAGGCTGGAACTCACGTGAGCAGCTATAGCAAAGTTATGGTTATTTCATTAGACAAAAGCAGAAGCAGGGAGAGTGATCCTTTTCGCACACGTAAGGAATGACCTCAAGAGTATTTCTAAAGCTTCTTTTACTTCTTTTTACATCAATCCCATTGGGTATAGTTTATAAATTCCTTTACTAAAGACATAAATGGAAAGATGTAAAATGTAATTTGATTTTATGTTCTTGAGAATAGTAAGCAGCTTCTTCTTTCTGTCTTCCCACGTGCTAAGTTTTATTTATTTCCCAAGTAATATTTGATTAAAAATGGAGACTTAAATATTCTCACTTGCCACAGGAAAAGTCTAACTCAGAATTTCTTTTTTTTTTTTGGCCGGGGCTGGGTTTGAACCCGCCACCTCCGGCATACGGCGCCCTACCCCTTGAGTCACAGGCGCCGCCCTAACTCAGAATTTCTTAAAGAGTGCTTTGTTAAGAGCAAAAGTTTCTGAGCCCCACTCCTAACCTGTGACCCAGAAGGAGGAAGGGCAGATCCTCTTATGTCATCACTAAGCAGCATAGCAGATTCCTGTGCGCAGTAAAGTCTGTGGACTGGAGAGCTGAGCAGTGCACAGTTTAGCTGATGCCCTCAAAGATGTGAGGAGTCTCTGCTGGGGTGCTGCTCTCTGCTGGGGTGACAATGGAGAAGACGTATCAGGCTGCCTCTTTCCTCTCCTACCCTTGGCTTTATCTGGGTTATCAATGGACCCCAGTGGTGGCTGTGTTTATGGGCTAAGTACCCTTGTAGCCCAGTCCTCTCCACCATGGGAGAGAGGGACGAAACTGGACGCCCTTGATTTAGTATCAGCCTGGGATCCAGGTAGTCTATTAGACACATGTATTTGTGTCATAAAACTCTACTGATTGAGTCATTGAAATGTTAATTTGGAGAACTGGTAAATGACCCCATGTAAGTTTTACTTACAAGCTAAACTAAACTAAAAATGAAAATGTGCTTTGGAGAGTATGCAACAATCTCTCAGTTCCTATTAGATTGAGTAATTAAACCTTCAAATACAAGGATATTCATCTACAATAATTCAGTGGCACAATTTATCAAATTAATTAATCTTAGACAACTCATTGAGACCTCTCTTACACCTGTAAATAGAGCACAGCCAAGCAAGTGGTTAGAACAGCAATCTGTCCCTGTAGGGAGCTGGACAGCATTCCCTGGCCTGGTCTGTTTCCCTGTGTCCCCAGCCGAGTCCTCCTGCTCTTGACAGGTCAGTACCTGCAGGACTGTGCTCATCCCCTCCACGGAGAGCCCAAGCAGTGTCACACTTCACACTGGGCCGGTTCCATCCCCAGGCCTTGCTGGTTTTCTGAGACTCTGCTGCCCTGGCGGCTCGTGTGAATGTTCACTCTGCTCTCTCCTCTCTCGCTCCTCTCCAGCTCGTAGCTCTTCTCCCTCCTCCATACCCTCAGTGGCGTGCCCTCAGCTTCTCCTGCTTTCTGAAAAATTTTTGTTGCTCTCTGCTGCTGTCCTTGCCGCTGCTGCTATTGCTTTAGATATTTCTCTTTGCCTTGCTCACTCCACAATTAAGTTTCATTCCACTGTTAATAACGATGCTTCTACCTGGGCTCGGTGGCTCACGCCTGTAATCCGAGCACTCTGGGAACCTGAGACAGGTGGATCGCTTGAGCTCAGGAGTTTGAGACCAGCCTGAACAAGAGTGAGATCCCATCTCTACTAAAAATAGAAAAATGAGCTGGGTGTGGTGGCAAGTGCCTGTAATCCCAGCTACTCGGGAGGCTGAGGCAGGAGGGTTGCTCAAGCCTAAGACTTTGAGGTCTCTGCGAGCTATGGTGCCACAGCACTCTTCCCAGGGCAACAAAGTGAGACTCTGTCTCAAAATAATAACAACAACAATAACAACAACTTGGGCTGCGCCTGTGGCTCAGTGAGTAGGGCGCCAGCCCCATATACTGATGGTGGCGGGTTCAAACGCAGCCCTGGCCAAACTGCAACAAAAAAATAGCCGGGCGTTGTGGCGGGCGCCTGTAGTCCCAGCTGCTTGGGAGGCTGAGGCAAGAGAATCGCGTAAGCCCAAGAGCTGGAGGTTGCTGTGAGCCGTGTGATGCCACGGCACTCTACCAAGGGCAGTAAAGTGAGACTCTGTCTCTACAAAAAAAAAAACAAAACAATAACAACAACCCTTCCGAGAGCTGTTTGTATTTGCCAGTTCATGGTGTTCAGACTTTGTAGCAATAGAGGTCAGCAGTTCCAGTTGTCAGCTCTGGAGCCAAACAGTCAAGGTTAGAAGCACGGCCCTGATACATACAGATCAGCTTTGTGTCCAGGAGCTTAGTTATCACCTCTACATGACTCAGTTTGCTTATCTGCAAAATGGGAATAATAGTGCTTAAATCATAGTGTCATTTGAAGGATTAAAACATTGAAAAATTCTTAGCATCTATTTCTACCCATGAATGATTATAGAGGAGAGGTCTCTCTGTTTCCCAAGGTAATCCCACGAATGGGCTTTTGGTCCAGGTACACAGTATCCCCATTCCCAGCAGCAAGCCCTGGGAAAGAGACAGGCAGGGTGGCGGTATAAGTGCCCTCCCTGTAATGTCTGTCCTGGAATCCCTTACCTGTAACAAAGTAGCTAAGTTGACCATGAAAGGGGACTGCAGAAAGGTCTGCTGACACCCCTCTTCCCTTTAACTCCTTAGGGCTCACTTTTTAAGCTTAAAGCATCTCTCAAAGATTTTATTCCTCCTCCCTTCTCTGCCAGAACTTTCATTTTTATTGTGCCATCCATTAAGTTCAGCAGGTTTTCCCAGCTTGCTAACTACACATCTTCCTACGTAAATTACACATTTTAAAACCTTCCATAAGAAATGAGGGGCGGCACCTGTGGCTCAGTTGGTAGGGCGCCGGCCCCATATACGGAGGGTGGCGGGTTCAAACCCGGCCCCGGCTGAACTGCAATCAAGAGAATAGCTGGGCGTTGTGGCGGGCGCCTGTAGTCCCAGCTACTCGGGAGGCTGAGGCGAGAGAATCACTTAAGCCCAGGAGTTGGAGGTTGCTGTTAGCTGTGTGATGCCACGGCACTCTACCGAGGGCCATAAAGTGAGACTCTGTCTCTACAAAAAAAAAAAAAAGAAATGAGACAAAATAGGGTGGTGCCTGTGGCTCAGTGGGCAGGGCACTGGCCCCATATACCGAGAGTGGTGGGTTCAAACCCAGCCCCAGCCAAACTGCAACAAAAAAATAGCCGGGCGTTGTGGTGGACGCCTGTAGTCCCAGCTGCTCGGGAGGGTGAGGCAAGGGAATTGCCTAAGCAGGAGTTGGAGGTTGCTGTGGGCTGTGTGATGCCCTGGAACTCTACCGAGGGCGATAAAGTGAGACTCTGTCTCTATAAAAAAAAAAAAGAAAGAAAGAAATGAGACAAGATAGTCCCTGGTAATTATAACCACCAAAAAGCTTTCATATAATAAACTCCCCATATAAAGAAGGGATTCATTATCCCCTATCCCTGGCTACTCTAAATCAAAACTACCAAGATAGACCTGCTCTTGCAGAATGGACACCTCAATTAATGTTGTCACCATAATGAACAAGTCATAATGTCACCAGAAATTTTTTTCCAACAAGTGTTATTGACTGGACTTCATTGGAAATTTAAAGTTGCTAATCATTCATTCATTCTCTCAGTTTCTAACTAAGAGTTGAGGAGATGATCTGCTGAAGATCTGCAGTCATACCAAGTAACCCAAAAGGCAGTTTCTAGATGTTGATGAACATGGTACAGCACTGGCCTACCTCTCTAAATTTTAACCTCGAGAACTGCCTGTGAAAAAAAGATAGGTCTATAGCATCTTCATTTATTCAGCAGTTGTTTGTTGAGCACCTGCTATGTGCCACGCAGTTGCTAAGCACCAAGGATATAACACTGAACAAAAATTCCCAGTCCTTAAAGTAAATTCTGTAGTTTGCTAGAAGGTAATAAGAGCAATGTAGAAAAATGAAACAAGAGAGATAGGTAACAGCGTGTGGAGATCAGGGAAGGCCTCAACAAGAAAGTGACATTTAAGCAAAGATCTGAAGGGGTTAAGGTTAAGAAATGAGTCATGCCGATATCTGGAAGAAGGGTGTTCCAGGCACAGATAACAGCGAGAGCAAAGGTCCTGAGGTGAGAATATCTAGAGTGTCTTGAGTATGTAAGGAACAGCAAGAGGTCAATGTGGCTTCAGTGAAGAAAGTATGTGCATGCAGAGGGGAAGAGAGTACTCGGAGAGGAGGTGAGAGGTGTGGAGGGCCGGTTCATGGAGGACCCTGCAGACCTTGTCAGAACCTTGGCTTTTCCACTGAGTAGAATGCAGAGGCTTGGCAGGTTTTGAGCAGAAGAGTGACATGACTTGACTCTTGTGCTGTATCAACCGCTGAGCACCATGTAAGAAGTGACTATTGAAAATGAGGATGGAGGCAGTCAGAGAAAATCATGGCCGGGTGCAGGGGGGTGTCACTGGAGGTGGACAAAACAATTAAACCTGGTAGTGTCCTGAAGGTGGAAACATCTGAATTTCAGGACTCACTGGAAGTGGACAGTAAGGGAAAGTGAAGAGTCCAAACCGACCCCACGATTGTGGCATTAAGCACCTAGAGAATGGGGCTCAGGTTTCCTGAGATGGAAAGGAGGGATGCGGTGTTGAGCGTGACACTGTTGAGTATGACAGGCTTGGGATGTGTACTGGATATCCAGGGGTCAACTAGGGTTCAAGAAAGCCATTAGGCATTCAGGTCTGGACTTCAGCGACAAGGTCCAGGGGGAGGTAGACACGTGAGAACCATTGGCAAATTCGTGGCATTTAAAGGCCGGAGGGTAATCACCAAGGGAGAGAGGGCAGATAAAGAAGAGAAGAAGTGTAAGGTCAGAATTTCAGGATGCTCCAACATTTAAAAGTCAAGAGGAGGAAGAGGAACCAGCAAACAAGACTGAGAAGCAGCAGTGGCCAGGAAGGAAGGAGGAAAATCAGATTTTCAGGAAGCTAAGTAAAGAAATTATTTTAGCCCAGGCTCAGTGGCTCATGCCTTTAATCCTAGCACTTTGAGAGGTGAAGATGGGGAAGAGCTTGAGGCCAGGAGTTTAAGATAGGCAATAGTCAGACCCTGTCTCTACAAAGAATAGAAAAATTAGCCAGGTAATAGAAAATTACCTACCACATTGCGGTAGGTGCCTCTTGTCCCAGCTACTCAGGAGGCTGAGGCAAGAGGATCACTTGAGTCCAGAAGGTTGAGGCTGCTGTGAGCTATAAGGCCACTGCTCTCTTGCTCAGGTGATAGAGTGAGACTCTGTTTCAAAAAATGAAAAGAAAAGAAAGGAGAGTACAGTAGAACCTCCATAGCTGAGCACCTCCCTACATTGACGGCCTCTTTAAGTTGACCTAATTTCATAGACTGGACATGCACCACATGGACTCAATGGAAGATCCTCATGTTGACAGCCTTTGTGCATTGACCAGTATGTTACAGTCCCTTGGATAGTCACATTCTCCGTTGTGAAGGGAAGGGAGTGAGTGTCACATGCTGCTGATATGTCAGCGATCACATCAAATAAGGACTTGGAATTGATCATTGGATTCAGCAACGTGAAGGTCTTTGGTGACCTAGAGAAGTTTCCGTGGGGCAGCAGCTTGATTGGAGGTGCTGGAAGGCAGCACTGGAGACAGACCCTTGTTACTCAAAGTGTGGTCCTTGGGTGGGCACTTGTCTGCCCAGGGAGCTTGTTGGAAATGCTGAGTCTCACCCTCCAGTCTAGACTTCAGAAGCTGCATTTTAACAAGGTTCCCCAGGGGATTCATATGGGAACTAAAATTTGAGAAGCCTAAGTAGAGAGCTCCCTTTCAATGTAAAGGAGAACAGCTGAAGGGAGAGGTGGGGTAAATAGAGGTTGTTTGCTTGTTTGTTTCTAAAGATGAGAAAACAAATAGCACATTTACAGGCAGATGTTTCCCTAGCCAGCAGCAGCCTGTTGAGAGTTCTGTCCCCAGCAGGACAAAAAGAGACAAAAGCCAGGCTCAGAAATGCCTCTTTAACATCAGGGTCACCTCTGTGGCCAAGTGAGTCTCAGACTTCCCATCCTGGATGAGTTACTTTTCCTCTCCTCCAGCCCTAGACAAAGCAGCAGAAACAGCTTTCCTAAGGGCTGAGTCCTGCTTAATAGATGCTGTGACTTTCTTTTCTCCCAGGTTTGGAGGGTGGCCGAGCCTTCTTCAATGCAGTCAAGGAAGGAGACACGGTGATATTTGCGAGTGACGATGAACAAGATCGTATCCTGTGGGTCCAAGCCATGTATCGGGCTACGGGGCAGTCACACAAGCCCGTACCCCCGACCCAAGTCCAGAAACTCAATGCCAAGGGAGGGAACGTGCCTCAGCTGGATGCCCCCATCTCTCAATTTTGTAAGTAAATATGCCATTTTTTAAAAAATAGCCCTGTAGCGTAAAGTAAATCTTCCAAAGTTGAATTAGAAAATCTTCTTGCTTTTATATTTAAGGTTCATGAAGTCCTATTTGCTCAAAACATCCAGTGAATTCAGAGGGAAAGTTGGGACAAAGTGTTAGCTGAAAGTAATTTTAAAGTGCAATACTTGACACTCTCCCCCAAGGACTGCACAAAGGAAAGTATATTTTAGGTGGCTTTTCGTCTCTTTATTTTGGAGAGAGTTTGGAATTCACAGCCAAACATGTATTTGTTTGAGTCCTTCAAAGATTAGTAGATTATGTACGTCCTTGGTTCATTTCTTCCTATTAAAAGTACTTTAAAAATAGGGTTGATTTGAAAGAAACTTAAATCTGCAATTTAGAACCATTTAAAAATAAATGATGACATTATCACATGCAGCAAAAAAAAAAAAAGAAAAAAAAAACAAAACATGGTACCTAAGATCCCATTCTGAGCTAAAATATCAGAGATCCAAAAATGAAACCATCTCCTTTAACAGCCCTCGTTCATATTCTAGGGTTTTTTCCTCTTCTTACCTCTGCATCCATTTAATTTCTTGCTACCTAAAATGACTTTTATCTCCCAACACATACAGGGTACGGGGAAAGCTAAGATATGCTTGGAAAGGTTTATTAAAACAAAGAAAATGGCGACAGAAAGCATCAAATTAGGTAATTCGTTTTAGTTTCAAACATTCACCCTAAATAGAGACTTTTGCCTCACCCTGAATATGGACTCTATTAGAGATAGCTCAGATACAAGTCATTTTTACCAGTAATCGTGGTGATGCCTTCCTTTAGTATGCAACCGACTCATTGAGTCTAGTGCACTGAGCAATTGCCCAGAGACAAGACAGGCAGATGAGGTCTCTGCTCTCCTAATACGTACGTTGCAGCAAAGGAATCTGGACAGCAAATGAGTCAACAGGTAAATAAGATAGATTCAGACACTAGTAAATACCATGAAGAATGTCACATAGTAGGGACTGAGAGGAGAGTCCAGGACATTATTATATGATCAAAGAAGCCTTCTCTTTAAGGCCAGGCACTGTGGCTCACGCCTTTAATCCCGGGACTCTGGGAAGCCGAGGCAGGTGGATTGCCTGAGCTCACAGGTTTGAGACCAGCCTGAGCCAGAGCAAGACCCCATCTCTAAAAATAGCCAAGCATTGTGAGGAGTGCCTGTAGTCTATTCAGGAGGCTGAGGCAAGAGGATAGCTTGAGGCCAAGAGTTTGAGGTTGCTGTGAGCTGTGACACCATGGTACTCAACTGAGGGTGACAAAGTGAAACTGTCTCAAAAAAAAAAACAAAACTTCTCTGAGTTTGTACCTAAATGGTAAGGAGTCGGCCTGCAAATATTTCAGGAAAGGGAATTATAGCAGAAAGAAAGCAAGCACAAAAGCTCCAAAGCAGAGCCTTCACCTGTTCACCTCTAGCCCCTTACCCTACAGTCGCTCCTCTGTAGCTCTAAGCAAAATGTGAATGGGGATCCCACTGTGATGTTCCACTGCTGTCTGACAAGATTGTGTTCTTAAAACTTGCAGCACCCTTGCTGATGATGAAATACAGCATATTAGGAGATAGCAAACACCTAATGAAATTAATGAATTCCATTAATCAAAGTCCACACCAGGCACAGTGCTCTGTAATCCCAACACTCTAGGAGGCCAGGGCAGGATGACCCCTTGAGCTCAAGAGTTTTGAGACCAGCCTGAGCAAGAGCGAGGACCCCATCTCTACTAAAAAGAAAAAAATTAGCCAGGCATTTTGGTGGACACCTATAGTCTTAGCTATTCAGAGGTTGAGAGGCAGGAGGATGGCTTGAGACCAGGAGTCTGAGGTTGCTGTGAGCTAGGCTGAGGACACAGCATTCTAGCCCAGGTGACATAGTGACACTCTTATCTCAAAAAAAGTCAAAAAGTCTAATATTAATGGTTTCTAAAAGGAAGACGCATGCCTTTGTGGGACATTATAAAAAACCACACAATCACTATGAGCTTCCTCATGGAAAATCATGAAAGAATAAGCAAGGGATTGAGGTGAGAAGGGCCAGCCTGCCTGCCTGCCCACAGCCACCACCACGCTCCCCTTTGAACATCTTCCGGAACCTGGGTTGATCTGAGAACAATAAAGAGAGCAACAGTCATTAGTTGAAATAAAGCATACCCAATATGTGTTTGATTTTTTCTAAAACAACTGGGTGGCGGGATCCCTTTCTCCCCCTTGCCTGGAACACTCCTTTGTAATGCATTTGGAGAGAACATATCCTATCATATTCGCCTGAAGGGGAATTATCTGCATATTAGAAAAAGAGATTCTAGATATAATCACCATCCAAATCAACCTCATAAAGCATATATATCAAGTGATATTTGGAAAATACTGGTCTTATTTCCAAATAATCTCCATTTCTTCTAAAGTCATTTCACCTTACATTCAGTGTGTCTCTGTCCTATCATCTGCCCAGATTAAGAAATTGCTACCTGGTTTGCGATGAGCCCCAACTCTTCTTCACTCATGTAGGGAAGAGGAAGGACATTGAGGTATAAAATTAAACGGAGACCAGATACTGAGTAAAACAGAAAGAGACTCCTGAGTCAGATTTTCCTCTGAAGGTAGGATTCATTTAGTTATGAAACAAAAATGCTGGTCATGACTCGGCATCCATAGCTCAGTGAGTAGGGCGCCAGCCACATATGCTGAGGCTGGCAAGTTTGAGCCCAGCACCAACCTGCTAAACGACAATGACAACTGCAACCAAAAAATGGCCGGGCATTGTGGCAGGCGCTTGTAGTCCCAGCTACTTGGGAGGCTGAGGCAAGAGAATTGCTTGAGCGTGAGAATTTGAGGTTGTTGTGAGCTGCGATGCCACAGCACTTGACTGAGGGCAACATAGTGAGATTTTATCTCAAAACAAAACAACAACAACAAAAAAATGCTGGTTTTAGGTATCAACAGAAAGATTCAACTGAATATACGCAGCTTTGTGTTATGTTACCCTAGGGAACTTTTGTTAAATGGGGCATCCAAAGCAAAATCCTAAGGGTTAGAATGTGGAGGGTATATAATATAATCCTTAGAGAATATGTGAAATAAGCTAAGAGATAAGTGAGAATGCACATTTCTGGGGTTCATCAGTACCTGGTGGTAGATCCACCTTCTCCTCTTTGTATGCTGAACCACTGCCCAGAAATAGGGGGGGTCTCCAGAGAGTGTGAAGCCCTTCCACAGCTACCAGGTTCCATAAAAACAAGGCCACCACAATCACCCATGTACAGATTGTATACCATAGCAGGTGCCTTTCACAGAGACAAAAATATGAATGGTACCCATTGAGTTGTGCAGTGCCCCACCTACACAACTGTACCCAGTGGTTCTATATATGGTGATCCTTACCCAGAGCTTCAGTCTAATAATGCTGATCCCAACAGAGCCATGGTTACTTTTTTACCCCTGAAGCAGAGCCTCAACACTGCTCCAAATTCTATCTATTGCTAGCATAGGCACTTAATAAAAACTCAGGCCAGAGTATCAAGAAGAATAGCTTTTCTCCCTGTAATTTAGAAAATAGCAAAGAAAACTAGTCAGGGTTTAGCCAGCCCAGACTTCTGTGCCTTAGCATGTGCAATTAGATATCTATTAAAAAAAAAAAATGAAAAAAATCAGAAAAGGAGCCAGTGTCGTGACCACATAAATGATCACGTGAGACCCGAGTGACAGTATGAGCTGCAGGAGGTGAGGCTAACCATAGGTGCAGGATAGCCCCGAGCACTTCTCACAGAGTCCTTTTATTGAGAAGATGCTTGATATTTAACATCAGCCTTACTGACACAGGACTGATCTTTGCTCCTCCGGGGGATTACTGAGTTATTTGGTGGCTTGCCTTGCAAGTCACAAGAGCTTTCAAGTCTTGCCAGGAAATTGTCTTGTTCTCAGCAATTCCTCAGATGAGTTATGATATTGGTGATGGTTATAGCAGGCATGATGTTCAATCCTCTATAAACCAGGAGGATTATGTTCCATGGTGTCATCGGGTAATTATATACCACAGGCAAATAAATAAGTAAATAAAATGATTAGGAATAACAGACTACAGTCCTCCTCGGTATCCATAGAGAACTGACTCCAGGATCCCCTGCAGATACCAAAATCTGTGGATGCTCAAGTCCCTGCTATAGAACAGAGTAGTATTTGCGTATAACCTGCACATATCCTCCCATACAGTCATCTGTAGATTACTTACACCACCGGGTGTCCATAAAGTTCACGTGCATTTCACATGAACTTTATGGACACCCGGTATAATGTAAGTGCTATGTAAATATTTGTTATACAATGTTGTTTAAGGAACAATGAAAGAAAAGTCTGTACATGTGCAGCACAGATGCGATTTTTTTTCAAATATTTTCAATCCACTATTGATCAGATCCCTGGATGCAGAGCCCATGGATACAGAGGGCTGACTATATACTCTAGTTTTTAGTGGTCTCTGCCACACAAGGCACTTATGATGGTTAGTTCACAACTCCTTCATGGCTGCTCTAAGTTGTTAAGTCCAAACCATTAGTGTTAAACAGATTGAATAATATATATGGGCAACTCAATCAAACCCACGGTGTCTTCATACTTACGGTAATCAACCCATCCTGGCTTGCCCAGGACTTCCCTCCTTTTAGCCCTGAATTACTATGTCTAGGAAACCCCTCTGTCCCAGGTATACCAGGAGAGGTTGGTCACCCAGGACCACGAAATGACAAACCATCATAACATAGTTATAAATAGTAAACGTTGGTCCTTCACTTCCATTTGGTTGTCAATCTATACACTGATTTATTTTAATTAAGTCACATCACAAAAATTAAGTCAGTCACAGATTCTCTAACTAACAAAATAAGTTTTTAAAAAATCAAGTATTGCATTTTAAAAAGGTTTCCTTGACTTCTAAAAGGTAAGGGTTATTGTTAAATACTTAACTCTATACACATCTCATTAAATCCTGTTTTTGAATTTGTTTGGAGGGCTTGCTGTTCTTGCTAGTGAATAATTTTTTACAACAGCTTTTCAATGGTTTAACATCAGAATAGCTTGGTTAATATTTACATGGTAGAGGAAAGCTACACAGAAAAGGGAAAGCAACCTAGAAATACCTGGGGGGTAGAAAAAATAAGCACTCCAGTCTTGTCATGCTTCTGTCTACTCGAGGGAAACTTGAGAATGGAGCATTTTATAGTTTGGAAAAACTTGGGAGTAATTGTGAGTTTATTTGGTTCTTTCTGAATTCAATTTAGCAGACTCCTTGGTACAGTTTTTATTTTTTGCAATTTCAAAAGCTCAATTTCGAAATAAAAAGACACGTCTAAAAAAGAGTAGAGCGGAGTTATTTATATGGAATTGTAAAATCTGGAAAAAAAAAATAGATCCTGCTATTCATTAGTTTGTGTGTGACTCTACAAAGATTTGGGGACGGTTCCGTCAACCTTTAAAAACTTTTTTGTTCTTTTGTAGTTTTTTTGTGCGTGTCGTTGTTGATTTAATTTTTTTCCTTTTTTGTAAAATTTTAAGAAATTAAATCATTACCAAGCTACACAACTTTTTGTAAACAAATACTTGCAATTCTCCAGTTTTTAAGACCAATGTTATTTACCTTGAAACTGATGTTCAAATCTGTAGTTGAGAGTTGTTGCCACAATTTATTATGCCAAGTGGCCTCTCTTTGAGACACTTTTTCCCTGTCCATAATATGTTAGAAGAACACTAAAAATCAGTATCTCCAGTCTCACTGGAATAGGGAAGAGGGAAAAGGGTTTTTTAAACTTGGACATTTGGTCAATGATTATTTAATATATCACGTGCAAAGAATCGTTTTAATGTCTGTTTCTCAACTATGATATCTGTTAATCACATCATAGATCCCCAAAGGTGGATGTTTTTGAGAACTGTTCTATTTTTGTTACCATCTGAGCAGTCTTTGAACAGTTAGAAGGATTATGGTTACTGTTGGTTTGGGGGAGGTTGATTTTGTTTTTTTGTTTTGTTTTGTTTAAGTTTTCTTGTTCAATCTTTGCTCGAACCCAAAAACTTGAGCTGCTAGGTTAGAACTCCTGTCTGCTTTCCTGAGCCTTGTTGCTAGTCTTTATGTTATTCTGGTTTGTTCCTTCTTACCCTGCTAACTTCTAGCTGGACTGAAGGGTAAGTGCTCCCCTATAGCTAGCACAGCTCAGATAATCAGACTAGATTATCTGACACCTGCAATGTGCTTCCCCCCTCTCCTCTTAAATCTTCCTCATGTCTAGACTTTATAGTAAAACTTTTCATGTTATTTTCCTGACCTTAGGTTTGAAATGTAAGCTTCTATACTGAAACTAGGATGCATGCGATGTGTGCATAATTGCCTCCTCTCCTTGGCTTTCATATTGGCATCAAATGATCCTCTCATAAAGCCAACCATGAACATCTCCTATTTTTTTTTTCATTCCAAGAATATTAATTAACCTCACAACAAAATGGCAAAGAATGCCTTTATTTCATGGAATTCACAGTTACCTGACTGCGTAATGCCTGAAAACAGATCATTTTGCACTCTGAAAATGTGTCGTTGCTGTTGTTTTTTCCTCTCCCATTCCAAAAATTCGAATGGTCAGTGTACCAATGGTGTGGTAACCATGAAAGCAAGCAGAGGGCGGAGGAAGAAACCCAAAAGTGTTAACTAAGCAAGACTTAAAGAGATTGCAAAATACAATTGAGAAAGTCAATGCGTTATTTGAACACTAAAGAATTGATTCTACCTGGCTTAAGGGTGTGCTTTAATAATATAAGACCCAATAAGAGAATTAATTTTAAAAGAAGAGCTACAGTACATGAGACTACCATTCACAACAATAGGAAATTAAGGACATGACTAAGTCCATGTCACCTATGGACAAACATCTTCAATCTACAGTCTCACGTGCCAAGGAGGGTTTTGACCTCTGGTCTCGAATGTTTTTCTGCTACTCCCCCTAGAATAATGACTATACTAACTCTTTTGACACCATTTGTATTCATATTAATTTTTGAATTATTAATCATATTCATTATTTTAAAAATACCCCTGTAAGGGAAAAAAAAAGAAACTTTAAGCCATCTGGAAAATCTTTCTCTTCACTATTCGAGTTATTGATAAAAAAAAGAATACACAATTTCTTATTTATTTAGGAAAAAGCTATCCACCAAAAATGGGTTGGGGGAAGACTTGGTGTTAAAGGAAGCTAGTGGTCAAGAGAGCAGGCAAATATGTATTGGAGTATTCTGAATGCTAATTTAGAAGAAGTAGGTCATATCATTTCTCCTGACCATTTAATGATAGTCCTTTCTTCAAATCCTTTTTGTTTCTCTCTTTAATTTGCTTTTTCTCCCTTTCTTCTTCTTCTTTTTTTTTTATTTTGCATAAATGTACCCCTGGCTAGCAGACAGACTTTTTCACCACTCCAAGCAGATACTTAATTTAACTTTACTTTCCTTTGAATGTCTGATGAGGCATTTTAAAAAGCTTACCATAGAATGTAAACTTAGTGGGAATTTAGAATTTTGCTATTTTCTTTTAAAGAATGAAAGAAAGGGTGGATGAGTAGCTGACTGAATGAATTCTGTTCTGAGTGAATTTACATGTATTTGCACAACAACGCATTGCTCTCCTAGTAGTTTTAAAATAGTTGTTTGCCTTCATTTTTTGCTATAGTTTTATCTCATGAGATTTTTGCTGTTATCTTCTTGTATTGTCAACTTGCACTTGCTATGTTGCAGGATGCAGTATCAAAGGATCAATTCAATGTCAACGTAATTTGCCTGGCCCAAAATCATACTGTAAATCCTACTCCTTCCATTGTAAAAGTAAACGACTTTTAAAAAAATAGACTCCCTTGGGCAGCGCCTGTGGCTCAAGGAGTAGGGTGCTGGTCCCATATGCGGGAGGTGGTGGGTTCAAACCCAGCCCCGGCCAAAAACCAAAAAAAAAAAAAAATAGACTCCCATGATCAGGTCTAAAATTTCCTAAACACCGTGATACAATCTAGTCCATAGTAAATGAAAGCTCATTTCCATGTTAACTACTTCAGATGCATTTAGCATGTGATTCACTAGTTAGATGAGTATTTTCACATCGTATAGTAAGACTTTTATATTACTTAGTACAGGAAATGTATTATTGCTCATGTTGGAGTAAACATAAAAATATAAAGTACTCTATAAATCAATTGAGAATGCAATAACCTCAGTAAAGAAAACTGTAAGTCATTTATTTGATTTGAGATCATTGGCATATCTCTATTATGATTTTTACTCAAAGCAACTGTCTTACAATGCATTAGAGAAATTAACATTGAAATAAACATTATATACTTATCCTCTTGGGGGTATTACCATGGTAGCTTTAAATTCAAGATTTCTACAAAATACAGTGTGGTCCTTGATAGCTTTCAAAAAGGCTCTCCTCTGTGGGCCATTCATGTTATCTTGCTTTAGTCCAAAGGACCGTGAAAGAATTAAGTTGTTTCTCAATTAAGTGGTCCACTGTATGCCTCTGGGCAGTAGGAGTGAGAGGACCAGTCTTTTGCTTACTGAGCAGAGCTCAGGCAGGGTACAACGTCCCCTGCTTACTTGACTATGCCAAGAAAAATTCTTCTAGAAAAATCTGTAAACAGCCAGCTGCCATCAATCATTGTCATTTCTTTATTTCATGTCTTCTGATGAGGCTGACTAGTGTCATTGTTCGTTATTGTCCAAACCATACATTCACTCTTGTACTGTCAAGCAGATATGACAAGCACACATTTTCCAGATAAGAAAGATACAAAGTCACCTTTTAATTTGCAGTTTGGGTTCACAGATGACTTTAGAGTTACATTAGCTATTCTCTTGCCTCTAGCATCCATCAGGAGTGGCAACAGCCATAACTGTGCTCTACATTTCAATGATAAAACAGCTTCCTCTTGCTTATTATAAAAAGAATTTATGAGAGAGAAGAGTCTCAGACAATTCATTAACAGTAATAATCATAATCTTCAACAGCAGAATTTTCTTCTTCACCAGCCCAAAAAAAGATCTGCAAAAATATAATATTACAAAATGAAAAAGGGATATTTGACCTTTTCGTCTTCAGTCTCTTAGCTGTTGGAAAATGGGGTAAATCTCAAGTTAAAATTAAAACTGCAAAAACCTACATTTATTTAGTAGACATTATTACAAACCTGTCTAAATATATATGTGTATATATATATATGTGTGTGTGTGTCAGAAATAAGATTGCATAAACGTGCTTGCTATGGAGATGTGATGAAGGATAGTACATGTGTTTCCATTTGTGAGGGAGGAAGAAAAGAATATCAAACATGAAATGATCTTAAATATCATGATCAATTAGAGAACAACAGAAGTGGCAGAGCAATCAAGTAGGGATCATATCACTTGAATTTTAATGAAGAAGATTAAATGAGTATAAAACACACATAATGGTATTACTTTAGGAATCAGTGTTTTCCCAATGCTCTTTAAATGCCAGACCAAAATTGTTTCCTGGCAACTCTGGAGTAAGGTGCAGACTAGTTTCTACTTGAAAGTACACCTGCCCTACATAAGTCTGTGTGTTCATCAGCCTGTTTCTGTGCCACGGATGCCATTGATAGGGATGTAGGTTTCATAATGTAGTACCAATAGCAGCTTTATTCAACCAAATTTAATGTGAAGTTAGTCTCCTATGCCTATGTCATAAAGGACTGCAAAATCCTTAAGCAGTTAATCCCAGAGGTGGAGCAGGTAGGATTGTTTGGAAGGTGTGTTGACTATGCCCTGGCTGCAGAGCCCATAGGCTCACGTAGGCTACTTTCAGCACATGAGCACTTGGAGCTCTTGGAGACCAAGCAGGACTTTGGAACTACTTCCTGGTTGAAGTTAGCTCTTAAAATATAGCCAATCCTTGATTTTTAAATAGAAGATAAAGAAAAAGATATAGTTAATAAAAAAGAGCATTAGTGTGCATCTCCCAAAGTGAGAGACAATCCAAGCGTCACTGGTGTTTTAAACAGCCACCCTACCCTCCTAATTCTACTTTGCTTAACCTAATGTTCAAATTCACTTTCATTCATTTGGCACATCCCAAATATTGGCAAAGGAAGTAATTCCCAAAATGTCCTGAATTTAGGAATTGACTCCCTTATACTTTGCTCTGGGCTGTTTTCCTTCTGCTAATATCAACATGGAAGTTTTTTTTTTTTTTTTTTCTTTAATCGACCAATTCCAATTGTTTGCATAGGGGTGGGAATGGAGTTGCAAGAAGCATTTATTTTTTAATGTTCGGCACTTGTAGAAGAACAGACCGGGGCAGTGCAAGAATGACTGTATGGTGTTGCTTGGGAGGCGCCCACAAGTTCTTTGAAACAGAATTTGGAACAGCTGGACCACTGCGGTGTTTTATTTTAAAATAGACAACATATGTAATGCATATGGTCCTAGGCATGTATGGAGACACAGGCAGACAATCTGAATGGTATCCAAAGACACCTGCACCTAGAATTCTGTTTCCTTCTATAAGATTTTTTTTCCCCTAAGAGCACATGTTCCCACTTTTGCAAGATACCATCTGAATCCCCATGTGTGTGACTCCTTAATAAAGTCAATGGGAAGTTTCCTGGGATGAAGGTGTCAGAGGAAGTCAGTTAATAACCACCCCCCAAGGACCTGGCTCCTCTAGGAAGTAATAGATCAGAAACTTGCCCTCAAGGGACATATTGTCTACTCAGGGATTCAATTGTAGGTCTGTGTCCTGACCACAGAGAATCTGGAACAGAACAAAACACAGAGATAGGACGGAGGAACTAGTGACACAGGGGCAGAAAAGAAACAGAAAGCAGAGAGACTGGGAAGGACTCCCACCTCGAAATGATACAGTTTAAGAAGCATGGAGGCGATGGAACATGATATAAATGCAGAGACTTCCTTGGCTTACTAACAACTTAAAACAAACTGGCTTTGCAAACACCAAGGAGCCTCCCAGTCTGCTCCTAGCTAACATTTACTGAGCCCTGACTGTGTGCCAGGCACCCAGGTGCTTTCGAAGCGCTTCTCATTAGATCCTCTCAACAGCCAGCGAAGGTAGACCAGAACGTACCATCTTAATGTACCAGTGAGGACAAGGGGGCTCAGAAACATTAAGCAACCCACCTCGTATCGCCTGCCTAGTAATGGCAGAGCTAACCACAAACCCAATCTTCGTCACTCCCCTAAACCCACTGGCTTCACTATCTGCTATCTAGACACTGTTTTCAGTGAATTTAGGATATCAGTATTCCATAAAATCAAGAAAGAAAAATATCTGTTGATGAAATAAATTCATTATTTTAACAAATATGTATTGAGTAACTACTTATGTGCAAGATACTATTCTAGGTGCTAGGAATCTAGCAGAAACAAAAAACACCCAAATCCTTGCTTGGATAGAGCTTAAAAAATCAGATCTCCCTCATTGACACCTTGAAATAGCACTCTCGGCCTATCCCTCCTTTTTTTTTTTTTTTTTTGTGAATATAATAAACTCGATGAAATGCTTAAAGATTTCACAGGAGGCAGCCACCCTTTTAAGCAATCTTGGGTTGTTGGAACCATTAACATAATGAACCTAATTCTGAGTAAATGATGATTTGGGGCATACAAAATCCAGGAGCTGTTCACTTTACTTGCTGGAAATTCCCACTGCTTTAAGCTCCATCCCACACATATAGGTGTGCAAGGGATCTTAAGAATCATTAAATTATCGTTCAGGACAGCAGAAAGGGAATGGAAAAGCCAGCTCCTCTTACACACGAGGGAACTGAAGCTAGGCGAGAGAACTCAGCCAACATCCTACAGCTATTTAAAAACGGAGCTCAAACTAGAATCCAGATCTCCTAAAACCAGTCCCAGGCTCATGCTACATGTGGATGGCAAGAAAGAAAAACAAAAGGATAAAGGGGAAAGGAAGTTTATATTTTGATAGGGTTACTTTTTGAAAAAGAAAACAGGCTAATTTGAAGCATATTTTTCTATAAGCCTGCTTTAAAAATGTCAGTTTAAAAAATGAAATTGTTCTTTAGACTTACTCTTAGCCCAGAATTAGCACCGTGGAGCTCAATTCATTGAGCCATTGTGATGGATTGGGGGCGGGGAGTGGATCTGCATCCAGGGCCCCATAGAGGAGCCAAATCGCCTTTTCAGATCCATTTCCTGAGTGGCCAGCAAAACAAAATAGGTCATCAGCAAAGTTTTCAAGAGGTTCAACAAATAAACAAAGAATAAGAGACTTGAAACGTGTGCCATATTTTTAACAGTTACAAAAGAGCCCCCTTCTCTCCAAGTTAAATGACCGGTTGTACCGTTGTAATTGAAGAGCAATGAAATAGCCGAGCCAAGCTGGCAGGGGAAGGCCCCGGACGATTTGTCAGCTTGCAGCCTCTTCGGAGAAATGCGGGAGCGAGGAGCTGATGCTAGCCAAAATGCCTGATCTGTCTGTTAAAATGGAGAGGCGAGGGTGGCGCCTGCGGCTTAAGGAGTAGGGCGCCAGTCCCATATGCCAGAGGTGGCGGGTTCAAACCTAGCCCCAGCCAAAAATGAAAAAAAAAATAAATAAATAAAAATAAAATGGAGAGGCGAGGGGTGGATGAGGATGAGGCTTTTGACGAGGGTGAAACAGGATGAGCCATTTGTGTAGACCCCACTCTTAGTTTTTCCTGAATTAAATTGACCTGGGACTGACAGAGGGAGGTGGAGAGGGCAGACTCTGTGGGAGGAGATGGAGAGGTGCCATCCACATTGCTCCAGAGTCATTACACCAGGGGAGGCTAAAGTTGGAGCAGTTAAGACACTTGTCTTGAACCAGAGGAGTCCCACACATGGCCTAGATAGAAGCAGCTGCTTCTCCCTCGGCACCAACTTCCTAGCACTTGTGAGTCAAAGGAGGCTTACAGGTTGGAGACCAAACAGCCAAACCAAAAGAATCCTCCTAGGTGCAGCGCCCAACCTCAAGTTGAAAGCACTTTGCAGAGGGCACATTTAAATCAGTTAATACAGCAAAGAGAATTCTCTCAGATTCGCTAATATAATTCCTGCACATGTGATATCCGTTCCAAAAGCTTGTGTTTTATTTTTCTAATGGAGCGATTTGGCTGTTAAAATACACATTCTTCAACTTGCCTTCTGGAAACCATTGCTTCTGCATGTCTTGGGCATAAACAACACATCTTGTTCAAACACTGACCACTTGCTGCTTGTAAAAGAAGGGGACAGAGAATTTTGTTTTTAATATAACAGTGAATGAGGAGAAATCATCCTCTTAAAGTCACACTGCTACCACAACCCAAGCTTACAGGCATACCCCGAGCAGGGGAGAGAAAAAGAACTGCCTGGTTCCAAGCCACATATGAAAATATTATCCAAACTACTCCCCAAGTCAGAAATGGATTATCCCCATGTCCTAAAAGCATCTCTGGTTCCTGGCACGTGCCCGTATTCCCACAGAATGCTGTGTGCAGGAGGATAAGTAAAATCCTGCTCAAAGTGATGGAAGAATTTATCCTTCCTAGTCTGCATATCAGGAGAGTCAGTGAGGAAGAGCTGGAGAGAGCTAATTCCTAACGCAAAGCACCTTCATTCCCACCTCATTAGGATTTGCTTGGTCACACTCGAGTTGAATTTTCTGAGTTACCTGGCCAGTTGAATACAGTGTATTCTAGCTACACAGGTTGAGACTAATTAGTTAGCCCTTAGGAGGTTTTGCCTACAGCCTTCGCCCTGTAAGGACAAGTGTGAATGCACTGAGACTATTACTTCTCAATAAATGGCATATCATAGCCCTTGCTGAGTAAATTTCTGTTCGTCTTCTTTCATAAGCTTTGCTAGCTGAGTAAGCACCCTAGAAGGCAATGTCCTTGACTATCACAAACTAAATTCCCATTTAACTCAATCACCAGGTTTCAATGAAAATCTTTCTTTTTTTTTTTTTTATTTTTAATTTCAGAGGGTGGGGACTCAAATCTTTTGTGAAACCAAATTGGCAGTGGGGATTTGGAAGAAGAGGATCCAAATATTGTCACTTTGCTGCAAATCAGCATAATCCTTTTTCCAGATAATCCCAATAATTGTAGAGAAATTGCTCTAGACATAACCACTGGAATGGCAGAATCTATTAAAAACCTACCAAGCTAAACAGGCTGTTATAAGCAAAGATCCGATCTGCTTTCAGTGTTTGGTGAAATGCAGGCGAAGTTCCGGTCTTGTGCTTAGTTTTTAAAGAACAACAGAAATGCACTGGAAATGTGATCATTTGATAAACACATTGATGCCAATATATTTTTGCCTAAATGCGATAAACTCACCAGTAAGTGATGCAAGTTGACAATGGGAGGTGAAAAGACTATCTTGGGGATGTTGGTGGGTGGCATTGGGGAAACAGCAAACGTTCATAATGCCTAGTGAATTCCTGTACATTTGAAACATCAAAGATGTTGTGATGTGTTTCTCTAAATTGTGTCTTTCTCTACATGTATAAATGAACAGACGCAGATAGAGCTCAAAAGCATGGCATGGATGAATTTATCTCTTCCAACCCCTGTAACTTTGACCACGCTTCCCTCTTTGAGATGGTACAACGCCTTACTTTGGATCACAGACTTAATGATTCCTATTCTTGCCTGGCAAGTATATTCTTTGGTCTACAGCAATTTAAACATAACATTTTTTTTTAATTGAAATATTTCTCTACCTTTATGTCAGAAGCTTTTTTCTCCATGACAGAATCCCTTTAACAATTATAAATGTGTTCTTGATTTCCTGGGTTGAGATAGTTTTACTTACCAAAGAAACAAGACTGAGCGGGAGGAAGTTATCAGTAGAAACAGATCCAATTCCCCAGCCTCCCTATCTTAGCTTCCCCCTTTTCAGCTGCTACATGAGAAATATTCCCAAGAGGGTAATCGAGTTTGGCACCTGCTTGTGGGGAACTTGTAAAAATTGCCTCAGTATCTTAGAGTTTAAGATTCCCCTCCCTTCCCTTCCCAGGCCTGGTGAGCCTATCTTAAATGAATATACTCTTTTTGTATATTTTTTAAAGATTGAAATGATTTGTAAATAAACTTCACTTTTCATAAGCTAAATTGATTTGGGCTTGTTTGTTTAGATGTTTTTATTTTTCCTTCACAATATTCAGAGCAGTTTTTCACCCTGTGAGGGAATTTATTATAGTGCTTTAGATATCTGGGAATCCAGCGAGAGAACCAATATTTCCTGAAACCCTATTTTAAACCCATATATAAATTATTTAAATTTAAGGGACTGCTATTATGTCTTTATTGGATTTTCTGAAGATACATTTTTGGCTTTAAACTACCAAATTCAAAAGCCTAAAAAAGACTCAATTTATTTCCTTCTACAAACCATAAATTCTTCATTTCTTAAGGGTAAATGCTATTAATCCCACTTTATAGATGTGAATAGTGAGGGGAAATGATAAAATGACTTTACACAGCGGAAAATGTTCATCCCTGACTCTAAACACTGAAGCTAATTTATCTATACAGTATTTGTATTATATAATTAAATAAGGTTAACACATTATTGCTATTAATATGTATCACGAAAACCTCTTTCTTTTTTAAATGGCATGGCTATTTTCTACCTCTATTCTGACCAAAGTTTATTTTTTAAAAATATTTTTTGGTGCCAGAAGCCAATATATAAAAAATAGTAGGTAAAATAGTCTTAAAAACAGAAACAGGATTATGTGCAATAATTTATTAATCTGTGTCTCATGAAACATGCATTGATTATCTCAGGTTTAGAATCCCTTCATCAGAAGAATCTGAACTTTGCCAAATTGGAAAGGAATACATCACTTTGACTTAAAAAGAAAAAAAAAAAAGCTTACCTTGCATTGTAATGCAATTTTTCTCAAATGTTTTTCCTACAATTATACGAGTATTCACATAATCTTAAATTGCATTTATGAAACTTGTAAGAATATCAGTGTAACCTGGCTTATTGTACCCTCAATGAATCCCCAACAATAAAAAAAAAAAAAAGAAAGAAACTTGTAAGAATATGCCTGTGAACTTAAATCATTCCCTTTTATGTATAATTCCTATTCTCTTAAGGAATTTTGGGGGGCTACGTTACTTTCAAGACTTTCCACATCATCATTTTTTTTAAAAAACAATTTTCTTTGTTTTGAAATTTACCACGAACGAGAGTTAGTAAATGCCTTTCAAAATTTAAACCAGAAGTAAAATAGTGAAGCTTGCTTCCCGTTAGTCACTTATGGGCTTAAAATTATGGTCTAAAATCCAAAATTAATTATGAATAGAGTAAAATAGCTTCCTTCCTCAGTTATATACCTGTATCTATTAATCACCATCCCACAATCTCAGAAAATAACAGAAATTAAAAAGACCTTATCTCCTGCCTCTATAAATTCCATTTTCTCATTATTACAATCTTTTTTTTTCAGTTGGTTTTGGAGACCGACCAGCAGGGATACATAAATTTTTCTGTGTCTTCGACTGAGTTCCTAATTGATATTTCTTCAACTCTTTTCAAAGCAGCTATTTTGGCATCTACAAAAGACTTGGTGTCATCTGAGTCGTAGAAAATATATTTTAATCTTTCACAGCAGTGTTGTTTCTAAGATTTAGCATTTGGGGTAGCAGATGGAGTGGCAAAGAAGTTGCCTATAGGGGCAGCCCACTGCCTCGACTACTCTCCCGCCCTCTGCAGTTAACTTATAATTTGAAATAGGAAAGATGCCGTCTTTCGTCGGATCCATCGCTGAGCTGCGTGTTGTCAGTTGAAGATTCCCCAGATCCCTAATAGATTCCAGTATTGCAAAGGCCTCCCTCGCTGTGCTTCTGCGGCCTCCACCTGTCCTCAGTCACTTTCTCTTTTTACCTTTTCTCTCCCAAGATGGAGCAACATTTAAAAAACAACTCAGAGAAGACCCTCAAAGTAAAATTAAGTTTATATTTAAAACAACCTGAATTTCCAGCTTACAAAGTACTATGTAGATTGATTGATTTCTTGGTTCAGACAGGCAATGAAACCTTAAAACATGATGGATTTCAGGTACTGCCCAAGGGCGACCTTGAGTGGCGAGTCACTTAGGCTTGCTGAACACGTGTTTTCTTAAGGCCATGATGGGGTAGCAACTTTTATCCCATCATGCTACGGAATCTGCTCTGAACTGGCGATTCCATTCTGGTTCTCTTTCATAGCAGAGTTTGGGCTGGCCTCATAGTGAGAAAATAAGAAAACAAATAATCACCAGAAGAAAAATAAAACTAAACCAGGGGATTAGAAGTTCCTCCCAGTTTACTTAAATCACATCGGACTCACAATTTGAAAACTTAGTGGTGCTGTTCTTTTTGGAGAGTTATATTATTACCTTCATTTAAAAATGTTTTTTAAAAAATTCCTTCCAAAGTAGAAGGATTTGTGATGTCCTGGCATATATACAGACCAAGCCTAAAATTTCTTCTTGCTCCAGAGTAAACAGAAGACTTAGAATAAAACAGAGCTGGATTTGACTCCTGGCTGTGTTTTGTATTATCAGTGTGAATCACCTAACATCCAGAATTTCTGTTTCCTTGTCTATAAAATAAAGATAAACCTCTGTCTACCTTACAGGCTCAAGGAAAAGTTCCTTGTCAAGTGTAAGGCACTATGCTGTGATTTCCTCTTATCAGGAACCAAGATTTAGCTCTAACCCACCCAACATTGCTTTAGGGTGCCTGGGTCACAGTCCAAGTCGTGGGTGAGACTCTGTCTCCAGAATCATGCTGTCTGCGAAGTCAGCTCCATCACTTACGAGGAAACTCCATATCCTCCCTGGTTGCACTTTTCCCTTCCTTAGAGCAGGGATAACAGAACGTCCTCATAGGTCTGCTGTAAGGAATGCATTTAGCACCGTGTCTGGCACTTAATAAGCAATCAGGAAGTGCTGGCGCGGGCTGTTTCAGTCCCCTCTGCCAACCACTCCCAATTCTAGCAGCTCTCCAGAAAACAACCTGTATTTAAAAGAAAGTCTCTCCTTTATTCTTCATACAGGGCTGGTTCAGTCCTGGCCAGGTGTTTGTACTAGACGAGTATTGCGCCCGAAACGGAGTTCGAGGGTGTCACCGACATCTCTGCTACCTCAGAGACTTGCTTGAACGGGCAGAAAATGGTGCCATGATCGACCCCACTCTTCTCCACTACAGCTTTGCCTTCTGTGCGTCCCACGTCCATGGGAACAGGTGAGTGTGTGTCTGTGCATGAGGAGGTATTCTAAAAAACAACAACTGAAAAAAAAAAGAGCATTAGCAATGGTGTATGGCCATTAGCAATGGTGTATGGCCATTCCTGCCTTTAGGATTACCCCCGACGCTGCCCACCCCCATTCCCTCAGTAGTCCTCACAGACTAGACACACAAAGCCAAGGAACACAGAGGTCTGACTTAGCTCCTTCTCCTCTCAAGAGACTTAAAATGGCAAACAGGACTTCTATGGCAGTCTCTGAAATTAGGCCAATCTAGCTTCAAATCATGGCTTTTCCACTGACACACAGTGACCTTGATTGGTAATTAAATTACTCTCTGTACCACAGTTTTCTCATCTGTAAAATGGGGTTGACTGTAATCTCGTGGGATTGTGGAATAAAGGGCTCAGCAGGATGCCGAAACATGGCGAGAACTTAATAAATACTTGCCTTTGTTATCATCATTTATTCCATTTTCTCCAGTGATTACCTTCTTAACGTCAGGCACTCTGGTACATATTTAATATGCATGGAAACTGAAAACCAGACACCAGACAAGGGCAGAATTACCTTCACATTAGTGCTCTGAGGAAAAGGAATAAAATTCCATGACAGAATTTAATAAGGAAACATGACTCAGATGGTGTGTCAGGATAGCAAGGAGGACCTCCCTGAGGAAGTGTTGCTAGAGCACTTCCTCTAGCAGTGTGTGTAGGAGTTGAGTGATTCCAGGCAAAAGGAACAGCACATACCAATGTCCTGCAGAAAGAGGAAGCCAAGTGCCTTCTAAGAGCTGAGGCAAGCTGGGCCATTAGAGATCACAGTCTACTCAACCTCCTCATTTTGTAGGTTTTATAAACAAGACCAGAGTGTCAAGTCTCTTGACTCTACACTGAGTACTCTTTCTTAAGACCTTGCCCAGCTTCTGGAGGAAAAGATCCATGTTCTGAATAATGCAAAGCAGCAAATAATTTCAGAACATTGCCATTTGGCTCTGGAGAAATTTATGGAATAAATTTCCACACTGCCACAGCCAGCTTACTATCCCCATGTATGGCGCCATGAATTAGTATAAAGACAAGCCTGGATTATCCCAAAGCTCCCCAACCAACAACCAGGGCAGGCATACCCAGGGAAAAAAACCAGGTGGCTTCAGAAACCCAGCCTCAGCTGAAAAAGTTGTTGCTCTGAGCAAATCCACGTGTGAGAACAATCCAGCATTGACTATTTTAAATCAGAACTGTGTCAGTCTTCTTCATCTTAGCAAGCTGCAAAACTCTGAAATATCTGTAGGATTTGTCCTGTGCTTTTCCTCTCTCTGGGGCTGGTAGATTTTGACGAAATGCAACTTCAACATTGAAAGCTGCATAACAATAGCATTGCAGGTTCGAATATTTAACAGGCAACAAGATTATCATCACCTCCCATTGTTACAAGGTTCAGTCGCCCAGCATGTGACCTTTTATTTGCATAAAAGATCCTCATGAAAAGTCTGATACCTGGGGGGTATCTGTGCATAATTCTGCTTTTTATAAATGTGTACACTTTGATGACTATCTGTTACAGCCACTTGGACTGAATTTTTTAAAGAGAGAGAGAGAGAGAAGTTACATTATATTCTCTGGGTTGTCACACTGTATTCTACATATGTTACTGAATAAGAAAGTGTTATAAAATAATGAAGTGTTTTTGTAAACTCCCTGGTAAACATCATCATGAATTATGATACACATTGTCTGGATTTCATATTGTAAGACTGCCACTTGATTCACAGTTAGGTTTATACATCTTGTCATGGAAACAGTTTTGGATTTCTTATTCTTCTTTCAGTTCTGATTTTCCTTATGCAAGTTTGCATCTTTTTTTTTCTTATTATTTTAGTTTGAATGCATTTGCTCTTGCTTTTTGATGCATCCTTCTTTTTCTTTCTTTTGTTTGTGCATGGCTGTGTGCTCTTGATTGTCCTATGGCTGGCCATACTCTGTGCATGCTTCACGCGACCACCCCTTCTCCAAAGTCAACAAATGCATGCGTTCCTTAGTGGGCTGCCACCAAATACAGACCCCGAAGGGAACAAAACTCCCTCCCCACCTGAACCAGAGGCTAAAAGAGATACTAGAAAGGAATCAAAAAAAAGAAAAGATTCCAAAACCCAGGCAAATCAAGAGCACAAAAGGTAAGAAGTTATGTTTATATTGGCTCGTGTTTTGTAATATCTTGGCCCTTTCCCTATCCCTTCACGCCATCACATCCAACTTTGCAAAAAGCAAGCTTTGTGTATTCCCGAAGTCTCTGTTCCTTTAAGGGTGCCTTCAAAAGTATAATTTAAAAAAACAAATCCTAGCAATGGGCAAAAAAACGTGAACTGGGATTAAATTTAAGTCAGGTGTTTAGTGACTTTTGAAACATGTTCATATTGAAAAGACTAATTGAGCAATATGTAAACAGAATTGTGAGTCAGATTGCTTTTTTCATGGCATCGAGTTAGGGGCCTGGTACCTTCCCAAGTCATTCATAATAAGCAACCTGTGCTTTATAAT
Source organism: Nycticebus coucang (assembly GCF_027406575.1). NCBI lineage: Eukaryota > Metazoa > Chordata > Mammalia > Primates > Lorisidae > Nycticebus > Nycticebus coucang. The sequence continues at coordinate 36,814,486 of NC_069787.1, forward strand.
TTTGAGATTATGTTTAAGGAGCAAATAAAATGGGTTGGCATAAGATGCGCCTATACATTTATAGTAGCTCCATCCTTTTCAGCAACCCACCCCCTCAGTTCCACATCCATCTTCTAAAAAGAAATCCATCTCCAGTAATGATTTATGGTAATGGCACAAAGTAAAGCCTACATCTAAGTTAATTATTCTTCATAGACTCACTTACATAATGAGGTCACCTTTAAGGTGCTTTTTAAGTTTTAAAATTTTGTTTTTCTTGTGCCGTTTTCTATTTCCTTTAGGGATGCTGCCTTTTTGGTTGGTAAATTGGCAAATTCGTGAAATTTTCCCCCTTTTAAACTAGGTTTATGAATTGTTTCCAGTGTTAACCTTGTATGTCCTTCTTACTCAGTTTCTGTACTCTACTCCAAATTAACACTGACACTCTTTGTTGTGGTGGTTTGGGAACGGATTATTCTGGTCCTGCATTGCCAGGCTACCCAAAACTCGCAAGCATGTATGCTTTATCCATCATTATAAGTCTATTCATATAGTGAATATTATGTGAATATCATATATAAATATTTCTGGGTCCTGAAATGTGTACAGGTTACTTGTAGAAAGATCAAATGAAAATGCAGACTTTCACTTTCAAGAGCATGAGGCAGGCTGTCAATCAGTGAGCGCAGGTCTGATAGTGAAGGTCAAAGACAACCCATGTCCTTAACTGCAATATGTAAGGATAGAGGTAAAGTGGAGTTTCTATTTGTGTTTTGCTGTGAAGATTGCACTACAAGACAACAGAAACTTACAATCAGTAAAAGAAAAAAGTGCATACAGAATGTTGTAGGTGCCTGAAGGTCGGGTCTGAAAGATTGACAAGGCTTCAGAAAGGAAGCTTTCCTAGCCGCTGTCCAAGGTGCTGCTTTTGGAAGGATCAACATCCATTCCAAGCAAAGAACGAATGGCCAGTGTTGAAAGGCAGTGTTTGCTCCTGTCTGATCTATGTCCTGGGTGCCTGTCCTAGCTGTAAGGATCTTGACTGGTGCTTTACAAGGTTTATGTATATTTGAGGGTCTTTGCGTTGCATTTTTTTATTGTTGCGGAATCATTGAGGGTACAATGAGCCAATTTATACTGCTTGCCTTTCCTGGGTGAAGTCCCTCTGGGGACTTCTGAATGGTTAATGGTGTCCGCCCCCAAGAGGTGTGTCACACACCGTGGCCCCACACTCCCCTCTCTCCTCTCTCTCCCCCTCCCCCCACCATGTACTGGCATCAATTGTCCTCATTTTTTAATGAAAAAAATCACAATAAATAAGTATCAGTTGTATAGGATTCTACAGTTTACAGAATGCTTTCAAACTTTTCAAACATTGCTATAAATTTTCCAGGTTAATTATTTCTGCATCCTTTTTGCAGATGATAAAATTGAACATCTGTAAATTTAAGTGGCAAACCCAGATATTCTGAGTCCAAAACTCTTCCTTTTTGTGCTACTTCACCGCTGTACTTATGTGCTGAAACATGAGTGTTAGAGTCTGTTCTGCGTAATTCTGGGAGCATCAGATCCCATTTCTGTGCCTCGCTTTTCTCAAAATAAGCAGACTGAATCATAGTATCAGTAACATTCCTTTACCTTCTAAAATTTTCTTCTGTGGATTACAATTTAAAAAAAAAAAAAAGCTCATCATCAGGTTTTCATAAATAAGATTCAATTAGAATAAGGATAACCACTACCATTTGATAAGTGCTGCCATATGCCAGGCACTTTGTGAAGTGCTGTTGACACATGTTATTTCATTTTATCCTTATTACATCTTACGTCCTCAGGTAAGTGTCGTTATTACCCTCACCTAATAGGTGAGACGCTTTAGGTTCACATAAATTCAGTCACTTGTCTAAAGCCCCATAACAAATAACAGGTTGATTGGAACATGGATATTCTGACACGGGGGCGTGCATTTGTAGCCACTCTTGTTTATGGCATGTCCAGGATTAGCACTTGTATATGGTGTGAGAAGCCAAATTCAGTTATTTGATATCTGTTTCAACATTTCCAAGTGAGCTGCTATAGCAGACATCTGAATTTAAAAGTGTCCAGAAGATGCCCCAGATCAGTATGGCCCACTTGGTAATTTTAGCCTTGTGGAGAAATCCAAAGCCCATCTAGAGTTTTAAACCTCCTCACAGGAGATCTCCTTTGAGCACTAATGAACAGCCTTTAGTGTTGGGAAAACCATAACCAGCCTCTTTCACCAGCATAACCAGCATTTGCATGTGCAGATGTTGTCTATTTTTCACCCTAGATTTGAAAAGAATCATGACATGTAAACAAACTGCCCTTTGGCTGCATTTGACTGAATAATAAAGCCCATTCCAGTTTTGATCTCATAACCAGCTTTGGATTTGGTCAGAGTAGACAGACCTGCCCCACTAGAGCTGCAATTCATTAGTGATCACATTAGTGATTACTTGGGCGCCAGTGACCAAGTTACTTCCACCTGCTCTGGAAGCCGATGCACATCTCTATGAAAAACCATGCCTGTGTGAATCAAAAATATTCTCATCAAATGGAGACACACCTGGTCCATCAGGAAGATGTTTGCTGTTCATAATTTCAAGCCCTGGGAGGTGTGGGACCATTCACATGTTAAAATAATGCTTCTCAACTAGAGATTATCCACACACACTCACACCTCAGAGGACCCTTGGCAATACCTGGAGACATTTCTGATTGCCACAGCTGGGGAGGGGTGGTGCTATTGTTATTTAGTAGGGAGAGGCTGAAGGTATTGTTAAGCACTCTGCCATACAGAGGAGATCTCTCTGCAAGAAAAGCCTCAAATTTCAACAGTGCAGAAGTCAAGAAACCCTGTTTTAAACCAAATTACCAGGTGATGAGCTGATTTTTCCCTTTTTACATGAATTTATTGTTTCTTTTAAACAGACTTAATGGTATAACAGGTGCCACCACAGATTTTCAAATTGTGCAATGGTTCTCACGCTCCAGTGTACACACAAATCACACAGGGAGTCTGTTAAAATGCAGAGTACTAGGCCCATCCTGATATAATTTGCTTCAGCAGGTCTTCAATGGAGCTTGGATTCTGTGCTTTTAATAAGCTCTCCCTCCCAACCATGATTCTAAAGCATTTGGTCCTCAGCTCACACTTGACTGTCAAACTTGGCTGCACATTAAAATCACATGCAAAGGCTAAAAATGCTAATGCCTGGGCCACACCTGCAGAGATTCTGATTTAATTAATGTAGGATGTAGCCTAAATATCATAGATTTAAAATCTCAAGCGGTTCTAATAATATTAGTTTGAACCAACTCTTTAAAACTGAACCCATTTTCTCAAAAGAAGGAGGAGAGAGAAAGGAAAATGTGAGCATATTCAGCTGGTTGTGTTTGGCGATCATAAAATCCACAGATGTAAATTGCTGTAGCTTCTAATTTTTAAATCAGCTCCTAAGGTTGCAGTACTTAATTTTCACCATAATATTTTTAGTATTCTTTCTAGATGACATTTAGATTAGCATCACTTTGGTCACTGTCCCACAGTGACAAGGCAATCAAACAGCTCCGATGATTGCAAGTTGCGTCAATGTTCCTTGGATCCCTTTATTATTGGGATTGGAAATTTTTTCTCATTTACATTATTATTTAACATTTCTTGAATGCCAGTGCTGCTCTTCACATATGGCCTGTGTAGAAAGTACATTGTATCAGCAATTAACAAATCCATAATGCCAACCGCCCCAACCCAGAGTAAGCTGCAGAGATTGAGTCTTCAAGCAGATGTAAGAGGGCACAAATAAAAATCTCTGCAAATGTATCCAAAGAGTCTTTTAGGAGATGTGTTTGGAGCCAAGGTGCAGCCCATGTTCAAAGACCATGTGATCCCTTTGTGTTAACATTGGAAGGACTGAACAATCAAATGGAACTCACCCTTCCCTGTTACTCCACTAGGATCCCTAAGTCAGTAAATGATTCCATCCGCCCAGTAGCACAAGACAGAACCTCCTCTACTTCTCTCCCCAACCCCCGCATGTCACAACAATTCAATTACTATGCCCTGTCAATGCCCTTAAGTATCTCTCAAGTTCATAATCTCTCCCTCTCTTCAATGCCACTATCATAGGTCAGGTCTCTAGCTTCTCTCCCTCAGACCACAGCAATTGCCATCTGAACTGTGTCCTTGCCTCCGGCACTGGGCCTTCACTCCCACCCCATGTCACATAATGGTTCATTTTATTTTACTTTACTTTGTTTTAGTGAGTGCCTACCTAGCAGTATATGAGAAATACATACTAATACTTTTTCTTTTCTTCTACCCTCTCCTTCACACCTGTGCATACACACAAACACACACGTACACAGTGACATCGTGTGTGGTATGTTTTAACTCTTCTTCCCCCAGATAGAAAAAGGAAAAGCTGTGCAGCAAGGACAGCTCTGGTTTACTGACCTCTGAATACAGAAGTAGACAGAGCAGACAGGCATGGATGAGGGTGACACTGACCTCTACATTCTTGGTTTCCTCTTTCTCACGACACATGGCACTATTGCACTTGTGAACATGAACACGTTGCTGATGGGCCTTCCAGCTCTGAGCAGGTGCCGGCCTTGCACATGGCTGAGTCATGCTCTCTAAATTCTGAAGAACCGGGCTTACTTAAAAGGAAGTTCTTGGAAGAGAAACTAGGGAGAGGAGGGATTTTAGGCAAATTTCAAGTACAAATAAGCATCCCAGATTTCCAAGGAGAAATTCTCTGTGGAGCTTGTCTTTTTTTTTTTTTTTTTGGCCGGGGCTGGGTATGAACCCACCACCTCCGGCATATGGGACCAGCGCCCCACTCCTTGAGCCACAGGCGCCACCCGAGCTTGTCTTTTTTTAACTGGTGGAATATAGTTTGGATACTTGTCCAAATCTCATGGTGAAATTCCATGCCCGGGGTTGGAGGTGGGGCCTGCTAGGAGGTGTTTGGGTACCAGGGGCAGATTCCTCATGAATGGCTTTGTACCCTCCTCCTCATAACAAGTGAGTTCTCTGTCAGTTTTCACAGGAGAGCTGGTAGTCTCAACACTGTGGGCGCTCTCTCTTGTGACGTGCCTGCTACCCCTTCACCTTCCACCTTGATTGGAAGCTCCCTGAAGCCCACACCAGAAGCCAATGCTGGCACCACTCCTCATATGCAGTCTGCAATATTATGACCCAAATAAACCTCTTTTCTTTATAAATCACTCCACCTCCAGTATTTTCCTTTCTTTCTTTCTTTTTTTTTAGACAGAGTCTCACTCTGTTGCCCTGGATAGAGTGCTGTGGCATCATAGCTCACAGCAAACTCAAGTTCCTGGGCTCAAGGAATCCTCTTGCCTCAGCCTCCCAAGTAGCTGGGAATGCAGGCATGTGCCACCAGGACTGGCTAGTTTTTCCATTTTCTTAGTAGAGATGGGGTCTCGCTCTTGTTTAGGCTGGTCTCAACTCTTAAGCTCAAGCAATCCACTTGTCTTGGCCTCGCAGAGAACTAGGATTACAGCCATGAGCGACCATGCCCAGCCCAGTATTTCCTTTATAGGAACACAGAACAAACCAACATATCATGAAACTCCCTTCCTGAAGGAACCTTGCCCCCTGAGAATAGCAGATTTTCCGACCCAGACCTGAAATCTTATGCAATTTGTTTAATTCTCTATCCCATTGGTGTAATCCTTTTTGCCATCAAAGAATGTATATTTTCCTTCCAAAATTTCAACAATATGTCCTTATCCTGTTGCCATTGAATTAACTAGTACAAAACCATATTTTCAGATGTCACAGGGTGGGTGTGATACTAAAAAGACACCCACGTTATTGGTCTGACCACTCAGAAATCTATACGTAGAGTCTTCAGAGTGGAATCTAAAGCTTGTCTGTGTTTGCTTAGAAATAAAGAAACCCAACTCTCCTCTTATTGATCAAAAGAAAAAAATCTGTGTAGTTCCCATTTTAGAAATTGATCCTTAAGAAAAAACGCCTGCTTTCCAGTTTTTCATATCATTTATCTAATCATCTGTTGCTTCATTCAGTACCAGGATCAAGGCTGTGCCACTTTGATGTTTATCTGGTACCAATAGCATCTGCATTCTTAGTGATTGTTCAGTAGAGAGAGACTCTTCAACAACTTCTACCCTTATAGAAGGGCAAATGTCATCTTCTGACGCTTCAGGTTACAACTACAATTTAGAAAAACTATAAACAAGCCAGAAAAGACTTGCTGGTATATTTTCACCCCCACCTAACATCTAACCATTTTTTTTTTTGAAATTAACTAATTGCCAACCCAAAGAAGCTATAATGTGCACTTATAATGTCATAGAAACTGCTCGTTGTTGCTTCCTATCTTACTCTTTGTGATACAAACACTTTGATATATTTGTTTTAGCAGCAGGTCTGAGCCCCAGGGCGTTGAGGCGTAATTAGAAAAGGGCCTGGGCTGGAAGGGAAGAAGAAGAAGGGCTGAGGCTGGCTTTCACAATGAGGCAGTGACTATGGGATGTGAGAGTCCTAATTATAATTTATAATTAGCCTAAGATCATACACACCATCCAGATGAGCAAGCAGGGATAGCTCCCTTTGAGAAGATAGTGCTTTGGTGCTACCTTGAATTTGTAGTTATTAACCACTTGAAAGAGACAAAGGAAAATATTCCACACTGGAATTAAATTGAAAAGTGTCATTCCAAAACTTCTTATGATTAAGGCTTGCTCAGAGAAATCAATTTGAACAAAAAAGAGACAGAGAGAGAGAGGTTAGGAGAAGGTTTTTGTTGTAAATGTCCAGCTTAGGAAGCATGGCAAAGAACGTCTATGGAGATATTCTGTCACACTCTGGGCCTTTACGCTGTCGTGTTTCTGGGCTGGAACAATTCAGTAGCAAGTAGAATTCAGTTCTCATGCTTGTTTAAGGACATTTTCATGGATCTGTAATGCGGTCTGCAGGCATGCATCCATTTGGAGAGAGAGAATATATCATGTTTACGGTGCCTGCACCAGCATATGTGGACATTTGCATTTGGAGATGAAAGTATATTCCATCTTCAGCTGGAGTTTTACCCCTTGTTGGTAGTGACTGGAGGCTTAAAGCTGGTTGTGTGCAGAGCAGTGGACCAGACCCTCTTTCCTCTTCTCAATTCATACGTTTCTTTTTACACATAAGATTCTGTACTTAATCACCAAATAGTGCAACATCAGGATGTATCAGTCATTGTAAACTTTGAATTAATTCAGCATCCTGACCTTCTTGAAAAGACATCTTACCTTTGAAAAGAAGGTTTTGTGGCCCAGCTTGCCCCATGATGTGGAGAACCAAGTTAGGCGTCTCCGTGCTCACCTGGGTGTGGAGTAACAAGGCAATGATCCTAAAGAGGGAAATTCCTTTCACAAAACACATCACAGCCTGAATCCACGCATGATTTCAAATATCAAAATGTAACATTTCACATTAAAAGCTCAGGATTTAATCATATTGGATTAATCTGACAATAGACATCAATTGATGCACTCCAGCTCAGAAGTGTTTGGGGAAAGGAGAACAGTCTATATAACCAGTTACTCAAAGAATGGACAGCTGGGTTATGGCAGTTTCAATCTGACAAAAAAAAAAAAAAGAAAGAAAGAAAGAAAAACACAACTCTAGATATATTATTATTTGTGACATGGCTCAAGATGGGAGACGGTGAGGAGAGTGAAGATGACAGAACCGGTGCTAACCACTGTGACAAGGACTTGAAGAGCAGCCGACATGACATCTTTCCTGTCATGCTGCCGAACATGTCAACTCTGTGAAGGACAGTGAGAAAATGGTTTGCCGAAAACTTGAAAGGTGGATTCCGGAGATGCCGGCCGTGTCAGATGTGATACAGTCTGCTGCAGCTGGAGAGGCCCACTGCTGCCCCAGTGATGGCCTGCAGGTGGGAGAGCATCCAGTCTCCAGCACGGCTCCAAAGTGACTGTGCTCAGCCTGCATATTGTCTCAAGTTTGCAGGATCATGATATAAAGAAGGGAGTTGTTAGCCAGTGTGCAGTTAGGTAGAACCCGAGACCACAGCTGCACTTCCATGGGTGCTTCTCAAGCTAAGTTCAAAGGCATCTTCTACTTAGATTGAGAGTGTAGGGGAAAGAGGGGATACAGGCTTTATGAACTCACATAAAGTTTCATCAAAGTAACAAAAGCTAACTCCGCAGCAGAGGGGAGGTAATTAGGATGACGCTGGGAGCATCAAAGAGAGGAAGAGGACAACTAGAATCAAGACAGCTGCAGAAGAGGATGGAGAAGGACCGATCTTAGCCCTTCACTGTATGTCAGACTAGCCTGGGGAGCTTCAAAAACAGACAGATTGAATCTGAGCATGGAGTGGGACCTTGGACAGTTCTGTGGCGCAGCCAAGCGTTGAGACCTGCTGACCTAGCTGCTAGGGACAAGCATATTCCATCTGTTCATTCTAGCCTTGCCTCATTTATTCAATGTCAAGATTCAAGGCGAGGGTGTCCAGGTGGCTGACTTTAGGTCCTACTCCAGCTTAAAGATAGAGTGGCTGTGAAAGGCAGAAGCTGGCCTCCTGCAAGCCCTTCAGCATTAACAGTGAGGGAATAAGTCCCTTGATTTATCCCCAGAAGCATGGGTATCCCAAGTGTGTCCAGGGCCATCCCTCCAAATCTAGGGGCTTTTAGAAAGGGGTAAAGGGTACGAAGAAGCCAAACAACAGGGGAGGGAACATACAGTCAGGACAAGAGACCGTGAGAGAGTCAGGTCCGTGTTCCGTGTAGCAGACTCATCTAGCTAGAAGTTTAAAATCCAACTTCATCCTCCTCTCCTCTCATTCTGTGTAACTCCTGACGTGTGAAAAGTACTGAGAAAGGGACAAGAAGCAGAGCCAGTTTTATAGCAATTAGAGAATTACCCACCATGTTTCCAGAAAGACAAACAAAATGAAACAAAAGCCTGGCTGCTGAAACATCCTGATACAGTTATACTATTCACCTTTCAACCAGCTCTCCTTGGAATGACAGCTGGAAACAGTACAGATGCCACTTTAGAGGGGCTTGGAGGGTCAGTAAGTGGACTGTGTACCTCTGATAGAAGACCTCTCATTCCAAAGCCATTCCAATCTCAGGGAAACTGGGAACCCTGAGGCAAACATATTTTTCAGCCATTGGAAGAGCCGCTCACCAAATATTTTTTTGCTCTAGAACAACAGTTTTCAGAGTGTAGTCCTTCAATCAGTGACCCCAGCAGCAGCAGAAAACTCATTAGAAATAAAAATTCTCAGGCTCCACCCCAGACCTGCTGAATCAGAAACTCCGCAGGGGGTGAGGGGTGGGGGCGAGGGTGTCAAGGTTGTCACAGCCCTCAAATGATCCAGAGGCATTCTTAAATTTGAAAACCACTGCTCTAGAAAGTCTTTCATTGATCCATGGAAAACCACACTTCCCAAAATGCTTACCAGAATTTTTCAGGGGGTGGCTCTATGGAGACCTATCTAAACCTGTAGAGGTAACAATGGAACATTATAAGGGTCAATGACAAAGAAATTGATGTTTGACAAAATTTTCAATAATAATTATGTTAAATTTAAAAAGGATACTTTTGATTCTTAACTCTCTTTCTTTCCTAGTTACAACCTGTAATCTTTTACAAATTATATCATCCCTGCATGTCTTTTCTTTAATTTGTAAAGTAGCATCTCCTGTCACCGAAACTATTCAGAGCAATTTCTGGCAATTAGAAACATTGAAATGTTTTGTCATCTATTTCTGTTGGTGAGCTCTGTAATACGACGTGCCTAACACACTGGATGAGGTTATTTATTTTATTTATTTGAAATTAAAAGTATTCACACTGACCTAGGCAATCAAGAAGCAAATTTAGGAGACTACATAATTTTTAGTGGTTTAGTTTTTTGGCATAGTGACATTCATAGTGTTCAGAAAGTGGTCTGAGAAAAGGTTATCAGGGAATCGGAAGCTAATCTCTGATACCTTTAATAATTACAAATGGCAATCACCAGAACAAAAGAAAAAATCACACCCCAGTGTTTCATTTGTAATAACACCCTTTGTAGTGAGAATTAACTGAAAAGGCGAGGCATATACTCCATGCTCAGTTTTTATCATCTCAAACACAAAACAAAAAGCTGCCTTCTAATTATCTGCCTAATCACCTTAGAAGACTTATCGGGTAATGAATGAAAGGTTTTCTTCACAGCGAGGTTTATCTCCTCGTGATGACCGCAGAGATCTCTGAGCTGTCCACCTTAAGTGGTTTCCATGCTTTTTGTTGTGATCTGTAAACCCATCCCTGCACTGTAAATTATATTTAATAGTATTGTCCTCTGGGTTGACTTTAATGAACACAAAACGCTCCCTTTTCCCCCAAGAGTGTGTGCGTGCACATACCTGTCACATAAACATGTGTTCAGTAACCTGAATTTTCTATAAACAAAAGTCAAAAGGCACCACTAAAGGAAGTTGTAGATTTTAACAGAAACATGAGAAGTTAACAAAAAGACAGTCACATGTATTTTTGCAGGGCCCAATGAATTCATCCTGAGATTTAACTATAGATTCATAGATGATTCACATTAAAAAAAAATGTTAATAGGGTGGTGCCTGTGGCTCAAGGAGGAGGGTGTCAGCCCCATATACCAGGGGTGGTGGGTTCAAGCCTGGCCCCAACCAAAACTGCAATAAATAAATAAATAAACTATAGATATTCTAAAGCTTATTAACATTTATATATATAAACTATATATATAAATATATAAAATGTTAAATATACAAGCTTTATAAATTGTGGCGGCACCTGTGGCTCAAAGGAGTAGGGCGCCGGCCCCATATACCAGAGGTGGTGGGTTCAAACCCAGCCCTGGCCAAAAACTGCAAAGAAAAAAAAAAGCTTTGTAAATTAACAATTAAGATTTTTCCAGAAAATTTGAAAACAGGGGCACGTTCCTACATTCTACAGCCTGCTTCTTATTTACCATTCTTCCTTCTTTCTTCCATTAAGTTTGAAGAATATGAGAACAGACTGAACAGGATTTTACTGTTGGGGGTGTTTTTTATAAAATGAAGGAGGGGAAATTTTCTCATTTTCCTCATTTTTTTTTTCATTTAAAAAGAAGGAAAGCTGACCAATTAACCCCTAACAGGAGGTACATTGCTATCATTTGCCAAGTCTTTTGTGCAGTCAGACTGGTCTAGTATAAAGGATTTTCCCAACTTATGCTGGATCCTTGAGAAGGCCTATAAATAAGACCATTTGTTTGGTCTCAAAATGACTTGCATTTGCAAACTGAAGAATGTTCCAATAGAAGTTTTATGGTGACACACCAATCTGCAAACTGGCTCAGCCAGTAGTCAAAACAAGTCACTGCAAGATGTGGGAAGCTGAAGTCTTTGAATGGGTCAGATCGTCCTGCCTATAGTTTGGCACAGATAAATTTGGGCTATAAATATACAGGCTCCTTTTATATTTTCAACTTGAATGGTCTGTAACAAATAGGGGAAATATATGTGCACCTGACAAAAACACAGTAATACCATGATCAGACTGAGATCACTTGCCTATGCTAGAGACCTTTTTATTACAAAGAACAATGGTTTGTCAAAATCGGAAAACAGGAACACTTACGTTAACCTGACCATCTATAATTACAAACAGGAAACTGAGCCATTGAGACATTTAACACTGGGGAAGACAGACACTTACAAGGCACCTGATTTTTATAGGGATTTGTATGCCCAACCCAGTGCCTACGTAGGTAATACAAATTAGAGGTGTGGATCTAGTGAGGAGTGCCTGCTCCAGATAAGGCAGACACCGTGGAGAGCCCATGATTAATGCCAGCTGTTCTGAATTTTCAGGAGAACCTCCCCCTGCCCCCGTTAGTCAGAATTATATTATAAAACTTTCTCAATTTTAAAAATATCACCAACTAGTTCAAAGTTTTTCAGAACCTGTGAGCCAAACAGAACAAGTCCGTAAGCTGGAATTAACCCACCAACCACCAGTTTGTACGTGTCACCGTTTCACACAAGAAAGGAGCCAATGTCCCTGAAACAAGAACCCAAAAGCAACCCATCCCCTGCAGAGTCCTGAACAGCAGGATCTTGTTTCTTCTCAAAAGGCCACTTACCGCCTGCTGGAGATTGATTTAGCGGTCTCAACACTGGAGGTTCCCCTCATTACGTGACGTCTCTTCTTTCAGGCCCGACGGAATAGGAACTGTGACTGTTGAAGAAAAGGAACGCTTTGAAGAAATCAAAGAGAGACTCCGAGTTCTGTTGGAAAATCAGATCACACATTTTAGGTAAGGCTTTGGGATTTAGAGGCTTATTAGGAAACTGAGACGGGGCTGGGGGTCAATTAAAGGGCTTGATTTTCCAAAACTATAAACCTACCAGAGCTACACTGGATATTCAGATGTAACTCTGTAGGAAAAGCAGACCACTCAGACATGATTCCTCAGTAGCTCAGGATACTGGAAATTCGGAAGTACATTTGATCTCTACTGGAAGAACGAAGCCTTCCTGGTGTGAGCCAACCATCAGCCTATGATAAAAGTTGGATTTGGGCCGGGCGTGGTAGCTCATGCCTATAATCCTAACACTCTGAGAGGCTGAGGCTGTTGGGTTGCTTGAGCTCAGGAGTTCGAGACCAGCCTGAGCAAGCAACCCCTGTCTCTAAAAATAGCTGGGTGTTGTGGTGGGCACCTCTAGTCCCAGCTACTTGAGAGGCTGAGGCAAGAGGATTGCTTGAGCCCAAGAGTTTGAGGAGGTTGTGAGCTGTGATGGCACAGCACTCTACCCAGGGTGCCAGAGTGAGACTCTGTCTCAAAAAAAAAAAAAGAAAAAGAAAGAAAGAAATTGAATTTGAAGCTTCTTCAAGCTTCCTAAATAAAAGAATTAAAAAGATAAAACCAATCCTCTGGATCAGACCATAGTGAACAGGAAGGAAGGAAGGCAGCAGTACCCAGAGGAAAGTCTTGGCTTTCTCCAACACTTCGCAGATAGGGCTAGCTGGCTCCCTGGGGAGGGAAGGAACACTGGATGAGCTGGGTAGACCGAATCTTCCCTGTGCACTGGAGCACCGGAACTGACACCCCACAGACCACTTCCCCTGGAGCAAATTAGACATTTCTAATGCTGTATGGATGCTTCTGGACCAGAGATCCTAAAATAGCAACTGCATTTATAATAGTTCTTATTGATGAAACCCAGGGTTTAATAATCTGGTCCTGTCAGCCAGACACAGGACTGGCAGCTGGAGGGGTATTAACTCATGTTTTTTTTATTCACAGAACATCTTTGTAAGGTAGTTATTATTATCCACACAAGGGATAAAATGAGACTGAACTTGCCCAGGGCCACACAGCTGGCAAGGGTAAGGCTGGAACGCACACGTGGTCTGAGTTTGAGGAGCCATGCTGGTCTCTCTGTGCCACAAACAGTGCTCCGAAGGGCTTGCAACAGCCTGAAACAGTCAGCAGAACTCCCCCTGGTGCCTGGCATGGCTCTTCCTGTGCTATCCACAGTCTCCCAGATGAACCTTTATTGATTAGATTCTATATGTAAAGTGCATCACCAACAGCAAAAGCTTCGTAACAATGAAACACTGTAAAGAAGGAAGGAGAGTTAGCAGAATCATGAATTTGTTCTAAATAGAGTCCTCTATCACATTTATTAATCCTTCCGAGAGGTGGGGAGCAAGTAAGGATGTTTGAATTTTAGCCTCTTTCAACCAATCTGCTTTCCAACGCTGATCTCAATAGTAATATATAAAGTCACTTTCGAGCCAACAAATAGTTCCCCTTCACAATGTAAATCTAAACAGAGCCTTATGTCATCACTCTCGATATTCTTTTCTGCCGCAGACATTTGCAGAGTCCCTCTTTAGTCATTATTCACACGTACACATATATACATTATATACACACATATATGGTGTGAATTCAGATTAGCATAACACAACGTGACAAAATAAAAAGCATTTTCCATTCCTCTGAGAGAGTTGCTATAGGAATCAAATTGCAGCATATTTCATGCTAAATGTAATAATTTGGGCAACCTTACGGATTTTATGTCTTTTTTAGGTATTGCTTTCCATTTGGTCGACCTGAAGGTGCTTTAAAAGCTACTCTCTCACTCTTGGAAAGGGTAAGAATGAAAGTAAAAAACAGATCACATCTATAAGGGAACATAAACATAAATGCAATAAAATATTATGGTTGAATGACCTAGTTTGTAATTTTTAAAGGATTTGTTTACCATTCATCAAATATCAGAATGAAAGTGAAGAAACTGCCAAAATTCTTGATATTTTATCTCCAGACTCCTAAATAGGATCTATAGAAGATAGGTTCTAAGCCCTTCCCTAATTCATGGCCGGGCTTTGCCATTCTACCTGTGCCTTGCCATTTGAGTGGGGCTTTGTTTTGTTTTGTTTTCCTAATGTTGGCTCTCAATAAGTATTAAATCACTAGGAAACATTCACAGCTAATTTTAAACTTGAACTCTTTAAGAAATATGAGTAACACATTTGCTTGAACCTTTTTAAATAATAATTCCTTTTTTCCTACCTAAAGGTTTTGATGAAAGATATTGTTACCCCAGTGCCACAAGAGGAGGTAAAAACAGTCATCCGTAAATGTCTGGAGCAGGCTGCATTAGTCAACTATTCTCGGCTCTCAGAGTATGCCAAAATTGAAGGTAAGGCTCCCTTCTGCCCCCAGTTTTGAATTAAAATTTTGGTATGCCTCCCTAGAGAAGTGTCTCTCTTTTTTGAAGGGCACCAGATAACAGGGGTCCATCTGAGTATGTTAAGCTGAAACCTGAAAGCACTTGAAATCTGGAAGCTTCCGTGGCTGTGGCCAAGTAAACACATAAAAAGACCGAACAAGGGCTCAGGAAACAGCCTTTGTAGGGAAAGAGTATCAAATATAGGATGTTATCCAATAAGTAAGGTCCTTCTGAGAGTCTGTGTTGGCCCTAAGTATCTGCTGTGTGGCTAATGTTTTCCTACGAAAGAGTTCTGTAGGATTGCTACTTTCTTTAAATAGAGGAAAATGAAACAGCCTGTCGTCTACTGCTGACATTGGAAGTAAAGCAAGAATTGGATAAAGCAACACCGAGGTTGCACATAACTCTTTCTTGCACCTCAGAAGGACCTTGTCTTTCGGTAGCTTTTCAAACTTGACCTCAGGTTAGTGTTGAGACATAGCTGACGGCTCCAGCTTGACTGTGGGTCTCATTCATTCTTGCTACTCCAGACCTTGGATGATTGGTACCCCTGCCCTCCTAAATTTTAGGGAAGGGGTCACTGATGACCAAGTGATCGCCAAAGGTGCTTTGCACAAACTCTACTTGAGAAGGTATGGTTCTTTGGGACCTATTCATTCACAAAGGTATTAATCACTTTTCATTGTTACCCTGTTGGCTGCTATAGGGTGATTTGAAAACCACATCCAACTTGACCAGTGGTGTAAGTGTATAAATGTGGAAGTTCTGTGTGTAAAACTCGATGTGTCCGCATTCTGGAACCTGATGTTTTCTCACACGTGAAACACGATACCCTGACTTAAACCAGCAAATGCGTATTGTCTGCCCCAGGATGTCTGGGGTAGGGGGGTGAGAGAAACTAACCAACCACCCAGACCCCGTCACTTACCCTGCCAAAGTCCTTGTTTCCTTAGAGAATGAGGTGAAGATCATGTCAAATTCGCAGTGTTCTGTATACTACATGTCCTCTTCCTCAATTTTGTCTGTCTGACGATGCAAATTGTGTACCAGTGGTAATGAATTCATTGTTATGCATCCAGGGAAAAACACTTAAGAATTGGGCACTAAAAGGATGTTTGTCAACTCTTGACTTGGTAATGAGTGACAAAAATAGAGGAACAAGAAGATCGTTAAAGGGCTGTATTAGCAAATAATTGTTCCAGCATCTACGTCCCAGGACACAATGATTGGTTGTATTTGGTAAAGTCAACCAGGTACCTAATAATACTAGGCAAGGCCAGAGGTGGGATGGGATCAAGGAACGTTCCGTTGCCATGGCTGCTGCCTCCTAGGTCTTGGTCTAGCTAATACTAAGTCTTTTGGTAAGATCTGCTCTCTTCTTTCAGATAAATATATCCAAAACAAACTTTAAGATCTGTAAGTAAAAATGCATTCATTTCCGAAGTAGATCAGCTGGTCTGTAATTTCCTTTTGTGCCTCAATTCTTCTTGGTTGTGTTAATTATCTTTTGCACTGTGACTTTTAGGTCTGGGGATTCTTTGAAGAAACCAATCCTTTTTTCCCAACTCTCTTTTCAGAGAAGTACCTCATTCCACACTACCTGCTCTCTTCTGCTTCTCTCCTTCCTTGTCCGTGATTGGCTCAGCCACTTTTTGACGTGCCCTCTGCAAAAGTGGCTGAGACACCAATTTCAAAGCATGCTGGGATTGTTAATTCAGACAACCCAACATCCTCTGGCTGCATGTATCAGGTTTTCTTTCATGAACATAGTCCACTGTAGGCTGAGACATTGCAGCTTCAAAGATATTACTACGAGACAACTTTCTTTTACAAGGCTCTGATCCTATCCTCAGAAAAGAAATCTTCCATTTTTACATTGCGGCCCCTCTGGGAGCATTAACAGCTTAGTTATCTGAGAATTTTGGAAAGAAGTTGTAGTAATATTGCTGGAGACTATGTTTATGAAGAAATACCTCAAGAGCCTTAGATACTAAAGTCTGAAATCCTTAGTATCTCGGAGCCTTAAATCAATGAAATTTTGTTTCCCTTTACTCATAATGTTTTTTGGTCATTGTATTCTTGCAAACAACTTTAAAGAGACGTGTAAAATCATGGTCACAATCTCTCTCGTGACTCACGGCATGCTGAATGGTTAATCCAGTAGATCTCCAATTTGGAAACTCTTTTTTCTTTTATCCTGTGTTTATCCCAAAATACTCTGTGGCTATTTTCCTTTGAGCTAATGTAACTGTTTTCCTCTAACCTGTGACCTTTAACCTCTTTACCTCTGACCTAAGCCTCTTGCATGCCCAAATCCTCTTTTATAGGGAAAAAGAGAGAAATGTATGAGCATCCTGTCTTCTGCTTGGCCTCCCAAGTGATGGATTTAACCATTCGTGAGTACCTACCACCTCCTCACCATGCTGTCTTCACTCTTTCTGTTTTCATTATTTCAAGAAAATTCAGATCCAAACCAACTCACTCTCCTTGCTTCAAGTTTTTTAGCATTGGCTTATCTGTTGGTTCTGTCTGTGAAACCCAGTGTGAGAAGTCCAGTCACTTTTTATCAGCTTTAAACAGGTTAGACAATTAAGCCATTTGTTTGTGATAAACTCAGATCTGTCTGTAAGTTTTTCAGTTATTCTCTGTCCGTGACCTGAATGCATTTTTACTTTGCTTGTGTGTAACCCCAATTTGTAAAGTGCTTGTCACTGGTACACAATCAAAAGGTAGCAGCTAGGCCGGGGAGCAATGCGTTAGGTGTCAGATAAAGGACACTTGGGGCAAAGTCTCATGCCTTCTTTTCCATGTGAAAGATGTCAAACTAATATGGGTATGAGATCACACCAGGTGATCCACTCTCTGTAAAATCAGATCTTAAATACCTCCTATCTGTCCTCTCTCAAGCTGGGAAGCTATTCCTTATTCTCTCTGGAGATTTTGACTTGTCCTTGTCCTCTAAGCTCTGGCCAGAACATATGACTTAATTGTCACTTGGAGAATTCATGTATGTTTCATAGCTTGATTTCACATTAAACTTAATTTTACTAATTTTCTATTTGTGCAGCATTTTCCACCTCTGTGAAGGAGCCTTTTTTTGCTGGCCCCCACACTTCGGGGCGGTGGGAACCCAAGGGCAACTTTTCTTTCCAGTACCATGTATCACACATAAGTGGGGGGCATTTGGGTCCACTTGCTCATTAATCCTGCATATGTGTTCTTGTTTCTCTCTCTTCTCTCCTTGTTGTGCTCTCTCTTTCAAATAGAGAATCAAAAGGACGCAGGTGAACCAATTGTATATGCATTATAAATTGTCAGGACTGTTGAGTTATATTCCCTTTTTGTTTTTGTTTTTCAATAGCTCCTTAAGGTATGTACTCCCAGAGAGCAATGTGGAGTTGCAATAATACTTAAGGAGTTAATTTGTGCTGTCTAACAACATCTCATGCCCATTCGATGTTGACCTTTACAGAGTAGAATTTATGAAAAGGCAGAAGCTTTGAAGGAACAGAGTTCAGGTTTGCTGCAGACTTTCATTTCATCTTTGGTTTTAGGAGTCTAGTGATTTGGCCTCATGTGTGCTTAAAAAAAAAAAAAATTACTGAACCAAATGAATCTTCCTCTTTGTTTTTCATTTCTTTTTTTTGTTTTCTGCCCTATTGGGAAGTTTGTGTTTTTTGATGAATGTGTATCAGCCAAGATAAAGGGAAGTTGTGTCCATGTTGTTCTTATATGTATCATCTGATGAAAAGTGGGGATTGTGGACAGGATGACCAAACAGGAGCTGTTGCTGGAAGTCTCACGAGAGGAAAGCTCTTAGAAGGTCCTCTGGCTTTGGAAATGTTCTTCGTATTTGGTCCCTAAACTTCTGAGCCTATTCTGAAAAGAGCTCGGATTAAAAACTTTAATAAATGGATAATATTGATCATTGTCTTTAAAGTCTAAAGGATTCTCAAAAATAATAATCATTTTATCAAAGTTAGCAGTGGAGTGCATTTCAGAACAATTGAGAAAGCATTTTTGATAAGTATTTGAAGATTCACCAACTTATGTTCAAGATACATGAACCTTTCTCTCCCCATAGGGAAAGTTTTTATTTACTCACTCATTCATTCATTAGCCACGTGCTCAGTGGGAGCCTACCCTGCGAAGGCACACTGTTAAAAATCCTGTGAAGGACTATGTAAACAAGAGGAAAATAGCTATTGGCCTCATGAAACATACATGCATGTGGGTGCATTTGCTTATATCAGGGCACTGATTATGACTTATGTGTAAAAGGGATGAGGCATTGTCAGAAAACCATGGAAGTCTTCTCAATAAGATAAGGTTGAGACCGCATTTTAAAGTATTAGAATATTAACTGCATCTTGAGAGAGAAATTAGAATCAGTTAAGTGGAGCTGGGATTGAGGAGAGGAAAGGCAGCCTGGAAAGAGAGTGTAATATGTGCAAATACATAAAACCATATGGTTAATAAAAATAATGAATGCTTATTAAATGTGTATCATGTGCCAGGTATGATTCTAAATGCCTTATCTGTATTAACTCATTACTCCTCCAAACTCATTATAAGAGAAACACTATTATCATTCCCATTACAGAGATGAGCAAACTGAGGCATAGAGAGCTTTATCTAACAATTGCAATCAGTGTAACCTGGCTTATTGTACCCTCAATGAATCCCCAACAATAAAAAAAATAATAATAAAAAAATAAAAAAAATCACTGTTAGACACACAATAACTAAGAAAATGCTGTGAAGGTGATGTTAACCAGTTTGATGAAAATATTTCAAATTGTATATAGAACCAGCACAATATTGTATAATTGTATATTGTGCCCCTTGATTGCATTAACGTACACAGCTATGGTTTAATAAAAAAAAAAATCACTCTTAGAAGCATAGGAGCCAGAATCTGAGCCCAGGAGGAGGCCATGCCCTTAACTGCTGTGCAATTAAATTAACGTGGCTGTGAAACAGGCTGAGATGATGGCATCGTGGGTGCCGTGATGGCAATATAGGCAAAGGATGAGATCTCAAAGGAGCTATGTCGTCATAATGCAGACTGTATCTCACAATTCAAAGGTTCTTTCCCAAAATCTATGCCAACGTCTGCATGCATGTGGATTTTTCAGAGAAAAGACCTTTAAGGTAACACCCTACAGGTCACCCTAAAGCTGACCCGCAAGGTGACAGCCATCCAAGACTCTCTAAGTAAGGAGATGGCTTGGTGATTTACACTCCAGGAAAATCACACTGGCAGCAATGGAGAGAAAGGACTAAAGAAGGGGAATAAAGTAAAACTGGATTTAAAAGTGAAGGTCAAAGCAGAGACGGGGTTGAACATGGGGATAGCCAAGGCCTCTTCTAAGCATATCATGTCTCAAAGACGATTATGACCATAGTCCTTATTACTTCTCTCCTGACCTTTTATTGTGTCTTCTCCTCTGCCTTCCTTTTCAATATCCTTAGAAGAAACAGAACACAAAGACATAGATGGGTCTGCACAACTAACTCTATGGAGGTGGCACAACCCACAAATAGGGGTGAGGTAGGGTAGCGAGAACTGGAAGACAGCTACGGGGTTCTTTAATCAGGCCGTGCCTTACGAGTCTACACGACTCTGCAGACAGCATCTTGGTGGACTTATGCTTTCTGTCTGGTGGCATTATTAGAAATTAAATATTCAGTTTAATTACAGTATCTCAAAAAAAAATAAAGATGCAAAAGGCTGCTAGTCTATGATAGAAAAGCTGTGACTCCTGCAAATGAATTCTATTATTTTAAATACATTTCCATTTAAACCATCACACAATCTGAACCCAGCACGCTCTGAGAAAGTCTATGCTACCATTGCTGTTTTGCCTCAGTTCTTGGCTAAATACTTGCATAATTTTCTGAGCATCCTAACACTTCCACTGGAATTTGAATTAAAACAACTTTTTCATTCAAATATGCCAAGGATTTGCAAAATCAGATAGATGATGATATATAGATAGATGAAAGATAGAGATAGAAATAAGTAATAAATAGGTGGGTAGGTTAATATAAACAGATAAATTGGGAGATCGCTAGGTAGGTGAGCAGATAAATGGGAGAAAAGGAGAAAGGGAGGAGGGAGTTAGGTGGATGAATGGATGGTGAGTGGATAGCTGGCTGATAGACGGAGAGGCAGTCCACATACGGGCGCAGGCACTGTGCTCAGGACTCCATGTGGAGGATCTGATTTGATCTTAACCTTCATCCCATACAGAAGGCTTTATTTTTGACCCTTTTACAGAAGAGGGAACCGAGATGTAGTGATAAGTGACTTTCTTAAGCAGGACTTGAACTCGGGCCTGCATGAATTCAATGTCTCACTCTACCATGCAACCTTCCCAGCTGACATGCTGTGCACTTGGGCAACATCCACTCATTCAGTGGACAAGGTCAAGAGGACCTACCACTTTTGATAAGGAAGACTACCAAGTAACAGAGTCATCCTTACAGGACCAAATCATTGCCCAAATCTTTACATTATAACGTCTTAATTAGGGCAACTGAGATTCCCTGAGATTGACAAAGAACTGAAGATTGTTTTTTATCCCCAACTGACAGAAACCTTTTCAAGCAGGTCAAATCCATCCAAAGGATTTCCAAGCAGATTCCGTGGTCTTAAGGTTCTGTGTCTTTCCCTATCTCCCGGCAAACTTCCTACAGTTCTAAAGCCTCCCGAAAGAGAAATAGACGGCCAATCTGGCAGGACCCACAGCCCACGGGGCAAGCGCAGCACCCCGTTGTCCTCCCCAGGGCAACAGTGAGCATGGATCCTATCCTATTAAGATCCAGGTCCTCCGAGATGAGGACCATCTCTGCTTCATATGTTATACATGAGGAGCTAAATGTTTCTCTTTTCTTCCTTTTGCTTCACTGCTACATAAATCAGGATTTCCAAGACCAGATTATTCTATGGACTAGCACCTCTTCATACTTTATAAAAAGTGAGGGAGGGAGCAGGGAGAAACACGTTTCAAACACAGTCATCAGAAGGATTTTTGAGAAAAAGAGGACATATTAAAAATATGCTATGAACCAACAAATATGAAACCCGTGTCTGTCTCTCCTACCAAAAAAAAAGGTATTGTGTTACAGGTTCTCAACAACTGTCATTTGTTGAGAATGTGGTATGTGCTAAGTAGTGAGATGCAGTTCTCGTTTAATTCTGACAACAACCCCATAAGATAAATGGGGTTTTTGTTTGTTTGTTTGTTTGTTTGTTTTTTGTGACAGTCTTTGTTGCCCTTGGTAGAACACTCTGGCGTCACAGATAGCAGCAACCGCCAATTCTTGGGCTCAAGTGATCCCCTTGCCTCAGCCTCCCAAGTAGCTGGGACTACAGGCACCCACCACAATGCCCAGCTATTTTTCTTTTCTTTTCTTTTCTTTTTTTCTTTTTGAGACAGAGCCTCAAGCTGTTGCCCTGGGTAGAGTGCTGTGGCATCACAGTTCACAGCAACCTCTAACTCCTGAGCTTAAGCGATTCTCTTGCCTCAGCTTCCCAAGTAGCTGGGACTACAGGCGCCCACCACAACACCCGACTATTTTAGCGGGGCTTGTAGTTGTCATTGTTGTTTGGCAGGCCTGGGCTGGATTTGAACCTGCCAGCTCTGGTGTACGTGGCTGGCGCCTTAGCCACTTGAGCTACAGGCGCCAAGCCCTGGCTATTTTTAGAGACAAGGTCTTTCTCTTGCTCAGGCTGATCTCAAACCTGTGAGCTCAGGCAATCCACCCACCTCAGTCTTCCAGAGTGCTAGGATTACAGGCACGAGCCACTGAGCCCAGTGAGAGAAATGTTTTATTACTGCATTCCATTGACCTAAAGGGTCATCAGTTACAAGTTGCACCATTTATATATTTCTAAGAATGAAATAAGGCTGCTCCCTAAATTATGTCATACCATCAATTGTAAGATGCAGATAGATTTCAGAAATGTTACAATGTGCCTCTTCTACTCAATGAAATAAAAAAGTATTCTTTTGTGCACAGAAATCCTGATGTAGAAAGATTTTAAGTTACTTGTCCAAGGTCAAACAGCTGGTTAGTGGCAAAGTCAAAATTTGAAAACCCCTACTTTCCAATTTAGTATTAAGGAAACATTTGTGATTTGTTAGCAATAAAATTGCAAGACCACAGACATCTTGGTTATCTAAACCCAAACCTTCATTTGACAGATGGGAAAACTGAGGCCTGGAGAAAAGAAGCCAATTTCAAATGAAATGAGTGATTAGTGAGTGACTCTCGTCTGTTGCTATTGCTCAGTGCACTATTCAGGTGTGAGCCCCGCCTCTCCAGGCTGCCTTGCCTCTCAGACAAGAGACAATGGCCCCCTTCACAGTCCACAGCTCACTGACTGGCCTGAGCTCCCAGTGACAGCTGATGACACCCAGCATCCATATGTATGGTTCCAAAAAAACACTACCTCAGGACCAACCTGAGCACCCAGGAATTTGTTATACTCAAAATTCAAATCTCTATCTTGGCTGTTTGGCTACACTGCTTTTTGTTTGTTGATTTTTATGGGGAGTTTTGTTTGTTTGGGGTTTTTTGTTTGGTTTGGTTTGATTTTTCTTTAGCATAGGCTAAAGCAGTGGCTATTTAGGTATAATCATAGTTCACTGCAGCCTCCACCTCCTGAGCTCATGTGATCCTCCTGCCTCAGCCTCCTGAGTAACAAGGACTGTAGGTGTGTGCCATCATACCCAGCTTCCACCAGCTCTTTTAATCTCTGTAACTTCACTTTTATTTTCTGTAAGAGGTGTTATTAATAGTTCCACCATCATAGGATTGTTGCAAAGATTAAAATACATAGTTCAAAGAAAGCTCTTAGCACAGTGCCTCGTACATAGTAAGTAGTCATTATATATTTTAGCTGCAATTCTTCATTCATTATTATTTAAAAGAATACCTTTCCAAATCCAAATGTGTAGTATAGGCATATCACTTGATTACAGAAATGAAGCATCGGACAGTACTTTGCAAGCTGTAATGTCTGCATGAATCCCTGAGGATCTTGCTGAAATGCAGGTTCTGACTTTGGAGGTCGAGGTGGGGCCTGGGGATCTGCATTTCTAACCAGTTCCCAGGTGATGCTAAAGGTGCTGATCTAGAGATTGCACTTTGGGTGTCAAAGGAATATGAAAGGCAGTCAAATGATCTTGCTATTATAAATTTTAAACAAAACATTGCAATCTCCCTCCACTTATTGTTAAGTACCCACTAAATTCTGGGAGCTGTGCCAGGCCCCAGCGGAGTGCACAGTGAGCTAAAGCAGTCCCTCCCTTCATGGTCCCTACCTTCATCAAGCTTACACAAAGGTAGAAAGCCACAAGCATGAAATAAGTAATTATAATCTGGGGATGATGGCACAGGGGTCTGGAAGGTGTCCCAGCAGCGCAGTATGAGCAGATTGTCTCTGAGGATCACAGAGGGGGTGATAGTGCCAGAGCAAGGCAAGATGGAGACCACACGTTAGGCCCCAAAACAACTGACTCAGGTGTTCTCCAACCTTGTTGCAGTGTTTGCCTCTATTCATCTCCCCTCCAGATGGCTCCAAGATCCTGCCCAAGAGAGCTTATGGCCCTGTACATAAAGTTTCTTTGGTTACTAGGGTGAATGTATAATAGTACTACTGAATTAGTATACTTATAATAGCAAGTGGCTATTTAAAAAAAAAAAAAAAACTCAACTAGCTTAAGAAAGAAAATGAAATTTTTTTGCCCATGCACCTATGAGATCCATGCAGAAGCTGGCCTCAGGAATAAATAATTTTAGTGTGTTTTCCTAGCTCCAACTGCTGTCTTTAATGTGACTAGGAGTAATAGTAGAGGTTTGAGGAATAATATGGCCACAGAGAGCATCAGTCTTTTATCCTATAATAGCTAATGACTGTAGAAGAGAAAGAGCTTTCCTCTCCAAGCAACTGTATAAAATTTTAGAGAATCATCTCATTGGCTGAGCTTAGGTCACATGCTAATCTCTGAGCCAATCACAGCACCCATGATGGCCTGGGGTGCTATGGTTGACCAGGTGTGGCTCACATGACTGGCTCTGCAGGATATATCCTTTCACATTCCCACCAAAACACCACAGAGTAAAGGAGAGGCAGTTTCCCCTGGGAAAGGTTACCGCACACTCAGAGGCAACAGATTTCTCTGCAAGTCCACCCAGAAATAAGCTCACTTTTCTTAGGTTCAATAGCTCAAGCCTTAGGGACAAAGCCTGATTTGGAATACAGAGATACCAAATCAGAGACCAAAAATGTCACCAGAGCATTATTTCTTCCCTTCATTTAAATTAAATGAATTTGTGTTAATTTAGATGAAAGGTATTTTTAGTTAGCATGAATCATTTTTAATTGCATTAGTTATCTTCCAGCTCAAAAGTTTAAGCTATGATGTTTACTATTTCATAATTCAACTTAGTACATTTGTTAAATAATCAGGGGCTTTGGGCAAGAAATAAAAGTTCCTGTGGAAGTTTATACACATACGTATACTGCAAACAGTGAGTGCTTTCTCTTCCACAAAAGCACTGCATTTATCCACTGAGGATTCCTTTCCACCAATATTTAAGGACCTGCCCTGGCGCAGACACTGCTCTAGGCTCTAGAAATACAGAATTCCCTGGGCAGAGGAGGAGGAAGTCAGGTATATAATTTGCCATTATTATTATTTTTTTATTTTTTATATTTTTAGAGACAAAGTCTCACTTTGTCACCCTTGGTAGAGTGCTCTGGCATTATGGCTCACAGCAACCTCCAGCTCTTGGGCTTAGGCCATTCTTTTGCTGCCACCTCCCAAGTAGCTGGGACTACAGGTGCCCACCACAACGCCCGGATATTTTTTTTGTTGCAGTTTGGCTGGGGCTGGGTTCGAACCTACCACCCTCAGTATATGGGGCTGGTGCCCTACTCACTGAGTCACAGGTGCCACCATAATTTGCCATTATTAAGAGTCCTGAAATGCTCGAGTTGGAGGTTGTGACAGAGGAGTTGGGCCGTTGCTAGGCAGGCACTCTGCTGTTAAGGCCTGAGAAGGCATGGCTGTTGTTATGAAGGGGTCTCTCAGAGTCTGTGAGCAGGAAGGAGTGCCCAGCTCAGACGTGTGCTTCACAGAGATGGCTCTGGCTGCTCCTCGGAGTATGAGCTACAGAAGAGGAGAGGGACTGAGGCTGGCTGGGAGGCTTGAACAGCAGTCGAGGTGGAAGCGATGAGACCTGAGTCACACGCCCAGCCCTTGGCCAGAGTGTGGGCGTGTGATGTAGTACAGCAGAACATAAAGACAAGAGACATTTTGAAGGTAGAATGAGCTGGCTCTGCCCTCTCGGTCCTTATGGGGAGGAGACAAAGATGGCTTCAATAAAAGGACTAGAAAAAAATGATCCATGATTCATCTAACAGCTTTTATTAACATACACTTCATGTTGTCCTAGAGATGGGATTCTAATGGAGATTCAAAGGGATCGGGCATATATCTATATATAAGACGCAAAGTCCCACTAAAGAAATTCCACTGAATTTCCATGCTGTCTTTGGCCGTCGTTGGAGGGAGGTGGGGTGCTCTGCACAATGTGCTGCAGCTATCTGCTTAGCTTCCTGTTCCTCCTCTAGCTTTCATCCACCCCCAGCCCCAAATCACAGCAAGTTGCTACAGGCTAGTTATTTCCTGTAATAGCATAATACAAACACTGGCATCTTCAGCAACACATCAATAGGCTGGAGCTTGGTCATAAGTGAGTTTTCCATCAATCATGTTCATCCTCTCATATGATATTTCAGGGACTGGCAGTTCACTCGCTGGAACCAGAGATGGTCAGGTTATTTAAGGGCTAATTGGAGTGTCTCTCGCTCCTGGATGCTTCTCTTCCTTGGCTTAGCTGAGCATGCAGAGGAATTCTCTTTTTGTTTTTCTGCAGTCACATTTAACTCTCTCTTTGGAAGCCAAGCAGATTTAATTGTGTAAACATGAGCAATGGTAATTGGGTAAATGAAGTTGGAAACCAAGGTATGATGTTTTTGTTTTGCTCTGTGAGGAAAAAAAAATAGGGAGCTTGTTTTTCTGTGGTGGCAAACCTCACTGTCAGAATTCTGGACAGGCAGTTGGCAGGAGGAAATCCCTTTATGAATTTCTCATCAGGACCCATTTAGCTGAAATATGTATCTGCTGCCTCATGGGTTATGGATCAACCCGGGGGCGCTTCATTGTTGTGTGAAAGTGTTTCTCTGCACAGGTTCAGTTATCTGGGTGAGAATCAGTAAGGAGTTTCCGTAAGAATTGCACACTCGGGTAACATGCACTCTTTGAAAGAGCCTTGAGGATGTGTTAGCAGAGACATACCGAACTTTAGGCAGCGCTGTAAGGAGAAGAGAAGCCTTCAACAAAATTTAAAATGTGGAGTAAAATAGGAAAGCTTTCTTTTTATAAGAACAGGATCAGAAGTTGCCTTCTTTTAAATAGATATCATTTAAAATTGGCGTTTCCAAATTCTACGTACACATAATTTTTCCCAAACAATTGAAATAAAAGGAAATGAGTAAAAAAAAAATTTTTTTTGTCCTGTATTCTAAACATAGAGGTGGTCCAGCAAGAAAAGGATCTCATCAAGTCTTGCTTTAAGTAAATAATTTTGCCAGAATATTATATTTATTCATATTTCTCAATATTTTATTAATGTCACTAGAATTTCATCTCCTATATGCCTGCAGTAAAATTCATTTTCCCAGTTGAAAATTCAAGCAAACCAAGAAGCAAACTTGGCAGTGGAGCATGTCCCTATCACCGTACAGATTGCATGATAAACCACAACTATTAGAAAGGAGCAGGTCCAAGGTTAATGAGACACTCATTAAAGAAAGAGAACTGTGGAAGCTGATAGTCCTCTGTGCCTGTATTGAAGGAGAGGCTATTGTTATAGGATATTTGCTGTGCTGATATTGTAAACCACATGACAGATGGGTCAAGTGCTGATTACAGTATTCTAACATTTGGAATAGCAAGTAACATATTTGATAAGCTGGCAAGTTTTTATATATGATTCAACCCACAATATAAAAGCCACGAGAATTCCAAATTGAAAATAATTAAATGAGCTGGAAACAATCAGATACCACACATTTTCCCCCAAAATGACAGATTTTGACATGTTGAAATTCCACAAAGGGAGCAAGAATATTTCCTAGCTCACTTGAACTAATAACAGCCCTTCATCTGGCTTTGCAAAGCAATTAATTCTAGCCTTCTCTCAATGTGGAGGTAACAAATATTTGGAGGCACCTTAAGCTTTACAGAGGTCTGTCCCATACATTGTTTTATTTGCCCTTATCAGCCACCCTAAAAGGTACACAGAAAAAGATATTAAAATTCTCAATTTATGGATGAGGAGACAAAGGCACAGAGAGGTTTAAATAGCAAGTGCAAGGTTACATAGAAAGTAAGTAGCATGAGGAGACTGAGAAGCCAGATCTTCCTATCATAAACCCACCCAGGCCTATTTCTGGTCATCTGAACGAAACAGCAGCTATTAACATACTGGTGTTCTTTGTTGTACAAAAGTGTATCTTCTTTCGGTCAACAACGCTGCCACCATCATTCATGTATATCCATCTGGATAAAGCATCCAGTATTTGCATTCAGCCACTGAGTGTCTCAGTAGGGCTGGTGCTGGTGACAATGGTAAGAGTCCTTGTCAAACAGTGTCACACCTCTGGAATGTTGAAGTGATGCCAAGACAGTGGCAGCCCTCTGTTTGTGTTTTATCACTTTTGCTTGTTTGGTTGTTCTTTTCAGAGTTTGTCATCTTACTTGTCACCCTTTGTTAAAGTCACTTTGTCTCTTTACTTTTTTTACGTCTCTCTTCACCTACCTGAGCAGCTTCCCTGCCACCTCCTGGGCCTCCTCCTCCACCCACCCAAACGCAGACCAGCATGTTATATCAGAGGCTCAAAGGCATGCCTAGGCCAAAATCAAGTACCGTAAACTTCTATCATTCCTTAACTCAGCAGTTCTCTAGCTTAGTTGGCTTTTCTGTTCACTTTTCTTCTTGAAATTTTGTTTCAGTTTGGAATACTAACCTGAGGCTCAGGCTCTCAAGTTTAATGCTATAGGTCTTGAGATTTTCAAAAGAGAGCATTTATTTCCAAATGTCCACATTTTTTTGTCTAGCAATGTCTGACATATGCAACATTTTCAAATCTCAACGTCAGCACAAAATAACATTGTTGTTGCATAACATTTTGCATGACAATTTCTTACATGTTATGAGCCTCAAATCTGTTGTAATGAAATGTTTCCTAAGTACGGTATATTTTTAGTTTTCTTTCATCAGTGCTCCAGCTAGTGCAAGGTTGGGGGATAGGAATATTGCCATATATTTCAAGACAGCAGAAGTGACAAAAAAAGTTATCTGTAAGCACGAATTTCTCCTTGACCTCTGTTGGGGGGAGGGAGGAAGTGCTAAAGGATTTTGCACAATATTTTCTTT